>NC_071403.1:15262500-15887500 GCF_017976375.1 Cuculus canorus
ATCAGCACGTACTGCTGTATGCCAGCCTGGGAGCAGGGCGCTGTTACAGGGAGCAGGACTATGGACAATGTAATGCTTTCTCTGCTTGCTCTGGAGGAAGGCAGAAATGGATGCCTCTGTTTTAAATCACCTGCTTGTCTCTTTCCAGGTTCTTGCCCTATTTCTCAGTTTATTGGGCTGAGTTTCCCACAGCTAACAGAGCTTGTCACACCCTTAGGATAAAGACATGCAAATTTTACTGGCCAGTGTGAGGCTTATTTCTAGATATGCCTGGTTGGTGCTAGAGAGCTTGTTCTCCCCTCACCATTCCAATATAAGATTTCAAACCACTGTGTGTGGTGTTTGTGGAAGGGGAATATTCTGCCATCCTATGACCTGTTGAATACCGTGGGGCAGTGTCTTGAGGAGTTAGAGCTTTTATGAAGTTTCCTCCTTTTTCTTGTTTTATGTATCATGGCATGAAGAACACTTCAGTGTTAGCTGATTGCCTTGAAATTGCCTTTACATCCGAAGCTGAGTTTTGCGTTGTTGCTCTAACGGGGCGGTGCCACTATGTATTTCTGAAAGCACATCCATCCCTTCATGCAATGAAGTATCATCCCAGTCTAGTGTGTGGCACTGAAGATTCAAGTCTGCATAAACTGTCTGCCTCTGCCCTGGACAGGCGCACACTCTCCTGGGTTGAAAACTGGTTGGATGGCCGGGTCCAGAGAGTGATGGTCAATGGAGATAACTCCAGCTGGAGGCCAGTTACAAGTGGAGTTCCTCAGGGCTCAGTACTGGGTCCAGCTCTGTTCAATGTCTTTATCAATGACCTGGATGAAGGCATTGAGTGCACCCTCAGCAAGTTTGCAGATGACACTAAGCTGGGAGGAAGTGTGGATCTGCCGGAGGGTAGGGAGGCTCTGCAAAGGGATCTGAACAGGCTGGACTGCTGGGCTGAGACCGATGGCATGAGGTTTAACAAGACCAGATGCCGGGTCCTGCACTTGGGGTACAACAACCCTATGCAGTGCTACAGACTGGGGGAAGAGTGGCTGGAGAGCTGCACGGAAGAGAAAGACCTGGGGGTGTTGGTTGACAGCCGTCTGAATGTGAGCCAGCAGTGTGCCCAGGTGGCCAAGAAGGCCAACGGCATCTTGGCTTGTATCAGAAACGGGGTCACCAGCAGGTCCAGGGAGGTTATTCTCCCTCTGAACTCAGCACTGGTGAGACCGCACCTCGAATACTGTGTTCAGTTCTGGACCCCTCACCACAAGAAGGATGTTGAGGCTCTGGAGCGTGTCCAGAGAAGAGCAACGAAGCTGGTGAGGGGGCTGGAGAACAAGTCTTACGAGGAGCGGCTGAGAGAGCTGGGGTTGTTTAGCCTGGAGAAGAGGAGGCTGAGGGGAGACCTTATTACTCTCTACAACTACCTAAAAGGAGGTTGTGGAGAGGAGGGAGCTGGGCTTTTCTCCCAAGTGACAGGGGACAGGACAAGAGGGAATGGCCTGAAGCTCCGCCAGGGGAGGTTCAGGTTGGATATCAGAAAAAAATTCTTTACAGAAAGAGTCATTGGGCACTGGAACAGGCTGCCCAGGGAGGTGGTCGAGTCACCTTCCCTGGAGGTGTTTAAGGAAAGGGTGGATGAAGTGCTTAGGGACATGGTTTAGGGAGTGTTAGGAATGGATCCAGTGGGTCCTTTCCTAACCTAACCTGGTGATTCTGTGATAAGCGCTCTGATGCTTACCTGGTGCTGAGTAGAAACGGAGGCAACTTAGGTGCAGTCCACAAAATCTTTCTGTAATGGTGCACCTGAGGATGTGGGTGTTCCTGTGTATCTAGGGCATGTAGGAATAGAGCATGTGAGTGCCTTGGCTGCTGAACTGCTGCCTGTTTGGGAGTAGGCAGAAACTGTGTAGTCAACTATTTAAGTCTTCTGAAAGACCAGAGAATAATACAGAACATCTATAATGATGCCCAGTGCTGTTGTCGCAGCAGTGGCTGCTTTCCTAACATGCAGGAGACAGGTAGTGTTGCTGCTTTCAGCCACCTTGGGTGTAACAGCCTAGTAGTTATGAAGTGGTTACTGAAGCTCAGTACATTTGCCAGCCTGAGGAATTTGCGTCCTAGAGAAGTGTCATTACGTTGTAACTTGATGGAAACAGTTTGGCTCCCCATACAGAGACAAATAAAAAGTTTATGAGCCCAGGAGCCTAACTCAATATCAAGCCCAATAGATGAGGGGCTGTCTTGTTCTCAACGCTGTGTAGCTTTAGTTTACTAGGTTCATTAGAGAGGCTAGCAGGTAGTTGAAACCTCAGATCTTAAGAGAGTTATTTCAAGATTTGCCTTGGGAATGGTGGTTAATAATTATGGACAAGTCGATCCTAACACCCTCTTTTGACTCTCTGGCTTGGTGTACAAACTTGATTTTAGTAAACGCATGTCTCTCTCTAGAATCAACAGGGATATTGGAGCTGTTCACTTTGCAGGGCTGTCAGATCCTGAAGTCACTTGCATTGGTGAGAATCTCTGTTTCAGAGACCACAGGATAACCCCTCTATAGTTTCCTTTGTGCACCTGGAAGCATCCATCCTGAACTACTAGCTGCCTAACTCTGAAGATTAGCAGACTGGCCAGGAGGCATGTGCTCTTAATCATTTTCTTGGAGATCATGTTTCCACTCTCAATTTCTAACACTTGGGCCAGACCTAGTGTTGTGGAAAACGTTGAATACTGCCCAAAACACAGTGACAGCTGCTGCCACCCTTACTTTGTATAGTCCTTATGGGCAAAATAAGGAAGCAGAGTTCCAAGACCTTCTTGGACTGAGTGCTGTAAACCCCCAATGATAACTGTCCTTCCATAAACAGTAGGGAAGGGAGAGGTAGGATCATTCTTCTTCCCTTCTCATGAAACTGGGCCACTTTTCAGAAATAAAAGCAAGACGCAAGGGGCCATCAGGAAGAAGTCAGTCTTTATCCTAACTTGAGGATAAAGGATCTAAAGCCTATATTTAACCCCCCTGAGAAGACAAAAGAGGAAATAAGAGTTCTGGGAAATGGTTGTGCATTTGGCACCAGAGAATTAAATGATAAAATAGATAAGCAATATCAAGAATCCCTTTTGCTTGTCATTTCTGTGGTCCCATGAATCTTACTGTTTCTGCAGTGGAGGAGGAGGAATGGAGGATGCCCTCACCTATGCTGCACGAAAGGTTTTTTTCTTCCTTTGTGTTTCGAGGGGTTTTGAACCACCTCGTTTCAGTCTCTGTGATGGAGCAGGGATCACAGTGCAGGTTGCTTACTGTGTGCTTGTGTAGTTTAAGCCCTTAGAACCACCTGGACTTATTGTTTGAATATTGCCTTGTGCCTCTTCCTGGCAGTGCCAGCTCTGATCCTGATACTTGAGTGTACAAACCCATGGTGAAATTATTTTATTCCTGGAGGACTGCATTTTCACAGAATCAGAACCTATGATTCCTCAGGTTGAGGAATTTCCTCAAAAGCTATAGAAAAGCAGAAGCTGATAGGAGAAGACAAACAGCAATAAACATCCCTGCCATGTTCTAGACATGGACTTCAGATCATTGTCTGTTGAAATTTTGGAAGGTCTGAAGTGCAAGCTTTTGTCCACAGCTCTTTTGTGGCCCCAGTTGCAATGGTTTTATTGAAATGCACAGGACGCTATTTCTGTGCATGCATCTTCCCACGATTCTCCACTTGATACAAGAAGCCTCCAAAGCTTAATGCCCAGTTTTGTCTGACATTGTACTAATACTTTCTGACTCAGAAGTCTGTTAGTCTACCAATTCATGGGCATTATCTGTGCCCTGCAGAAGGCTGAAGACAAAGACTGGGTGAAAGAACATGATCTCTGAGCAGAAAATTCTCAAAGTACGGAGTTATAATAAACGCAGATCTTAAAAGGAGTTACGCAGAAGAGACGTCTTCTCTAGAGGGAGAAGGTACCCAGTCATTGATTGTTTTTCTGGAAAACAGCAGAGGGAGAACAACATTAAGAGAGATTTGAAATTTTTGATCTTGTCAATGCCGTTTTATTTCTGAAGACTCACGTGACGATTTTTTTGCATCCTCGGATACATGAAAGCAACTAACAAAGATGTTGCGTGCTTCCTTCATCAGGCGATTACTAAGAATTTTAGGACCTGAACTTAATACCTTAAGAAAAGGCTATTTAAAAATGCTACCACCCTTGTATTCATGCTTGTTGGGATGCAGGCATTATTGAAGGTGGAAAATTACAAAATTGGAATTTTCTTTGTGGTTGGCAGTAGTTAGCGCCAGTTATAATTTCTAGCCATTTTTACCCTCTTCATACTGCTCACTGGTGCCCACTGCTTTTGTCTTCTTCCCCAGGCCTACCAGTTCTAATTAATAGGCGCTAGCATACAATTACATTTTGGGGAGAGGAAAGCTTGAAAAGCTTGATTGCCTACAGTTTGACTCTAGTTCCCGGTGGTGATAAAACATATAAGAAAATCTTACGTAATCAGTTACCAACATAGAGTGGTTTCATTTTGCTTTTTGAAATGACATGCATATAATTTACAATTACTGGAATGATTTACAACTGATCAGAGCTTTGTGATTTCCTCCAGTCAGATCTGTATATTGGATCTGTAAGGATGCTGATAGCTTATCAGATCTCTGCATCTGTCAAGAATTGCAATTGTTTTTATACTTCACAGATCCGGTGAAATATTTTGCAAGTTTTATGGTGTTGCCTTGTTTGGGAATCTAGGCAATAAATGTTAGCCAGAGCTATTTTTTGTTTTCACAACAAAGAGCAGAAAAGAATACCACTATCATTTTGCTTTAATAGTTACTTAGGTAAAAGAATTTGCACAATGGGGTAGGCTAGTGTGTTTCTTCACATTTACAACTGAAGTAATAATCCTCAAAATTTGATTCCGTATCAGATACTTATATCCAGAGAGAGTTTTATAGAAGAAAGCTATGTTCCAAATATATTTTCTGGCACTGTTACAGAGGGAAGAAAAGCTAGTTGCAATTTTCAGAACAATAACACGCACAGAAGCACTTATGCACTTGCCACTTCAGAGGTATGAAGATGCACTGTGTGATGCATGGCTATTCCCAGACAGTTCTGGGTTGAATTAGAACATCTATTCTGGCACTAATTTCTAAGTTTATTCACATCAGGTGTGTCTTACTGTCCGTGTCAACCCTTTGTGTACTTTGCTTATGATAAGCATTGTTAATACTGTTGAAAATAGGGGACCGTGTCTGTCTGTGTATGTTTTTTTCACATATCTGTAATAAAAATGGGTAGTGTTTGAAATCTATGGGTTTTTTGTGTGTCTTTCCTGCGTTAAGCCCTCTTGGAATCACTGAAGATCAGCGTATGCTCCAAGAGTTGATTTTGATCAAGTATGAACCTAGCAGATAGAGCTACACATTTTAGTGGTGGCAGTGGTGGATCTAACGAATTCACTGTTTCAAATTTTGAGGATCTCGGGTGTAACCAAAGAATATTTTTATTTTTGGGCTTTAGATAAACACATTTTAGTTAGAATGGTGATTAAAATGCCTTGTGTCAAAATACAGTTTTTAACTTTAAGGTCCTTAATTGAGAGTGGTTTTTTTTTAAACCTTATTATGTGAAATTTATTAAGACATTGATCATGAATGGAAACCGTCCCAACCACACTATTTTAGTGTAAGTACTATTATATTGCAGGGAAAAAGTCGTCTGCTCTTCTCACAAGTAATGGAGCGCTCTGTTTGTTCTGAGAATTGCTAATGGAAGTCTTCACATGCTTGAGTGACCTAAGTGTGAAGTGTCTTCTCAAGTATTTCTCTTGGTTACCAATATTGTACACTCTGAATTGATGAAACGAAGAAATTATGTACCCAGAAGTCTGTCTGCATCTTATACCAGCAAGTCTAATAAAATATACTACATTCTTTTACAAACTTTGGCTTCTGAGCCTAGCAAGAATTACAAATTTCACAGCCACTGCTCATGAAAATGTTGTCTACATTTTTGTAAAATATGCATTAATTCTAAAGTCTCTGAATATACTGTGAAGGCTTACAATGATATAAATAAACTGTGGTTTTGTAATATTTATATTGATGCATGTTTCTCTTTCCAGATATTTAGCAAACCTACAGTCCTATAGTGTACAAACAATCCAAAGGTTTAACTATGGACTGTTTGCATCAGTATGCATTAATCATGTGGAAGTCTTCTACAGATCAAATAATTAGTAATAAGATTTTGCAAGAAAAGACAATGAGGCAGTTTATGTAACAAAACCACATTTTGGAGCTGGATGATTGAATATGTTTAGTTGTGTTTTGAGTCATGATTTCTTAGTATAATTGTCTTCTTTTGATGATTCCATTGGTCTTGGAAAAAGCATCAAGACCAATGGAAAACCAGACATAGTAGCTGTCTGAGCTTTTTAATGTCTTTTCTTTACACGATTTATTTAGCATTTGTATGTACTAAGAAAGCAGTCAAGAGTAATTTTTCATTTATGTTCATTATTCTCTAGGTTTTTAATTAGCCTTTCACGTGACTTTATTTTCAAAACAAAGTCATTGCACTTTTGCGTATTTGCAGTATTAACTTTAGAATTTTTGACACTTGACATCAGGAGACCAGATTTTGTACTGATTAAATGAAATTGCACAGCTGTAGATGAAAACATAGTGTGAAAGCCTGAGTGATAAAGGGACATGAACAATCTACGAATATTTTGGTTACTTTAGGTGATAATTCTCCTTGGTACTGTTACTTATTGCAAAAATTTTGACACTGCATAACAAACTTCAGCTATACAGTTGAATGTTCTGCTGGCTCTGTGTTTTTAGCGGCAGATGTGGAACAAGAAGACAGCTGGTTGATGGAGTGTGTGGTGCCTGAAGCTAGGCAGTTGAGAAGAAAGGACAGAATTTATGGGAATTCTAGATCATCCTAGTTTAACTCTATTGATTTTGGCCTTGGATATACCTGCAAAGTATCAGAGTAATGGGTTTGCACTTTATGGATGAGAAGCGATTTTGTATGTGTATGCATGCTTGTGCCTAAGAATATGGAACCAGGCTGTACAGAAATATGTACAAGTAGTTTTATGGACTTTAATTGCAACATTATGTTACTTAGCGTTGCTTAAAATATGCAGAGTGCATTGGTGAAATTTGATCAGCAGCCGAAAATTGGGAACAATTTTGCCTGCAGTCGTATCATAGGGATGGGTGACACAGCTGAACAAGTTGCTGCCATGGACCAGCAAAACATTTCATTGCTGTGGTCCTGTGCCTCTGCTGAGTTTGATTAACTTTGGTGAATCTCTGCCTTGGAACAAGCGTCACTGGAAGCACCTCTGTTAACTGGAGTGTTGTTGAGTTTATTTAGATGGGCTATGACCCTGTAAGTCTTGTGTTTTGCAGAAAGAAGCACATATTTCTGAAATGCGTTCTGTAACTGTTCAGTTACTCCCTGAGTTTTCTGTAGTAGACTTCAGAAAAGTGAAACCAAGGCATGACTACCTACATTTCTGCAGAAAACCCCTGTTTATCACTGTTCAAGGTGTATCTGCATTTTTTTAAAATTACTTTGTGTTCTATCTGCCCCTAATCTCCTGCAGTTTTAATTGCACATTTTGTTTTCCTTTGTTTTCTCCAAAATCTGTTTTTCAAAATACTCGTAGAAATGAACTGTATTCACTCAGAGGTGGAGATTACGGAGTTATATGAATTGATTCTGGTAGGGTATATGTAAAAAGTGTGTAAATCCCTTTGAGATTAAATGCATGGTACATTTTTCTTTTATTTCAGAGCAAAATTAGATATTGATTTTTTTTAATGAGAAATCTATTCTAAGAATATAGAACCTCAGTAACATATTACATGATTCTTGTATCTTGTGTTTTTAGATGATTTGATATTGATAGTAGTTTATAAATTTAAAAGCTCTCATGTGTATAAGCAAAGTATCTTAATAATGTATTTTGCAAATTTTTTTGTAAAACTATATTAGTGTAAAGCAAAACATCCCCCCCTTAAAAAAAGTATTTTTCAAACAATTCTGGCACTCACTGTAAAATGACTTTCAGCAGGAACTGTTTGGACTGGACCGACCATTTCAGGGAACCAGAAGTGAATTTACAGGCTTGTTTACTAGCAACATCCCTTTTTCTGGTGTGGAAGTTTGGAGTCCTAAGCTTGTCTCTCTCTGAACAAGTTTAAATGGTCCATGTGGAAAAGGAGTTCCAGTAATATGGTGGCTGAGACGATGTTCTCTCTTTCATCCAACGAAGGTGATCTGATTCTTTCTTTCCTGGTATTTATCCTGTATGGGATCAAAAGGAGAACAGCAGTGACAGTACTGCTTCCTACTATGAAGGGGGCTTGTCCTCTTATTTTTCACAGTTTGGCAATGCTTTTAGCTCTCTCCTTGTAGAATTTATGATCAAGGATGTTCTTTTCTGTCTGCATTTAAGTGTTTGCCATATATCTCTGAAATCAAGACCTTGTTGGAGTGATTCATGGTTTCTGTCACCTTCTGTTGGATTACTGCAACATATTGTACATGGAATTACCTGTGAAGATTGTCTTGTTGATCTCATACTGTGTCTTTTTACGTTTCCCTCTGCTTCATATTGCATGTATTTCAACTGAGACTACAGAAGGAACCCTTATTAGAGAAGACTGGGAACTTCCAGATACAGCTTTATCGGAGGGGCCCCAAATTTGACAGCTTTCTATGAAAGCAGAAGTTTGATGAACTTTCTGCGAGGGCAACTCACTCTTTATGTGAAAGTTGCAGAGGTGGAAAGGAAGTAATCTTCCTGGCAATTTACTTAATGGTGTAAAATACCAGGTGTTAAATTTTGAAGACAGGCCCTTGCATGTCTGGCATTCATAAATAAAGCAAGAAAATCAATAAGTGACTTCAGCAACTGCCACCCTTTTGACTCCCTTGTCAGAGGCCAAGAACTGAATGAACAAGAAAATTAAAAGTGTTTTCCCTGCAGGAAAGGGAAAAGTGGTTTTTCCTCCAGGCCAAAGCTGAGGACGCTGAGAGTACAGGAAGGCTTTTTTTTGCTATATTACCAGAGTTTGTCTGAATCCAGCAGTGTGCAGCTTTTTATGCTGTGAAGTCTTGCCCTTCGTATTTGATATCAAGATGTTTGTCCTTCAGAGAGCTGCACCCCAGGGCTATCAGCCTCCTATTTTTTATTAGTTCCTGAAGTGGTTTTTGTTACATTTTGTAAACCTGGAAGGTACTGCTACTGTCTGTTCACTAGAAGACAATTCAAATTATGCACTGTAGTACTGTGATATATTGTAATCTTCCCAGCTGAATTCTAAACCAATTTATGGTGCGTGTGTCTTTATCTCACAGTATATTTTTCATTAAGGCTTTCAACTTTACTTACCTTCTCGATGTTTAAATAATTGTGGTTACACTGATGTATGTTACATATATATTTTACCTATTATAGACAATATATGCAGTACATCAGAGTTCAGTCTGTAATATTTTAGGAACACATGCCGTTTATTGTTGTTCCTCATTCCAGGCATTATAATCATGCTGTTGATAAAACCCTAGACAAATCAAGTTAAAGAGTCATTCTGTACATATTAAATTGCATTTCTGTTTAAGGTGAGCTTCCTGCAAAACGATAAGGAAACTTCAGTGTTATTCAGTGCAAAAGTCATGCTCAATTCATAAAATATTGCTCAGAGGATGACTTGTGGTCAGTGTTCAGCGATACGAAGCACTGTCCAGTTGTGGCAGAGGGTCTCTCTGCGCTGTTCCTGGAGGTACAGTGGCAGTATGGAAGCTGTGCTGGTGTCTCCCAGGAGAGGATTTTGTTGTCTGAACATGGGTGTGTGCTACTTTTTGAGATGTCCACTGGTAACCCTCCTTGTCTTCAGGAGGGAAGAAAGGGTGGGAAGCTGGTTGCTGCTTTAAACCAGGTTTTACAGCAGTGGGCAGCAAGGAGTGAAAGGAGCTTGGGGGCAGGTGGTGGTTTCTGTAGTTGACATGGAGTTACCTTGAGCACATCATGTGTGGGTATTTCCTCAGCCGGAAGCGGTCCCTGGATCATCTGGGTTTCATTGCTGGATATGGAAAGCAATGGCAAAAGCTTCAGCTCAGTCGATGGGTTTGATTGGGTTTTCACACCTGAGAAACAGCTGGCCGCTTTCTCTTGATCCCTCCTACCAGATTTTTGAGCTCTCTCACAGATCTGTGTGGATTTTTCAGAAGATCTTTGGGGAGCTCTCATTTCTCAATTACTGTTATGGCTGTTGAGGTAGAAGTATGTTTCCCTTCATGTAAGAAGCACTACCTTTTGAATCTGAGTTGTTGTTAAACTGCCATCAATTAAAACAAGGATTTTATCAAACAAAAGTGTTCTGTTTTATTTTATTGTGCTAGTCCCAAGTCTTGTGCTAGCTAAGGTGTTTTAAATGTCCTCACAAGGTAACCACCAGATTAATGAAAAAAGAGTACAAAATGGTCAACTTTTTACATTGTGCTGGCAAGGCTATTCACTAGAAAAACTATGGTTGCTTAGTTGCCATGGGAGAGGAAAAATGAGGAGAGGAGAAGATGAGAGTACGGGCTATAGCCTTGTGAGGGGCAGCAGGAAAGGGGAAAGCATGCAGCAAGTGAGCGGGAAACTGTAGGAAAGTACTCCTATATGTCCTTTAAGGCACAAAAAGTTGGACTGAGGCTATATAAGCAGGGGAGAGATTTGAGGCAAAGGCTGGAATTAGCTGGGATGGGAGTCTGGAAGGAGGCTGTGAGTGATGCAGCTGCCTGTTTGTCTAGTGCAGTACAAGCATAAAATAGCACTTCTGCACACTGAGAATTGGGTGATGAAAAATGATGGATCCTTTGGTAGCAGACCTGGAACTTGTGTGTATTTATGTGTCTGTTTCACTTTGGGTTTGAACTGGAGATGGTTAAGCACACGAATCTGGAGGAGGTGAACATTTATTTCCAGTATGAAAGTAAATATATTGGAAGGCAAGTAGAAAATACAAAGGTTCAGAAATGCTCAGAGTGTGAACCGGCGTCCTAGTTGTAAAGAGGGGAGTCTGGGTCACTAGTTTCAGACACTTGGGGTTTGGCAAAGCTGCTTTCCTAATCTCAGGAAGGTGCAGGGAGAGCATCTGGAAACACAGGTAGCTTGACTGAAGAAGGAACTGGACACCTTGGTGTATTTGATTTCAATATTCCCAGAAATCTGGTATTTTGTAGTAGTACCAAATTACTCTTGGTCTGCCTCTAAGCTTCTCATTGAGTGGTAGGACCATGTAAGAGACCTGGTCTGGTTTAACAAGGAGAGTGGTTAGGTCTCCTTCTTGTTTGTAGTTGAGGACTTGGAAACCCAGCTCAGCCACGTCTTGGAGTTCCTTAACTTGATTGTAGTAATGCAAATTATTATTCTTCAAAACCATTTGCTCTGTTAACTCAGTCTCAGAATTTTTGAGGCCTTTGAATATTTGGAATTTGCTTTAATCTTATAAGAAGAGTGTTCCCTCTGGTTACGAAAGGGCTCCTGCTGTCACAGGAGCTGTATGACAAAAGGTTGTGGAAAGGTCCCACACCAGGAGTTTACCTTCCTAACATAGTAAGCAGACAAAAGGAGGTGAGGTACAAAGAGCACAAGTAGATCAGCTGTAATGCAGCACTAAATGTTGTGTTAGTCTCAAGGTTAATAGGCAGGGTGCCACGTCCCCTGTGTCTGTCCAACCTTGTCATCTCCAGCCTGACGTATTGGAGGTTGTGTGCATGTACATATTAATTTGTGCAGGCTCTGTGCCTGAGGGAATGGTGTGTGTTTCTGTGGTTTTGTTTTTAATTAAAGATGGCATCTCTGCTTTTTTGGGTGGGTGAAGAATGGAACTAAAAGGAATCAGCTCAGTGGAAAGAAAAAGAAGTAAAGGATGTTGAAGTTTGAAGCAAGGCTGCAAGTACAGATAAAAGACTGAGCAGGTGAGAAGAAAGGAGAACAGCTGGGGCAAAGAGATCGTTGTACAGCAGAGACCTTAATCAAAACTGTGGAAAGTGCTCTGAACATGTAAAGGTCTCTGCTTTGCTGAATCAGCAGCTGCTCTTGCCTAGGAAATCTCCCTAGTCCTTTTCTTTATTTTTTCCCCAGTGCCACACTCTAGTGGGCAGGGATAACTCTTTGGTCCCCAGCCAGTGTGTGGAGACCTCCCTGGTGTCTCTGTGTGCGTGCATCTTGCATACAGTAGTCTGGGAGACAGCACTAGAAAGCTTTGTTCCAGTGTTTAAGATAAGACAGGTGGGTGCATAAACTCATAGGACACATAGTTTCACTTGGGATGAGCAAACCTGATGGTAGGTGGTCTTATTTTACTCTCCACACTCCCTGGTATCGGGGGCTTGCTTGCCCGCTTCTAGCACTGATCCCACCACCTGGAACATCTGGCTGTTCCTTTCTGTATTTTCCCCAGTGTTACAATGGAAAGGAAGGGGAGAGAGGAAGGAGCATTTAAATCCTATAGAGGTGGCATAGAAGTCTCTGCTTTGATCCTGCACTGTCTGATCCTACATCCTCTGAAACAACTGGAGAACAGAAGAGGAAATTTCCAGCTCTTTATTGCCCTTCTTTTACTCAATATAGAAGGCCCCATTTGACTACAGTATGAACCTTATTTTCATAATTAAAGATTGTCACACAGCAATACTGTGATTAACACAGAACTAAACCGTGACTTTCCTGGGCTGGTCTAGCTCTTTCTTTTCTAGATGCTGGAGAAAGTAATGAGTTTTCCAAAGAGTGATGAGAAACAGATAATCGGTAGTGTGGTCCTGTATCTTGGCAGCTAGAAGATGGATATGAAAGATGCAAAGAAGTATTCCATTTGGGAGGGGTGACTGCAGCAGACAGTCTTGCAGTAATCTGAAGTTTTGACTGTTTTGGATATCCTTAAGAATAGAAGGATGTGGGCTTTAATATGGAACAGGCATCTGCCCCAGTGTGCTTGGTAAGAGGTGCACAATGAAATACATGTAATTATGCCTTCACAGCTACACAAACAAATGTTATTGTTCACAGACTGCTGCTGACCACAAATGCGCACACAAAGAGACAACCACCCAATCTCCCCTGCCACAAACAACCCATCTCGAACGTGTGATATTCATTAGCCAAAAAAAAAAAAAAAAAGGTAAGGTAGAGGAGAGACACAAGTAAGTAGATGTGCTGGGGAAGAAAGCAGAAGGTGCTAGGATATCCTGGTGTTTGTACGAAGGAAAGAGACGGATATTTCAAATTTGAGATATGTTGCAGCTTGGGAATTGAGTTTTTTATTTCTTTCTCAAATTACAGGGGAAGCACCCTGATAGAAACTAAATTTTGATATCAGCTATTTGGTTTATCTGTGCTATCTTGCTTCTGTACCAAGGTATCAAGATACGTCTGCTAATTTTGAAATCTGGAATTTCAAGAAGTCAGATTGTGGAAGCCATGCTGTGATACGTTCTTGCATATCTTTGTGGTCATCCATCACAAGAGCAGCACTATTAATGATACTGTTCTTCTGAGAATACTATTTCCCCCCATTCTTTTAAATTAGTGTGAAATACCTGAAAGGTATCAACCCTTGATATTGAATTATCTAACCACAGCTGATAGGCAATACCCAGAGCATGTGCTGGGATCCAGCAGTTCTGGAGGAATCACTTTAAGATGATTCAATGATTCGTTTCCCATGTCTTTTGTGCTTTTGATTGAACTTTGAGGGTAGGGATCTGCCAGAAGTGCTAACTGTGATGGAAGTTTGCTAATTCAGCTACGTGTTTGCCAGAAATTACAATCAAGAGTGTCTTACTTTTTTCAGAGGGGCACTGCAGTGCTGTGATGCTGAGTGTAACTGTAGCTGGAGGACTTCTGGCAGCCAGGGACAATTATCAGTCATTGTCATCCAGAAAATTTGTCATTGTTCTGCTAGTGCTGCTCTGAGATTCGTACTTCTTGATTTCACTTTAAGAAAGAATCAGTCTGGATGTGAAGCTATTGAACAGAGATTTGAGGTACAATTAACCTTTGTGTGCTGCCACTCTGGAGAAGCTGGAGTCTGCCTGTACCTCGGGTTTGCATTCGTTAAATTGAAACAATGCTTTTCTCTTCCCCTCAGCTGTCCATCTTTCTTCAGATTGTTTCTCATCTCAGGAACACTTTTTCTTATGTGTTCGGGTATTCTTCAGGCTTTGCTCCCAAGAATCCGTGGTCTCAGCAGAGGTGCTGCAAGGCAAAGCAATAGTAATAAATCCAAATAACCAGCTTTGATGTCTGCAAAGTCTGGGTCTGACTTCACTCCCTGTACCAAAATTGGAACTGTGGAGTTCTTCTGTAAGGCCTGCTGCATCCTGGATAACGAAGCCTCATCCTTTGTTCACAGTGATAATTTCCTAAGAATCAGATATGAATACAAATCATTTTGGCAAAGGAAGATATAAGTGGATTGTATAGTATCCACAGTACAAGGAATTATTCTTTACAATGGTAGTTGAACACCAAGTTCAACACTTCACGCTCATGAGAAAGGTTCGTGTTTGCTGCTTTTAAACTCGGATAAATCATGTAATTAACTCAGTTAGGTAACACATCTACATAGGCACAACTTTGTCATTTAAGAAAAAATATTGCTGAGAATACCCTGGGATCTCTCCACTTGCTTTTCTTGTCTAAAGTTTGCCATGCAGCTCAGTGATGTACCAAAATGCTGTTTTGATAAAGAGGCACAGGTCCTGTTACCTGGATTTAATGTATATATTCTATGATTCAGTGTGCTCCGTGCATATTCTGAAGTTATTTGTGACTGCATACAGATTTGAAACACTTAATGAGCAGCATTTCTTTGTGTTGAAACTTTGTGCTTTGGTATTTGATGAGAGGGAACATTGTTGACTGCATGGACAGGGAATGTGTTTAACAAAACTCTTTTTACATGAATACGCATTCCACAAGAAGATCATAGCCTTATAGCATCATTTGGGTTGGAAAAGGCCTTTAAGATCGAGTCCAACTGTAAACATAATACTGCCAAGTTCACCACCAAACCATGTCCCTAAGCACCACATCTGCATTGCTTTTAAACACCTCCAGGGATGGTGATTCCACAACTTCCTGGGAAGCTTGTTCCAATGATTGATAACACTTTCTCGGAAGAATTTTTTTTCCTAATTTCTAATCTAAACCTTGCCTGGTGCAACTTGAGGTCTTTTGTCCTATCATTTGTTAATTGGGAGAAGAAACTGACATCCACCTCACTACAACCTCCTTTCAGGTAGTTGTAAAGAGCAGCCCCACAGCCTCTTTTTCTCCAGGCTAAACAGCCCCAGTTCCCT
Source organism: Cuculus canorus (assembly GCF_017976375.1). Classification (NCBI taxonomy): domain Eukaryota; kingdom Metazoa; phylum Chordata; class Aves; order Cuculiformes; family Cuculidae; genus Cuculus; species Cuculus canorus. The sequence continues at coordinate 15,277,879 of NC_071403.1, forward strand.
CAGCTGTTCCTCACTTGTGCTCCAGACCCTTCACCAGCTTTGTTGCTCATCTCTGGACTCACTTCAGCACCTCAGCGTCTTGTAGTGAGGGGCCCAAAATTGAACACAGGATTCAAGGTGCAGCCTCACCAATGCCAAGTACAGAAGGATGACTACTTCCCTGGTCCTGTTGGCCACACTGTTTCTGATAGAGGCCAAGATACCTTTGGCCGCCTTGGCTACCTGGGCACACTGCTGGCTCATATTCATGTGGCTGTCAACTAATGCCCCCAGGTCCTTTTCCGCTGGGCAGCTTTCCAGCCATTCAGCTCCAATCCAGGTACAGGACTTGAGTGTTAGCATTCTTGAACCTCATACAGTTGACCTCAGCCCATCGGTCCAGGCTGTCCAGATCCCTCTGTAGAGCCTTGCTTCCCTCAAACAGATCCACACTTTCATCTAACCTGGTGTTATCTGCAAACTTAATGAGAGTGCACTCAATCCCCTTGTCCAGATAATTGGTAAAGATATTAAGATGGGAGTGAATAAGATGTTCAAACATCATCTGGTTTTATTTCATTGCAAAAGAAGGAGGCATGCAATGACCTAATATCAGAGACGTTAACCCATATATCGCTCTTTGGCCATCTCTGCGTTGTTTGAACAAGGCAGATTTGCACTATGTATTGCTCTAAAGGTAAGGTTTTGGGGTTTTTTTTACATAATTATGCAAGCTTAGTACTGTACACCATGATATTTTATTTTCCTCTAAGTCATATATTTATAATGTCACTCAAGGCCTGATTGTTAAGAAAAGTGGAAATACCCAGTGGTTTTTTGAATGGAAGTCCCTGTTGCGCTGGTTGAGTGATCATGAATTTGCCTTTGGGGGTTCTGCCTTCAGAAAAACCACATCAGAAAAGCTGTTCTCCATGCTGGTCTAGGTGGCTGTTCTTTAATAGACGGCTGCTTACCTTAGTGTAAAAAAGATTAAAAAACCCTGCAGCTATGAAAATGTACCAAGGACCTTAAAGTGCATATGCAAATAATATTGAAATAGAGTTTACCAACACATAGCGGCCCACGCTAGCAATACATAGTGTAGTTTTTGTGATATAGGAATCTCTTTTTACAGTCTTCCTTCCAAACTCCTCTCTCTAAGCACATGTTTTTATATTTTTTTGGATATCGTTTAATTTTTAGAACATGGACAAAATGTTGAAGAGAATTATTACAACCCCCTTTTGTTTGGACTTTTATATAAACAAGTGTAATCAATATACAAAAAGAGTTGATTTTAGTATCTTTTTTTGAACCAGAGTAGGATCTGCAGATAACACTAAGAATAAATGCAGCTCTAACTTTAACAAAAGTGACTTAAAAAATCCTATTTACATCTTCTGTTAATTTTCTCTATTGTTTTAGTTCATTGAAAGCTTGAAACCAAGGCTGTGCTTCTTCATGAGGCATTTAATGTGAAAATCTTTTTTGTCTGCTTATAAAGGAAAGCTAAAATAGTTCTTCAAAGGGTTCTTCTGATTTTTTTAAACATTCTTTTTTTGTGGGCCCTGCTACTTAATGTAAAGCTGTATCTAAATCATATTCTTGCTAATGTAGAATTCAAATTATATGAGAATGAAAAGTTCCAATACTTTCTAGACCTTATTTGGCCCTTAATTAGACACCATAAACCTCATTCTAGTGTCTAATAAAATGCAAACTCCAAAATACCATTTTCTTTCCAAGTGCAGCACCACCAGTTTTCTGTGCCCTGAAGTACAGGATCCTACTGGAAAATTAGTGGCCGTTTTGGAGTCCACAGTTCCTAACGAGTAATATGCTTTCAGTACTTCAATAAGTGGCTCCTACACAAATTCTTTTCTCATAGCTGGTGATAATCTTAATGTACCAGGTACGTATTCTGTATGTACCAGGGGATTTTCTTCATTGTCCTATTTAAACTGAGCAGAGAGGGCATGGTGCTGATTAACAAATTTACATTAAGTTGCAGTCTCCTGAGAATGTGTGTATACATATTTTTATGCTGATAATATTTTGACAATAATGGCAACTTCTGACTAACTGTCTCATTGTAAAGGTTGAAAAGCTTGAGTTCCTCAGAGCTCCTGTAATGACCCCTGGAAAATTGTGTCAGCTTTTGGAAGGAGTTATTTAGCAATGCCCACAGAAATCAATGCCCAGAAGAACAGAAAAATGCAGGAAAGAGTGATAGAAGTGTTTCTTAGATGAAATATTTCAGCTGTGAGAAAGATAACCAGTTTGTGACTCTGGCAATGGCCTTTTACAGGACTCAGTGGGCTCTCATTGCCTTTAGCCCTTCATTATTGCCTCCAGTGTCGATTTATGCTGCTCACAATTTCCTTTTCCTTCTTGTTTTCTGCAGTGAAAATGAAGCATTGGATATATGTTGATGTGTTGATGGCATTGTAAGTGCAGAGATTTCAGTAGAAATATAATATCTGAAACATTAGGTAAACTAAAAATTTATTTCATCTTATTCTTTTTAAAGCACAATGTGGTGATAAAGCAGAACCTTATGATAGTAATTATTGCTGTCTTAGTCTTGAATGGTATATGGTGGTGTATGTTTGTGAGTGTTTAGAGGAGCAAGTTTGTCTATTAAAATACATTTTCTAGGAGCTAACACGTGGGGTTTCCTGCAGTGAGTAAGATAGCATAGGTGGGTGTTTTGGTGTATTGAAAATTTGTACTGGGAGCAGGAAAATTGGATTTTGTAATCTCCTAGTCACTTGTTCCATTACTGTTTGCATACATTTTTACAAGTGTAAGAGGCAGAGATAAGACAGGTTGATGTGGTACTGAGGGGATGAAGAATATTATGGAAATGGGAACAGTTTGGCCCTTTTAATAACTCCTGTCCAGATCTATTTTTTTCCTTACACTGTGCTATTTTAAGTTGAAGATTTATATAAATATATAGCAGTTTAAGAAGTGCTAGATGGACTCTTCTGGAAGTCCTTCACAATTTAGTCTATGTTTTATTGTGCTGTTTGTACAGAAATTCCCCCCTACTTTCTAATTCAGCACTAAATTTTCCTTTAGGCAGGCATACAAAACATGCATAGGAGGCTCTGGTTTCTTTAAGTCCAGAAGGCATAGCAAGGAGGGAACTTGCTGCTGCTGGTTTGAATTGAACATGTTTGAGGTAGAAGCTTGCTTCAGTATTATACTGTGGTAACACATGGCTGAGGAAACAGAGGGATGGGGAAAACTTTATGTATTGTTTATCTTATAAAGCATTTTTCTGAGTGTATGTATTCATATGTATAATATATCATATATAAAATATGCATCTATATAATTTTATAGCTAAAAGCGTTGCATTCTTAGTGGTTTCTGGCACAGATAATAAGTGGTACTGTACTCCTGCTTCCCATCTGTCGTCTAACTTCTATTTGTCATCTGCTCTGTGCTCTTATTCTTCCCCATTCACTTCTCTTCATTCCCAGCTTCAGGTCCTCTCTTCTCCAAGACTTAGCAGACCCCAGGTCCTGACAGTTTCTGGTTTTGTTTGTATAGTCCCAGCTCCTCTTAAGAAACAGTCCATGAGAGAGCAAGAAACCTGTTTGTGAGACTCGACTCCCATCCTCACTCCATACACACCACACCTTTGGCTGAGGCAAGTTAAGCACTTATGTAACACTGTACACTTTCAATAGCACATATCTTTGTGTTTTAACTATGTGCAAATCAAATGATTGTGTTTCTGCCATCCCGCAAAGATCCCCTTTCCAAAGATGATGAAAAGTATTTTGCTCTAGTGAAACAAACGTGGGATTTGTAGGCCATTCTTTAATGAAGAGCCAAAAAGCTTAGAAACAGCTTTGAAAAGTCATGTCAGGGTAACATGAGATTTGTCTATATCAGGTCTTTATGTTTGCCCCAGCTGCGCTTAAAACAGAGCCCCAAATCCTTCTTTTTCCTTATTTTTTTTTTTTCTGGAGGACATATGTTTGAATAACCTATGGCTGATGACAGACCTATGAACTTTTTTACTCCTGGGAAGTTGACAGCTAAGCTGCAGCTTAGTGGCTGCAGCTTCTCTCAGTCACTTTATATTCCTTGGTGTAGATGTGCTTGAGAGAGGAGAGATAGGAGATAGCTGGATTTTCCCATTCTGTAAGGCAGTCTGAGCATTTTAAAATCTGCTCTTGTAACTTTGAAGTTGGACTGGTTTTGTTTTTCATTAAATCCTGAATGTTACATGAAATAAATACAATATGCTTATAAACATTTTTTTTTTAATAATTTGGTGGAATTAGTCCCAACAATGACTGTTTGACAAGAAGAAAATTGAGAGGGGAAGTAGACAAAGAGTACCCCAATACACAGTTTCAGAAATAATCTTTTGTTCTTATGGAGACCTTACATGATATGATTAGATATGACCTGGGAAGGAAAGATGTCCTTGAAGCCTCCCAGGTACACAGTCACAGACTGGGTCATCAGAAGTGACTGCATTCACTTCCCAGCCATACCTCCCAAGGAATATGATTAGGATACAGAGAGGTGTGTCCTTCAAAAGACCATCTGTGCTGAAGATAGATAATGATGTGTTGCTATGGACTCCTGTCCTATTGCTCTAGCAGCGAGGGTACATGTCAGAGTTCTTTCAGAGAAAACAAAATCTGTTCTCAAGTGTGTACTTTCTTCTCAACCAAATCCTCACTTTTTTACAATTTAAACTGATGACTGTGTCTTGCATTGAGGCATAAGGAGAACCCTGGATGAAACTTGTCAGCATAGCATGTACTGCTTCTCCGTAGCTATTAAGTCAACATAACAGTAGGAAATGCAGGCTTATTTTCAATAAGCTGCAAAAATTAAGGAATAACCACTGCAAAGGTATTGCATGAGGAAGGAATTTGAGGAGGTAAATTTTGAGGAGGGAATTGTCTCTGGTGGTGTGTTGATGAGTGCCTTGATTGCAAGGTGGAAGCAGTGATGTCCCTATGTTCCTTGGGTACAGATGAGTCACTGGAATAATTTAGGCAAGTATGTTTTCTGTAGGATCATTCATTTAAGATTTGGTTCATCGGGACCTGGTTTTGGTTCCCTAGGAATAAAGTTGTTCTCTTCACAAGTGAAGAGGTATATAATAATGATTTAAGGCATCTCTGCAATACCTGTGTGTACATATAATTATGTGTCGCAGTAGCTGCTAAGAGGTGTTTTTCTTATGCACTATGTATTCAGCCAAACAAGAGAAGAGTTTCAAAGCTTTTCACTAAGACTTACGAAAGAAATCCACTCAAATATTGTGAGTGGTCAACTGTAATAATGTAACTTTGAGTATTCACAAAAGACTAGAATTGCCTGCAATTAAGAGTAAATAATTTTCAAATAAAGATGCTTCATAGAGTTTCATTTTAAGTTAAAATATCGTTGTACTACAGCTAAGTTTTCAATGACATAGGAATGGATGGCAGACAGAGCTGAAGAGTTAAGTTTATCCTTCCGATATGCTTAGCAACGTGTATGGAGATCCTTGAGTCTTCCACTTGAATGAAAATTGATGGAGATTGAAATTACTGAGCGACTTATGGAACATGGAAGGAAAGAAACACAGCACATTAATAAGAGGTGCTATTTGTTTAGGCTTGTTTTAAACCATTTTCTGTTAGATATCATTTATTAACTCTTATTTCCTTTCTCTGAAAAATCTAATCTTGAATAAACGGTAGAAGTTTACCTTGTAATGTAACATGACAAATAAGAAGAGCATGATGTGCTTAGTGCGATACTCTCTATAGAGACTCATGGCGAAATCCTTGCCCCATTGAAATCGATGCGGGTGATGGTTCTGAAAGAGACCTGAAATGCTGAGCGTATTGAATGCCTCTGCTGCTACTGGTGTAGTGATATGGTATCTGACCATTGCCTGTAGCTTTGATGCACCTGTCATTGTGTTGAATTGCAGGTGAGAGCTATAAAACATAGAGAGTGCGGTGCTTTGCAAACACATAGATATGTGTGAATGCTCATCCAGCGGGCCAGATCCTTGTGAAATTGTGTTTGTGCTGGTTCCTGAAAGAAAGTTCAATACCTTATTTCTCCCACCCCCCAAAAAAAACCAACACAAAAACCCCCCAACAAAAGTCAAAGAACAAAACCCCAAAATAATTCTGCATATTTAATATGTTCATTGGATTAGGAAGTGATTCGTACCAGTCAGGTTCCTAAGCATATATCTTAACTAGTGAGAGAGAAAGGCAATTTGATAATTTTAAATACACTGAGTTAGTAAAGAGTTCAGTATTTTTTATGTCACCTGTTGGAAAGAATGTATCCAAATACTCTGGATCCTGATGGAAAAGACTCTTTCATGAAGAATGGAAATTTGTGTCCAAAAAACAGTTTTGAAGCAAGATGTATCACATCACAGGTGAGGGTCTTGACCACTCCTCACTGGCAATTTATGGGATCTTTCTGTGATATGTTTAAATGTGGTTTATATAATGTGTATATGTACAACTGTTTGCATGTATATGCACCGGTGCATTTGTTACAAACCAGTTCAGAAATGTTTGTGAAATTAGGTCATTGGATGAGATTATGTGATGCACAGAAGAGAATTTGCATATAAAAAAGAAGTGAATTAAGAAAAGCTTTACATCAACGTTGTACCTGCATCAGGCATTGCAATCAACCCTACAGATATCACATGGACAGTCAGACCTACAGAAATTTGTCCTCAGCTGCCACTACCCCAAGTCTTCTGCAGTGCTGTGCCCTGAGGATTTCACCTCTTACCAAGGGAGTTGTGTGTTGCAAGTGAAACATCAGTAGTTAAATGTGTGCAAAATTAAATCCTCTGCTCAAAGTTCCCTGCTTTCACTTCTTGGAAGAATGCTTCTCTTCATGGGACTGTGGCTTTTACAATCCCATTTCTGCAGCCCCATAATCTGTCACATACTGGTGGTGGAGACTGCTGTTTCAGTTCCCCAATGGGCATACCATCCTGGCAAATGTGCTTTTTTTTCCTTATTTGTTTATTTTCTTACTTTCAAAGTGTATGTTCTTACGATATACTGTGGAAGAGAAAGGACAAACTTCTTTGCGTGGAATGAGAAGGGAGATCGTAATCCAAAGATGCGTGTTTGTGTATGAGAGAAGCATAATGGGTGGCTGTTATCTCTAATACAGCAGAGAGCGCTCAGGAGCTTTTCATGTCGAGTGGCGTCAGACCTGTGGAAGCATACATGGAGACATGGCTACATGAATGCCCTGATTGTACACTTTGAGTCTGGTGTGCCTCCAAGTGGACCTTCCAGCTGTGCAGGAACCTGTGCCTGCAGGTCTGCTCTTTTCAGACTTTCAGACTTCTGTTGTGAATGCAGCCTTGGGCTGGACCTCAGAAAGCATCCTAGATACCTTCAGTGTGAGGCAGACACAAACCCATGCAAGTGGTAACCTCTGAGCAGTCAAAGTTGGGACTCGTCTTTAGGAAATTTTGGCCCGTGAATACTTTGAGAGCCTTGGATGGAAGGCTAAAGAAGTGTGAACTATTGCAAGCAGGGATCAGATAATGGTTTCTTCATGTGCACTTTTGTTAATTCCTTTATTTTGTGTGCAAGGTAAATTGCTCTATGTGCCTTCGGGCAATCTTAATTTAATGCAGTGATGACTTCAAGTGATTGAAGAACTAATCAACTTCAGCCACCACTTCTCATCCTCTGGCTTAAGAATGATGAGCCTGTAGGTGCCTTTCTCCTCATCCTTCCTCTCACCATAGATCCCCGGGAATATGGACCCTCAAAGTATAACCACAATGAAGTATAATCATACATCCAGAGGGCACAATTCGGGTAGAGGTAGGAAGTGGTGTGGTTGTTTGGTTCTTTTTTTAAATTAATGGAGGAAGGAATTAATCAGAGCAGATTTTTCTTCATTTAATAGGAAATACAACAATCACCAGATGTTTTTGTTTGGGTTACAGCTTGAGTAGCACTAACATATAATAACAAAACTTGGAAAGGACCTAGAAGAGTTGAATGACCTGACCTTTCCAAGAAGAGATTTCAAGAACTTAAAGAACTGCGTATTTGAAAGTTATTTTCTTCCCAAATACAAGCTTATTTTATCCAGTAGCAAACAGTAGCAAATGTATACTCTGCCACATGCGTACATTCACACATGCAATCATGTCTTTAATACTTTCATCTGTTTCAACTTTTTATTTAGTCATCTGAGTATGCTAGAATTTCTTTTAAAAAGTCATTCAGAGCAACAGTTTTATTTCAAACTGACCTGTCGTTTGTTTGTTGTTTATTTTTTTAATCTGAAAGCCTTCTTGGCACTGAAGGCAACAAAATGTATCCTAGCAAATTCCATCACTGCTTACTGGGAGTTTAGGAGCTAGATTTCTGTAACATAAACACTGGTATACTTAGTGACAAAAGAATAAAGATACTTGAAATACAAGCATGGAAGGGCAAAATAGCTTTTTCTGAACGAAAAGAAATCAACTGGCAAAATTTGCATAAAATTGGCTACATACATCCAAGTAAAAATTGCAAATCTGTCTATATTTTATATTCCATCTTTGATGTATGCTACATTTTTAATAAGAAAAAAAATGGGGGAGGCATTTTTTCCTTAACTGAATTCATTAATTAAATAAGGTTTCAGGAATACCATGCAAAAGTTTCAGTTCTGGTCTCAAATTTTGAATCTATCCTAGCTGAGATGGAGTATCTGTATAAAAATATAGAACTCCTCTATGTTTGTTCTACATGTGACCTATCCTTCGTCTACATTAAACCTGTTCTGTACAGGGATTACTACACATAAGCCAGTGTAAATTCCGTATTTCACCTGTGCACTTTCTGAGAGTCTTGTTTATCTTCTTTTGCATTCGTTAAAGACTGTTAGGAACATGACGTGAATGTACGCTTTAATGAGAGACAGCAGTGTTGGTCCTTAACAAAGATCTGCTGGTAAGTATATGGTTGGCAGCAGGCAAGGCATTTTACACCACAGAATTTTGAGGCTTTCACAGCAAATGAGTTGGATATTTTCATTTGCCAGCATATTCTCTTTGGACCCCTCCAAGCTCTGTTGGTGGCTAAGGTCACCGCCAATAGTGGAAATACCAAAGCACACATGCTGGGTTCTGATGTGTCCTTGCCAGTGCAGTCTACTGGAGGGTGAGGTATTCTGATCATGTAAGAATCACGATGGCAGTTTGGCAATCTCTGAATATTATTTTTTGACAAATATTATAAGTGTTATAGAAATATTTTCATGCAATATTAACATTATTGTAACACCAGTATAGAAGCATAAATTACCAGATGAGTCAGAATTATGGCCCTTTTCCTGCTGTGTGTGGGCAGACCCCTACATCTGTGCTCATTACAGGTTTGAGACCTAAATGCATTAGATGTGTACTGGAAGAAAATGAGTCTGCAAAGTATTTTAATAGAAGGAATACGTTGCTCTTGGTTGTGAAGGAAGAAAATCCTGTAAAGATGGAAATTGCCACGTGCTTCACTTTTGAAAGACAAGTATGTTAATGTGGAAATTTATCTGGAAATTCTTGTAAGATTAATGACAAAATTGAAAGAAAATGTAAAACAGCTGAAGTAAATGTCTTGAAAGAAAAGATGAGGTGTTTTATCTTCAGGAGATTCCAGAAAGGATTTGTGTAAGTGGATGGTAGTAGCCTAGTGCTTCTGTAAAGTATAGTAGTAGGTAATGTGCTAATATCTAATACACTGTTGTAATATTGTTAATGATTTGTGACGGCAGTTATTCCAAAGTCACAAACTGTAATTTCATTGTCTGCTGCTTCTCAGGAGAACACTGAAAATTCTGATGGGGACCTCTCATTTCATCTGACACCTTTCCACAAGCAGAAGGTTGCAAGTTGTTGAGGAGGACATCCCATTGCTTGGGATTCTGAGATTTTTCTTTATTTTTAAATATTTGAAAGATTTATTTGTGCAGCACTGCTCCATTTGGATTTTCTGCTTCTGTGAAAGTAGCATGTTCAGTGTCCCTTGTCTGGGTTGACTTTGTACACCAGACTGAGCGACAATAGGGCATAATTCAGTAAAGCAAGTAGTACTGCCTTTCCTCAGAAAAGTGGAAATGTCAAGAGAAAAGCTTCAAAGTCAGAAGAGGCAAATGAGGAGTAAGGGTAAAATTTAATTTCTGGTAGCTGAAGCTGCTCAGGTGGATCCTGCCTCTGCTTCTAGAGTGACCATGTTCTGGGTAGCAGGGTTAGAAATTATTTCCCCACTGTAAATAAAGATCTGCCAATTCCCAAATTCCACTGAACTGCCTCATGCTCTTTCTTTGCCCCACACAATCACCTCGTGCTATTTCTCTTTCCCATCTCTGAGTTTCTCTGAGTGGAGGGAAGAGTGGCTCCTCTTTTTCTCCCCCCTTTGCTGCTCCCTTCAAGGAAGTTTAAAAATCCCACCCAGTGCTTTTTAGAACTACTGAAAATTCAGCCTTACCAGTCCTGAGGGTCATCTGGACACTACCAATTTCAAAATATCATTCCAAGCAGAATCAAGGACCCATGCTTCTTCCTTTGTTTTTATTAATCAGTTTAGGAAAATTTGATTAGTTCTGTTTGTTTGTGAGAATACAAATCTACCCCCTTTTACTTTTCAGATTGCCTGAATCTGCATTGCCCTCTGAGATGCCCAGACCTTGTGACATGCTGATTTCTTTCCCTTCAACCAATTTTCATCTAGTCAATTGAATTATCACTTTATCCAACTCCTTACTCCCCTGAATGTGTAATATTCATTGTGAGCTTTTTCTTGGCTTTGTAATAACTTTCAACTTGAGAATCAGAAAAGGTAGTACTTGGAAAATATTTTGATAGTCTTACAATTCAAGGTATGTTGTCAGATCTCTCTAGCGACCACACATAGCATAAGAGCAACATATATAATTAACTTGGCACAGGTAGGGGGAGAATAGGGAAATTGTCTCCGTTACCTCCCTTCTTCAATTTTGAAATCTCATGCTTTTGCATGATGAGTTCAGGAAATTACAGACTATGAGTGGGATTCATATGGTGAAATGTAGATGTCTATGTCTGAGTTAGTCACCCAAGGCTCCTTGTGTAGGGAATGGAGAGAAACAGGACAGATGAATCACACCCTTGAAGAATCTGTTTTTCTTTTACCTTTATGCTAAGATGAAATGATTCATAGTCTGAAAGTGCCCATTTAGCCAGTAAAGGGGGCTAGGGCAACAATGGCATTGCGATTGCGATGGCTGTATTCTACATCCCAGAAACTAGAGGAGATGAATGGTGCTTTGTCGCTCTGGTGCGTGCTTGTCTGAATACCTTTATTTGTCATTCTGTGAGAACCTTGAGTTCCTAGAAAAAAATAATCTGTCTTTCCACATAGAAATTCCTTGAAAAACCAGAGAACTCAGAAATCAAGAAGTGCGTAAGCTGAAGTAGCATGTTTCTCCTGTATGTGTGATTCTCAATATGCATCAAAAAAAATCCCTAATGTGTAAGTTTTCATTATTTCAGTTTTGGAAACAGTATGTCCTCCCTATTTAGGGAGATGTGCAGGTGCTTTCTGACAATCTAGGGAGCTACGAGCTCTTCATGCTATGTCTGGGGTGCACTCTTCTCTCTGCTTGGGTACCACAGAATATGTCTCCCTCAAATCCTGCCTGTCAAATCAGCCTGAGGAGTCTGTCATAAGGAAATAGATGAAGATCTTGCATTGCTACTTGCAGAAAGGCATAAAATTCCATCTTCCCACAGAGGTGAACAGTATTAAAATAGAAGTGACCAATGAATCAAGACAAATAATGGTAGCCCTGTAATGTAGCATGTCCAGTTTCTTTTCATCTTCTGTTTTGTGTATCTGCAGATATACAGGATTTATTGAAACAAATGAAACTAGGGAACTCTGTTTTAGCTTAAAAAAGAAGAATAAAATAGTCTATCTTAGATCTGTAGCTAGAGTATGTCTAGAAAGATGGCTTTTGCTAGAAACTGAGTTTTTGCAGCTCCTAATGATCTAGCAAGTAGATTGCAGGTCACTAATTTTCTAAGTAATTAGGGTATGTAAACACCCTGAAAGGGGTAACAGGATAGGGTCACAGCTCTTTCTGCTCCAGAGCTCAGAGCTGCAAACTGGAATCTACTCAAGAGCCAGACCCTGGACATGTATTCTGAATAGTGTAAATCGCAGCTGATTTTTATGCATGAATGAAGACATGGTGTATCAGAAGCAATGCATCTAGAGAATTCTTTGTCAACTTCACAGATCCCAGATCCTAATTTCCTGAAAGTCTTCCCCTGCCAGGCCACACAGGGTTTAAGAGGCATATTGCTCTGTTGGTCCTTTTGAAACTGGGCAGTTTTGAAGTCAGAAGTGCAAGATTCGAGTCATTGGAAAATAAGATGTGGCCTGACTGCAGCCTGACAGCAACATACAACTTTGGGCAACCGCTGGACCCAACACACTCCAGACAAAACCAACATTCCCATCCTCTCCCTGACAAAAAAGAAGAAGAAAGGAGCCCTCAGGAAAGAGTGGTGGCTGTGTCATGAAACTATTATGAAATATAAGTTTGAGGTACTTATTGTACCTTTCTGAATGAAGTGACAAAGTTCAGCTGAAGTCACGCATCCATTAACTTTTGGTCTGGCTAAATCAGTTCAAAAACATGCTGTAAGTTGAATTAGTGAAACAGTGGAGGTAGCAGAGGGCTGCCTATAGTGCTGAATTTCTCAGCTGTTAGTGTTTTGTCAGCACTGATCAGTGCTTTGTGCACAAAGTGATTTCAGCAGAATCATCACCTGTGAGCAAAAAGGCTCTTTTTGGCTTTTTATGTTACCTTTCAGCCAAAGGCAGGCAGATCTAGAACAGCAGCCTTATGTGGAAGCTGCCTTGGAGAGCCGAGTGCTGGCTCACAGAGTCAAATATCTCAAACCAATGTGTCAACATCTGCCTACAAAACAGGGCTGGAGTTTCTCCAGTCCCTGGAAAGCCAGGGTGCCTCTTCAGGTGAGAACCAGTGTGCTAAACATTGAATAGTGAGTGTGGATGCTGCCCACTTCTGGTTGTGCTCATTTTAGGAGAGACTTTTTATATGCTGTACTGACAATATCTTTCTAGATTACCTTCCACTGCGTAGCAGTTGAATTACATGCCGGTCTTTAGAACTGTTATTTGAAGGAAAGACACATATAAGTGTATACCTGCACTCATACGCAAATATTGAGTTATTTTTTGTTTTGAAAGATACTTATTAAATGACAATTCCTGAATAAAATTCCTACTTTTATGTATTGATGGGTCATAATTTGGATTATAGCTACTTCAGAATACTGTTTGATCCATAAAATGACACTTAGTAGCAGTTTTGCTTGTAATTCAGGTATCAGGATGGTACCAAATAATTCAGATAACTGATAAAAATAACTCCTCGTGATTTCATGTGTGTTTGCACTTCAAAGAACCAGCAATGAAGAGATGATCACACATCTGAATCAGAAGGATAATATTTATATCTAAATTGAGTAACCATGTAATTCTATCTGTTTCCTGTGTTCTGTCTGTCCTCCTCCTCTTGTGTGCTATAGCCTGATTCAGATCTTCTGTGCAGTGTTTGTTACCTGACCTGAAAAGCTCAATCTAAATATTTGGTGAGTTCAGTGAGGTACCTAGTATACTTATGGCTGCATAGGTACTTATGGATGAGTGAAATATAAGAGTCTGACCATTCAGTAGGTCTGTAAGTTTTATTTTATATATTCACAGGATGCTTTTATAAACAGGTTAAAAATTACATTTTCCAGTATTCAGCTGCAGAGGAGGACTCGGTATTTTCAGATGTGTTAGGAGAAGTGATGCTTTTTGTATGCATACATGTATTTATTCATATCCCTACAAAAGGGTTTGTCTGTCATGAGGCTCCAGCTAGAAGAAATGAATCCTTAGATCTAGCTTGATAATTAGGTATTGAAAATTCCAGGCCGAATTTATTTTCCTAACCAGTGTATATGTGTTGCTGTTTGTTCAGCGTTTTTCCTTTGTGCTTTTTACCCTGATGTAGTTAAAGAAAACAGTGTTACCTTCTTGGATGAAGCAATTGGCTGCTTGGGGCTCCTTTGCTCAGGCAGGCTCATGTCCAGGTCATCTTGATGGCCTTTTTCTCCAGCAGAATGTTCCAGGAGGTTTTTATCTCTCCCCTCTTCCTGCAAATAGTGAGAGAGGGAGGCTGGCCAGAGCCATAATTTCTTCTTAAAATTCAAGAATTTTCACTGGGTGGCTACCAAGATATTTAACTTGCAGGTGGATTCATCATCTGAGCTCGACTGAAATAGTTGCAGTTGAGGTGGCTCTTTGAGACGCAGAGAAGTTCATTCCTCTTACGCTTTTCTTCTGGTCATTCCAGTGATGTCTTTCATTTGTCTTCATTCCAGTTTTATATTCTGCCTTTACACATTTACTTGATATATTTTTAATTAATCGCATTTTTACAGTCCATAAATCTTTGCATTCTTAAGGACTGACCAAAAGTGATTGTTACTAATTACTAATTGTTACTTGTTATTGGCATGTGGACCTAACAAACTGAGGGGAACCTTCCTGAGCCACTTCTAAAGTAAAACATCACAAGGAACTGTTTCTTGCTCTCCCATTGTTTCATTTCCTGTCTTTGTTTAACACCCTTTGCATTAATGAGGGTTTGCAAGTTCATTAGGTGAAACTTTAATACATGTGTAATTACAGTCATACAATGTATGAATTATTTAAGGTAACAATATGTACAACTTTGCCGAAGTCCTTTAACAAGAAGTCTAATATAGTTTAGTAAACTGTTGTGGTTTAACCCCAGCCAGCAGCTAAGCCCCACACAACTGCTCGCTCACTCCCCCCTGGTGTAATGGGGAAGAGAATTGGAAGAATGAAAGTGATAAAACTCATGGGTTGAGATAAAGATACTTTAATAAGTAAAGCAAAAGCCACACATGCAGTCAAAGCAAACCAAGGAATTAATTCACCACTTCTCATCATCAGGTGGGTGTTCTGCCATCTCCAGGAAAACAGGACTCCATCACGCATAACAGTTACTTAGGAAGTCAAATGCCATAACTCTGAACATCAACCTTTCTTTCCTCTTCCCCCAGATTTTATTGCTGAGCGTGACGTCACGTGGTATAAAATATTTCTTTTGGTCAGTTGGGATCAGCTGTCCCAGCTGTGTCCCCTCCCAGCTTCTGGTGCAACCCCTGCCTACTTGGTGGGGTGGGGTGAGAAGTAAAAAAGGCCCTGTCTCTATGTAATCACTGCTCAACAGTAACTAAAACATCTCTGTTATCAACACTGTTTCCACCACAAATCTAAAACATAGCCTCATACTAGCTACCATGACGAAAATAAATTCTATCTCAGCCAAAACCAGCACACAGGTCATCCTTGGCTGCCCAGTTCTGTAATATTACAAAAAAAAAATAATCACATTTTAAGTGTGGACACATCATGAGACTTTCACTGCATTGTCCACAGCTTTTCACATAGTGGTGAGGTATTGCGAAAGCTTTGTACGATGGTGGAGTTCTTCATTCTCCATCAGAAATGCACTTTATTTACCACATTTTGGGATTGCATTTATTGTTCACAGCCATACAGTGATGAGCAAGCAGTCTTGGGCTGGTTAGTTTCTCTGTTGTAATAGATGTAATAGATGTACAGATGTATAGATAGCTTGTAATAGATGTTATTAATCTGTAGCTGCGTGACATTACATTTTGTACTACTGAATGTAATCTTATTGTGTTACTCAGGATAATTTGGCTTTGTGTACGGTTCAATCTTTCTCTTAATTGACCTTGCATCCCAAATTTGTATCTCCAGAAAACTTCTTCATCACAATTACACTTCTTGTGCAAAGACTATTGAGATAAATTATGAATACAGGCAATCCTAATCCCAGTTCTGTGAAACTTGATTAGTCATTGTCCTTTTCACTGGTAGTACCCATCTCAGATAAATAATTTCCTGCCTTTTCTTCAGCTTGGTTGCAGAAGAAACCTTCTCCGATTTAACCAGTAACTTCCCATTTGACTCTGTATCAAATTGAAACTTGAAATTTAGATCAACTACATCTCCCTTTGTTTAGAAAAAAACGTTTAGTTCATAAAAGAATGCTCTTGCTCCTTGCCTGGTGTGACCCGTATTTTCTTACATTCTTCTTTCATCTCAATTTTCTTAAATTTACTTCTGTCTTTGATAGTCGTTTCCTTTAAAAGCATGCTTCTGAGGTCTGGCTAAAGTTGTATGTCCTATGTAGATCAGAGTAAAACGTTGCGTGCCCAGGCTAATGAGTGATTTAGTCGCCCTTCTGAAAATGTTTATGAGTTTTGCTCTTCCTCATTATGTGACTGTCCCCTGGTGGACCTGCAGTTATACCTGAGACTTCACGTGCCAGCTCTTTTGACCCAGGGACCAATATTGACTCATTCTTTCCTTCTGTGCTCCCATCTGTCAGTGTCCCTGTGTTGTCATGTGCCCTGTACTTGGATAATCAGCTGTCAGGGGCTGTGCTTTTGTGGCTGCACAAGACCTAGAGTACCCAGCGTCCAGGACATCCACAGTGCTGGCTAAAATGGGATGATCAATAAAATTTGTCTCATTTTGACTTTCCTATTTTTAATTTTTTTGGCTTTTGTTTGGAGAAGCTTTCCCTTTATTTAGTAGTTCCTTCTAAAGTTGGAAAAAAATTGTCCTGTGTGTTTGATGTCACCTGTCATAGGAGAAGGATGTATGGAGCTGCGTTCTTTCTCCTTTCATCATTGTGTTTGAGCTCCACAAACAGAAGAGAGAGATAACTTTTAATATCCAGAAGCTTCATGGTCTTCCCCTAAGAAAGATTATTCTGGATGAAAGAAAAACCACTTGCTATAGGAGTGGTAACAAAAGGTACTTCAGCACAAATAAACTGCTGGAGAAGTTTTTTTCCATACTCTCTGAAACACACACATTCATTGCACAGCGAATGAGACTCTCAGAAAATCTGAATACATTTGAAATTGTGAAGTCAGCAAAGAGGTTTGTCCTAACATCTTACAGATTCACTAGCCAGGAAGTTGCTGTAGTCATTTTGCAAGCCTGTACTTCAGGATAAGCTAGTGTCTGCCAACGTCAACTGTTCTTTAGATGCTATTTTTTGCTGAATCCTGTGCAGCCCATAGCACACTCTCAGTATAGAAAATCTGGTAAGTGGGAGTTAGGTGCAAGGACAAAATGTGTGTTTACTTAAAATTAGAAGACGCATAGTGTTAAGAAGTTTTGTAATGCTTAACCTAATGGTACATCTCTTTATTAGCTATGTGTTTGAAACTCCTGTACCATACTAGTATGTCATTAATCAGTGAATTGAAAAACACTGTTTTTTTTTTAATTTAAAATAAGTTAAAGCAGGACATAAGTTAGGATGAATCATCCTTTGTTCATCTTTTTAAGTGTAACCTACTGTAAATGCAATTCAACAGCATGGTAACATTGTATGTTTCCTGATTTTGCTGTTTACCATTAGCTATTTTAAATATGATGATACTGCCAGTTGAAACATGCCTCTGGTTTTAGCATGTTAGGTTTAATTTTCATGTGGATCATTTCATTTACTTTCAATGTCTGTTCACGGTAATTGGTTTTAATGTTTTCTTTTAACATCATCCAGACCAGAATATCGTAGTTCTTCATCTATATTTAAAAAATTGTGCCTATTGAGCATGGTGGCTTTGATTTTAAAAACTGCCATTTTAATATGACAGTTGTTAGCTGAAACACTGTAGAGGGTTTTCAAGACTGGCACCATTTGAAAACCTGTTCCTATTTAAAAGACTGATCGGATATCCGGAGTCCTTAGTTACATTAAAAGAAACTTTTATAAATAAGCCTTCTCTGTATTCATTCACTGCTGGAAATACCATTAAATAGATACCCATTTTGACCTGTGATTCAAATAACAATAAAATCCAAATATTTACTAGTACTGAAATAACAAATTCATGCTAATTAGTATGCACTGACTGAGTCTGAAGTATAGCCAGGGAGTTCTTTTTGCATGGTTGGGAAATTCCTATTTAATTTACCTTTATTCATTAAAAGTATCATTTGCTTTTCTCATAGTCAAGTTAGGAGGGAAAAATCAGTCTGCTTTTCTGTTTTGCTTTTGTATTTACAAAAGTTTACCCCATCCATTAAGTCACCTGAGTCCTATGAGCCAACATCAAATGCATGTAGACTGGCATCTCAGCTCGTCGTGCACGCTGGCCCTGCCTGCTGTCGGCAGTGCGGAGTTTTAAACCTCTGGAGTTGTGAAGAGACTTACAGGAGTGAATATTAAAGAAAGAATCAGCTTAATTACATTGAACTCCAGCTGCTTCCCTGTCCATTTCTGAATTCTCTGTTCTTCATTTTGGTATCCTGTGTGAAGGCTGGTGCTGTACGTGAGGGCTGGCTTTGTAAGGGGAATAAGCAGAGTGCTTCTGGTGAGCTTCATCATCCTGATGCTGTTCTGGGTGCGGGTGCAAAGCCTCGAACAAACTGTCTGAATATGGAACTTTGAATTTCCTTGTGGTAGCAACCACTGAACTGCTCGATAAGGGCCAGTTTCTGTGCACTGAGGTGCTCGGCAGGTGTTGGAAGCCAGGGACTGCAATGAAATGTCACCCTTTGTTTTCAAGTGCTATGCAGAGGCAGCGTGCTCTTGGCTTCTTAAACACAAGACAGGAAACCCTGTAGCCATCAAGTTATTTGTAAATAAGTAATTTAAATAGGTGTTAAGATGTATTTCTTGCAGTAATTGAGTTCTTCAGTGAACCTCCATGCTTTACCCCCACTTTGTTTCAGTCCAAGTGAAAAAGAAAACAAAACCCCTAAACCAGTAAATTTATTGACTTTGTTCAACAAGAAGAGTATGTAATTGGATTAACATATTTTCTCCTGGGTGGCTGTTGGATAAAACTTGTGAAATTAAGACTCTTCAGAGACTTTGTAAGGTGACAGGCTAATGGCTTTAAGTTTAGTCCCATTCAGGAGAGTAGTCTGTCAGTACCCTCAGGAGAAAAACAGGAATATGAGCTTAGTTTATGTGGTCATGAATAATATTGAATTAAAAAATATTTATAAATAAGACTTTTAAAGCACTTTTCTGCATTCATTTGCAGAATCTATTTCTTGAGAACATTGAGTTAAATAAAAAGATTGTGAATGTTATTAGTTACCAATTCAGTTAGTATTGAAAGGTTAGGATACAGGTCACTGAATCAAACCATATGAATTACTCACATATTTATGATCACTCTAGAAAAAACAAATTGATGCCATTTTCTGTAGGTTTTTCTTCACTTTTTCTCCCCACGTGCATATGTGCAAAAGAATATTTAAACCTCCAGCTCATGTTACATGGTCTGTCATACTTGCCTACCAAAAGCCCAGCTGATTTCAGTGGAACTTTAGTCACGCAAATTGAAGACAGAGCCTCCCTTAAATTTTAGATACTACCTAAATCTCTTGACTTTCAGCTCTTACTTGGGGATACTTTGTCTGAAACAGAGACTCTTACTCATAAAAGTGCTCACTGGAGGCCTCTGTGTAAAATTACTTGA
This sequence comes from Cuculus canorus, assembly GCF_017976375.1. Lineage (NCBI taxonomy): Eukaryota > Metazoa > Chordata > Aves > Cuculiformes > Cuculidae > Cuculus > Cuculus canorus. Next base: position 15,297,515 of record NC_071403.1, read on the forward strand.
CAAAAAGTCACCTGACATTTGGACAACAAATGCAAAAAAACCTGCCAAGCCAATCATAGCATAGCTTTGTACTAAAAATAGTCCCCTTTAAGAAAATATTTCAGTTTGATTGCTACTGATTTTGAAAATAATTTCTTATATTAATACTTTTAACCTAGATATCCACTTGTTATTTTAAATTCAATGACTTTTACAGTAAAACCAAAATACACATTGGCTAATGTAAATTGCATTATAATAGTCTGTTTTCTTAAGAAAGAAATTCAAAAGTTAAAAGCATGTGAACATACTGATCAGATTAATGCACCCAGTTTTGATGGACTGTAGTTATCACAGAAATATTAATGACTTAGCTCTAATGAAAGGAAATAAGGTTTTACCTACCACTGTGTCTGAAATTATTAGGTTTCAGACACAGTTGGACAGTTCTGAAGTAAGTTTTTATGGCATAATATAATTTAAAATTTAGTTATACTCTGCTATTGCCATCTAGTCCATAGGATGTAAAACTGAATTTCTGGGCTGGTTGTGGTCAAATCATGGTCTTCTGACCTTTTGTGCAAGTGCACAAGATTATAATTAAGAAAAAAACCTTAATGTCATTGTTTAAATCACTTGAATTTTGATGTGGGCACAGCATTGCCTCCAGAACACCGCCTATATTCCAAATACAGAAATTTATGACTGCTTTTAACTTTTACGGTGAATATTCCTTTAAAGTCAGCATTAGCATCAGGAGGTGCAGAATGTAGGGAAGCATTTACAGGAGAAGGAATATCTATGTAGCTCATAACCCTTTCGCAGTTTTCCACTTGGAATACTGGAAAAACATTGCATTCTTTCCTATTTCAAATACATTTCTTCACTGAACATCTGCTGAGAACTAGAAAAAAGAGAGAAACATCTTCAACACATTTTCATTGTCGTTTAAAACCAAATTAAATTTTCACTGTAATTATAAATGTTCTATTTTTACTTTTCATGCACCTTTACTTACAGGATTCTTTGGACAGACAGCATATTTAAAGGAATAGCTACAAATATTTGATAGAAACATTTAATATGAATTTGTCACAGTCTTTCAAGCTGAAATCCTGTCTTTCAGATTTACATCCATTTAGTGAGGAAGCAGAAGGATATCATGCATCCTAATCATTCACAGAACTCAGATTTAAGATAATTAGTATTTTGAAAGCTTTGTTTGAAGTGAAAATTACTTGCAGATTTTTCAGTATGAATAATTTTCAATAACAAAAGGTTTTGAAGGAGTTTTGATCTTTAGGTGAGAGTTTGCAAAGAGCAAAACCAGTGGAATATGTTCATGCTAGTCCACAGAATTCTTCATGTGTCTCAAATATAATCTTTGTTTTTTAGTGTTACCAAGTACTAGCTCTTAAAACATGTCTTATGATTCTTCAGTAGTGATTTGACTGCTTGCTTAATACTTTTTAGGTATGAGGTAATTTTTAAAGGATCTTTCTTTTATATTAATATGTACACACAAATAACAATCCTGGTGTTAAAGCACTGGCAGAGTTCAGTTACTTGTACAGCTGTAGGTTGGTATTATATTCAGTTTTAAACCACCCACATTACCCCAGCATCTACCCAGTCATGCATTAAGTGGCACATTTAACATCTGTTGTGTGTGCTTCCTTGTCAACCTTGGAAAGCTGGGTACGTAGGATAGTGATTTATTTTACTAGAGTTCATTTAAATTGTATTTCTGTATGCTTGTGTTAGAAAAGGCAGATCTGAAGATGTGTATTTGAAAGCAGAAGGCAGTGATGGTGTATATATCTTGTGAGACATGAAATCTTTATTTTAACTGATCTGAGAGAACTCTACCTCTGGTCAAATAAGCTTTTCCTTTTTAAGTGGAAGATTCCTTGACATCTCCAGAAAGCTCCATGGTTGAAATGGTGTCCATCACCACAATGGTGGTGGTTGGCCACCATTTTGAATCAGAAAGCTCTTCTGGAGATCCTGGACCTTTAAAGACTCTGGAGAGAAGGTGTGGGTGCGAGGATGACACAGGCGATGACTGGATAGGTGCTTCAGTAGGTTCAGTTTCCTGCATGAATTTGGACTTCTATACTTATAAAATGTCTGATTCTGGCATCTCTATATTTCAATTCCAAGTGGTGGGAAATTCACAAGATCAGTTGTTTTTCTCAAATGTTGCCATCTTGGCCTGAACTCAAATGACAGCAGCTGTTCTCATGAGATTTCAACTGCAGCCAACTGAAAAAAAACCAGCCTTTTCCTTTTCAGATCTAACCAACTAACGACAGCAGCGGTGACTTCAGTTCACAGCATTAGGAATCCATATATCCCTTCCCTCATGCCACATACACATGACGAATAAAATGGAGGTGGACTCCAGCATGCTATGTATTTATCATTTTTTACTGAATGGAGTTGTGTATTTTTTGCGTGGGAAAACATGGCATAGCCCTCCAGTGTCCAGCATTTACTTTTTGGTATGCAATATATTCACTAAGGATTTATGTGCAAAGATCTTTACAAGGAAAAAAATTCCTCTAAGGAAGAGCTGACTGAGAATGACTTGATCTTCAGCCACATGCGATGGCACTGAAATACCAACAACTACTCCTGCTTGATCTCTGCCAACGTTCACTTGCCCTTCTTCCTCTCCACCTTTCAGCAGCATATGGAGTATCAACAGACTCGTGGGCAGCTTGTCTTGACCTGATAAAATCAGAAAGCAGTACTGATTTTAAAAATAGGGTGTGCAAGCTAAAGGCAGCTTGTGCCTCTGTCTCACGGGAACAGGAGGAGTGGTGGAGACCAAAGAAGGCTCATGTATGTGTTGAGATGGTCAGGACTGAGTAAGCAGGGGAGAAAATATGGTCATAGTTCTCCCCCTGTCTTTTACACATGGGCATGTTCCTCAAATAAGGTATGGGACTGTATCCTCCACAGTCCCTGCCAAAAGATGGGACAGAGGCTCTCTTCCTCTGGGGTGCCGGCGCTGCTTCCACACCATCGTGGGGCATTTCTACCCGATGGGCTTTCAGATCCTTGCTGCTACACTGGGGTATCCTGTTAATAGGCAACTTGTTTCCTTGCCTCCATCCAGGATGGGCAGCCTGTGAGCATGGTGAATGGGGAGATGTCACGAATGTGTGTCTTCACTACCTCCAGGCAGAGGATGGTGGCTCCGAAAAAAACCAGATTCAGGTTTCTTTAGGCAGTAAGGAAGGGGGAAGCCATTGAGCACCTGCAGTACCAGTGAATAACCACTGATGTGAGAGTTTTTGCTTTTCCCAGTCTGTCTCCCATCTGAATCTGTAGCATGACTACGTATGGTCAGCCTGGCAGCATTTGTTCAGCTGGCTGCTTCCTCATGTTTTTGATGAGAAGTGTAAAATTTTCTAAGTGATTATTTAATTCAGGGGTATATCATTCTCAGAGAGATTGTGAGGACATCCAAATCCTGATCAAGGGCTGTAGAAGCCAAGTCACATGTTTGAAACTTGGTCCTAGATTTGAAGTCTCAAGGGAGACTGTCTTTCAAGCTGATGCAACGCTGGTTGTCTTACTTAAACTTTATGGTGCTCAGAGGCATAGCTGATCGCGGTTACCATATGTAATTTTAAAGATCAAGTTCTCTGGTGTATATACAACATCTTATAACATCTCCAGCTGTTTAGACACCATCAAAGAAGCAAAGATGGCTGCAAATATTCCAGGTATGTTATCTGTGCCAGAACCTGTGCTTAGAAGCAATCAATGGGATTCAGCTTCACAAATAAGTGTTTGTCTGTATCTGAAATCTTCATATGAGTTAGTCACTCTAAATTCTCCTTGATAATCATTGGAAAAGAATGGGTACTTGTGGGGTGCTATTCATGTCATCCTAAGGTCTCTGTTTCTCTACACTGACGACAAAAGGAGCCTCGAGTGGATAGCTTAGATAGAAATGTAATTTTTTTTTGTAGGTGTGTGAAGACAGAAAAGATGAATCCCACTCCTTATGTCAGTGATGCAACGTGGAGCTGCTTGGCAGCAATTAGGTGCCAGAGCAAAGTCCTCTTTCTCAGGATCAGGAAGCTGGAAGTAGTTCGTGGATGCCCGTCGTGTGCAGTAGAGAGCTATAGCACAGGAGGAGACCTTGCTTCAAAGTCTGTATTAATGAACACTTAAGCAAAATGTAAAAATAACCCTTAGGGAAACAGTCACATTTTCAGTCAAGGCTGTGGATACGTTACTGGCAGACTGTCTAGAGTTGGATGGGATGTTACAATGAAGAGAAACTTGAACTATCAATAAATGCTTAAAGTAACCAGATCTGTGACTGGGAATTCAGAAGATTCCCCAGTATCTTACTGGGTGACCTTGAAAATATTTTTCTTCTCTCTGTAGCTCTGGTTCCCAAAAAGTGTAGTGTGGACAAAGCATTGATTTTCTGCAAAGCTTTTTGTGAGGCTGCATGATAAAGTGATGGAGTGTTTTCTCCAGTAAGTGAAGTATTTTGGAGCTCCAAAGAGTATGATAGTATGCCATTTGATTTTAGTTAATAGGTCTTAATATAAGACAGCATTAGGAATATTGTACAAATAGATACAGCAACTTAAGCAAATGCAAGTTAAAAGTGTATAGGTAGTGTATGCCCAGTGGAACTTTAATTGTGCCTCTAGGAGATGAAATGACTTCAAGTAGTAATAAATAATCCATATATTCAATATGCAGAAAGAAAACAAGCATGATCACAAATAGAAAATAGACATGCTCATCTTCCATAGGAAAAGAAAATTTTATAAAAGCAACATGTATCTTGATCCAGATAAAAATAAATACAACGTAGTGATAATGATACACAAGCTTTCTAAAGAAGAAGATAAAATAAAATACCCCAGCATTCCTTTGGAACTGAATCTGTGTTCCTGCTGACGTTGTTACCTGGTAGAGACCAAGAAACCTTCCTTGATTTTAAGTAATTATGGTAAAATTTCTTCTATTTGCCATCTGTGAATTCTGTTCAAAGCATTAAACTCAAGTTTTTAATTTAAACACTTGTTCTACTACATTTTGTGTTTTCCCATTTTTTTATCTCCACAAGAACATCATACATTCTGTGTTAGTGTCACAGATGAATACTCCGTGTCTGAGCTATATTGAAATAGTGTTTTACCCGCTCTGTTGCTGTGACCATAGTGTTACAGGGTGTAAGAATAACTTCTTCAGGGCATTGTCAGGACACCAGACTGTGTTGCCTTGCCTGTGCAATAGAGGGAGAGATGTCTACTGTGAGAATCCTGCTAGAGCGTCCTGCAGAGGACCACTGTTGGGACTTGGGTGATTGCAGGTATTTCCAATGTTAGCTGATCTAATGTAGCACTGGTGTTTTTTCATTGAGAGGGATTAGGAGCAGTCACGTTATCCAGAATGATGTCTGGAGGCAGAAATGAATACACTTAAGTAGAAGCTGAAGTAAACTGCTGCGATGAGGTCTGCAAAGAGGTACGTGTGTCTGCAGTCCTAAGTAGAGGCAAGTGAATTATATAAACCAGCCTTGAGCTGAATGACTGTAAGGAGCAGAAGTTGTTTCTTTGCTGCGTCCAGCTGGCATGGGTTGTTATTAAAAATGGTAAGAACACCACTCAAGTTCACCAGAGCTGCCTTGAGTGTAATTACATTTTTCACTTTTGAAACATTCAATTGTAAATAGTTTTCAACTAAATAGTTGGAACATGCAGCAAAAAAAAAAAAAATAAATAGTTCAGTAGTTCAATAATAAGTTTTGTTAGCATATGCTTTTTTCAAAGCAGTTCTATTTTTATTGTCAGAGTCATTTTAGTTATCTTTCACAAGAATGATAAAAGTTGGTTTTTTTAATTCAAATAACAGTTTTGCTAGTCTAATATTAAATATAATTTATATGCAGTATAATTGCTCAAAGATTTGTGCCTGATTTATATATTAATAGTATTTTGGATTTTCATTATAGTTTTGAAAATATATACTTACTTGGGTGTTTAACCACACAGCTACAGCAATTTAACCTTCATTGGACTTATACTGATGTAAGTCCATGCACACAGTATTTGTGACAAAAATTACTTTATATTTTTCCTTTGTACATAGAAAAACTAAATCAAATACACATCACTGGAGTAGTTTAGAACATCACTTCTCACTAGCTGTTCACTGTCAGCAGGTCACAGTTGGCCGCTGAGCTGCCTTAGTGGATTGTGGTTGCACTCATCTGCTTCAGTACAAAGTCAGCTGGGTTAGCTTGTACCTTGGCTGTCAGTGCATGCTGTTGTACAGTCCTTCATGCAGAACAGCTGTAAGAACTTGGTCGTAAACTGTTCTAGCTGTTTCCAAACTCTTGCCAGCTCCACAGGGCTCTGCTATACCTCCGTGTGCAAATCAGGGCTTTTAAGCATTGTAAGGACAGCAAGCCATCTTAATAAGAGTGAGGAATTTTTTAGAACCATTTTCGTCCAAATTGTACATTGGAAAGAGAGGCATATCCTTGTGAAAGCAGGGCCTTGCATTAACGAATTTATAAGAATAAAATTCGTGAAGTATATTTGACAGTATTTAGCAGCTGCAGAATCCCGTCATTTGTTCTACGATTTCATGCTGTCAAATTTGACAACGTGAACTAGTGCCAGTCTTTGCTACGGAAGACAATTTCCTTTTTATAAAAATTCTAATCATTAATGCTAAATTTGGATTTCGTTAAGAGGAAGTTTTTAGTCTTTTTTGATTTGTCAAATAGCTTTCAAAAACTAAGTTGGTTCTACCTTTGACAGTTTGTCACAATGATATTTACTGAAAACCATAACTTATATGTTGTTTCCACCTTCTGCTACCAATGGATGAAGTTGGTTGGTGTCAGAGGCAAGGAAGACACTGGTATTTTTGATAGGTCTAAAAACTGATTTGTCAGTCATGAAGAAGCCTGGATTTCTTACCCATTTTTAGACATATTTATTTGGGCACACTTAAAGACTTGAATAAGAGCAAGTTTTCCTCTGCTTCCTTCCTCACCTAGCATTGTATCTGTTTGTAATTATATGTTGTCAGAAGTTTATGTCTGGCCTTGGTTAATGCCCTTTCATTTCATGGTGATCTTATTTCTTGTCCCAGATCTTCCGCACTGGTTCTGTACCTGGAGGCCCATTCCAGTCTGCTAAAAACAAAGAAATGAGTATCCATAAACATTGGGGAACTAGATAGGATGGCTGAAAAATCTTGTTCTTCAATATGTTGCAGTCTGATTTAGGTTCTAAAGTGAAATATTGATGAAAAATGGAAAGGAAGCCTCATAAAGTTCATGAAATCTCTCAGATAAGGAGTCTTGTCAGCCAGTTTGAAAAAAAAAACATCTGCTTCAAATGTGTTGTCTATGTGCCCCAGTTCCTCCATGGCTGCCGTGCTGTGAAGGAGCTCTTCGTCATGCAGCACGTGGCCAAAAATTGCTTCAGGTTTCCATTCATATGCTCAGGGATGGTAACAGTGGTTAATTCCTTGTGCTGAAGTTTTCAGTTTAGGAGAATGCTGAAAAACAACTCACAGGTCCACCTGAAATGCTCTGATTAGCTGGATTAATTTTCAGACTGTTTAGTGGGTGTTGGAGGAAACGTTATCTGAAGCATAAGGTTTTTGCAGCCTCCCTGCTCAATGGGGAGGGACAACCCAAGGGAGCAGTGTGAGGGTCTCCAGCTGCAACTGGAGCAGCTACCCTGGCACAGCAGAGGCCCCTGCTCAGACAGAACTCTGGGAGCGATGCTGCTTTCCAGGTGCCAGACTGCAGGCAGTGTCCAGTGCATCATTGGGACCCGGGCGGTTGGAGGTGGTAGCCTTGCCCCCGGAGATGTGTGCTGGATGAGGAGTTGTGGCCAATTATGCAACTGTAGGGAAAGATAAGCTGACTATAATAGTTCAGGGAAGATGGAAAAGGTTGATAGGGTCTTCACAGAGATGCTGCAGAGATGAGAGCTTGAATCCCCTGATAGTGCAAAATAGGATAGCCTGAGTCTGTGAACAGTTGTGATACAGGTGGAGATATGTCTCTGTTGAGGAAGGGTGGAACCTTGTGACTGCTGTCAACAGATGTCCTTGCAAGGTTGCAGTCTTACAATCTTTGAAAGGTCCTGGAGATCAGGCGAGTTCTCTGTTGACTGGAGAGAGGCAAAAAAAGCAGCCCAAACATTTAAACTTTGAGAACTACAAGCCAGGCAGCTGTACTTAAGTCCCTGGGAAAATAACAGAGTGAGTCTCTTTGGAATACGTTTCTGGGCAAATTGGTGACTGAAGCAGTCAGCATGAATTTATTGAAGGTATATATACTTGGATTTCAATGGAGAAAAAAGGAGAAAACCCAAACAACTATCTGCTTTTCTCCAAACCCCCAATGCTTCAGATCCTATATTAGTCCAGAATCGGTAAGGTATGAAATGTTAATTGTCCCCATACCTGGATTTGTGTTGCGTGCATCTCTTTCAAAGATTTAATAAGTGACTTCCATTTACATCATTTATGTAGGGAATAGGGCATAAGAAGTAGAAGGAACAGCTTTCAAAATACCAATGTAGCTGTCCTATTTGGAGACAACCTTTTGAACAGCTGACTTATTACATGTCTATTAAAGTGAAGACGTGGAGGAAGGGTGATACATGTATTCCAGGTAAACATAATGCTGGTATTTGGCAGTTTGCAAATAATTCATACTATGAATGTCCCCTACTGAAGTCTAAATGCAGCTCTCAGCTATTTCCAGCTGGGCAGCATAGATGTAATCAAGAATAATTGAAGAGCTGATCTTGTGCTATGTGAGCATAACAGTCTGTCTTCCTGAATATGCCACGATGCCTAACATGTTGGCTTTCTCCATGATCATATAACAAAAGTTGCTTGAATTGAATGTGAAAGAGTATTTAGTACTGTTTAGTCATGATCTGTCATAAGAATCTTCAATAGCTTAGGAAAAAATCCATAATTATGTCCCTAAGACTGATAATATTTCAGATGTTCCAGTGATAAAGGTTTTTTGGTCTTGCCTCACAATTAATTTGAGACAAAGAAGTATGCTCTCAGCCTAATCATGTCAGTATCTGAACACCTGCAAAAATAGATCAAAAGAAAAAGCAGAATTACTGAGATTTTCTTTCTATGAATAGCACTAGTATGAATATATTAAGCAATCATGTTGACTGTACTGAAAATGCAAAATATCCAGGGGAGCAACTATAAATGTAAACAAATTGGGGGACATGTTGGCTGTTTTGATAAAAGCTTTGACTGGTTTCATCCTCTGCCCTTTTATTTGGTCCTTTCTGTGGGGTAGTGAGGGAAAAAACCTGTGTCAGCTAGGGATCATCAGACTTGCCTCAAGCTGGAGCATGACCACGAGAGCTGCAAAACTGCATAATGCCATTCTTGTGTTAAAAATGTTGGGGTTTTGTTGTAACAAAAATGTTATTTGACTTCTAAAATCTTACTGGTTGATTATTTTCCTTGGGTCTCTGGCCTTGCAAACCAGACGGTGTAAACTGATCAGGTCTCTCAGAAACTGTGCATGGTTAACGTCTAAGTGGAGGACATTCTTGGTTAAAAGATGGATGTCAGTGTGGTGAGATGGGAAAAGCAGCAATCTGTAACAGGGTTAGAGAGCTTCAAACGCCGCATGTGCCATTGTCAATTTGCACTTTTCTGATGGTAGTTTTGTGGTAGCTTGTGATGGTATAAAGATGTAAGTAAAGCAAGGCAAAATTAATAGAAAGGGGTGATTGTCTTTTATCAGGTTGCCTAATCCTGCTGGAGATGGAAAACAAGCTAACTGGGCATGAATGTGCCCATCTTCAGGCCTCCCTGTCTTCTTTTCCTTTGTAGACATCTGATCTTCCTTAAGTGGAGAGACAATTTCTTTGTCCTTGTAGTTTTGTTTTGAAAGAAGACTTAATTCCACCCCCCCCAACCTCCAAACTCATAACAAAATAAATTACTGCTAAGGGTTTGTTTTAATACTATTTCTCAATGGAAAGGAAGTATTGGCTCCTCCGTAATCTCACATCACTTTACATGTCCTGTGTGTAACAGTATTTGCTGGGTACTGGAGAAGAGGAAACAGTTTGCTTCAGGCCACAGCACCAGAGGAGGAGTTCCCTAAAAGGTTTTGATAGGTTTTGTGATGATTCCATGGGTCTCAGATGAAGTCAAGCCATTAACATGAAGATAAAGATGTTGACATACTTCCGTCACTATATACATTACTAGTTAATATTTTTTTACTTCTGTTACAGGTGAGCAGAGCATGAATAGGAGCTTCATTTAGGGAAATTCAATTAGGGAAAGTGTATAGAGAATGGAATTAGCAACCTGTGTACTATTGACTGGTTATCAACACATTTACATTAAAAATACTTACTAGTCCATTAAATTACTTAAATTTGCTGATATTTTAAAGATACTGTCAAGATTCTTTTAGGTCCTGTGTCCTTCCCCTCCCCGGCCTTTACCAATGTTATTCATCATCATACTTGTGCTAAAACATAGCATTTAAGTTTCCAGTGTGTTATATTACATCTTCAAGTCTGTTCTTGAAACTTGCTAGGCATTAGGATGTGAGATTAAGCTTCAGCATCAGCTGCTTCTGAAAGTGTCTCGTTTTCAATTCTTTACATATACTCCAAAAAATGAGTTGTATTCTAGATGGTAATTTATGGTGCTCAAATCTTTTCATCTGCTTGTTTCAGCTGGGTCGAGTTTAAGGCATGCAGGAGACATTGGACACTGCCTCTTCTATCAACTTTTTCTATGTTTCTGTTCTAGATCCTTTATGATTTTTTTTTCTGATTGAACAATGCTGAGTGAAGGCACTCCTGTATCTGTGCTGCTTTCATATTTCTGAATGTGCTAATTGCAAGCTATTCAGGTTCACTCTATTCACATGTCCCAAACACCTCTTTTTTCCTTTCTAGGTAACAGCAGATACAAAGCCCTGCTATTTGCTGTTACAGCCAAACCAAGTGAAACAAAGCTGAAGAGAGGCCAAGGGGAGTCAAGGCCAAGACAACGCAGGGCTGACAAACCTTGATCCCAAGGTCTCGCAAACTCGATGCTGAGCCTGTGGCTTGTTCCTAGCAGTGGCAAAATTGGACTACAGGGTTGCAAGAACTGAAAAGCATCTTAAGAAGTATGAGATAAAGCATACCTTGATTTTCATTTTATTTTCTGTTGTAACAGAGTAATGCCAGAGCATGCAACAAGCTACTTCTTGATTTACATTTGGCCTCAGTAACTGATCTGTAATACAAATGTTTCTTCTATGTGGGTTTTTTACCCTCTGCTTACAGTCACAAATTTAGATTGATCGGACTGTGATGGTAACTACTGTGGCTTTTAATGTTCTTTATAGGCCATTCTCGCTGTAATAAACAGGCAAAATAGTACTGATTGTTTTCATGTATCCATTAAATTAAGAAATTAGTGGTATAGAAGTAACTGCCTTCTGGACAGAGAGTATCTTTTATGATAAAACATTACCAATATAGTATTGCGGCACAACTGACAGATTTTATGTTTTGGCTCCAGATAAATCTCAGTTTTCTGGAAATAGGTGAGGGCTCTTTAATTCCAGTTTTCCTGTTTGTTACTGAAGCAGTGAAGCATTCAGAAAAAGACAATTTCACTTTGATTAAATGCCTAAAAAGTTATCTAGTTAAAAAAAAAAAAAAAGAAAAAGGATGTTGCATAAGCTTTTAATATTTAATTTCTATACTCTAAGTATCCGGAAGAACATTTAGTTCCTGTTTTGAAAGATGAATGCCATATATTGGAAAGTGCACTGAAGGCTCATTTGCAGTCACTGAGCTTGTTTGCTTCTCTGGTATGTGCGTGCAGGGAAGAGTAGAAAGGGTTGAGTGGGCAGTTGGCAGTCATTCATTGTCAGTGATTGCTAGTCATTCATAAAAACTGCAGAGCTGAGAGGTGGAGCCAGCAGCAGCAGCCGCCTTTCAGGCTCTTGCAGAGGACACGTTTGTGGAATCACAAGTGATTTGAGTAGCTGCTCAAATACGACGTGATTAATATAATGAGGAGATGTGTGCTAAATGCATCTAATTAAAGGGAGTTGCTTAGAATAAAGTAAAATGTTTTGATTCTTTCCGCCTCAAGCCCACCACAGTTTGTGACAGTGGAGATCTGATGGTTCTGTGTTCACCAAAAGGCAATAAATCACTTTCAAGGTGTGTCCTCTAGTTTGTGATACCATCTGGAGTATGTCTTCTGCCTTTAAAAGAAGCAGGCTTAGGAAATTAACGTGTCTTAATGCACTGATAAAATTGAGTAGGGAATATATTCTTGGACTGCTTATTTTTAAGGCATAAATTACAGTGGAAGTTTAATTTCAAGAAAAGAGAGTGTCAAAAGCAGCAAACCATCATGCTCTTAAAATTGCCACATCTATATTTCCCCCCCCTCGCTGCAATGACTGCCAATCTAGTAGATGGTCTCAACAAGATTTTATTTCATCTTTGCGTTCAAAGTAGGGAAGTTACAGCAGTCTGACAGACTTCCATTTTTAATTTATAAATCTGATTTATTTGAAACTATGTGTGAGTAAATGCCATTGTATCAGCGATTCCGTCTCTTGTAATTTAGCCTATGCAGTTCGCTCATTCTCAGAAAGCTACAGAGCTGTCAGTGCAGGCAGATCTAGCACTGGCTGGGACACAGTATTTAGGTCCAGGGTAACGTCCAGGCTGCCACTGCATTTAAATTGGAGGACATATGGTAAGTTCTTTGCTGTAAGTCTGGGCTTAGAATGTTAAATTACAAAACGCTATCCCCTTATGGAACCAGAACTGTCTATTAAGAAGCGGAATAATCAGTCTTCCCTGTGTTGGACCTGTTTGCAGGTGGACTCCTGAGTCTGATCCTCCTCAAAGCACAGTCTGGAACAGCATAATGCTGGGCTAGATTTCATTTTAAATTAAGAACTGGAGAACTGTCTGTGTATGGTTTACATAGCACCTCAGACTGAATGTGTTTGTTCCTTATCAGATGGCAGAATTTCAAAGCGACCTTGGTCTCTCTCTAACAAATAGCTAATTAAATTTTACACTGTAGGCTCTTTGAAGCTTTTTCAGAAGCTCTGATTAAAATATACATAAGCCGAACTTCACTATGGCAATATTCCAATGAAAGTGCACGTATGCTTCATCTCCTTTTCAGGAGGTTTCATATTGTAGCTCAGGCAGCTTAAACTATGGCAATCACCGCTTTCACCAGTGCATGCCCATTGGGGCCCTGGTTTCCCTTTGTTCTCAAGAATTTCTCAGTGCTCTCATTAGTATTAACAAGTGTAATATATGTACATCAAAGGAAAACACACGCTTAAAGAAAGAATACTGTATGTGCCCAGAGATTAGTGCATGTGAGGTCAGACGACCCACAATAGACTGATTTCTCTTTGAAGTGAACAAGTGACCAAGTGCTCAAGTCCAGCAGCAAACTGGTTGGAGGACTTTCGTATTCATATGCGCATGTGCAGTTAGTTGACTGCAAGTGAAATGATTTACAGGTGCCTAGAAAATATCTCTTCATAAGATACGTGGGTGTTGAATGAGTGTACTTGGTTCCTTGCATTTTGAAGTGCTGCACAAATACATTTTTTAAAACTATATTGCTTTTGAAGACACATTTCACAACAGAAGGAAGAAATCAAATGTATTGAACTTGCTTTCCACCTTAGCGATATTTCATCTTTCAGACATTTCAAGTAATGTATTGTCTGTTTATTTTAAGGCCATTCAGCTCAGTGGTTTTTGGAGGCAGGCTTGAAGTCCTTGTTTATTACTGGAGAGCAGTTGCTAGTAGAGATATTTGGTTACACTATGTCTATATAGCTGCCTGTACACAGCTCTAAACATTATATAGGGAAATATGATGCCCTGAAAGCAGATTCAAACTCATGCAAACTAGTCCAGGTTTAGGAACCGAGCATCCATGAAGAGCAGCTGTTAAAGATATGTTTTTAGGTTTTTGACTATCTCTTTTACTACCACTGCCTGAAACTAGAAAAGCAGCAGCAACAGATTCATCATAGTGCTTTCTGCTGACCTACTGCTGATGAGAACATGTGTTGCAATATACTGGATTGCTTTTAAATTCTGTCCGCAGTCAGCACCGCAGGTTTGGGTGTTTTGAAACAGGTAACATATTACAATATTAGGGGTTTGGGTTTTTTAATAAGGATTAATCCTTTTAAATAAAATATAAAACAGATAAAAGCCAGCCCATGAGTGAAATGCTCACAACTGTCATCAGAATGGCAGTTTCTATTTTTAACCTGGCAACTTTCCCATGTAACAGACTACAGCTTTCAGTGACTTTTCAGATACAGCTAATATCCTCTCATTTTTGTGAGGGAGCCCATCTTATTTTGTATCCTCCAAACAACAGTAGTGGATGCTTGTGGAGAACGAGAGGAAGGGACTAGACAAGGTGATCCAGCTCATGCACATCCCCTCTGTAGCCTCTTCTACCATCTTTTATTAGAACCAAAATACAGGACTAGGTGGACCGCTGGTCTGATCTGCTAGACCGTTTCTTGTCTTCGTTTGTTTCCTACACCCTGGTGTTAAGAACTGTACGCAGAAATGGTTTAGTTGAATAGAAACATCATAGTCCCACACATGATTCTTGGAGCATTTGAGAAACCAAACAACGTAGAAGTAGCTCACTGATATAAGTGCTGCATGGGTGAATGACATACTCACAAAATCATTTTTTCCATGTGTTTTATCTTTACTGGTAATTCATATGCTAGCCAATGTCTTCTCTCAGTGCTGCTTATTAGACACATTTCTTCTCCCTTCTCTGGATTTCTGCTTGCTTTTGTGTCAGCAAAAGTAAGGGGAAAAGAGCTGGTAGTACTGGCCAACTGACTAGTACTCAGCTGCCATACAGACAACTAAAAATAGGCTGCATCAAGCTGCATATAAACATCTGCAGCACCGCTGGCTTCTTCTACTGTAGCTGATTATGAAAAAAATTACTAATTAATTGAAAGGAATAGGCACATCTGTATCTACAGTGTTTACGGCTTAGCGTAAAGTGGATATATAAACCAAATGAGGTGTTTGTAGATGTGCCTTTTTCTCCTGGCTGTGAAAGAAACAGGGTGATTGGCTTGGATGTAGATGAGGAAAGTTATGGGAATCAAGTCTCTTTCTCTGTAAGGAAAAGACACTCCAAGAGACAGAAGTAGTGAAGTTTATTTTCTAACCCAAGTTGTTTATCTTTTCTGTATTTTCAGGTATCTGTGTGTTGTGTCTTTGTTTGTAGCCTAGATACAAGGACAAAAGGTTGGACATTGTTTAACAACTTGGAAATGCAAGTAGACTCTTTACTGAAATCTGTCAGGTGCCTAATGAGTCCTTGTCAGCCCAGCCCACTCAAAAACCTCCCTTCAAGCCTGAACACTTTTGAAATTCGTTCCCAAAGGACCTTTTTCAGTGGGAAGACAGTATAGCTTATTGTGCTGGAACTACCATGGAGTCAATTTGAGGGCTCTTTATTCCTGGATAGCTGACTCTTCTGTTACAGTTGGGTAGGTAGAGTTTCAGTCAACTAAAATCTCCTTTAACGGTTTTATGAAGGGAATGCTTTTGGAGCCTTGTGCAGCAAACTCATTAGCTGCTTCTTTTCAATTTGGAGAATCTTCATCTGGAAGATACTGCAGAATTGTTGTATTTCCATGTTTTGAATATGTAATTCAAGCATAGAGGCTGTAAGAGCGCCTGGTCTCAGCAGAACTGGAGATGGGGAGGAATTTCTGACATAGGCAAGAGAGCACCTGAGTTTGCTGGCAGACAGCAGCACCCCGTGTGCCATGGCAGCATTCCCCAGCCTGCTCCTAGCACCCAGCCTTCTCTGGCAGTTCAGAGGAAGGAAAAGGCAGATGTTGCCCTCTTTGATACCCAGAAATCAGAGCCTGACCCCATATGCACCCTATAAGCACCTTCTCCACTTTGAGTTTGTAGGAAGTAGGGTCAGGCAGACTAAAACTTGCATTTGTTTGAAGTTCCTTCTGTTTATATTTTCTATTATAAGAACTTCCGACAAGCATAGAGCTTATTCTTTTAGTAGTGTGTGTGTTTTGGGAAACCTGTATCTGCTTTTCTGCAAATGTACAGGGCTAGAGAGTGACAGCCAGGCTTTTTTCTTAGCGTGAGTGACATAAGCCTAAGCCATAGTCCTGTCGGGCGATAGAGGGGAAGCAGATAATACTGTCTGATCTGAGAGAACTTTGATAAACATCAGGTACAAAAATGTCTGTTCTGTTCATGTACTCCTCTAAGTCAATGTTGAAGACTAGGCTTGTTGTAGCAAGTACTGCAGTCCTGATAGTTCTTTAGTACAGAAAAAAATAGCAAAACCAAAATAAAAGCTGGTTTAGATGGAAGAAAAAAGTGTATTTTCTGCATTGTAAAGAATAATTTTGAAGGCCTGGGCGAAAAATGAGAAAATGGAAAAAATATGCAAAGGACAGGGAGTAGGAAGAATGAAGCTATAGACTATGGGAATGGAAGTGTGTGTCTTTTAACTCCTTGAATGTAGAAATATGGATCTATCGTTTTTGATTAGGAAATGTGAATCTAGCAATCTGCAAAACCAATGTGCATTTCAGTGCCATGATGAGAAATTGCTACTTTTTAATTTTAAATGCTGTGTGTGTATTAGGGAAGGGGAATGGTGTTATCGGTATAAATGCATTTATTATATAATTTTCCTAGCAACTTATAGAAGAACTGTTTTCAGGTTTTGGAGAAAATCATATTTGCTTTACATTCCTAGCAGCATAAATCATGTATAAACATGGGACTTAGTGCTTCTGAAAATACTGCCTTGTGATCCTTCCATCTACAATGAGAAAAGTGAATTTGCATGAACTTACCAGTTTAGTATCTAAGACTAAGCCAGTGTGTTCCCCAGCCAGTCGGTTCACCTGCAAGGGAAGGCTTAGAAGGCTTCTCATTTATATCCTTCATGCACTAGAAAGCTCCCTCTTTAGGCAGCTTAATTTTCTTTTACATTAGATTTTTGTGAAGCTCTGTGGACATGGCTTATCATTAAAGTGCTTTTGCATCTCTCAGATTCTGGAAATAATTCATTTCCTGGAGTAGTTTTTTTGGTCATATGAGGCTAGGAAAAGATAGTTTGTCTTGACGATTAGTAACAAAAATAAGCCATACCACATGCTTCTCTGGGATAAAGTTGTCTGATTAAGATTGTCATGCTGATAGAAAATCAGATAGGAACAATACTAACCTTATGCTCTGGTCTAAAAGAACAGGTGCTGGCACATAGGTGATTTATTTTTCTTTTGTTTTTTCAGCTTGGATACCTGTGGAATTAGTGACTCTTCTAGACATGATTTCAAAACTGCTTCAAGGGAGAAAACTGCTTTCAGTTGGTCAGACGGTTCTGTCTTAAAACAATGGTGATACGTTAAAATATCTTGTTACTGGGTTTGAAATTATTTTGCTTTTTAAAATTTCAGAACTTTGCTGCAGGTGATGATGATAACTTGCTTTTTAAATATACGGGAGTTTTCTATCTACATGAAGCAGACATTTAAGACCAGGGGGACTGCAGCACTAAATTAAGCACACTGAAAATCCCCATCCTTCAGAGTAGCTGGTGAGGCACGAATGAGAGAGAATGTTTCACATAAACCACTCATGCTGTTGTGAATATTTTTAAGTCTTAGTACGCTAGTACCCAAACCTACATTTCTGTTAGTATTTAAAGTGTAGGAATTTGCTCATTTAGAAGACCAATGAAAGGAAAAGATAAGCTGCAGTGAAGTGACGGACTTGTAACAGTCTGCCAACACTTGTTCGCAGAAAAGCAAAACAACTTAAAATACAAAATTTTACCAAAAGAAATAGTTAATGCCAGAAGGTTGGGAAATGTATCTTTTTTTTTTTTTTTTTTTAATGGTAGGAGTATTCAAATGAAGTTTTGTGGTATTTGAGCTGTGATGTGTAGAGGAATTCTAAATCTTATAATTTCAGTAGCAACCACGTTTTCACTTTGCGCATATGCTCAGACAGAACTCATTCAAATTCTGAACTAGAAAGCACTTTAAAATGTACCCTGAGTTCTGGAGCGGAGCCTCTTGCGTGAAAGCATCTTGCTGGGGATGAGGTCTACTACTGTGAAGGTTTTAGGGCTGATGGATAAAAAAAAGCATTCAGATACCATAGGGATCTGCACATAGTAAGAAACTAACCAGATAAGCAGACCTCTAGTTTGGGATTACCTAAATCGAAGCTGGGTTGGAATATGCCGTGTTGTTCTGTAATTTTCTTTCCATGTGCTTACATGGCACTTATCATTATGGCATTTTGCTTAGATGTAAAAATGAAAATAGTGATAGCAATTTGCAGGTTTTTTAATTATTTTGGGAAAAAACAAATTGCTTAGTTCATTATATACAAGAGAGAAGGAGAAAAAAAATGGTATGCTGTGTAGGGCTACTCTCAAATCTTTCCTTAATTTTTTTTTTTGAAAGAATTTTTGATTTTTCAACTAAGGATATCTGTTCATGATTATGACCTGATATTCAGGGGTTTATTGATTTTTTTTTTTTCAACCAAAGAGGATATGGAATACCCACAAGCCAAACTCTTCCAGAAGTCAGACAGAAGAAATGACTGAGGTTGGCTCTAATGCCTTAAACCACATTTTGGTTTTACATTTGTGTACCTAGACTCCTCCATGAAGTAAGCTCTCGAGGCAGATATATCTGACAGGACTTATTATGGCCAGGAGTACATGTCCGTGGTGTGCCAGCCGCTTTTAAAAGGGTGATATTCGGAACGTTCATAAGGTAACAGAGCTTGAGCTCAGAGGATCGCTAAGTACTCCCACTGCACGTATGTCTGTAAGGAAGGCTGTTCAAGAAGGTTCCTCTGTGAATCTTCCCTGCGGGAGGAGGTGTTGCTTTCAGTGAATGAACAGAGGCTTGGTGGAGTGATATTTAATATAGAAAAATTCTCTCATGTGTGACTTTACTGCTTCTCCAGCAGAGGAATGATGACCTCTCCTTCTTAATTTCCAGGGCAATAAAGGAGATTAGAAAGTGTTCTGTGTGTTTGATACTGTCTGCATCTGATAATGTTTTCTAGGACCACAATATTTTCTTTCTATTATCTGAGAAAACTCTATCTGTCTAGGTAGTAGAATGGAAGAGAATGTTTCAATAATTGCTCTTCTTCTTAGCATCTAGGGAATTTTTTTAAGATTGCCTTTATTACCTCTTTCTGCCATGTAATTTGATATTTTTAAATTGTTTTTTTAACTCAAACCGTGTGCTTTCAGAGTGATATTTCAGGGAGTTTGCCATGTTGTGATAGAAGCCAGGAGAGATGCTTTTTTTTTTTTCTTAAAAAAAAAATTCCAGTTATTTTATTTCTTAGACTACAAATACAAAAAATGACTTAATCGTATGATTGTCACTTACTGTCTTCAGTGGGCAGAGTTAATGCTATTCTGGGTGCCTTGACTGTGCATTTCAATCCATAACGTGTTCTAAATTATATTTAAATTAAACCATTATTCCATTGCTTTTTCATGCGAGAAACAGTTAAAGGGGGACTTGCAATGTCACTGAAATGTACTTTGTATTATATAATTGAAATGTGCTGCATTCTGAACTGTTTTAATGTAACTTTTGTAGCGGAATTTACACAGTATGTAATTTTATCCTTATACCGCATTATCTATATTCTAGCTACTCACCCAATTAAGAAAAGTATGAAAAAATACAGAATCAATTAAATGAGCAGATTGACCATTCTGGGAGCCTATTTCACAGACTCTTTTACATCAAAACCTACAGATATTAATCTGACAGAAAAGGTCTTTGGTTCTGATAAAATGACAGCCTAATACATTTATGCTGGAAACACACATTGCTTCATCAACATACTGTTGCAGTTGATCAACAAAATATTCCAGTCCTCTGTGGACAAAAGTTAACATATGCACGAAAATATCTTTATACGCCACAATTATCTCTTTGGAGTGCAAGATAACTATTATTTGATTTGAAGGTTTACATTATTTGAGAGAGAGAGCAGTTCAAAAGTGTTAAATCACTTTACCACCACACTGTGGTGAAGGAAGCAGCTTATGTTTAAGAAAAAAAATTAAAAATCTGTAGAAGATTAGTATTTGTATTGCTTTAAAAACACCAGGCTATACTTCTTATCAGTGTGTGACCAGAATTCCAGAAAGAACTCATTGATTAGCAGTGTTCTGGGTAAGTAAGCACACACTAAAATTTTGCATCTCAGAGCTAAATGCACATGCGACTCTAAAATATGGTTTTAGTTTAGAACCCTGCCTCCATATTACTAGCATTTAAATCAAAAACCTAATTTAGTAATTCTAGTTTATTTATAGATGTGTTAATTGGAGTCAGTAAAACAATATAAGTGATATATCATCTGTCATGAGTATAAAGCAGTGGAAGGGCAAATAATTCAAACAATTATGTCTATTTTTACCCTCTTGATTTTGTAACTTGGTACGCCTATTTGAGCATCCTGAGTAAACAGCAGGTGGTGAGAAATTAATTTCCTAAAATTCTGTCTTTTCTCACGGAGGTACTAGGAAATAAATATTTTACAGAGGCAAAGCGGATCTGTCATAGATAAGCGTGTACTGTTGCATGGAGGATGTTAAATGTAATTCCAAAGTCACAGTGTAAATAGTTACTATAAATACATTTATTAATCTAAACTTCAGAAAATTCAGAAAGGAAAGATGAAGTCTGTAATAAGCTGTCTGTTTGAATCATGTGAGAAAATAAAGTGAAAGTGAAAATGAATTGGCAAAATATATCAGTGAAGCTAAATATGCCCATTAATGTGTAAATATTGTTTGGGAAACAAGATCTGCATCTAGGCTTTAAATTGTAGCTAAACCCAGCCTTCATGTAAGAAGGGGAAATGCTCTGTAATGAAGTGATCATTTAATACATTTCATTAGTTATTAAATCAAAGTTTGTGCTTTCAAAGTGTTTCGTATTAGTGTGTTCCACATACTTGTTCAGTACAAGCACAAAACTGATACAGAAGCATGACAGCAGATCTGGAAAAGAAGATGAAGGAGGTGTTTGCTATATAAGGCTTGCAAATGTCAGTAATTTTGCTTCCAACATGTCTTTGCAATATGTCCTCCTGCATTTCTATGTTGTTAGTTAGAAATGTCTTAAAATCATTGTACAAGCAGAAAGTTCAAGCTATGTTTAGTTCAGCTTGCTTTATTGAATTGGAGTATTCTCCTCAACAATGAAATACATCCTAAAACAAGGCTGGAGCATAAAATCTGTATGATGGCTGCATCCATTTTAGCAAAAGATGATAATTAAGTTGTTCAGAACAGCTGAAAGGCAAGAATCAAAAGTATTGCTTGACTACCTCTTGAGGATGAATGATTACAAGCAAAATTCCAGCTCTTCAAGGAGTTAATCGGTAGGAGCCCCTGGAAAATTGTCCTCAGGGACAAGGGACCAGAACAAAGCTGGCAAATATTTAAGGATGCTTTCCATGAAGCACAAGAGCACTCAGTCCCCAGATGTAGGAAATCGGGCAGGGAAGAGACCAGCGTGGCTGAGTCGAGACCTGCTGGTCAAGATGAAGACCCAGAGGGAACTGCACAGGCAGTGCAAGCAGGGACGGGGAACCTGGGAAGAGTGTAGGGACGCTGCCCGCTTGTGTAGGGATGAGGTCAGGAAGGCCAAGGTGCAGCTGGCGCTGAACTTGGCAAGGGAAGCAAAGACTAACAAGAAGGGCTTCTATAGGTATGTCGACCGGAAAAGGAAGGTTAAAGAAAGCGTACCCCAACTGGTGAACGAAAATGGTGACCTTGTATCAACAGACAAGGAGAAGGCTGAGGTACTCAACAACTTTTTTGCCTCAGTCTTCACTGGCAACCACTCTCCTCACCCCTTCTGGGCCAATGGACAAGATGGTGACTTGGGGGGGGGGTATAATCTCTCCCACTGTATGGGAAGATCAGGTTCTTGACCACCTGAGGAACCTGAACATATATAAGTCTTGGGACCTCTTGAGATGCATCCCAGAGTCCTGAGGGAATTGGCTGATGTAGTTGCCAAGCCACTCTCCATGATATTTGAAAAGTCAATGCAGTTGGGGGAAGTCCCTGGTGACTGGAAGAAGGGCAACATTGTCCCCATTTTTAAAAAGAGTAGAAAGATGACCCTGGGAACTACTGACCCGTCAGCCTCACCTCTGTGCCTGGGAAGATCATGGAACACATCCTCCTAGAAGCTATGCTAAAGCACATGGAAGACACGGAGTTGATTAGTGGAAGCCAGTATGGCTTTGCCAAGGGTGATTCCTGCCTGACCAGCCTAGTGGCTTTCTATGATGGGGTGACCACATCAGTGGATACAGGAAGAGCAATGGATGTAATCTACCTGGACTTCTCTAAAGCCCTTGACCTGGTCCCCCACAACATCCCTCTCTCTTGATTGGAGTGATATCAATTTGATGAGTGGACTGTTCAGTGGATAAGGAATCAGTTGTATGGTTGCATTTAGAGGGTAGTGGCTAACGGCTCAATGTCCAGTTGGAGATCCATGAGGAGGCATTGGAACAAGTTCTCCAGGGAAGTTGAAGATGCCCCCTTCCTGGAAGTGTTCAAGTCCAGGTGGGATGGGGCCTTGAGCAGTCTGATCTGGTGGGAGGTGACCCTGCCTATGGCAGAGGGGTGGAACTGGATGGGCTTTAATGTCCCTTCCAACCCAAACCATTCTATGGTTCTGTGATTACATTACCTATTGTGATTTTAAGTAGATTGGTGCTTTCCCTTTGTATGGAAATTTTTAGTGTGGATTCTGGAGGTTTCTGTCTGGCATATCTCTGATTTTTCCTACTTTGGTTATCCTGGGTCAATTTCTGTCTTCCAGCTAAGAGGAACCAGGTGGGACTCTTCATCAGCATTTGCCTATGTTACGATAAGCTTGTAGAGGAAGGAAATAGATTAAATATTGTCTCTCCTTTCCTTTCTTTGGTGCTGTTTCCTAGCCTGGGCTGCAATTTGAAGTGTATGTGAGTGTGCCATTCACCTGTTTGGTTTGGGTACCTGGTATGCTGGAGTTGAGGGGAAGCAGTCGTTTCGTCATCCTTTTACTTATACAGATATTTCTCAACAGGAGTTTCTAGAATTAACTCTGCAGCTGCTTTGGGACTTCTGCCCAGACATGGAGATGTGCAGGAATGGCATCCAGCATGTGTGGGGCTGGCTAAAAAGAAGTAGAGAACAGTGTCCTCTTTAGACATTATGGAGTGAGAAATTACACCATTCATTTTTCTTTTAGAGAGGTAAACTACATATGCATAATCAAATCAATCTGCGATCTCAACCAGCAGTGATATCCGAGAGAGTGGGTTCTGTGAGTTTTCTAAGGCATAGGCAAGCAAGAAACAAGATTTTCTTTTTTTTTTTTTTTACTCTGATTCTGTAAACTTTATATTTTCATGCTTGCTTCTTCATTAGATGATAAACACAGAAGAACAGAGTAGTTTCTGTTTGGTTTGAATTTGGTGTAGTCTTAAGCCAAAGATATTTCTAATCACACATAGTTAAAAGCATACTTTTTGAGCTGTTAATTAATATATTTTGTTTAAGACTGTCACTGTTTCGAATAAATGCTTTGAGAATTTCTGGCTTTTGCCTGTTATCATTTCAATAACATTTAAAAATGTAATTTGCGTTAGCAACCTATTGATCTGTACCTCACTCTTGCTTATGCACTTCAGAGGGGTATACGGTAATAGTCCTATTTCATAATACTATACCATATAAATAGTCAGAAAAGTAAAGTATTTAACATTTCAGTGAAGCAAGCAGCAACATCTCAGAAGAGGGGAAGAAAACTCCAATCAATAGTGTCTGCGCATAGAGTACTCTCCCATTTCCTGATATGATACCAGGCTTCATTCTTTAATTGGCCAACGATATGCACTGAGTTATTTTTACTCCTGTGGACTGTAGCACCCTTATCAATTAGATGGAGATATTTTTAATTTAAATAAAGCATGTTGAGGTATGTTGACTGAAATAAGAGCTATTTGCAATAGTGAATAGCAATAGGAATGCAATAGCAAAGACTATTTGAATAGTCCATCCATCCTTCTTTGTTTGCTTGCTTCCTGCCTTCCTTCTGTCCTTTCTTTTGGATTTCTCAGTATGTTAAATTATCTATAATTCTCTTGTAGTATATAGTCTATCTGAGTCTTTGTCTTGCCTTTGAGCACCTTGATAAATCTTGACAGGAGTAATTTAAACACTTTACAGCTGCCGAAATTTTTAATAAGATTACTTGATCTGATAATATACTTCTCTTTCCCATTAGGATATGTATTTCAGGTAAATTTAATTGCCTCTTTAAGATATGTGCATCTTGAGAAATTATCTTAAAATAATTTCGATTTATTTTGCACTGCCATTAAGTCAAAGGATTTTTTTTTTTTTTAAGCCTTAAGCATAGTGTGTGGCAACACAAACTACAAGCTTTGATAGCATTTTTATGATGTAGGTCATTTTGAACCTCATGGGCTGATTCTGATGGCAGAAGATTGTGGTTAGAGTGGGAAATTTTTGTTGCTGTTTAAGTTGAAAACATGAAAAAGATGCTGAATGCAAACCCCATTTTCAATGCAACAATAATGACAAAATAGAAAAGCAGAAAAAAAATTTCCCGGATCACTTTCCCACCTCTCTGTCTGTGTGAAGCCAGGACTTGCCAGACTTCCAGCTTGCTATGGGCTACACAGAACTCAGCAGCGTTTCTCGCCCTTGTTGGTAACTGCATGGTGTATGGTGCATGTTTTTTTCAGGACAGCATGCTGTCTCAGCTACCGAAGAATAAAAAAGCCTTTCAGGTTAATACAGCCAGTCTGACTATATGCCTGATAAGTTCATGCCACGTGAAGCCCATGGAGACTTCAGCCTTGGAGATACTCAAGACCTGACTGACCATGGTCCTGGGCAGCCTGCTTTAGCTGACCTTGCTTAAGTGGAGTGGGGTTGGACTAGAGACTTTGAGTAGTCCTTCTGAAGTTCAATGATAACATGATTCTGTAAAATTAAATTCAGCAGAAAAATGAAATCCAAATCAAGGCCTGCCTGTATGTGTTAGATTTCATAGGTCTCTGTTCTCTTAAAAGATGCATTCATCATGAAATTGTCAAAATAATTTCCTGGATTTTTATTTTGATTCAGTTTGAGTTTTTATATCATCAAGATAACCATATTTAAGATGTTATAGTTACGTGTAGATGTCTTGACATCCACGTAATTGTAATGCTTGAGTATCATGTATAATAAATGCTTTCTTTTTTGGGGAACTTCCATTAGTATCTCTTACAACCATGTTGAGTAAGTATTATACTTTAAATTCACATAATGCATAATCATTTTACTTAACGAGCTTCACACTCAGGCAGAGGTTCGTAAACTATTTTGCTGTTGACTGGATGTCACAGTAAACAATGGCAAAAATGAGAGACACCACCAGCAGCAGCGGAGTTGACAGCAATGCTGTTGGCATGGGAAGTGATCATCTCTGTGTTGGGCTGCTTGCCAGTCTGAAGTCATTAATGGTACTTGTACTCAAGAGCGGTACTCTAATGGCCTTTTGTTAGGGTCTGCATTATGGTAAGTCCTATTGCTGTAATTCCAGGCCTCCTACCAGACCTGCTGACTGGCAGAACTTGGAACATAGTACAAAGATAAGTTTTGGCTTCACATGTTAATTTCTTTTTAAGATAAATGCTTTAATAATGCAAAACATTTTTACTTTCGTTATTACTGTTATAGTTTTTTATTAGATGAACCAGGCATATTTTAGGGGGACCTTAACTGCCCTTAGGAGCTTTCATCTTTTTGAAGTTATGGCGAATAAAGCACTTACCACTTCTGAAACCACATGTATATATGCATCTCTGTTTCTGCTTCTCATGTAACATGACAGGCAATGCAAGGAAAACTCAGTGTTTGAGAGCCCTTAACCCTTAACTCTGCAGGTGGAGTGAGATTCTTCTCATCTACCCATCTTTGTCATAGGAACTTTTTACTAGTCAATGCTGTGAAAAGCTACTTTGAGAAGACGTATACTGAGAAAAACATCTGTAATAAGTTGTATGGTTATCCTTTGTATCTTTTTTTACCTTTAACCGTTGAGAGACTGTAGGTGACTGGTTCCTTCTTTTTAAATTAAGAACTTAAAAACAATTTCTCCTCCAAACCACCAGACTTTAAGTATCACATAATTGTTTAGGTTGGGAAAGGCCTTTAAGGTCATTGAGTCCAACCATAAACCTAACACTGCCAAATCTACCACTAAATCTTGACCCTAAGTGCCACATCTAGGCACTTAGGGGTGATGACTTCTGCCTGGGCTGCCTGTTTCAGTACTTGAAAACTCTTTCATTGAAGTAATATTTTGTAATATCCAGAATCTTCTCTGTGTTGCCCAGAGACAGGACAAGGGACAATGGCCACAAACTGGAACAGAGGAAGTTCCACCTTAACATGAGCAAAAGCTTATCCTCTGTGAGTGTGACAGAGCACTGGAACAGGCTGCCCAGGGAGAGTCTCCTTCTCTGGAGATATTGAAAACCTGCCTGCATGCGTTCCTGTGCAACCTGCTCTGGGTGAACCTGCTTTAGCAGCGGGAGTTGGACTAGGTGATCTCTAGAGGTCCCTTCCAAACCCTATCATTCTGTGATTGTATTTCCAGCAGACATCTGGTAGATTGAAGTCCCCCCTGAGGACAAGGGCCTCATTGTGAGGCTTCTCCCAGCTGCATATAGAATAAGTCATGTGTCACTTCATCTTGATGGAGGGTTCTGTACTCCCACCATGATATCTACCTTGTTGGCTTTCCCCCTGATTATGCTGTTCTTTAAGAAGGCTTATTATTACGTAAAGGATGACAGGCCTCGCTCTTCACACAGCTGTGGTGGCTTTTGCCCTCCGCATGTTGTAAAAATCTGTTTTTCTTGTCTTTTCTGTGAGGAAATATCTTGAATTGCCCTTAGTCCTTGTAGTGATAGGATGAGGGGCAATGGGTATAAACTTGAGAGGGGCAGATTTAGACTAGACATGAGGAAGAATTTCTTGACTATGAGAGTGGTGAGACACTGGCACAGGTTGCCCAGGGAGGTTGTGGCTGCCCCATCCCTGGAGGTGTTCAAGGCCAGGTTGGATGGGGCCTTGGAGCCCCTGATCCAGTGGGAGGTGTCCCTGCCCATGGCAGGGGAGTTGGAACTAGATGATCTTTAAGCTCTCTTCCAACCCAAACCATTCTATGACTCTACTCAATGATTCTTACCTGTAAACATTCAACCTTATTGTCAGCATCATTAAGCGTTAGACTTAATCCAAACATGTCCTAACATACAGGCCTACCCTTCCCTGGATATCCCTTCCTTCCCGGCCTATCCTTTCTGAAGAGTTTGTAGCCATCCATTGCAGCTCTCCTGTTGTCATCCCATCATGTTTCTGTGAGGGCAACTATATCACAGTTTTCCTGCTGTACAAGGCTTCCAGCTTCTGTTATTTCTTGCCCATGCTACATGCATTGGAGGAGACGCACTTCAGCTGAGGTGTCAGCCATGTCACTGGAAACGGGCTGAGCGGAAATCCTGCTAATTGGCATTGATAGCTCATGTGGCTCTTTAACTTGCTTCTTTATATCTCATGTCAAGAGTTATTGGAAATTATTCCTTAGAAATAGGGAGCCTCCACCAGTTGACTCAACGAGCGGAGGTTCCCTCTTTCTTTCTTCAAGCTGAATTAATCAGGTGAGAGCAGAAACCTTTCAGTAGCTAAATTTATGTTTTCCTGGAGCAACTCAGGTGATCTAGAACAAACAGCTGTTTAACTAGGGGAAACTAGTGTGCTAGGTGAAACTCACTATCTGAGCCTCTAGAAAAGAAGATACGGATCCAACTTCAGTATTCCCAAGTCATGCAAAATCCATGCAGTTTCCTCTGTTCACCAGAGCAGTGCTCTTCCTTCCAGTCCATCAGTGGTTTGCCTTGAAAATCTGCCTGGCAGCTGTTCAAATTTAGGAGTCTTCAGTGCCCTCCCTTTCTGCTGGGCGATGGCAGGAGCTGCAGGTGCCAAGGAGCTCTTGAGAAGCAAAACAGCCTTTCCTCCAGCCCCAGGGAAGTAGCCAGGGCACTGCAGTGGGGTGGCCTTCCTCCTGTTCTTCACTTGCATCCTTTCTAGGTTAAACATGTATAATAAGGAAGGTACACAGTAAGCTGAAAACAAACTAAATAATTCTACCATCTGCTAAGAGCCATCAAAACAGAAGCAGGATAAAATAAGAATTCATAATAGCTTTAAAAATATATTGCAGTTTGGGGAGAAAGCAGGTGAATGTTTATGTAACGGAGCTTGCCATGAAAAAACTAAAAGTCATACATTTTTGATATTGTAATGATTTTAAAGCTTCTTAAATATGATTGGTGAAATTTATCATGATATAATTTCAAAATGTCACTGTCATCATAGAGCTAGGTAATACTTTGTAGGTGCTTTTCTTCCAGGACAGATGGACAAATACAACTTATGTAATTTTCAGCATATAGTTATTACTGCTCTTTTCTTTCATAAATTAGTGGGTTTAATTAATCTTTTTGCTTATGGTTGAGTTGCTTCTCTTTTGGCTGACTTCACCCTCTGTAGGAGCCATGCTGTCCAGTGGTGCAGAAAAGCACGTCTATGATAAGGAGCTTGATGAATCATGAACAGGCTTTATTTATACAGAGGACTGTTCTCGTGTTATACAGTATATGCAGATGAAATGGCTCTCGGACAGGGATTTCTGTAATAGGACTTAGTACAGTCACCTCTGGGATGAGGATCAAGCATGTGATCTACAGTTGTGGGGGAATATACCTCTTAGGTTTTTGGTCAAGAGTTTACTTACGATAGGCCTGTTTATCTTTTAGAAGATAAAAGGAGACTAACGATATCTATGAAAAATGTAGTAACCAAAGCACTCATTGTTCTCCAATTCATGTGCAGTTTTTTTTTATAGGACAATGTTTTTTACTTTTCCCCGCCCTCTGCTGCCTCAACCTCTCCTCCCTACCCCCGGAAATCATATTACAGAACTTTGAAAATCTTTGAATTGCTCCTGAACAAACCACAAATTTTAGCAAAGGAAAACTTCTTGAAGGTTTCCTGAGTTAAAGCATTCAAATAAATAGTATGTATCCAGAGAGAATGACATGTGTTCTTCACAACACAGGAGTTTTCTGTGGGCTTTGCATTTCAAGTGTGAGATTTTTCTGGAATTTCGGCCATGGTTTCACAGTAGGCAAGAACTGAAGATGAAGAGAATTCTTGATCTTAAGGCATTGCATTAATACAAATTACTGTGGAAATTGGTTCCTTTGTATTATAGCATAATTTAAAAATCACTAGCTTGTGGAATGTACTTCCTAAATCATGTCTATCTATTTGAATGGATTTAATTGTGCTTCACTGAGAAGGCTGTAACACTCTTTGAGGATTATTTCTTTCTTATCGATAACATTTGTATATAGAAATATATATATATATATATGCAAAAAAATTTAAAGTAATATCCCAAATTGCTGACCTAAAATTAAGAATATGAATCTAGAAAAAATTACTCATACAGTACATCAGATGAGCCATTTATTTCATTATGATAATGAAACACATCTTTTTAATGAATTAAAAACCATTTTGAGCAGAACAGGTGGTGCTAAACTTGCGACTGAGTCAAGAGGCATCATACTTGCAAATGAGAGAAGTGCTGATAAGTAACACAATGTGCTGTTGGTGACAATTGTTGACCCAGTCTGCTCAATGCTGTTATCCATTAGATGGCACGTATCTCTTATAAAGCATCAGCTGTTTCTTGCTTGTTAACTGTCCAGTAATAAAGAATTAAGAGTTCAATTGGAACGGCACAGATGCCCTTTCTCCTCATTTTCAAGAAAGGCTTTTTTAGTCTGCCCACACTGAAGGAATTTCTTTCTT
The DNA here is from genome assembly GCF_017976375.1 of Cuculus canorus. Classification (NCBI taxonomy): domain Eukaryota; kingdom Metazoa; phylum Chordata; class Aves; order Cuculiformes; family Cuculidae; genus Cuculus; species Cuculus canorus. Next base: position 15,327,629 of record NC_071403.1, read on the forward strand.
GTTCTGGATGGAAGTGGTTTGTCATTCTTAGGTGCTTACAGATGCCAAAGCTGGCATTCAGCTCTAACCATTTCAGCAGTCAACTTGGAAGGATGAACACAAAGTTTACGTACTTGGGGACATTTGACAGCAGCGTAGTGTTTTAGCTGTGCGTAGCCCTCCTTTGCTTTGTGTTGTACATCAGCATACTTCCTGCTGCAGCATTGAGAATAGTTCAGTATTTAGAGCTGTTTCATATAGAAAATGCCAACCTATTTTGCAGTTACGTTGCAAAGTGCAGTCTGGAAAACTGAATTTCAGTTTTAGTAAGTGTTGCCTGTCAGCCTCAGTAGTCCTGTACCATCAATTTTCTAGTAAACAGGCCTCAATGTGAATATTTAGATTGATATCAATGTGATATTTAGATTATTTTTGGATAACTTATTCAGCAAACCTAGTCAGCAGTTAACCTTATGGTATTTTTCGAAATTCTCCCAATTACTTACTGTTGGGTGTGTTCAGTGCTGCCTTTTAAGACAACAGAATGAATTTTATGCTGTGATATACATTTAGCCACATATGTAGTTGCTGCATGCAACTTCAATGTGTACACATGCTCCATGAATTCTTCAGAGCTGATGGTGAATGCTAACTTCTTATTTTCTTTCTAGATGCTTCCGACTTTCCTTAGCCAGCAAATTCAAAGATCCTGTCGGGAAATGTAGTGTTGAAATGACTTAAAATCAAAATTAAAACCTCCAAATAAACATATTTCTCAGAACTGGACAAACATAAGTCAAACCTAAATGATTCTACATGTGAACCAGACTTATTACACATACTGTTGAAGCTATATAGAATCATAGAATTATTAGGTTGGAAAGGACCTTTGAGGTCATCAAATCCAACTGTACCTTTCCACTACTAAATCATATCCCAAAGCACTTCATCTATCCATCATTTAAATAGTCCAGCACTGAGCTGTGGGGGACACCACTTGTGACCGGCCTCCAGCTGGATTTAACTAATTTACCACAACTCTTTGGGCCCAGCCATCCAGCCAGTTCTTTACACAGCAGCGGGGGCGCCTGTCCAGGGCAGTCACCAGTTTCTCAAGTAGAATCTACGTTAAAGAGATAGAGAAGTAACAGAGAATAATATGGAAGTATTGGAGATTTTATCTCCATATACATTTACAATGTCTCATTGGCAAAATGGAAACTTTAAAGCTGACTTTCTTTTCTCCCACACATTCCTGAAGTCTTTTTACCTGTTCTTGCTAGGATTGTATTTTCTCTGTCCTGTGTTTCTTGGAGTTGCTGGTGCAGCCACCCTTTCTCTGGACATAAGCAGCAACTTTTCGATGGCTGGCAATTTTTTCTCTTATGAAATCAGACTTGCTTGGCTTTTGAGTTTTGCCTGGAGTTTCAAGATTTTATTTATTTATTTATTTATTAACATGCTTTTTTATTATCAACACCTAAACAAAGTTACTATTATTAACTGCAAGGGCAAGTTGTGACTCTCTCCTGCCCTTCTTGTTCAATGCTTTTTTGCTTTCCTGGTCTTGACTTTTTCCTACTCTGTGACTGAAGGCCGTGAAGGATTCAGGGAAGGTATCTTTAGGGTGATGGAGAGCACAGCAAAGAAAGTAATACCGGGACAGAGTGACTTTAAAGACAAGTGGACTTGGAGAAGGAGAAATTAAATTAGTAGAATTTCTTAGCAGAATACAAAAAAGGCTACTCAGTAGGTTTAGAGGAGATGTCGCAAGGTAGAGCTGTGGGATGTTTGTATTTGCATGACATTGGTATATGTAATTTTTTGCAAATTTTCTCTCAGACTTTGCAATGCTTTTCTAAGAGTAGGTGTATCCTGCAGCTCTACTAAGAATAGGCAGGGAATCTTAAAATCGTGATTTAAAAAAAAATAGGTGGGAAGGAAAGTGGAAAAAATTAAATAGAAAGTGGAAAAGCATAGCAGAAACGATAGGAAAGAAATAGCACTACTGAAAATCAAAAGGATCAGTAATGGAGGAAGAAGATGGCAGCAGTTGTATAAAATGTGAGAAAGAACTAGAGACATGCACCTCAACTGTGTGCCAGTGATGTGATCAGCGTTCCTCTGTGGAGACACTTTCAAAAAAAAAATTGCCACTCCAAACATTTTAGAAATTGTTATGGGAGACTGCTATGTTTTGGAAAAAAAAAAGAATTAAAAAAATAGTAGCAAATTGTCCTGATTTATCTCAGTTGACAAAGATCAGTCTGTTTGGAATGTGTAATCTATGTGTACTTAATACCTGCAAAAATGATACAGTCATTCAGAACAAGTTCTTTTTTAGACATTTATTTGCACTACAGTGTTCCCTTCCGGCTGGGTGCTGGAACATGCTGATTTGCCCTGGGGAGAGACTCCCCTTCGGAGGTGAGAAAATTGACCATTTATATTTGAAAAAAAAAACCCCAAGCCATTATGTCTGTAAGCCTGTCTGTTAGCACGTTTCTCTTTGTAACATTCTCAATAGCAAGAAGCTGTGTTTAACCCTTTAATACATGAAGTTACCTGGATAATGAGTAATGTTGTTTTTCCAGAAAAATTGCACTAAAGTTCAGTGCACTTATTCTTTAAAAATATTTTAAAATACTCTTTAAAAAACACGTAAATACTTTATTTGATCATGCATATGCCAGTCAATGTAAGAACTGTGTATTGACGTTAAGCTCAAATGAAATTTTTTATTTTCTTGCTTTTAGATGTGATAAATTGACAAACTCATTACCAAGAGTGTTCTGATGTAATGAATATTTTTCTAGGTTCCACAGGGTTTTGTTAGTAAGCTGATGTTAACAGTAAGATCTCTGTTAACAGGAATGCATTTAAATCCTTGAGGAAATTTTAGTCTCTTGATAACAACTGTGTAAGTGTAGTGTGATCTAGTGTCAGTGTTGGCATCAGCTTGTACTTTCTTGTCACCATTTTGTCTCATCATCATGTATTTCCTCATCATCTATACAGCTGATGCACTGTATGACTGTCCTGGTTTTGGTTTACTGTCCTGATTTTGCCTGGGATAGTGTTAATTGTCTTCCTAGTCTCTGGTATAGTGCTGTGTTTTGGATTTCGTATGAGAATAATGTTGATAACACATTGATGTGTTTACTTGTTGCTAAGTAGTGACTATACTAAGCCAAGGACTTTTCAGCTTCATGATGCTGGTGAGCATGTCCACAAGAAACTGGGAGGGAGCATAGCCAGGCCAGCACACCCAAACTGGCCAAAGGTATATCCCATACCACATGACATCATCCCAAATATATAAACTGGGTATTATTATTATTATTATTATTAGTTGGGGATAGCGATCACTGCTTGGGTATGGGCTGGGAGCTGATCAGCAGATGATGAGCACTGCAGTGTGCATAATTTGTTTTGTATATTCTTTTATTATCATTATTATTATCATTCTCTCTTTCTTTAAACCTGTTAAGTCCTATTAAACTGTCTTTATCTCAACCCCTGCGTTTTAACTTCCCCCCATTCTCCTCCCTATCCCACTAGGGCGGTTGGGGTGAGCGAGTGGCTGTGTGGTGCTAAGTTGCCAGCTGGGATTGAACCACAGCAGTGACCTATAGGGTGCTAAATTCTGCTGTGCAGAGTTGAGAAAAATGAAAAATGAGTGGAGCACTTCGCTTTTAGCCAGTATTACTGCTAAAAGTATTTTGATGTCTTCTGAGAGAAGATGATCAAGAAAAGCTGGACATAAGTGGTATAATATATATATATCCACTAGCATCACTTATATTTTTGGAAGCACTACAGGTCTCACAGAATTCATTTTACACAGGAAGAATACATAAATTAGTTCCCTACTTCTTGTCACTGCTTCTCTCTCATTTTTTTTCATTGTTTCCCATCCTTCTTTTAAAATTAGACTTTTAAGAAGTCTCTAAAAAGCAGCCACTGTGGGACATGTTCATTATATCTGCTCTTCTTTTTGCTCATTGAGCCTTAAGTTAGGTGATTGAAGTTGGGACAGCAGTTGCAAGCAATTGAATTGATGACTTGGAAGGAAAGCTAGCAGGTGAATTCAGCAGGGTGTCCTTTTTACTACGTAGTTCCTTGATTGCCAAGAAAATAGTGCATCACATTTCTGCAGATAGTTGATCCAGGAAGTAACATGATCCCCATCTCTAGCCCATCAACAATAATAATAATAATAAGTAATAAATAATATTAATAAGTAATAAATGTAGACCTGCAAGTGCACAGGGAGTGGAAGTGGGTGGATGATGCTGTGCTCCCCAGGGATTTGTTTTACAAGCTAGGAATGATGCAAAGAGGTGACGTTGGCAATTTGACTGTCTGTGCTATTGACTATTCAGTCTTAAGAAAATTATCAATTATACAATACTTGGAAAATAAAATCCAAAAGAAGTTGTTGCCTTCCAGCCTCTTTTTTGACCCATCATCCCACATAAATAATTCTGGATAGAATTAATAATGTAGATGTTTGGTGTTTGAAAGAAGGGCAAGTATGCTGTGAAATAAAAAAATCTTAAGGCAGTTTTTTCAAAATAAGATGTTCACACAAGGGAGTTCTTGTTTCTTTTCAGACAAAAGAGGAGTTATTTGTGTTTTATAAATATTGAAAGGTTCTGTTTGCTAGAAATACTCTTAGGTAGGCAGGCATAGTATTCTGTGTATAGAATGAGATATATTTTTTGTTTCTAAGTTTCACCATTATTAGTAAATGTGACTTCACATCTTTACCATACGGTTTGTGTAGTGTGATAACATAAAACACTAAGCAATTCTATTTATGTGTTTTTGCCCTATGCATACGTTTGTGGATCCAATTCTGTTTACACACGCAATGAATTTAAGAAGCGATGGATGTATACAAGTAGCATCAGTGATGTGATGAAGTGCTCTTAAAATAAGTACGCACAAGTAGAAGTGTCTGGAGATATAAAATATTCAGAGGGTTGAATTAATGACTGAGAAAAGATGGTTTGATGTTTTGAAAGTTTCTTTTTAAAAAATTAATCAATTACGGTTTAATATAAAGCTGTTTGATTAGCTGGTGGCAGCGGTGTAATCGCTGCGACGGTAAGGGAAACGCAACGTGAGCTGGTGGTAAGACCTCAGGGCAGCTTAGCCTGGGGCTGGGGCATAGACCCTGCCAGCTCCTTGGGGTGGAAAGTCAGTCAGAGGCATAAGGAGGGCATCTCCTCTCTGCAGCCCAGGAGGCTCTCCTGGGAGTGGAATGAAGGCAGCTCTGATGTGGCTGGTGCTGGATTTTCTCTGAGCTGTCTGCAAGGAGGTATTTTCCTGCTTGCCTAAAGCTACTGAAGCTGCTGGATCCTCCTTTGCGGCGACTTCAAAATGCACCGTGTGTGTAAGCATACAGTTGAGTGTTGTGATTTATAGGTAGCTTCTATTAGGTAATTTTTTTAACAATAAATTTTGGAGGAAGTAAAAATCATTAAATAAAAAAAAATGAACTATCATAGTATCATAGAATGGTTTGGGTTGGAAGGGACCTTAAAGATCATCCAGTTCCAACCCCCCTGCCATGGGCAGGGACATCCCACCAGCCCAGGCTGCCCAAGGCCCCATCCAGCCTGGCCTTGAACACCTCCAGGGATGGGGCAGCCACAGCTTCTCTGGGCAACCTGTGCCAGTGTCTCACCTCTCTCATGGGGAAGAAATTCTTCCTAATGTCCAGTCTAAATCTGCCCCTCTCCAGTTTATACCCATTCCCCCGGTCCTATCCCCACAAGCCTTTATGAATAGCCCCTCTCCAGCTTTCCTGTAGCCCCTTCAGGTACTGGAAGGTTGATATAAGATCTCCTTGGACCCTTCTCTTCTCCAGGCTGAACAACCCCAACTCTCTCAGCCTGTCCTTGTAGGGAAGGTGCTCCGGCCCTCCGATCATCTTTGTAGCCTCCTCTGGACGTGTTCCAACAGCTCCGTATCCTTCTTACATTGAGGATTCCAGAACTGGACACATGAGGTCTCACAAGAGAGGAATAGAGGGGCAGAATCCCCTCCATCGACCTGCTGGCCACGAGGCCAGCAAATAAGGATTGTACTTCTTGTCTGAATGATCCATCTTGCTGATACCACTGTGGAGCATATCCGTTGTCATCAGAGCTGAGCTCTGGAGACTGGGTGCTCATTTTAGTGAATTCTCAGCTGCTGCTTTTTTTTTTTTTTTTTTTTTTTGACTTTTCTCCTCGTGGTAGAACTCAAATCACACTTACTGTTTCAGTCAGAAAAATCACACAGTCAGTGTTAATGTGGGTTTCTCTCACATGAGTCTGAAAATGGTTTCCCTTTTCTTTGGTTTCTGTGTTTAAGAACAGTCCCAAAGAATGATCTAAATATAAGACTAAGGATAACAGAGCTCTGCATTAGCAGTGTCACTTAAAGCCCCTCTGAAATTCTGATCTTTCTAGGATGTATATCTAAAATTAAAGTGTGCATTTTCTGGATAAGATTTTTGAACCTAAAAAGGGCTTGTTTCTTTAGTTTTAATTTCCTCCACAGGAGCTGCCTTTTATTGATGCTATTTAGTAGAGGCCTCATTTACAGCGGAGTGCTGAGAAGTTGTTTGATAGAGAACATTGGAAATCAGAACATTTCCAAGTTGGGAAACATCCTGTTAAGTTTATTTTCTAATTAAATGTTTAAAGGTTTCTGTATTAACCAAGATAGGTATGAAGTTTAGATCACAGGACTTCAGTCTTTCAGCTTTTCATTACGACTGTGCACATGACAGCGTGCAGAGGATGTTCAAAGTTAATGGGATGGTTTTGATCAACCACCACTTCAAAACAGTATTTTTTGGCCCTGGCTTTTATATGACATGATAGTATCAGTGAATAATCTGAAGAAATCTCTTCAGGGTACATCTGATATGTACTTTTTTTTTATTTGTGTGGCAGCTACTAAGCCTAGTAAAAGAACACAGACTTTAAATCTTATATTTGTTACAAATTATAGTATTTCTGTGTTGGCTTGGATTGTTTACTGCTGCTGTTCCAGGCACTGCCCAGATACTTCTCCAGTCTTTTTCACCATGGGTGACCAAATGAGATGTTTTTAGAAGTCCCAACTTAAAGTGTTTTGGCTCTTTGGCCAATCTGTACCTTTCTGGTGTTTCTTTTTAGAAAAACTAAACTTTCTGGTGTTTCTTTTTAGAAAAGTGTTTTTACCATAGTGCATAAGTGAAAAAAGATGCCTTGTATAATAATCACATTTGTGTTTCCTGAGTTGTGTTTTGGTTCATTTATGTAAAACCATCAATATCTGCTGAAAAGAAAAGTGAGTGGAAAACTTGGCACAAAACAAGAATGTTGTTTGTTTCTTGCATATTAATTTTTAAGATTCAGCTCATAGTTCTGATTCAGGAAAGAGAAGTCGGGAAAAATGGGACATAGGGAAATGACAGAAGTTTTAGTGGGATCTTCAGGAAATGGACTTTGGGGAGAAATCTCATAGTTATTCTGAGCTTTTTGACAATTTTTGATTTCTTAAAATAAAAAAATGCACCCTACGTTATAGGGCGCATATATGTTAGTCATTCTGGTAAAAATGTTTCATAGTTCAGGGAAGAGAACTCTAAGTATTGTGTTTCTTTGGCTCATTTCCTATCTGCCAAATGCTTCTTCTCAGGGTACAACTTTCAAAGATCAGCAAAGGAAGTACTAATAAGCCATAAGGCTGTTGCTTCCAGTCTAATGTAATTCCCTTTGTAGTGAAGAAGTGTAAAGCAGAAGCAGAAAACTGCAGCCAATTTCCCATGGGATGGAGAAAATGCCTGTGTCCTAGGTGTAGTAAAATGGAAAAAAAATTATGGCAGAGAATGGAATTAACTGATTATTTGATAAAAATACTGTATCTTACTGAAATTCCATTATGTGAAAGTATACAGGAACTTGATCACAGTGAAGAGACCAGGCATGGGGCATTTTCCCATGAATATGCGAAAAATGTTCACTACAAGCGGCAGAGTAAGCCGGAAGGCGCGTGTATGGGTGAAGAGATTTTGGCACACACAGTTGTGGATTAACTACATCTGAGCCACTGGAAGATGACTTTCTGCTATGCAGTAACAGAAAATATCTTTGAAGACAACTTAACCAGCTCCACAGGGATAGCTTTGGCATTGATGAAAACAATAAATGTCATTCAACAAACTGAAAGGGATCTTGTTTTGAAGAAGAGTCATTATCTTTTCTTCAAGTGGACTTTGCAAATACCGATAGATCAAATGTTGATCTAGATGCTTTTTTATCAATAGTATTTTAAAGACTGTAGTGGTCAGATACAATCTGTGCAACATATTGTCTTGATCTGAAATTCTGTTAGATATAGAATGTATTTTAGAAAGCATCTAAGGAAACTTTTGCAGTGATTCCTACAAATCTTGGTAGAGATGCATCTAAGGTTGTGGAGGAAGCTTGCAGATCTAACAAAACTGCATTTTATCACCTTTGAAAAGTAATGGCAATAAGGGGATATCCCCGATGACTGGAAAAATACAAATGTTGCACCCATCATGAAGAAGGCCAACACCTACAAGGTTTTTGGTTTCTCCAAGTCACCTGGGAAGATTATGGAGCAAATTCTTCTGGAATACATTTCTGAGCGTATGAAAAGCAAGAAAGTGATAAAGAACATTTATCAATGACAATTACTGTCTGACTAACCTAACTGCCTCCTACAAATGACTGGCTCTGTACACAAGTAAATGCTTGCTTGAAATGGACTTCAGCAAGTTCTCCAAATATTCTTCCATAATATCCTCATAGACAAATTGGGAATTGATAGGTGGATGATAAGGTTGAGGGAAAGCTGGTTGGAGGGCTACATTCCAAGGTTGATGATTAGCATCCAAAATCCAATTGGCTACTAGTGGTGCCTGTCGGGAGAGGGACACACAATGCTGCTTGATGGGACTTCCCTCATTACTATGGACTTGCCTGGCAATCACTGGACTCTTGGCTGCTCTTGGCTACCATCAAGGTAACAGTTCTGCTTTCCGCGTTCGGTATTCTGGGATCAACGGGCTTGTCAGTGAGGCTGCTGGCTCTGCGTGCCTGCTTATCTTGCTCAGTGGCTGGCTCCCCTTGCTTTGCAGAGGTACTTTTGCTGCTCCTGGACAGCAGTGCATCTTTGAAAGCCATGCTGCTCTGAGCAGGGTGTTGGACTAGCTGAAGCTCAGAGATCTCTTCCAGCCTACCTGGTTTTGTTACTCTGTGAAATGTGTCTGTGCTCCAGCTCACCTTGCTTACAGCACTCATGGAGCTTTAAATCACATTGTCTGCTTTGTGAGCCCTTAGCCGTCGGTACTTAGTTATATGGAGATCTTATAGCGACCTTCCAGTACCTGAAGGAGGCCTACAGGAAAGCCAGAGAGGGACTATTCATAAAGGCTTGTGGAGACAGGACCAGGGGGAACAGGTATAAACTGGAGAGGGGCAGATTTAGGCTGGACATGAGGAAGATTTTCTTCACTATGAGAGTGGTGAGGCACTGGCACAGGTTGCCCAGAGAAGCTGTGGCTGCCCCATCCCTGGAGGTGTTCAAGGCCAGCTTGGATGGGGCCTTGGGCAGCCTGGTGTAGTGGGATGTCCCTGCCCATGGCAAGGGGGTTGGAACTAGATGATCTTTAAGGTCCTTTCCAATCCAAACTACTCTATGATTCTCTGATTCTATGATTTATTAAAACAGATATGGAATCTCAGGTATATATTTGCTGAGCTGGATGTGATCCTTTTGTCGTCATGAGAGGTAGACAAAGAGAAGGGGCAGATGGTGGAGGCTCTTCAGCAGATTTCAAGGGAAATGCCTCAAGAGGACTGCAGAACGGACAACCTCCCATTCATTCAGAGCTGCAAAGACAGAAGTCTGCAAACTATGCTAGGCTGCTATCTCTGTCATGAGAGCTGCTTGTCTCAGCACAGTTCCATTTCCACAACACCCATCATCTGGTGTCACATAGGAGGAATAAGCGAGGTTTGCTCTGTGTGGCCATATATATTGTGGTGTGATGCTGGTTGTGCAGCCCGCTTTGTTCAGGCTGACTCTGTGACTGTCCTGAGGGAATAACTGCAAACAGAGGGAGGCTCAGTGTGTCTCAGTTCTGCTGTGCCCATAGTGGGAGAGTGTGAGGCACAAGGTGTGCTGCCTAACCTGCTTCCAGCAGCTTGGACTCCCTTCCTGGAGCTCAGAGAAAAGGTGCCTGCAGCCAAGTTGGTGTTCCCCTAATGTCAAATCCATACGCACCATGCAGCCGGTCCACTGTTGTTCCTGGAAATCCGTAACACCAGGCATGCTCTGACCTGGCATGGAAGTGACCAAGCCACTTTGGTGCCCTGTTAGCTCTGCAGACTAAGGTCTGTGGGACTAAGGTGACATTCTCCACTTTCTCCTCTGACAGCTGCTTTCACTGGCTCGTGCTGGAAATGAAAGCACATGTGGCAGGGAGAAAATATGTTATTAGCTATTTTACTCCTGGCACTAACCACGCCAGGCAACATGGAATTGTTCTGCATTTTGCTGTGTTACCTTAACTCTGCTCCAGCTCAGCACTAATTATAATCCTGATATGATCAAATTAAAAAACACTCTCTATACTGTCTGATTGATTCTAAGCCATGCAACAGTGAAGCTGGGCAGGCTTAGCAACTCAGGGGGATCCCTGCTGCAAACTGCAACACCTACGTTGTGAATACTGGAGGGAGAATATATATGAATAAATGGGATTGGTAATTATAGATATTGTTAGTAAAATCTCAATAATAAAAAATATGCTTGCCAGATAATTTGAATAAGTAGATGTTGTGCATGTGGCGGTCTGCACACAAATAGGCAACTGTAGATAGTTTTGAGGGAAGATGATGATTTGTGCTGCCATTTCGGTATTCAAAACTGTTCTGATTTTGGTATTCAAAATGCTCCATTTGTACTACAATTTCTAATTCCAATTCTGCTGCTGAAACCCAGTGTGACTTTAATGGTTTTTAATCTACATTTGTCTATTGCATGCTTATTTGTTTTCACCAGAGATTTGCTATTGACTGAATTCTTAAATGGTGTCCCTGCTGGCAGGATTGCTTCCTACCAGCTAGCATCTGTCTGCTGGATTGGGGACTCTGGGTTCATATCCTTGCTTTCACTGACACAAACAGTATGGCTTAGCACATCTTTCTTTTTTTGTCTCTCCCTCTTTATTTGTAGTTCTCCACCTCCGTAAATCCTTCTGTCTTTTCTCTTTCTTCTTTCCCTCTTAAATTCTCACGTAGTGAAGCTAACAGAGGAGGGTATGTGGGATGAGGAGTAGAAAAGGGGGGGAGAAAGTGAAAAGGAGAGTGAGGGAGACAAAAGGGAGACTGTGAGAGGTGAGGAGGAGGTGGTAATGAAGGTGGAAAATAGAACAAAGAAGGAGGGGGAGTGAGTGAGGGGAAGGGGAGATTTAAATAAGGAGGGCATGAGAACGAGAGTCTCTGCTCCTAGATTTTCAACTAGAGGTATGGCAGTCATTTTTTATCTCTTCACAGGAGGAGAAATTAGAGCACTTGTTGGTCCTGAACCCCTTCTGCTAGGCAATTAATTTTCCAAAGCCATCAATGCATCAACTTTATTTTATTCTTGCCTCTAGATGTATGAAGAATCATAGAATCATAGAATCATAGAATCATAGAATCATAGAATCATAGAATCACAGAATCATAGAGTAGTTTGGGTTGGAAGGGACCTTAAAGATCATCTTGTTCCAACACCCCTGCCATGGGCAGGGACATCCCACCAGCCCAGGCTACCCAAGGCCCCATCCAACCTGGCCTTGAACACCTCCAGGGATGGGGCAGCCACAGCTTCCCTGGGCAACCTGTGCCAGTACCTCACCACTCTCATGGTGAAGAAAGTCTTCATACTGTCCAGTCTAAATCTGCCCCTCTCCAGTTTATACCCATTTATAATCTGCGGGTATTAAATGTGTCAAGTAAGTGTGCCCACTGGTCAGCATGGGGAAGTATCTCCAGGGACTTCTACTTTTTATGTTGATGTGTAGGCCATTTTTTATGTATAAAGATCCAGTTTTGGCAAAATGAATCTAAGAATGTTTGTATTGTATTTGCCTAGCTATATATCTGCTCTTGTTAGGTGGGATTTAAGTTCTGGAGACTCTCTAAATCATTGCCTGCTAAAAGTAAGCTTTGTGGGAGACACAAAATAGCCAGAAATTTGACTTCTCTGCTGGTCCACAGTCTTATGTAGTACACCTCTTCCTTCTCTTTGTCAGTGTGTCCCACACTATCCCTTTCTCTGGTATGGAAAAGTTGAAGGAAGTTAGCATTTCTCCCGCTGATAGACTAGATCTGATGGGTGACTGTTCACAGACTGTCCTTTCTTTGTTCAAGTCTGTACCTTTTTGGCCTTTTGGTTGGGAAGGCTCAGCACAGGTAACTCTGATTGCATAAAAGGATAGAGGTTGCAGGCAATAACATGGAGAATGGCTCTGCCTATGTCACTGCTGAGCCATCTTCTGTGCATTTTCCATTTCTTTGTTCTGTGTTGTGCAGCAACAGGGACATTCAGCTCATCATTTACTGCTGCTATTGCGTCCATTAATACAGACTATTGATTTCATTTGCTTACAGTCAGGATTTCTTTGAATACGTGTACCAAACGGTTATTCACCCCATCCCTCCGGAAGCAACTTTATGATGCTGAGAAATTACAAATTAAAATGGGAAGTGTGCTTTGGTGTTTTGCTTTTCTGTAGTTGGAGTGATGTCTGGGGAAATGCCGCAATGGAGACATTCTGTGTTGAGGTGATTCTAGAAATCATGTTAGGATTAGAAATCCCCAAACTGTACTTTATTTAAAAATGTTTTAATGAGCTGCCATATTCAGTGCATTGATCTGTCACCGGAAAGTGCATGAGATTACATTCCGAATCCCAGAGTGGAGTCGAGGGACCATGTTAGAGGTGACATGCTGTTTTCATGGTAGAAGGTGAGGAGAACCATTATACATTCTGAGGGCCTGAAAGGGTCAAAAGCAGAATGATGAAGCCAGAGGCCTTGAGAGCAGTGTTCTGTAGGGCCTGAAAGGGTCGATAACAGAAAACTGTGCTGAGATCAAAAGCCGCTCCTCCTGGAAGGGAGGATGCGGACACAGAGGTTCTTGGCAGTATAATGGGTTTCTCCCCATTCCAGGGCCCAAGCTAAATGTATACACTCCAGGAACACCTGCAGACTTAGTTAAGGATGTTATGTGAACTCTGGACAGACACGTAGACCCCTTGTTTTGTAGAACTTGTAGAGCCTGCTTTCTCACGACAAGAATAATAATAAAGTATGTAAACAGTGCATACAAGTACGATGTTATCTCAACCAGAAGAGTATAAAAACTCCGTTTGGAGAATAAAATGTTGCTACTTGCCACCAGAGCGGTAGTCCGTCTGTCGATTTAGGCGTCCCTGTGAGCTGGTCTCCGTCAAGAAGGTATGGGTTTGTTCCCTTATAGCTTTCCCAATATCAGCTTATGGTGGGAAGCTGTTGCAGACGTGGTGTAAGAAGAATGAAAGAAAATCTTAAATAAGAGAGTAATTGTGATATTCTTCAGCATTCGTAGAACTGTCTTTATTTTATACTACTTTGGAAGATGCTGCTGCAAAAGAGACTTGTGGGCTACCTCTGGTATTTTCCCTTCTTGAACAGAAGAATGGAACTGGGAAACTGAAATTTCCTGGTGAGTTGTGCTTGGCTGAAGATTATATTTTCCCTTGTGAGAAACGTCTATGAGAACATTTCTGTTGTTATTGTCAGTTGGATTGCTGTAGCATCTAGGAGCTGTAGACCTGGGATGGCATCCTAATTGGTGCTCCATACAAAGAATGCCACAGAAAAGGCACTGTCTGGAAGTGTTTATAGTCTAAACAGACAGACTGCAGGAAATCATAGGTTGTCAGCTACAGGTTCTCTCAGGACATGGACTTCGTGAGTGTAATAGCATCTTCTTGATTTCTGATCTTGTGTTTCTTATTAGTAACTTGTAATACTGCAGTCCTGTGGTGTGTTCAGAACTGAATTGCCGTTGCTTTAAAAATAGTACAGAGTAGACACTACACAGTATTGAATAGGTGAAAAAGTCCTCTGTCAATATTTACAATAAACAGGAGCAAGAAAAACATCAAAGAACTGTTCTGAAGTTACAGTTTTAAGCAACAACGTTAAGGAGAGCTAAATTAAGGAAGAATAGCACTTTTAGAGAATGTGTGAAATCCAAATGCTGCTCTTCTAAATGTTGGTAAATCTTAACTTCCCTATTAAAAAGAGTTAGGGAAGGTCAATTTTGGAGAGGCAGATAATTTGCCTGATCCTATAAATCTCATCCTGTAGGTTTTTATGAGTCTGGGCAGTAAGGAGATGAGAAATACAAGACTGAGGAAAACAGCAAGCCCCCCTCCAAAAGAGAAAAAGAATGCATACATAAGAAATGTATAATCAGGAGCAACAGAGATTAAGTTTAGGGTGTTTGGATTCCTTAGTTCAGCTTTTACTAAGCAGGCATCACTTCAACAAAATTTTAGGCATCTGTTCCTTGAGTTCTACTTGTATCCATATACGCAATACATTCACCTAAATTCCTAAATATAATGAAAGGAGAAGACAATTTCGGAAGATGATCCAGTCTGTCTGATACCTTCCTCTTTTAATTAACTCTAAAGGAAGGCAGGCATTTCTAAGTTTGTACGTTCTTCTATAGTAAAAGAAATGAAATCCCATCATGCAGTCTATGGGCTGTCAGTCTCCAAGCAGAAAAAAGTAACACATTGTCTGATAAATGAAAAGAATATTAGTGACTTCATAGAAATGACAGATAGAATTGCATTTAATTGATTATTGCAGCACATGGAAAGAAAGGATAGCTAAATAGGAAACTGTAGAGATGATGTCTGCAGCTTAGTTTAATTTTGAGTTTAGATTTGTTACACATTTCTGGTAGTATGGTTATAAACTCTGTGCGGTGTGATAGATGATTATCTAATGTAGTTTGTTGTAATAGTGATACGTAGTTGGGAGAAAAAAAATAAAACTTTTCAAAGACTATTACTAATGTTTTGTTAAACAAGGTAGAAGAGATGTGACTTTTATTCTGTGGCGCATTAATATCAAATGTAACACCGGAAATAGGAAATACAATTTATTGGAAAAACTGTCTTTTTCTTTTTTCCTTCCTTAACTTTCTAAGTTTTGGCACCTTGCCAATTGTGTAATTCTGGTCCAGTTTCCTGCAGGATTTACCTGCTTTGAAACTCCATCTAGCCGATCGCGTGGATCTACTTTTCTCATCCTAGAAGTCTCCTACATACATTTGTATTTGGGTCAGGCCTTTTTGCTTTGAAATTAGTAAAATGCTTTTACTGCAAACTAAGTTTTTGGGAATAAAACGTTGCTCATCAACTCTCCCGTGTCTACCTTTTGCCCTCCTCCTCCATCCAGTACAGCAGTCACTCTTGTAGGTACTTATTGTTCTTGTACCCACAAGGCACAATTTGTGTTATGTGTGATTCAGCAGTAAGCTAAAAACATGCTGTTCTTACCACCCTCCTCTTGATTGTGAACAGACCTGCCACCTCTTCACCTCCAGCTTTTAGTACGCCTAGTTGTATTGTTGTGAACAAATATGGTAGCTGTTTGCTAGGCCATGGATTGATCCAGTTGTGCCAGAGAAATAGTTAAGAGTGTTAGTAAGCCCATCCAGTCTCAAGTGGCATTCTTGATCGTGGTGTTAGATCCTATGTGATCACGAGGAAATGACTGTAATGTTAAATCCTCAGCTTGCTGTACTATAATGAAAATGCATAGGACAAAAGATCTCGAAGAACAAAATACTTGGGTTTTGCAGTTCAGGAATCAGTGAGATCCCTGTCTTGTTTCTCCTCTGAGACAAGTATTTTGTTAGTTTTTACATCTTGAGTAACTGTTACTTTTCTGGTAGACCAAAAAAAGAACTTGTTCATCTGCAGAGCTTTTCTGTTAATGGGGAGGTACATATATGTAAGACGTCAAATGAGGGAACAGTAAGGCATTTATACTAAGAGTGTAATTGCCTGGTTCATACAAGTCTAGCCATATCTGATCAGAGTGGTTTTACTCATTTGTAGGATTAAGTGCTTGAAACATATTGAAACTTGTCCTGAGAATCTGTAACTGTACTTCTGTACATATGTTGGTTGAAATTTTCATGTACACCATCCTAAAAGACAGCGTAAGCACATGGAATTTATAAAGTTGAAAGTGGCAGAAATATTTTCATTTAATTAACTCAATATATTAAGCACATTAGACTGTCAGCTGATGAATTATTTCAACATGGGAAAGAACACTCCATTATTTTTAAAATTTACTATCAAAAGGTTTATTTCTTTCAGTTTGAAGGATGACATGATATGCGATTGTTATTAAAGCATAACCAGGAAGATCATATTTAGATTGAATGGAGTTTTGTGGCTTATAAATGCAAGTTCAGGTTATTTCAGAAAAAGCAGTACAAATTTGATAACAGAGACTGTGATTAGGTTACAGTTGCACAAACGTTATTACTGTAGTTCTTCTTTTCTTACGAGTAGAAAAGATTTTTTAAAAAGTGCTGACTCAATTTAAGCGTCTAAACAACCTGCCATGCTCTTCCTTTTCAGAAGGGGAGAAGTCTCCCTGAAGGCGCTTCCATAATATTGTCCATCAGGGCTGGAAGTGGAGCCTTTTCTTTTCTCTGTTGCTGTGCTTGCCTTTCAGTCTTCCTCAGCATCCTACCCTGGCAGTTTTTTTTCTCCTGAGCAGAATAGGTGCAGGGAGGTTATGATAAACTGTCAGCATCTCAAGGTCTTCACTAGGAGGAGCTGATGCTTGTAAGGGGGCTTCTTCTCCCTCTTTGTTGTGGGAAGCATACTGCTGATGCTCTGTCGTCCTAGGTGTTTTGGTCAGCATGGGTTAATTTCTGTTTTTTTTTTTTTTTTTAGCTCGGTATCACTCACTTGTTTTTTCATTGTTCCTCAGTTACTCCATTTTTCCATCCTCTTTGCTGTCTTTATTGCTGTTTTTACCTGAATCATGAGGTTGCCCTCCTGCAGTGACTGCTGATTGACTAATGTCACTCCTGTGCGCAGTCTGCAGCCTCTGATATCATCCCGTGTCTGCACTCTTCCACTCCACATAGCCAGCTTAATCCACACAGGGTAGCTGCTTATTACTACTATAAACTAAAGCTGACCAAAACAACCTTAAGTGATAGTTATCTTGACTGCTAGACAATTGCTTTTAGAACTAAAATTAAATCAGCATAGGCAGGGACAAGACAAACACAGTTTTATACAGAGTCATGGCTTAACTTTAATATAGTATAGTATTTCTCCTAGCTTACAAAAGCAGGTTCTAGTAAATTAACCTTTTAATCCTACTATTTTCCAAATCAAGGATGGGAGTTCTGCTATTAACGTGGAGAATTGAGCACTTCATCTGTGGCGTTGGGCCATGGAATCTGCATTTCTTGGAAACATCAACTTTTCTTTTGTTCTCCACATCCTATCATTTAAATTCAACATGAGACATTCAACGATTTTATTGCCTAGACCCTTTATTTTCATTCGCAGAACCGAAATAAGTTCATATTGGATAGGACTTTCCTTAGCATGTCTAAATAGGTTTCTAAGCTTGGTGTAATAGCACCAAAGAAGTTGCTTTGTTAGTGAAGTCCAGTTAAGGCCAATACTGAAATGAGTTCTGGAAATCTTCCATGGTTCCAATGAGACAATTATCTACTCCACATATTATAGAAGCTTATCTTTTATATTACAAACAAGCAGTCTCCAACCGTTTCTTCTCCTTTATGCAATGCTGTCTTGAGGCGATTAAACGTATGGTGTGATTGAGCCATCTCTTCTTCTAGCCCTACAAACAGTTCAGCCGCTGGTGCATGCACTGAAATTCGAAGGAACCCAAGAAAGTACCAGTCAGAACTGGGGTCAGAAGACATGAGGACAGAGATCACGTTGGATTAGACTTAGACCCTTCATTAGAATTTTCTGAGTTGTGTCATTCTAGTGAATGGGATTCAAAATCAAGTCATGTATTTATGTATTAAATATTTTAAAGAAAGTATGAACAGATGTGTCCCTACTTCTGCTCTGCAAATGAAAATGAGAGTCCACGCAATTCAAAAGCTGGCCATTGTGCTGCCCTTTTAAAATGGTGTGCCATTAAGGAAGAAATAATACTTTTCAATTGTCTAGGAGCCAAACCTCCATTAGGTGAGACCACCAATGAAATGGTACCATCTGTTTCCTCTTAAGTCAACACCAAATTTTCCATTGACTTTAGCTGAAAGATAACTGGGCCCAAAATTCTAATTATTAGAAGAGGGTTAATGTATTAGTGGCACCTCTTAAAGAAATTTTATTCTAGAGCATCTGGGTCGCTTTAGAAATCTGATGACCAAGTGAATTAATATTTTTTTAATATTTTTTTCAGTTATATTTACAGAATGAACAACTGTTAATTATCTCCAATAAAATTTAAAAAAAGGAAATGTAGAGCAAATAGGGAGTTATTGAGGCAATCAAAAGCAGATTTCTACTTTAGTATGAGGTATCAGGCTTTAGATTCCTTTGACTGTAACTAGGACCAGGATTCAGTTGCCTGACTGTGGGCATCTTGTGCATTTATTTGAGATGCTCTTTTGAACTTCTTATTTGGGAACATCTGTGTGTATTAGACTCACAGTTTTAAGATGCAGGCTTAAGCAGCTATTATTTTGCTCCATTATACAGTTGCCAGTGTCAGAAAAAAATGGTTTAGATGACTGTGTCTCTGAAGGATCTAATACATCATAGAATTTGCTACACTGTGACATTTAGAAACAGAAAATTTCTTTCTTACTAATCCTCTTGACTTAATCATTTTAGTTAATGAATATGGAAGGAAGTAAACTAAATGGAGCAATATTGGCTTGCCATAGTGGAAGCCTGCTAATGCACTTAATATTATCCAAATAGAGAAGAATAAAATTAAACAGTAGAGCATTATATTTTCAAGATTCTGAAAGTACTATGACAAAAGTTGTCTGACACTGTACTTTAAATTTTTTGCTTTTTTCCTAGAGCAGCATTTTGTATTGTCATCTTCTATTCCCTTTTTGTTTTCAGCACCTGCAAAGATTTAAGATGGAAATTTTATCTTTTGTCTCTCAACTCTTGTCATTCCAAATGTCTCTTGTTGTGCGAATCCGTCTTCATTCTCCTTACAAATAAAATGGAAATCATATGCTTGCCAGAGCTAAATACTTATCTAAGTGAAATGAGAATAAATGCCTAAAGGTTGAAATTGAGATTCACTTTCTATTTGAGAAAACCACAGAATGATACATTACTTTTTGGCTCTAAAAATGTATAGAAAAATGTCAGAATTTCAGCTCAAAGAAATATCCTTTTGTTGAATTAGGTCTTGTAGATGCCATTTTTGGTGGTCATTTCGGGTCACATGGAGTGATGAGAATAACTGAACAGCACATACACACAGGTTTTTTTCTTTTTTTTTTATGGTAACATGTTGCAATTTGTAGGAGTCCGGTATTTGTGATTTAAGATGAAGGGTTGAAACCAGTGGAGAATGTCAGCAGAGGCTGGGCGAACTCCTTGAGGCTTATGGAAAGTTTGCCAGTGATTCCAGTCACGATAGCAGAGTTGACAAGAGGACGACGGCCACGATGCCTCGCTGCTGCTGGACAGCACACACAAGGGGATGTGGGAGAGTTATTCATAGCGTTGGCAGCGATGACACCACAAGCAATAAACAAGAGTGTTCCACTTCAGTCAAGAATTCGAAAGCCTTTTCATGAACTTAATTAAGAAACTTTTCTGACAGCGGGGACATCCTAATTGTCTCTTACATCCTCGAAGAAGGAAATCAAAGGAGCTCTGCTGAAATTCAGGATTTGCAAGCAATCAACCTTGCTACCTGCCAACATCTGAAAGCTAAATATAGGAAGTAAGTGAAGAAAGGATTTCAGAATTGTTTGTAAGGAATTTCCCTTGACTGAAGACTTTGGGATTTAGCTAAGGGACATTAGAAGAAAAGAAGCGTTCAACACTCAGAAGCATTTTAGGGCAATTAATAGATTTTCTTGGGGCGGGGGTGCTGGTGAAAGTAAGATAAGACTTGTTTTTTAAAATTCTACTATGACTCACATTATGTAGAGTTTTTGACAGGAGAGGTAGAGAATAGTTACACTAGACTTGTTTCTTAAGTAGCGACAGCTGACATTTTTTTTCATGACAAGAATCTATTTTCTATGAATTTTCAGTAGTACAAATAATCAAGAGAAAAACATAGATCTGAATGGCCAAGAGAATGAGTGATTTTCTTTTTTTTAAGAAATTGCTATTTTTCATTGTCATTAATATTAAATGCTCCTGTAGGACTCTTTATGTGTAAGTCCTGGGTGTCATAAAAATGCAAGTTAATTTTGTACTTTTAAAAATTTCAAGCGTGCTTACTAAGAACTGCAGGAAAGATTTTAAGTAATTCATTGTAGACACTACAAAGAAGAAAATAGGGCAATATTTTTAGTATTTTTCAGAGATGAAAAGACTACTGTAATACTTTGAAAATTTCATTTGCCTACTTTCAACAGTATCCTATCAAGTTTTATATGGAATATCTGTCACGGAAGGTGATGTTTTAACTGGCTGATCTACTAAAGTATCGTGGGAATGGTAGAACTCCACTTGCCTTTACTAATCTATCTTTATTCCTCATAAACATAGAATCAAACTGTTTAGAGTGATGAGCTATGAAGTACAGAGGGTTGGTAAGCGATACCAAAGAAATGAGGAAAGAATCCAGACCTGCAGGCAGTAAGAGGCTGTTCAGGAAATGTACTTAAAACAGAAGGTGCCCTAAGGAAGACACTGACTCATTTTCAAATGGACATTCTAGCACTGCTAGTACGTATAAAAGTTGAGAGCATTAGCTAAATATTTCTGTTTGTTAAATTTGGGAAATGAAGAAAATAAATTCATGAGACTCTTGATGTAGCACCAGCATTCAGAAGGGGCACTCAGATGACCAAGGAGGCTGTTGGACCATTAAGCCTGATGTTCATCTTTGGCATTTGTAGTACAGCCTTTGGAAAATGGGTAAAGGAAGGGCACAATTCTTAGAGCATTATGTTTTTAGAGCTTGTTGAAAGGTCGTGAGGGGTTCAGTTAAGAGCCAGAATAATGTTTCAGATGCTGGAGAAACTACTTTGTGATGCGGGATTTAGAGATCTCAGTCTGTTTAGTTTATCACACAGGAGATCAAGAGGTGACTTGATTATAAAATATAAACACTTCCATACACACACAGTATCCACCACTAAAAGCTTTTTAATCTAGTGTTGAAAGGCAGAATAAGCACTGAGGGATGGGACTTGAAACGACTGTCCTTGGAAGCAGGGCGTGCATTTTTAATGGTGAGGGTGATTCACCTAGGAGGTGCTGATACTCTGAACAAGACTTGCTTCTTATCTTCAAGTTAATGCATTATACAGGTTCAGATCCCATCAACACAATGTTACATCCCTTTTGAACTTCAGGACTTAGATGTCTCTTCTTTTTTATTTTCTTGTCTCTCTCTTCCCGCCCCTTCTCCCACCCCCCAGGAAGGGTCATTTTTAAACCTTTTTACCAGGGCTAGAATTGAAGTTTTTGATAACAAAGTATTGCAAGGATGTTAATTGGCTCATATTGTACTTCCTAAGTCAGGAGCAGGTTTCCTAAAGGAACTAATTGACATGTTTTATGCTGTAGTAAAGACAACTTACCTAGATTTACTGCCTTAATATACTTCATTGTATGTGCTTATAATATTTCCAATATAATGGTTGTTACCAGTGTTACTCACTCATCAGTTGTTCATACCACTGATTGTTAACTCCCTGGTAATCAACTAGGTACTGATACAAAGTGTGTAAAGCTGTGCTCCCACACTTCTCCAGTCTAAAATAGTAGTCTTCCTATTCTCCTAACAGCATCGTAGTTAGGCTGAAGGATCTGCATGAAACACCAAATTATCCCCTGGGTGACTTGACTTAACAAAATGACATTAGACAGGATACCTAGCAGATTTTGGTTCAAACTTCTTACCTCAGGACGCTATCATTTGTGTTCCTAATGCTCTACTTCCTTCCAGTTTTCCTCACATATAGATTAGTCTTGTAATGATCTGTGACATAAATAAATGACAGTAGCAACGGCAGTAAGCACAGGCATGCAATCTACTATAAAAAATAAAAGCCATCCTGCATTTCAGTCCTCATCAGAGAAGAAAAAAAAATGTTGTCTGTCCTTAGGCGTGTGATATTCTAGCTCAGGTCCTCCTAAAGGGTAAGAAAGAGACTGCAATCCTAGCAGGATGGTTTCTCTGGTTTTTTTTGAATACACACATAATATTGGATGTACCAGGATACTATCTTGATAATCTTGATTGTTCATTAAGATGAGGAGGAACAGGTGAGAGTTGCTGCCACCTTGTATGTTTTCAAGAATGAAAAGTACTGCCTTCATATCAAGCAAGCCAGATTTGTTGCCATCATTCAATGCAACAAATTTGTCTAGCAAATTTTACCTAACTAACTACTTTTTGGGAAGCTGGCAGAATACGAGGCCACATCAGTGACAGAGGGATAATGTCAGTGTACTGGGTCTAGCTCACCTCTTTGCTGTTCTGGCTTTACGCTAAAGCATAGTACAATGCATAGATGGCTTGGTAGGTGATTTTCTTTGAAACAGAGAAAAAGTCTCAGTATTTTTACTGTTGGCCAGCTCCAGGAATTTTCTTAAAGCCTCCAGATTTTTGCTTCTACTTCAGAAGTGCACTAGTGGCTGTTCAGATTATAGCTGACAGAAAGAAATTTTCAGTTGTTCCATTTGGATTGAAAGAGATGCTAAGAAATCTTCATCTTGTATTTTGAAGTATCTCACTCTAGGTACCCATACAGCTTCAGTCTTCATTGTTCTGTTCAGCTTTTAGAGAATATTGTACAATGTGCAGGATAAAAATGTCACTTAATCACACTTGACACATAGCTTTGGTTCTTATATCATGTACCCCAAGTAAAGGGAAGGAGTGCCTTTTAAAAAACAGCACAGAACAACACTACAAAGTAGCAGTCCTTTCTACAACTGTTCTGTGTGGTTGTGAAAAATCTGTGAATTTGGCAGCAGGACAAGGCAGTGATCGTAGAACCACAAGAAATGTGCTTAGCAGAAGCTGATGGCTAAAGCAGTAAGAGATTCCAGTGTAAAAGAATTATATTCTTCCTTTATATGTAGATCCATCTGGATATCTACGTTTAGAAAACACTGAGCTATGACAGGAGCTAGAGGCTTGCAGCTTTTAGCTCTCTGAAGGGCTAGCCAAGGGGAATGAAATACCTGTTTCTCCTAGAGAATAGGTAGGAGACCAGTGTTATGGTTAGATCCAGGTATTCTGGAACAAATTGTGACTTGGTCGTTTGAAAAATTATTGGTGTTTTTTCTACAGACACAGGTACACTGGAGTGTCAGATTTGTGCCCAGAGCCTTCTGTGGCCACTGGACCAAATTTTCTGTAGGGCTGACATTAATGCATGTGATGGCTCAGCAGCCTGTGGACTCTTGTGGCAGTCAGAAATGGGCAGGGAGCCTAAACCTCTGTGAGTGTGTGCCGTGTAATGGGCTGTTGTCAGAACCACTGTAGAACAGCAGAAAAAATATTAACCAAGGAAAACCTTTTGAGAAACGTCTCCCTGCCAAATTTATGGGTATTTCAGAGTCACAGGCAGAATCATAAAACAGGTTAGTAGACTTTGTGCAGTGTTTCCCAAAGGACGCTCACTCCTGTTATTTAAGGTATTATTGGTTTAAAACGAGCCCTAGGGGTTTCCTGTCAAGAATTAAATGGGAAATGGGTTGGCAGAAGCTTTTCTTCTCTTAAAATCATACCTATGACTAGTGTGGTTCTTCGGCAGAGAATCCCATTGGGTCTACTAGATGTGATTAACGAGCATGTGGCTTCTGAAGCATCTGTCTTGGTGTTCTTGTGCTGCATTGTACGACAATTTTCCAATATGTGTTATTACAGGGATAAAATCCATGTTTTGATATATTATAAGTACTGAACTATGTGGACTAGATTTCTTTATGGGAATGTCTTTTTGAAAGAGTCTGGGCATAAATAAAAAGCTTGGGAATTAATCATACTCTTGATAGAAAGCAGGAAGGAAAGGAGAAGAAAACCTGAAATTGGATGTCATGGTTTTCTATAGACCTTGCTGTGGAGGTTTAGATCAAAGGAAGAATAGATTTTAGTAATTTTGGGCTCGTACTTTCTATTCAACAACTTAATCAGATAAGAGAGTTTTGTGGAAAAATTCTTTGTTAGCACTGATTTAATTCTTGGCTTATACAGTCTCAGTAAGCATCAAGAAGCAAGGATGCTCGCCATAAAAAAGACTCCATTTTTCTACTGAGAATAATTTCAAGCTCAAGACAATTTTCCTAAAACAGTTATGAACAGTCATATTTTGGGGAAAAAAGGTAATAAAAATGTAGAGAGCAGGCTATGGGTTTTCTTTCACAAATAATATTCTCGAGAACATTTAACTTCAGCAGAGTACATTAAAAGAAAGAATTAAAATAAATCACAAATATAAAAAGGCTTGAAATTTTTAATTTTACTGCGTGCAGTGCTTAAAGCATAAAATAAAATGAGTTAATGGTCTCCTTTTCTAATTTTCTAATTCACTAAAATGCCATATGCTTTTCATTTGTGTTTACTTTGGCATCCAGGAGAATGAAGAGAAATAATGCTGGAGACAAGCTTAATCGTTATCTTGTGTTCAAGCACTTTGATGGTATATTTAAAATAGGTGTGAGAGTCTTTTTTGTTACTTGTAATATGGATATTATAAAGGAAAGTGAACAGGATGATAAATTAGAGATGCTCTCAGCGAGGCTGTTAAATTATTTTTAGGTAGAAGACATACTGTACACACTGAGCCTCAGCTGAATATAATTAATTTGAAACGTTATCACTATGGAGCTTGCAGCCCTATTGTAATTTTTTTTCAGTTCTGCATCTTGCTGGCTGCTATCACACCCCTCACTGTGAGATCTTTTCCTGTTTTGCACGTGTCCTGTTTGTTACCACCATATGGTTGTTAGAATTTCAGTAGCTTTGCTCTGTTTACAGACCACTGTGCTTTGTCATATTTTTGCTGCTCACCCTGCACTGCCATCTGATACCTATCATCTGTTTAACACATTGGATGCCAAAAATACTCAGATTTTTTTTTTTCAAATGCATGTGTGAGAAAGACTGTTTCAGAAAGCTGTTTTAATAAACACTGCTCCAAAGTAATTTCCTGTTATGTTGAACCAGTACCTACACCTCTCAACTTTCCGAACTTTTTAACAGGTGCCGCATGACCGAAGAGATATACTGCAGCATTGGGCACTTTTTTTTTTTCTGCTTTTATGCAATGCACTGTTAGTAGCAGACGTGATGTGCTGAAGCATCTTTTCCCACTTCATGATTGTACCGAAAACAATACTCACAGAGTACAGCAGGGTCTATTTTTACCCTAGCTGCTAATAGCAACTTTATTAGGGTTGCACTAAGTAACTGTTTTCGAAAGTGGTTTGACAGATAAAATACATTAAGATTCGCAAGTGTTGGCATTAGTGATGGCTGATGCCATTTTAATCCAGCATTTCACTCTCTCGTCATATTGACACCAAAGAAAGAACTTCACCAACTGTCATGACTTAATTGAACTTTGGGGGCAGGAGAACAGAAACAATGAAAAATTGCTGTATCACTGAATTAAGGGTAGAGGAGTCTGTAGCAGCATTTGGGGTATTAGACAGGATGAGTTTTTCATTCAGTGGTAATTTACAATGCAAAAATCTTGACTTGCCAGGTGTTCATAAGCTTAAATTTTAGAAGTTGTGCTCATAAGCCTCTCTCTCCTATGGCTTCTTGGCGGAGACGGAGAACAACAGCAATTCACAGTTGTGTACCCATAGCAAAGCCATATAATTATGTGGTTGTCTTCTGCCAGCTTCCCTGGATATTGCTGTGCATGGGGGTTTCCAAACTGGCTTAACAGCTTAGAAGTTCAAGTCTGTACATGACCAATTGCCAATAAACTGTAGCCAATCTCTTAAGACTTTTTGTGGTCCCATCTCTTGGGCAGTTGTTCTGCTCTTCACTGGCTTGGGTTGCCTCTGTTGTAGGTAGCTTGGTTGATCAGAACAAATTCTGCCTGGGTGATGTGATTCATCCAGCTGAACTTAGCGATGCTACTAATTAATATTATTCAGCTGAATAAATGGGCTTCTCTTTTATTTTCTCTCTCTTTCATGCACTGCTTCATTAATATATCTGCTGGTTAGTAGTTCTGTATTCAGAGTAAGAGAGCTAAATACTGGTACCTGTGTTTGTGAGTTTGTGTAGGTGCAAATTTGTGCCTTACTTCTAAAACCTCTTCCTTAAGATTTTAACTCACCTTTTTTTTTTTTTTTCTCTCTCCAATCCTTAAATGGAGGTTTTCTACTGTAAACAGACCATACACCCTTTCAGGCTTTTTGCACCTTGTGTTATGTGTCTTTCAGTTATTTGCAATTTTATGCCTGGTTGGTTATGATGTGATGACCATCTTTACAAACAAACCCACTCCTACGGTAGCATATTATTTGATTCAATAAATTAATTCAATAAATTGAAGAGAGCACCATTTAATTCTCTTTTGATTCACTGTGAAAATAGATTAGGTTTTGTTCGTTCACAGAAATATGATTTTGGTGAAGTTTAGCTTAAATAAATGATATTTGTATTCCATAATAAAATGAAGAAGATGCTTTTGAAGCGAAAATAAATCAAGTTATTCCTTACTCATTGATTTCAAGTATTTTAAAGGACATTTGCTGGCAAAGCCACTTCACAAAACAGTATTTTACTGGAGAAATTTCCTATGGTGCTTAGAGACTACTGCTCCAAGGATAATTTTGTGTTTCTTTCAGTGAAGTAGTGACATGAAAGCATTATTATGCCAGCACGCGCTGGCCCATGTCAGCTCATTCAGGAGACACGTTTTGTCTGTGTTTTATACTACATGTGGAAGAGAGCATAGTGCTTTGTTAGATTCAGTAAATATTAGGTAAATGAGAAAAATGAAGACTTTAGATAAGGAAAACCATGATCCAGTTACCTGAGATGTTCCACTTTTTGTGGTTGTCATAACACTAGAGAAGGAAACTTCTGGCATATTAGGTAGCAAAGCAACAATAAAGAAAAAAACAAACCTAAATCACACCCAGGATTAGGTAGCACGGTGTTTATACCTATTTTTAAGCTGGTTACATTTGCTTAGTACTTCGAGTTATTCTTTCCCCACTGTATAGCAGTTCTTGGTTCAGTGTGACTTGGCATCAGCAACAAAAAATTCCTGGAGAGATTTGGTACTCGTTAGAGGTCGTTGCTTTCTTAGCTGCTAATCAGTGCTCTTGATTTTCGGGCATGTTGAAGCACAGTTATTTTATGAATGATGTTGTTTCATGTTGCTCTGAGAAAATCCAGAGCTGTTGATTTGGCTGGGGAACACAGCAATTGATTTCCCTTTGCATCTTAATGAAACTTTCTTTAAGGAACTTTCCAGCAGTCATTTTCAGAAAATTTTATAAAAGAAGCTTGTGTCTAATATATTCAGGGCTTGTTTTTTTTTTAATAAGTGATGTCGTATACCAAATTACTTGTATCTGCAAATGCAGTAATGTAAAAGGACATGACTTGTAATTTTGCAAATGATACTTGCATGGCAGGGTTGGTTTTGGGATCTTTGCTTTCTGCCGTACACCTGTACTAAAACAGTTCATCTGTTACAGTGAAGCGGAGAGAATGAAAATATTTCAGTGAAAGAAAAAGGAAAAATAACCTTAGTTAACTGCCTTTAATATTTTTGTAGATCTTCTCTTGGTGTCAGAGTAAGCCTTGATTTCATATATTTAAGTAAGTCTTGTCTAACACTTATTTAAATACTTTTTTTTTAATATATATGAATAGATATTTATCTCTGAAATAATTGGGGCAAGAAGAGATGACTTTTACATGACTTCCCAGTTTAGCAATAGCTGAATTGTAAGTGTATTGGGAATTGCAGAGATGCTGGAAGATGGTCTCCCTATTGTGGTTTGATAATGTGGTCAGACAGAAGGTAGGGGAAGATTCCTCAGGTCTCTTTACAGCGTATCTTACAGAAACTGTTGATCTGACAGATTTTAGAGAACTGAAGTTCACTTTAAAACAAACTTTGTGACAAATCTTGTTATTTTGTTTTGCAGTAAGAAAAGCCTTTTTTTTCCAAGAGGCACATCTCAGTTAAAGTCAAATACATAAATATTGTATTTGTAATACAAAATAACAATATTAAGTTTGCACCTTGAAAAATGCTAGGACTTTATTCCTTAAAATGTTTGGTTTTGGCAGTGCAGTTGCAAGACTGGCTTAAGCTAGTACTTCTGCTGCAGCAAATGGCTTTACCACACTCTTCCTCACCTTTCGATTCTGCTGCTTCATTGTGTGTGTGTATATTTATTTTTTTTAATCTGTAAGCATTAACACAACTGAGTGGGCTCAGATTTTTTTTTAATTCTGTTTGTGTCTAACCCTACTCAGTTTCCTGGACTGATTGACTGTGTGGTTGCATGAGTGTTTCTGTCTGTTGTTTTTTACGGCTGGTTTTACTGCAACGTGTATTGCATGAATGCTGTAAATAAAATAATACATTCATTTACTAGTAGAGTTTTGGTGCATGAGTAGTTAGAGCAATGTTTATAAAGATGAATATCTTCATAGATCCTGTGTTTATTAAGTAAATAATATTTGACTCTGAATGCTTCTTTTAACAATTCAGTAAGAGAGAGACTGTAACATAAGGACGTTTTCATAATGTAAGTGGTTGTGCTCAGTACACTTCAGGCAGCTAACAGTCGTACAGGTATGAACTCATGAAACTTCTTGAACTCTGTCACTTGGAGCTGGTAGCAAACCTTCAGAGCCAACCACCCCCTCTCCTGCGACATTGTCTGTATTTGGAGAGCTGGGTGCTGAAGAAATTAAATGGGAAACTGCAGCAGAGCTTTGATGGTTATATGAGATGAGTGATACTGGTGAGGTATTGCAGAGATGAGAAGTACATAAAAAAAGACCGTACTGGTTAAGACCAAAGGACAAGGTGTTGACACGTTGTTGGGTGTTCTCACCACTCTTCTGTTGGCTCTCATGATACTGTCCGTGTTCAGCATTGGGAGAAGGAAGACTGACAAAGAGGATCCTGGTGACTTTGGGGCCTCCATCACCCTACTATGTCTCTATACACAATAATTTCTGAGTGGACTGCCAACTCTGTGGAATTCTTTGCAGTGCTGTGCTTGGTGTCCCCTACAATTAACTATTTTTACAGTTGAGTTTTTTTTCTCTTAGCACTTTCTATCTGGTGGTTGTATGTTTTGGTTTGGTTTTTTTTTCTCTTTGACTCCCATGATTTTTTCCCCGGTTTTGTGATGGTGGTGACAGTGTTTAGCTCCATCCCCTTTCCTTAGGTCATGTCAATGGTAGAGAACCAGAAGTCGCCTATTGGGGCTGCCCAGGGAAGCATAAAAGTATAAGGCAAGTGGGCAGAGATATGTCTCCTCCTGTCTGTGTAGTAACGCTTCATGTACCTTTATGTATCTGTTATGTGTTGTTCTTGCAAAGCTCTTAGTTGACTGCATTAGGGCACAGGAGTCTGCTTGCCTGGGAAGCTGGTGGTAGTGGGATGAGAGAAGAGTCTAACCCGTGGGACTGATGATGAGTAAGTGAAATTCAAACAATAGCTGGAAGGGCAGATGCTATAGATAAAATAGAGTGGTAAAAGAGGTAGAAGGGTTGAACATTTAGCAAATACGGCATGGTTTCTGCAGTGTGGTGCTGACTCAGTTGCTGCCCTAAGGCATAGAGGGTCTGCGTGTTAGAGGCTTTCCAGGATACCAAAGGTAATGAATGTGTATTGTACCACAACTTGTCATTTCCTCATTTTCAAAAAAGAAAGTTTTTTTTTAATTTGATGTTAAAACGTTAGTGAAGAAACCACTGAGGACTGTGGTTGTTGCTTGCAGTTTTTAAAACAGCTCTTTCCAATGGGGTTAGGGACAAATGTTTATGAATACTATTTTGATGTGCAACTATCTGGAAGCTCACTCACCTGATGAGACTTCATATTATATAAAGCCTTGTGTCACCAAATTTGTGGAATGTAATTATTTGTGGTCAGTGTAATTAAAAATTTAGTTGGATAATACTAAAAATTGTTATTAATAGATTAGTGGAGCTATATCCTTTTCCTGGCCATAGGAGATAGGAGAGTGAGTAGCTCCTTGCCACCAGTTACCACTCACCATCCTATTTCTATGCTTTTAATTCATTAACATTGTCAGAATCCTTAATACTAACTGTTTGTTTGTACTTACATCACAGGCTTACTTGAGGGGCTTTATGTGAAACCTAATCTTGTGGCTGGTCTAAAATGCTGGGCTTCTGTGGGTATGACCTCTTCTGACAAGGTTCTCATTCTCTGAGACAGTCAGCTGGAGCCTCTTCTACCCTGGTGTTTACTTAAGTCACTTACAGTTTCCTCTCCACCTTGCAGGGATGGATCATATCTTTCATCTATTTTTCTTGTATTCTGGATTTGTGTTGCCTTTCAGAGTTTTCCATGCTTGTTCTGTGACCTAGAGTTCTTTCCCCTTGCTTTTGTGGACATCATAGATAAGGCTCATTCCTTGCCCTAGGAGAATGTGCTTCCAGATCCCAGCGTGTAACCCATGAAACTCCTCCTACTGCTACTGAAACAATCTTAATGAAAAATAATGTTAACGTTTGGAACATAAGCTTTTCTGCACACAGCTACACTAAAGCATAGGAGATGTACTCTTACTTAAGGTAGTGGAAATAGTCCCCTGAGGAGAACGGAAGATCTTTTTAGCAGCAGTATCTGTTTTCATATTTTTATGAACTCAGATTAAAAAAAAAATATAAAAACCCAGTTGATTTTAAACAAATTAACAACTATCCCTTGAAATTAATTTTTTTTTTCTGCAGAAGGCATTGATTCCTTCAGTGCTAAATATATCAGAGTGTAAGTGCACTTTAATACAATACAAAGTTTCTTTCTGAATTCCTCAGCTATGCCTTTTTTAGTACTGTCATGTGTTGTTTGCCTACTTATCTGCTTTCTCTTTTATACCTCACAAAGGGTAACGGTCATTTGGGAGGAACTATGGGAAGCTGGAATGTAAATTCCTTGTTGTAGATATTGCACGTCTGACTCGCGGTTCTTCAGTTGTGTAAGGAGGAAGCCTGCTTGTGGGCTGCGGTTATTTTTAAAAAACAAACAAAAGTATACAAAAATAAAGTTTTCCAGTAATCTACATTAGGAAACTTCCAGGTAGCTGAAAAATGACATTTTATGCAGGTCATTTAATGAGCTCGTTTATATGCTTGCAGAAAACCTGCCCTTAGTAAAATGTTAGCTTGCAAATGACTGTTAACTGCTGGAGGAAAGGCACCAGATAAGAGCCCCATGAGTAAAGCTGCAGTCCGTGCTGCTTTGCTGGTGCCCTCTGCTCCGATGCGATGAGGAGGAGGACTTTCTAACCGAGGCGTGGGACTTTTTTACATTAGCCTTTACAGTCTTGTTAGGATGCTGACAGGTAGTATACACTCGATAAGAGATTACATGAGGGACTGGAATTAAGATAATAAGTTAAAGGGTAAAAATATCTGTTACATGTGAACTTTTAATTCTAGTGGCTGTGGACAGGTAGAAACTCTTATGTTGGGAGACCTTATTACTCTGGGAGACCTCATTACTCTCTACAACTACCTGAAAGGAGGTTGTGGAGAGGAGGGAGCTGGCCTCTTCTCCCAAGTGACAGGGGACAGGACAAGGGGGAATGGCCTCAAGCTCCGCCAGGGGAGGGTCAGGCTGGATATCAGAAAAAAATTCTTCACAGAAAGTCATTGGGCACTGGCAGAGGCTGCCCAGGGAGGTGGTCGAGTCACCTTCCCTGGAGGTGTTTAAGGAACGGGTGGATGAAGTGCTGAGGGACATGGTTTAAGGGAGTGTAAGTAATAGTTGGACTCGATGATCCAGTGGGTCCTTTCCAACCTGATTCTATGATTCTATGTGAGGACTGTAAGTGAAACCTTCAGCTTGACCAAGTCTGAACTTTGTCACGATTCTTATAATGAAATGCTTTATGGTTGTGCTGCTCCTGGTCCCTAGCATCATGGGCATATAGGAAAATACCAACATTTGTTAAAATCCCTCATGAACATGGGAAAAAGCATGAGTATATTGCCTGAAGGTCAAAAACTAAAAAGCGAATGACTAGAGTCATAAAATGATTCAAAGAAGTAACTTCATGAATTTCTGAATCATACTGGGAGATCTGTATTACTATATTGCCTGAAAGCACTTGTCATGAACTATAACCCTTCTGAGTGAGGGTTTTTACAGATGTAGTAAAAAGGCAGCCTTTGCCACAGGGGCAGGCTGCATTGTAAGTATTAAGCAAATAATAAAATAATAGGAGCAGATATTGTCTGGCCTGATAAGGAAAAGTTTTAACATACCAGTAACCTAATTTTTGTCCAGATCTATTTAGGCATCAAGTAAGGAGAGTTTGAAAGAGGATAATGGGATGATGGTGTTGCTAGTAATCCCATGTTAGGGGCAACAAGGGGAAGACCACAAAGATGCTTGCTTAAAAGTTTAACTTGAGCCGAAGCATCTCAGTCCTGAATGAAAATTGGTAGGCAAGGTGGAAATTGGCTGTGAAAGTCTTTGAAGGTGAAGATAAGCCATTTATGTTTTATGCAGTAGAAAAGGGGCTCATCGAAGGAATACAAAGAGAGAGGTAAAATAAATTAAATTGTGTTTGTTGCAGGAGTGCGATTAGACTGAGCAGCAAGACAGGCTTGTACTGGTGAGAAAAGGAATTGAGGGATGAGCTGCTGACAGCTGAATGTTTAATCTAGAGGGATATAAAATTAGCTAAACTTCAGGGTTTTTCTTTTTATTTAATTTGCAAAATCAGTCTCCATGGCTTATATAGCATTTTGAAGCGAAGGTGTCTAAATAGGTGTGAATGCAGTGCAGGTATTGATTCCAAGTGGCAAGCAGAATGGAGGTATAGTTAAGGTTTGCTGGAGGTACAAGGAGATGTCTGTTTCAGTTTATGGAGTTTGACGTACAGGTCATCCGTATTGAGAGATGGTGATCTATGGCTGAACGTTTTGGTTTGGACAGAAGACAAACATGAGATGGAGAAACAGACCTGTGAGTTACAAGCATGGCCAAATTTGTGTTTGCACCAATGAATCAAGGAAGAAGAAGAGATCTTGGCATGTGGAGGAGAAAGGGCTGATGTCCAGCAGGATTCAAGTGATTCAAGTGATTGCTGGTGAAGCGAAAACTATCATGGGTGGCAGGTGAAGACCAAAAGAGAGAGGAGTAGAGATGATTCATAGCTGTGTGCTGGACAAAGAGGGGAGAATGAGGAAACCTTCGGGCCAGGTAAAATCTGAGATTCTGCTTACACAGATCCATGCCTGGCTTGCCTTCAGTGAGTGTTTTGTGTTTTTACAAATATTATACTCCACTCCTAAAGCGACGGTTCACGCTGAATTAAAAGGTACAGCAATGGTAGTAGTGAAGGAATATTAACATAACAACCAGATTCACTCAGAAGTACAAAATTTTGCAATGTGAGTATATTCAGCAGTAATTTGATCTTCACAAAACAACCAAACCAGGTATGATCTGTGCTAAAAAGCAGCACAGCCGAAACATTCAGAAATACTCTGAACTTTGAATATGCTAACACTTGAATGTTGCTCCATCAAGCACTTGAAAGCTGGCAAAGTTAAATACGTTTCTTTACTATTCAATCTTACTTTTTTCTACTTGTGCTCAAGGTATAAATTTTAATAACAGATTTATAAGTGATGTGAAGATGCATGAAGTAACCAGCAAGTATATCTAGACTTCTTCACTGAACTTCAGATGTTCTCCTAGTCAACAGGTGCTAGATTCCCCCTAA
Organism: Cuculus canorus; assembly: GCF_017976375.1. Taxonomy (NCBI): domain Eukaryota; kingdom Metazoa; phylum Chordata; class Aves; order Cuculiformes; family Cuculidae; genus Cuculus; species Cuculus canorus. Next base: position 15,361,854 of record NC_071403.1, read on the forward strand.
GCTCCCCGTTTCCCTTTATTCAGACGGAACTATCCATAGCAGCTTTCTAAGGCTGCCTGTCTAGGCTTTGTTGTGTTAACCCATCGCAAGTTGACAGCTTTTCCCAGCTAAGATCCTAGTGGGGCTGAGGGGGAAACCAGGCTATGCCATGCTGCTCTCTTTGGGAACACCTGTGGGAGATGAGTACCCACAGCTCTGGTAGGGCAGCCAGACGCCTGGTGAGACTGAGGTATTTCCAGCTTTATGGAGCTGCTGAACAATGGTTTTCAGCATAAAGGAAGCTCTTTGTCTATAGATTTTTAGATATAGCCATTGCCTTCATGGTCATCATAAATATCCAGCAGCACTAGAAGTCTTGCTGTCTTGTCCAAATATGTTATCCTACCATCATGTCAACGAAGTCTTTTGTACGCTCACAGCAGAAGAAACCGAGTGGAAACAAATCTGCGTCTGCATTCTTGAAATTTTTTTTTGTGTCTGTTCTATTTACCATAAAAAAGAGTGCTAAGAACAGAACTTGGTAAAAGTCTCCCCTATTTTTATGAAAAAAAATTGTTCCGTGTGTTTATGTGTTTGTGTGGCATGGGTAAACCGGGCAAAGTACTGGATTTTACTAATCTTTTTTTTCATCCATCCAGCACCTGCTGGATAGTTACTTAAGGCTGTGCCACTTAGAAGGTGGCACTTTGCCTGCTAACATGAGCTCAGGACAGGGCATAGTATTATGATGATGGTAAATCAGGCCGTGATGGTTCCAAGAGTGAATCAAATATTTGAGTTGGAACTGGGAGAGTGAAAATGCAATCTGTAGCGCCATCTGCTGGATTTTTGAGTAAGTAAAAATGCTACATGTAAAAATCATTTAAAAAGTCACTGAGCATAAAGGTGACCCAAATCCTTGGCATTTTTAGAAAATCTGTGCAGACAGAGCATACATATGCAAGCGCACCAGCAACATTAAAATGTAAATACTTAAATATTAATGATATCAATGAAACAGTATTAAATATGTAAAACATATAAACTTACGAGAATTTTAATGTTTTCTTACATCTACACTTGGAGGAATGCTTTTCTAATGAGTTAAAATTTTGTCTCCTAACAGTTCTTACTTATTTTCTCATGCAACAGCAGCTGAAAGATTTTGTGGATTAAAGGATCAAATTTTAAGGAACAGATAAATGAATACATTTTCTTTTGAGTGAGATTATTTTGCAGTTTCTCATCAAAGGACATTTAAACTGACTAACAATAATGTTCAGTAGCTTTTATGTACTTTCTGCTAAAGTCACCACCTCAAAAACCCCAAACAAATGACAATGACAATAAAATGGTACTATTAGTAGTTAAGATTCTCTTCTTCTGCTGTAAAATGTAGGTTCAATAAAATTCATTTAAGATACCTATTTCAAACAGTAATATTAATTTTAATAAGAAGAGTATTTAGTAGATTTTTTTTTTTGGTCAGCATTTAAAAACTAAATACTGAATTTTGCTGTATTTGTTACTGTGTTGTTACAGAACACATCTGGAAGGTGATTTTAATGTTTATTATTAGGTAGTATAAAATCTGAATTAATTAGATTTCATACTTTTGTCCTCATGTGCATGAAGACTGTAAGAAGAGTACACTTGCAGTGTGTTGCTCCTTCTGGCCACCTTCTGCCTCTTGTATTTCTCGCTTTGGAAGGAACGTTTCTATGAAACTTTTTTATGACATATATGTCCAGGTTTAAGTGCTGGAATGTTTTCCTCTGTGTATTTATTCTAATACTTTGTTTGGGTTTTTCCCACCTTTGGAGGCTGAGTGGGAGAGGAAACCTCCCCTTTCTGGCTACGCTATGACCTCAGTAGTAGAACTAGCTGAATTTTGGGTGCATGATGAAAAATGGTGTAGATATATGTACATTTTCATATGTACAAATACATATACATATTTCTCTTACATAGTTAGCCTTGTTGCTTCCTGTTGGAGGTCTCCAAGCCCTTATGTTACAAGCTGTTATGAAGTCTTTAATGTAACATTTAGGTTCTTGTTTACACTGAGGTGTATTTAAGAGACTTAAATTTTCCTTGCGTGTGATGAAAATGTACTTTTTAGTTGAGAAGTTAAGGTGCAAATTTGAAAAATACCCATCTGTATTTTAGTTCTTGCTCCAGAGAATACTTAATATACTTCTGTACATGGCAAATATTACTATTGTGTAAGGCTAAACTGTTGGATTTGCTGCCACCATTATAGAATAGCCAGAGATACAGAGATCCCCTCATTCTTCAGAAAGGTGAGAAAGATGGTTCAAACCTTGCAAAAGGAATAATTGAAGGAGACCTGCCATGGGCTGGTTGCATTCTGCAACCGTTTTCTCCCGTTTCACTCCTGCTGTATATTAAATGCAAGATAAGCGCTTGGTTTCGAACCCCTCATGGGAAGAAGCTGATTTACACTGATGCAGAAAATAAGAAATCTGTAAATAAATGCTACATATTATAAATAAATGAAATCTCCTCTTGCTTTGCATTCTACGAAATTGTTAGTACATTCACAGAATCATAGAATGGGGTGAGTTGGAAGAGACCTTAAAGATCATCTAGTTCTAACCCCCCTGCCATGGGCAGGAAACATCTACGTCTTGGTGCACACAGAAGAGTGAAACATCATTGTAGCAATACACTTTGTAAGCTTCATAAAAAAAAAAATCAGATGTAGACTGTCCAATTGGAAAAGAAGAGGAAGAGGTGCAGTGCTGGCTGTTACCTTCCCTTTCCATGCTACTAGAGAGACATAGGTCTCTTTAGCCTTGCTGTAGTGAAGAAGACCTGAATTTAGTTTCCGTGGTTCAGTTTTTCAATAGACTATTTGATGTAATGAGAAATTTACCTACAGCGTCTCTATTATTTAATTATATTTTTAAGCTGGTTATTGTACAAATTCCTGAATGTCTTCAGTTATTTTTATGCATTATAAATGAGTACTTGTGTAAGATAAGTTAAATCATATCTGTAATCCAATAATGTGGCCAAAAGTATTATGTTTCTCCAGTATCTTTCCTAATTCTTTTGACCCACTTTCCTCATCTTACTCAATACTGCATGGTTTTTTTAAGCCGGTTAGTAAAAAATAAAACAAAAAAAACCCTTTTGCTATTTCTGCCATTTTTTTTCATTAGCATAAAGCATCAAATGTAATGCATCACATTTCTAGTAAGGGATAATAGATTGTTTGGTTTCTTAGCTTTTGCTGTTGCTGTGTGTTCATTCACTAGAATCTGACCATAGGAAGCACTGTTTGTAGTGTGGGAATTGGTTGATTGATGCAGTTACAAGCAGTTATATTACCGTCCAAATGGAATATGTATATTTTACCACAATTCCTCTTAATTAAATTGAATTATCATTTTCTAGGCCTGAATATTATCTTAAAGTAATAATATCTACTTCACCAAAACAGCTATTTCATACAAATAGCACTGATTACTTATATCTTAAAAGCCAAAAGGAGTTCACCACACACACACAAATAAAATAGCATAGAAACATGGAATTGTCTCACTAGAAATACATTGGTTAGATGGTGTGAGTCTCAATGGTAATTAAGTGATTAGGTAGCTTAGAGCAGGTGGAGATGAAGGATATCAAGACCTCTGTTGACAATACATCTGCTGTAATTATTTGTTAAACTCAAGATTCCCCATTTCTATTAATATTCTATTTATCTATTCATGTTTTTTTAATGTTATCCCTGGAGATATAGATTTGAGGTAACATCTGAAAAAGTGGGTGAAGAGCCTGTAGGTTCCACTTAGCCTGGTGAAAAAATTGAGTTGTTAAATGTGCCCTACTGTGCCCTCCCACTTAGGCTGTCTGAAATCCTTGGTCAAGCTCATGAAAATAAAGGTCAGAAGTTGCGGTGTTATCCTGGTGCACATACAGAAATTTTTCTTTCTCGTATGATTTGATGAACAGTAAGATAGTTGACAGAGTTAACTATGACCCTTTTAATTAAGCTTCAGAATGGGGTTTCACATGACAGCTGAGCTCATTGCTGCAAAAAGAGTGATCCTGTTGTCCACTGGTCCTTTTCATTTCTGGCTTCAGGATCTCATGTCCTACCTTCCTCGCAGGTCTCGTCTGCCTTGCTCAGAGCAGAGGGATTCAGGAAGCAAAATGATGGGAAAACAATTTTTTTTTTTTTTTTTGAGAATTCATTTTCTGTTGGTTCAGGTCTGTGGATTGGCTCACTGAGGAGGACCTAGAGAGTGTCAAAAGCAGTGCCTAAGTACCAGCAACAGCTTGCAGCCACGAGCATGAGAGGAGGTGGTTTGCCCCTTTTGCAAGTGCCCGGACCTTCAGCTGATTCCCCTCTGAAAATTCATCCTTGTCAAACAGATCTCATAGAAACCATCAGGACAACCTCTTTTTTCTCAGGGATCATATCATAATGATAAGGACGATTTTATCACTACATATTTAATTATTATTCCTCACTAATAGAAGGGGAAGTGAGCGCTGGAGGGCTTAGTGCTCTTCCCTGAGCTTGTGATTAGAGACTGGGTCTTTTGGGTAGCAGGATGCTTAGCCGGGTAGTGAGCATAGTGTCAGCCTGTTCGTTATTGGGGGCAGCTGAAGGAGAAGTGCTAATTCTTTGAAGACCAGTCTTCATCTCAGGAATCTATACACCTGCTAATACTTCCCTGTACTCCTACAGCTAAGCTGGAAGAAATGTCTGTAATGAGGGACAGCAAACCTTATGTAGACTTTAATACTTAACAAGAGAGAATACTGAGGATTGTTAATATATAGACTTGACATAGAAGATTGTTCTCAGATTCTTGTAGGGCCAATGTGATTGTAGAATGCCTGTTGAGACTTTCAAGTTATATGTTTTAGAAATTTAGACTTGAAAATAGAAGTGTGACATTGTAACTGAAGACTGATTTTTTTTTTGTTACATCTGCTGTATTAATAATGGTGACTAAAAAGCAATGCAAATTTGCTCAGGCAATTATATTTATGCTTTTATTCTGTACATGGTAGATACTTTTGTTTAAGACTATGTATTTTTTGCCATCTTTTTATATTTAGATTAATTTGTGGCCAAGTGAAGTGATTTGCTCACAAGCTTTGAAGGAACTTAACAGGAATACACATCTGTTATTTTTTTTCCTTTTAGTGTCTTCTATGCAGTCTTCCATGGTGCAGTGTGTATTTGTTATGAGATGCTTTTATAATTGTGAACATGCCAAGAATATTAGGTAGATTTATAAACTGAAAGAAAGAAATACACAGTAGTAGTATTTCCTCCTATTCTTGCTATATAATTTTTTTTCTCATCTATGCAGGAGGTTGCATCAACAATTTGAAAGCTATAAAGAACAAGTAAGAAAGATAGGGGAAGAAGCCCGCCGTTACCAGGGAGAGCACAAGGATGATGCTCCAACTTGTGGAATCTGTCATAAAACAAAGTTTGCAGATGGTTGTGGCCATTTATGCTCTTATTGCCGGACCAAGTTTTGTGCTCGATGTGGAGGTCGTGTCTCTCTGCGATCAAACAATGTAAGTCTTCTGATGTGTACTCTTAAGAAAAAGCCTCCTTGACATTTTCACGCTGCAGATTGTTCACCTTAAGTTTGGCATTTCATGCTTCATTTTACTTAAGTGTTTCATTCATCACTTCATTATGAGGTGTGTATAAAGTACAATGATCTGTTTAAAGATTGTGGAGATACTTACAATTCACAGACTTAATTAAAAAAAAGAAGAATATATAGTGTTTAGTTCTGCTGAGTGGTGGCTTGAAGAAAATATACTTATTTTTAATTGAAAAAAGAAACCCTTTTGCTTGCGTACAATTCCACATCGATAATTTTTATTGAACTAATTTAATTTTGGATTTCTTTATAGAGCTTTTCATATACATTTATAGATTTCTGTTACATAAAATCAGTCAATTTTTTTGTTGTTGAAAAAAAGAACCAACCACTTTTCTTATTACAATGAGAGTGTTAATACCAATTTATTTTAAATTAATTTAAAAGGTAAATCTATAGATTAATCTGGATTAGGTATCTTAGTTCTTTAGTCTTTCTCCCTCTGATCCACATAGAGTTAGCTGATGTAGATGTCCACAAAACTGAAGCATATCCGAGTACATCTCTGTTCAGTCAGTCCCTTACAAGGAACTGGATACTTACTTGTACACAAGCAGTGGGATCTATATTTGGAAAACCATTATCTAGTGATTATTTTTGGCTGATCATTTGGGAGTATCGTGTGTTGTAAAACATTTTACAAATATCCTTTATTGCATGAATGGTTTTGATATCTATCATGAGATGTGATAACTTTCTCATACGGCTTTAAGGTGCCAGTCTTTTGTAGAGAAAATGCAGAAACGCTCTTTGTATCAATGCAAACTCAGTTAAAAATGGTCTTGAATTTTATAGCAGATTATCATGTTCACAACAGAAGTAGCATATAGCCTATTCACTTCCTTTGAGACTAAACATCAACTGAATACGGCTTCTGGTGTTTCATGTAAACCAAAAGAAGAAAAGTCTCAGAAAAACATGCATTTCATCTTTATTTTGGAATTTTTATATAGCCTTGATATACTCGTGAGTCTATGAGGTTAAATTTGCATTTGAAAAAATTATAGAGTTGTATTGGACAAAAATTTTCATTCATACGATTTAGATAGATGCACTACATTGCATCACCTGCAGGTGGTATCATTAGAGCAAGTCTATGAAAATACAGTTTGTGTTATGTTGTAATATTAATTACAGTGTCTATAATAAAGCTTCTCTTAACTCAGAAAAATATCTGAGAATATTATTTTTCACCCACTGTTTCAAGTCACAGAAATAGAAAGGTATCCATTCGTTTGTAACTTGCCTTTTGTTTGTTATATTGTTTATGCCTCTGCGGGTTAGGGTGGGAAAACATGTTTTCTACATATGCAGTAATGTCATCTATTTATTTAAAGCTCCTTTTTTTTTTAATTTTACGTTTTTGTCTCTTTGTAGAGAGTTATTAGAATTGAATTTCTTTGAAATCTGTCTATTAATACTTGCCTATTTTATTCTTTTTCTCTTCTTTTTTTCTTTTCTCTTTTTATTCTGCTTCCTTGGATGCTTTCCCAAAGGAGGACAAAGTGGTTAGAATCCATGCTTTTTATTATTTATTATTATAATGTTATTAGTTAACTTGGAAACACATTAATGTAAAAAAACTGAACTGAAATTTTAAAATCATCCAAAGGGGTGGGGGGAAGAGCAGGAATCCTAACACCCAGGCCCTGCCCATGCCCTAGCTGAGCATACGCTTCAAAGATAGCCCAGCTAGGAACCCAAAGACTGTTGTCAAAATTAGGACAATAAAAGAAATTAGTTAAGATTTGAGAATTATTAATAGGCTAAAAAGTACAGGAGGAAATAAAGTGTAATAGAGCTTTATTTCATAAAAATATCTTTGGTTAACAATTTTACTTTTTGCATGAAAGGTCCTTCTGTCAGCTGTAGGAAATTAATTTAGTATTTTAATTGTAATTTTACATAGATTTACATGGTTTGCTGTGTTTCACTTCTGGCTGCAGCAGAAATTCAGGAAATTCTTGTGAAATTAGCTTTTTTGTTTACATTTGGGATAATATACACAGGCAACATGTAACTTTTAGTATTGAGCACTGGTATGTTCACCACTAGTGCCTGTGCCTTATCTGAAATAGATGAGGGTAGTTCCCTGTTCATATCTGCCCCCTGTGCATGGAGGAAGGGGTTTCACTACTTGAGCAGAACAGTGCATGCCCGCTTACCGCATCTTCACAGGCAGGTCTGCAAAAGGTGGTATTCCAGATTTCAACTTGAAGACTTAGGTAGTGGGAATTTGCCAGCTTTGCTGGCATTTCAGCTGAGATGAGTCTCTACAATCCAATGTAGTTTTTCAGTTGTTGATGGTGGTGCTACAGTTGTACTATGACATGGTGCTATGCCCCGATTTACATCATCGCATAGCTGTAACCTGCAATGTAGAACTGTGCATCACCCAGAGAAAATGAATCACACCTGCATATTGTAGTAGTTTTTTTCTAAGGCCTTTGTGTTGCGAGACCATGTTTTTTTTTTTTTTTATTTTATTTTCTAGTGGCTACAAAAAATGACTATGAAATATGAAGCTACAGCTTCATTCCACTGTTTTTTGTGGGGTATTCTGTACAGAAGTGTTAAAATAATCCAGGACTTCCAGATGATTTCCCATTCTATTAATCTAAATCACTTACGATAGACAGAGAAGTTTCTGCTTGATGTTGATTTGTTAGTACAGTAGTTCATCATTGATGCATCCACTGGAGTGTGTTAAAAGGTAGTGCACATGCAACAGAGTCTTCTTTAGGGTCAGGAACAGGAAAGCTCTTAAAGTGCTGAATGTGCCACTTTGGTATTATTTAACCACCTAGGATTTGGAGAGCAATCCAGGTGAACTTCACCTGCTTTTAAGCTTGAGGCATCCTTCGCACTTCAGTTTGGAACAAAAACTTTAATAGGTCACCAAAACTGTGATACCAGTAGAGATGGTGTCTTTGATGACAGCTTAGGTGTTCATCTTTGAATAATGTCATTTGGGATACAGAAAACAGACCCCACTCCACTAAAGCGCTCTGAGGACGTGTGCTGAAGACATACCTGACTCATTTGGATTTTCCTAAGTTCAATTAAATATATTCTTGTTGTTTGCACTTGCCTTTGTTTAGGTTTCGCTGTGTTGAATTCCAAGCTTCCACATGCCAAGAAAATGCCATGCTAATATACATAAAAATATCCATTTTACCTTGTGGTAAAACTGAGCTACATCTTTAACAGCTGAAACTTGACAGGAACAAGAAGGATTGCATGAAGAACATGGGGAACTTATTATAAAGTACAATTGATTTCGAAGTGCCTGTCTCTGAAAGCAATGGAGTATTTAGAATGAATATGACTACATACGTAGGAAATAACATCTTTTATAGACAGAAACAGTGTTATAATTTATATAGAAAAATTATTTTCAGTGGCTCAACATTCTTGACTAATCTACATATAGGGAGAAGCCCTTCTTTATCTGGTGCATTTGATGTTAGCCAAGATTTTTTAAACATATTTAGATAAGCCTTATTCTTTTCACATTAATTTGTACCACAACAGATTATATTAATGTAAACCCCATGTACCCAGTTCCTACAAGTTAGGTGTGAATCAGTTGGAAAGGGTAGTGAAGTGTGAGTTACCAAGGTGCCAACCCCAGGAAAAGTCAAGCATAATCCTAGATTCGAGATTCCTTTAGAGCTGGAGAATGAAATGATCATCGGTAGTAGTGATGAGGCCTCACCTGGGATGTTGCGTGCCGTGTATTATGCATGTTGGATAAATGGAGGCATAAAGTACATTGTACAAAGGATGATCAAAGAAATGAAGAGTTTGTTGTAGAAGAGAGAATAGAGGCACAAAACCTAGAAAAATTTATAATTGAATCTAGAAATACAGTAAGTTTAAACAATAAGAATAACCTTTAAAATAGAGGACAGTGTATGTAAGACCCAGCAGAATAAGAGGATGTTGGATAAGACCAGGTGACTGTGACTTCGCTATAAATGCTCTAGGCTTGGAAAAAGATTTTTGTAATCAGTAGAGTAAAGGTTTGCAAAATTTTTTTTATGTGACATACTGGAAGGAAAAATAACACAATAAAAATATAAAGGTTAAATTTACTAAGTTTAGGAAAGATTTACATGGTGTGGCTCCTTGTGGTCGTAGGGGAATATACTGGGTCCTTACTAGGACTAGGTAGTACTGGGGACAAAGCCTTTGAAGTGGTTCTTGACCTTTTCAGTTAAGTACCAAGTATATTTAAAAGACTTCTAAAAAAATATATAGCAGAACTTAATATGGTCTCTCCTTGTTTAAAATAAAAAAGAACATCCCGAAACATGAATTCCTTGTAGTGAAAGTTAGGAAGCGTCTTGGGTTTGTTGTGAGTATTCTTCAGTGCATTTAGAAAGTTAATTGGCAATGACTGGTGCATTCCTTAAAAGGCACATACTTTTTAATTATTTTTATTCTAATTTGTCAAAACCCATACCCAAATATGTATCTTAAGTTCTTCTATGTCTGTGAGTATTGGTTAGCTTTTCATACATCTCACCTGAGCCTACTGTCCTTTCATATGGTTGCAGGTAGACAACATTTTATGGGAATATTGCCAGATTAGAGGATTTACGTATTTTGATTATTTGAATCAGGAATAAATGTCATTAGTATCTTAGAATGATAGAATCAGAGTAGTTTGGGTGGAAAGAGACCTTAAAGATCATCCAGTTCCAACCCCCCTGCCATGGGCAGGGACACCTCCCACCAGACCAGGCTGCCCAAGCCCCCAACCAGCCTGACCTTTAACACCTCCAGGAATGGGGCAGCCACAGCTTCCCCGGGGAACCTATGCCAGTGTCTCACCACCCTCATAGTAAAGAAATTCTTCCTTATGTCTAGTGTAAATCTGCCCCTCTGCAGTTTATACCCATTGCCTCTAGTCCTATCACTACACTTTGTAAACAGTCCCTCCCCAGCTTTCCTGTAGCCCCTTTCAGATACTGGAAGATCTCCTCGGAGCCTTCTCTTCTCCAGGCTGAACAACTCTCTCAGCCTGTCCTTGTATGGGAGGTGCTCCAGCCCTCTGATTATTTTCGTTGTCTCCTCTGGACCCGTTCCAACAGCTCCATCTCCTTCTTATGTTGAGGATTCCAGAACTGGACACAATACTCCAGATGAGGTCTCGCAAGAGAGGACTAGAGGGGCAGAATCACCTCCCTGTACCTGCTGTTGGCTGATGTATGGTGTACAGAAAATGTACGAGTCTTTTCCTTCATACATCCTTAGTATTCAGAAGCAATGTTATAGGAATGAAGCAACCTATTGACTGTGAGCACTGAGCGTTTGTATGTACTTCTAAAGAAAGCATAATATTATTACAGGATTTTACACGAGACAGGATTTCAGAAGGAAGTCATGTTGGTACCATAGAGAAAAGCTGGCAGGAGTAACCACCTGCTTTTAATTTCGCATAAAGTTTTCTAGGTGTTGTCCGTTCCTTAGAGAATGCCTATGCTTTTGTTTTGGATCCTTCTAGTTCTGTTTTGTATGGCAGCATTTTAATTGCTAAAATGATAATGGGTTTAAGTTAGTTCTTTCCATTCCAACTGTTGGAGATGTTAGGGCAGTGGAGGAGCCAGCAAAATGTCCAGCTGGTGCTTCTCTGCAGTTTGGCAAGGACTGATCAGAGCCCTGGCTGGGTGCCTCCAATGGTCTTCCTGCCACTGCTTGCTCTTTGCCTCCTCCAGTAGTACCATAGCCTCGTGGAGCAAAAAACACCTGGAAAAATGACATTTTTCCTTGCATCTTTCCTGTACAACTTTTTTCTAATATTTGGCTAGGTAGTGCAAAAAGATGAATTTCCATGTGTAAACACCTGATACATGAAGTCTTATGTCTCTGTTTCTTTCTCCTGAAAGGAAAGGACATACATTTTAGGTTACAAAAGTAGTCTTGAATGAGCAAATGCACTTTCTTTGAATCAAAATTAAAGTATTTTGTGAGGTGCAGTGGATGTATTGAACTAAGGGAAATTTGTATGACATTGACAGAATTAGGTTGAAGATCCACGTTCCTCATTCAGCCATATATTGACACCTAGCAATCAGTCTACCATTCTACAGGTTTTATTAGGATTACAATTTCTGATCACATTTAAAGTGAAAAGAATTGGGAGCGAATGATGAAAAATAGTTTAGTCACCATTTTCCCATGTTTTCCAGAAATGTTAGTTGTACAGAATACAGCGGTTTGCTTACTCTTTTTTCTGTTTATATACATGAAGGAAGACTGGGAGGAAATCAGGATGTAAAATACATCATGGATAAAAGACACCTGATTTAACTGAACTTAGTAGTATGTGATTGCAGGAAGTAATGTTGATTATGAGTGCTGAAATACTAAAGATTCACACTTCTGATCAGGATTTTACTGTAATTATTTTTGTTTTACATAATGCGAGTGATTTATATTTATACTCAGAAACAAAGACCACTTCGAAACATTTCCCTAATTGTATGTCAGGTGTTTTTAGAGGATGTTTTAGAGGTGTCATTCAGTTCCTTTAAATTATGCTTAAAATTTGCTCACATAATGTCTTGCTAATTTAATCCTTAACAACTTGAGCATCTATGCCTTGCAATTCAGCTGTGTACTGATGGTTTTAACAGAAGTTGTTAATATTGTCAGAACAAGATATCTGGATTGTCAGGAGTGTTTTATATAGCTTTCACAGAATTTTAATGTCAAATTGTCCATTAAAAATCTAACTTACGTAAGTATTGACTAATACAACAGTAGAACCAACAAAAAAAATCATCAGAAGGAAGTAGCAAATTGCAAAGTGATTGCAGATAAATTCTCTGTCTCCGTAGCATTCGTGATCTGTGTCCTAAAAGATTTGGGGTTTGTATGCCCCAAAACTGCTGCTTTCAGCAGATAAAATAAGAAACAGATTAAAAAAAAAAATCCAGCAAGAAACTGAGTTCTATCTCAAGTAAGCTGTACAGTACTTTTCTTTCTGGAAAGTTAGTTCACCATTAAACAAATAAAAATGTTATTTTTTTTAATTAAATCCTTAAAAGTAACTTGCTCTTCGCCAAGTTTGATGAAGCAATGTTTGACTTTAAGAGCTGTTTTTTCAGTGCCCAGCTAGCAAAAATACTTGTACACAAAAAGAAGCAGGCAGCTGATTTTCACGCTCTGAAGTTAACAAGGCCAGAGCTTCTTCATCTACTGGTTGGACTGCAGAAGAGTCACTGGGTTTTTCTCTGTATAGCTCTAGATCAGAATTAAATCAGTACCCACTTGGTTATGCTCCTTGGTTTATCCAGGTTTACTTTACCTGTTAGCCAAACACTTAAGCTATCTACTTGTGTGATTTTACAGTTGATGGCTAAGAAAGTAAATTGCTTTTGCAGCCTTCTTTCTTCAGCCATGACAAAGGGCTCCTGAATCCTTCCTGGCTATTTTTGCTGTTTGCATGTAAGTTGGGTAACAGTGATCTATAGAAACCCTACATAAAAAAATACTGGAACCTCTATGTAGTATAAGGGCCCCTAAATTAAAAAAAAAAAAAAACAAACAACAAAACCAATTTTCAATACCCTGCGCTGGGATACTGGACATGTTATAATGTTATCCTATTTTTACTCTTGTATTTTCAGTGCCTTTGTTTCAATTTAACTGATTCAAGGCAAAGAGTATAGGAATTATCTAGATTTTTCTGTGTGTGTGTGTGAGGAAATGTCAGTAATACTTTTTGAGTCTAATAATTCCTTCCATTGCAAAAACTTCTGTTAGAAAAATTAATTATTGATAAGATCTCAAAGATGAATAAGGCTTTTAAAAAAGAGCTTTATTCTGCCTCCTCTTGCCTAACCTCATGTAGTGGATATATATAGTATATATATGTCTGTATGGGTCATCTGGTCCATCTGCATCACTCAAGCAGGGCCACATAGAGGACGTTGCTCCTCACAGCTTGTGGTGTCCATGTGTCCTGGTTTGAGCTAAACCAGAATCAATTCTCTAACTTTTCAGTTAAACCTTTTCTAAATGACTGTATATAAAATCTCTTATTTGATTTGTTCAAAGGCTTATTCAGGGCCCTGTAACCCTGCGTGATGAACAATGAAAGAATGAAAGTTCTTTCCTGCAATTTTTGTTCCTTGTTTCCTCATTGTAACTATACGTCATAAGCTTACACAAAATCTCCTTAAGTTCTACTAGGTAATAATTCTGTGACTTACAGCTTTGGAGAAATGAATTCCAGAATTTTACAGAATCCTTCAGAAAGAGCACTAACAAGCACTACATTTTTTTTTTTTCCAATTCAGTGTTCAAACAGAAAGATTAAAAAAAACTAAAGATACCGGATTAACTTTAGGCTTTTTGTTTCCTCCAGTGTAGTATTTCTAGCATTTTAACACTAACAAACTCATTCTTTCTTTGGTCTTGTTAAATCGATGGTATAAAGAAAAGCGCCTTCCTCTGAAGAGCAGGAACAGGAGAGGCTTTGAGTGATTCTCCCACAATGCTCTGTATCCTATTGGCTCAGATGTTGTCTGAGGTGTGAGAGATCGATGTGCAGCTCCACAGTTATTAAAACCTGCTTTCCCAGGTGGGAATACAGTGCTGTCAGTACTGAAGCCGAGTACTATTTTCCTGCCTGGCTTGTGTCAGTCTCACTCAAAAGTTGCAATAGAGAATGTTGAAATTATTTTTCTAGTTTACTTTTTGTCCAAATGAACACATGAAGTTAGTATTTAGATTTGACTTTGCTGAAAATTTTATTGCATATTTCTAATAAGTTACTCGGTTTTATTTTTAACGGTGTGCTTTCGCAGTAAAAGGTACTTGAAGATTTATTTCTGACATTTCACTACCTTATAAGGTAGTTCTGCTTAAAGGTATGCTTTAAAACTAATGAGAAAGAACTAACTTTTTTCCCATGAGTGAATGCTCTGTGATTTTTTTCATTGTTATTTAAAACAAAATCACATACACTGAATGAACAAGAAAAGTTTAATTAATTAAAGAAAGAAACAAACACAGAACTAGCTATCAACTTCTTCATTACATTAAACTGAAACGCTGCAGATAGCTGATAGCAGTGGCTGCTCCACTGTGTTGCATGATAGTTGTCTTATGACAAACTGTTATTGCTGAGTCATTATTAACGTTATTAACACTCAGTAAATACTAAGGCTTATAATTATAATAAATATATAAGACTTATACAGTAAATACTTATGTCTCTTTCTGGTGTTTTTGGGAGCAGCTTTGGTTAGCTGCTGGAGGATATCTGTGTAGATCAGTCTGTATGTTTTTTTCCAAAGCACAATCACTGCAGGAATCTGACTGCTCCAGTCCTTCATTCACTTCAGTGTATTTCCAGTGATGTTACTGTCAACAGAAGGCAAAACTCATCCTTAAATCCCTGCAAAACCTGTATATAGCAAACTGCAGTTTTGACTGAGAGGTGACCATACTTACTTGGAACTATTCTTGCATCCTTTCAGTATGTTATGCACATTTAATTGTCTTAATTTTCCCCAATGTGCAATTCATTGTATGGATTGATTTGAATTTGTTGTTACCTCTCCATAATGAGGCAAATCCAATCTCACTACTAGTAATAACAAACAATTACCTTATGGTATCTTAAAATCCAAAATGGCACTGGTGTTTTTGTTGTCATATCAAATTTGCAGTTATTTCTGAATTCAGTTTACCCTATTACATTTCAGATTGAGACAAGTTTTCTTTGCAAAGTATTGTGTACTTTTTTTCTGTTACCTTCATTTCTGTAATGGAATAATGTTTTAGTTGCCAGCAGTGCAGAATTAGAGATTTCTAAAACTCTATGTACTGTATATAATAAACATACTATTATTTTCTTTTTGCTATGGGATACTGAATAAATAAGCAAACACACTATGTTAAAAGATGTAGAGAAAGTATCTTCATAGTATTAGTTTTTAAATCAAAAATTTAAATATATATTTTCATGTAAAATTTATCTGTCTGAGTTGTGCTGCATATAATCTTTTTTTTCAGTCAGTGAAGAAGTAGTCTTGGAGTATAAAAACCAGGAGTTTGGAATACAGAGGTGGTTAATCCAGAGGTTGTGACTGGTATAGGTAACTTTAATTTGTCCAAGCCTAGCTTCTCTGAAATCTGGCTTGCACATATTTATTGTATCAACATGTAGGGAATGAGTTAACTTCATTGGATAGGTTGAAGCTCTTTGAAATTAATGATCTGCAATGTTAGGTGGAGGACAATGTGGAAGCTGTTGTGCTCTACCTGCGTGAGGGTGAGGTCAGTCTGGATAGAACGTGCTTTACCAGTGTTTGTACAGTGAGTCTGGTCACTGGAAATGAATTCATGTTGTGCAATGCTGTGAAAATAGAAATTAAGTAAAAGTGCCATTATTACTGTTGACGAACGTGCAAAGTGTATCCTTGTGCTGTGTCACACGTACCACCATTTGTTCATGTCAGAGGTAGTGTAGAAATCGGAGACACCTGGCAGTCAGAATCCTAGATAGTCATCATTTTGAGCTTGAATTTCTTGAATGCTTGATGTAAATATACCCAAAATTCACACATGTATTTCTGAATGGAGGGCTACAAATGTGATGTGCCTTCTATTGGCAAACTAGGGGAGGTTGGTTTTGTATTCTGTCATCCACAGCTTCAGTTGGGATGCAGTCATCTGGCAGTGTAAATTGAAGCGCAGACTGAGTTGTTGGGGCTGTCCAGGAGCATGGAGTGGAGTCGGCAGGATTCCTCTGGGAGGCCTCCGTGTAATTAGAAAGTGAGGAGGTACTGCCAAGCCACAGGGATGGGAAAAGACTCCAGTGGGGAACTCTGCAGATGCGGCTTCATGGAAGCCACTGCTCAAGGAAAGGGATTACTTTACAGAGACATACGAGGTGAGCAAACAGTTCAAAACCTCTAAACTTTCATCTAATTCACCTAGAAGATATGAACCTTGACTGAAGAGCAAATGTGCAGGAGACCTCCAGAGAAATGCCTAGCCTTTCTTTAGGCTTAGGAGGCTTGTCCTTCCAGTGGGATGCCCGAGGGGATATCCTATACCAGCAGAGCTGAGTTCTGAGGTCCAAACAAAGAGCTCAGTCAGAGCTACTGGTCCTTTGGCAGCACCAGGTAGAGGTGTTTGTCATCTGAGTAATGCACCTTATGTTTTATCAGCAGTGGTCTATTTCCTAGGTATCCCTGGGTTTTATTGCTGTGAGACAGTTGAGCCTGTCACTTAGTTCAAACTGTGTGCAGCCGCTGTGTCTGTGAACCCGTAAAAGGATCCAGTAAGGTGGAAAATTTCTCCTAATCGTGCACCGTCCTACCCTACAAGCCTTCACGTTTTGGCACCTGCACTAACTGAATATCCTTGTTCAGCCTTTGGCTACCTCTGCTTCTCATGGTCACAACAAAACCACTATGCTGCCAACTCCAGGGCATGTGAGTGCTCTTGTTTAAACTCGGGCTGATTCAACACTCCAGAGTGTGCCCGTTATCCCCCTAGGAATTCTTCTCTTGATCAGTTTTTTTCTTCTAGGAATTGGTATCCTTTAGCTTGAATCATTATGGCTCTCATTCATGTCCAGTCCTTTCACGTGATATATATATATATATATATATATATATATATATGTTTTTGAGCTAAATATGACTTGTAATATTAATTGTAAATTTTTATAGTAAGGTACACTGCTAAGGCACAATTCTTGGGTTTTTGTAGTTACAAAGTAACATGGAGATGCTAAATAGAACTAAATCTAGCAAACTGGGGCTATGTCACCCCAAATCCAGAGAGATTTTAGCTAAAAGGAGATGTTGCTGCAAAGAGATATGATAAAATTTATCATATATTAAGCATTATGGGAAACTGACAAATAGCAGAAAAAATTTCCAGAGAACAAAGTAATTGTGAGGACTAGATGTAATCTGTGCTTTCTCTTTCTCTTTTTATTATAAATAACCTTAATCCTCATCCAGGATTAAAATTCAGTGTATTTTTAGTGATGCGGTGTCCTAGATAAAAGGTACTTCCATCCTGTATTTTTATATCTTTTCTATCCTTTGCATTCTGGATCATTTCATGATTTCACTTAACAGATGGATACTTCCATCTATATATCTCGAATACTGCAATTAGTGATGGTTTAGGATAATTTGTCATAGACATACCTGACATAAATGATTTTAGTAAATATAGAATGTGAGTTTGAGGATAGAACAACGTATGTCAAGGAAGCTAGTCTATAGACAAATTCTCTGTAACATTTTGGGGGAGGACGTTGGATTCCATTAATATAGGGATCCATTTGCAACTCAGCCTTCCTATGGAGATGACTTAACACCCTCTCCAAAACTGTGATTATACAATGGTATAAAATATGCCAGTGGTTGTTTAATGACTGGTAAGAGACTAAGTGCAAATCTGCATAAATATAACCTGCATTTCCTTAAGGAACAGATAAAAACTAGTATCTTTTAAACCCAGATTGAGCTTTCCAAAGAGCTGCAAGTTATTTAATCTGAAGTTTAACCACTTACAGGGCATATTCAATATTCTGGCTACAACCCCTGTCAACTAACTTATATGCAACGTTTGCAGACAACTTTGGAATTAAATGTTATTTTCTCAATGATTTATTAGATTTGTAATTAACTTGTCCATAAAAAGCAGATTCCCATGGCAAAATCTTTGTATTGGTGAGTTTTGTGAAAATTATTTGGGATATTGCATTGTAAAAAGTTGAGTATTGCTGAGAAATACAGTTTAATCATAGAGATGAGCAGATGTTGCTGGGACCGTATAAACAGATCAGTATGTATGTGATAGTTGTGTTGTCATGACTGGAGGATTTTTTTTCTGTGTTGCTGGAACTTTATTAATGGTAGTGTAACTTTAACTCTTCAACATGTGTTAAGCAAGTGATCGAACCTCATGTATTCTACTGCGTACCTACGCATCCATTGGCAAAGTTAATTTTTCTGTTCTATAACATTTTTTTTCTCTGTCTGAATATCTTCCACAAGTGGAGAGAGGGCAGTAGAAGGTCCATCCAGAAGACTGCTCTCAAGACCTTTGTCAGCCTGACAGCTTTACCCTTTAGGATAATTTGGATCAGTCCTTATATATCTGTAGAGAATTCTGCTTCCTAGCCCATGTCAGGGACTGATCTGACTGTCTTTGTGTGTTGGTTAAATAGACCACAGAGGTCCTGTCTTGCCCATGTTAAGAGCTATGCAGCAGGAGAAGCAACAAGGTAGAGTAGGAATTGGGAAGTAAATGGAGGAGGATTTCATCCACCTGCTTTTCCTGTATTGTTCGGGGGTTTTTTTATTACTGTGCTTTTGACATAGATGTAGCCTTATTCTTGCATATCTGTGAATATCCTGTTGCAGAATATACTGCTTTGCTGGATACACCTAAGTATATGTTTTGCTGAGCAACCAGCAAGTGTTTCGTAGGAGCCTATTGTCCACATTAGAAGAGCTGCCCTCTTAGTCACTTCTGTAGACTATTAAAGAGGAGGCTGGCGAGGTGTCCAAGAGAGATTAAGTCGATGCACTTACCTGACTGAGCAGGAATCGGTTCCAGATGGAAACCCCTACATTATCTGTGAACTGTGTTTATGCTTTTGTTATACTTACTGGAGGATTCAGTGTGCCTCAGAGTGATTCAACTTGAATAACATTCAGACCAAATCTGCTCTGAATCCTTCTCGGCTGTATTACACGTTTAGGGAAGCAGAGCCTCTATTCATCTAGTTTCTTATAAGGTACTACAGACTTTTACTATAGATTCCAGCAGCTACCTCTGATGAGGGTGGCTCTCAGTTAATTCCCATGTCATACCTGACAGCTCCACACTCGTGTTTTGGAAATATTAAGGCACTGCAGGTAGAACTGAATGCCAGTGTTGAGGCAGTTAAATCCTGCTTTAGAATTTATTTAGTTACAGTGGGAAATCAGACAGCAGTGATGGCCTGTAGACACATTTAGAAACCTATATTTAGTCTTATCTCATATGAAAGTCTACAGGCTTGATCTGAATCTTCTATGCAAACCTACAGTTTCGCCCCGCTACTGGGAACTTGGCAGCAGCAGATTTATTTTTTAGCCTTTTGTCTCCTACATAAACTGACCTTCTTCAAAGCATGTATCTATGGTCTTATGCAGTCTGGGATGAGTTGAAAGCTGTGGATAGGTTCCACAACAGAGAGTTAAATTTGTTTTTTTTTTCCCCCCACATTAAATATGAACTTAGACAAGAAAATGTCATATGTTGCTGAAAACTTTACTAATGCTTGGTTCAATTCTCAATGTTTTAGGACATAAATTCTTAGTGTTAGAAAATCCTTTTTCTGTTTCTTGAGTATAATTTATAGACCTATGAAGACCAGAATATTTTTTAACTCTATAGCCATGCAGTTAAACATTCAAAAATGCTTGTACAAAAAAATTCAAAAATATGCTGTACAAAATCCTCAGGTAATGAGAATGGCATAATTCAAGAGACTGTAAGTATTCAGCTCCATAAAGATCAGTAGTCAGGTAAGAGAAGACTTTACTTAAGTAGCTTAATCTAGGCTAGAATGTTTTAGCCTTATTGAGGGTAAGACAGTGAGGAGAGAAAACCAAAAGTGGTCTGGTTGATTTAGGATAAACTGCTTGCTTTAGTAAAAAGAACCTGACTTGCAGGTTTGGAATACAAAAGAGAAGTGCTGTAAGCTGTGCAGGCTGTTACTCCCAAGTCAACACTAAGGAGCAAGGCTAACGCTTCAAGCTATAGATTAGTTCAGCAGCCTTAGCTGATGCATCATGTCTCAGAAACAGCACTTTTTCCGTAGTGCCAGAGATACATGCCATCAAAAGTTACTGAAGGAAAAGCTTTGTGAAGTCTTAACAACTGTTGCAAACTGTTAGGTACAGTTCTCTCCAGACTCCGTGCTTAAATTCCAAACTTCTCCATTGGGAACAGAGCTGTAAGCTTGATAAATCTAAAGCTCTGCTAGCAAGACCCAATGGTGAATAGAGATTAATACTACAGTGACTGTAATGACATGAAAAGTAGCTTGTTTGCTGAGTCTCTTGGCATGGAAGTTCATGACTGAGTTTTGTTTGCTTAAGGAGGCTGTTAAATCCATCCCAGAAGCACCTGAAATGTATGCAGATATTTTTTTTTCTCACATTGAAGACTACAGGGGGAGACTGCAAAGACTCCAAAGACCGTAGATGGGCTTCCAGTAATTTGTAAAACTGTTGTGCAGGAACATTGGCTTGTTTCACAACAGCAAGATTTATGCCAGTTGGCAGGATTTGTTAATTTTGAAGATGTCGGTAGATAAGCTTCTGTGGTGGGTTGACTTTGGCTAAACACTCATCCAATCACCCTCTCTGTCCCTTTGCTCAACAGTGCAGATGGAGAAAATAAAATGGAAGGGCTCATGGGTCAAGGTGCAAACAGGGAGTTTGCTAGCCAGTTACTGAACGGGCAAAGCAGACTCCCCTGGGGGAATTTAATTTCTTTATTTCTTAATTTCTTTATTTCTTAATTTCTTGCCAACCTAAATAGAGTTGGATGGTGAGAAACAAAGACAAAAACTAACGCATGTCTCCTCTACTCCCTTCTTCCCAGGCTTGACTTGACTCCTCCATTCCCAACTCCTCTAGCTCCTCACTCCTTCCCTGGGTAGTGTAGGGGAATGAGCGCTGAGGTCAGTCTGCAACAGCTCTACTCTGCTGCTCCTCCCTCCTCATGCTGTTCCCCTGCTCCACTGGGGGTCTTCCATGGGCTGTACTCCTTGACAAAAAGAATCTGCTCCTGTGTAGATTCTCCGTTGGCTGCAGTTCTGTCAGGAGACCCTACTCCAGAGTAGTCGAATCTCTTCTTGGGTGCTTGGAGCAGCTCCTTCCCTCTTTCTTCTGTTTCCCCCATGTTTTTCTCACTCCTCTCTCTCACAGTTTCACAGAATCATAGAATCACCAGGTTGGAAAGGACTCACTGGATCATCGAGTCCAACCATTCCCAACACTCCCTTAAACCATGTCCCTAAGCACTTCATCCACCCATTCCTTTAACACCTCCCTGGGCAGCCTCTGCCAGTGCCCGATGACTCTTTTTGTGAAGAATTTTTTTCTGATCTCCAGCCTGAACCTCCCCTGGCGGAGCTTGAGGCCATTCCCCCTTGTCCTGTCCCCTGTCACTTGGGAGAAGAGGCCAGCTCCCTCCTCTCCACAACCTCCTTTCAGGCAGTTGTAGAGAGCAATAAGGTCTCCCCTCAGCCTCCTCTTCTCCAGGCTAAACAACCCCAGCTCTCTCAGCCTCTCCTCATAAGACTTGTAAGACTTCTGTGCAGTGTTTTCTCCCCTTCCTTAAATACACTTCCCTCGAGGCTCCACTGCCCTGACTGTGAGGCTCAGCGGTGCCATACACGGGGTCAGCTGGAGTGGGCTGGAACTGTGCCCTCCGTGGGGCAGCCCTGGTCTCTCCTCACAGAGGCCACCCTGCAGCCCTCGGTGCCAGCACGTGGGTGCTGCACCCCACTCCGCTTCAGCCGTCTCCCTGAGGGAGAAACTGAGGGATCCATGCCGGTACCATCTGTCCTTTATGAGTCTTAAACTATTTTCTCTTTCTTTCTTCTAAGCCACTTATTTTTGTCTTACTTTGACTGTCATGGGATGGCTGACCATGTTCTGCTTAATTACTTTCTTCTCTTTGACCATAAAATCTGTAGTTAGTTTTGTTCAGTGAATCGACTGGTTTTAATCCTTTGATTTGATGCACGGAACAACAGCTTATTTTCAGAGTAAAGCATGGAGATTTTTGAAGCTTTACTTTGTAAAATTTTCTTTTTTTAAAAAATTTTTCTCTGCATTTTTCGAGGTAGAAGATCCTTTATACAGTCAATGGCACACAGGCTGTCAACACCATTATTGACTTGCTTTTATTTTTCCTTTTGTTCTCAACCTTTGATTGTTTTTCTGATTACTTGCAAATTTGGAAACTCTAACATTGCAGGTTTTGAGGCAGTGTTACTTACAGGCTTTACTTCCGCTATAAGATAATTTAAATTTAAATAATAATTTATTGGATAATAATGCTGCATTTAACATCCCACTGTTACTTTATACTTTGTGTAATAAATCAGAATCATACAAAAGCAACTTTGTGTACAAGCAAGTGGAGGAAAATGAGTTAAACGATAGTCACTAAAACAACCATCAACAGAAAATGACTGTCTTTTCTATTTTAGTCCCAGAAGGATTAGATTAGGTGTTTTAACATTTGCATTTAAAAGTCACTCATTTGCAAGTGCTAAACTATGACAAGAAGAGCTTCCTGATGCACAACACCTTATATAGCTTGTAAGTTGGCTGTTCTCTCCAAACTCCTCTCATGTATTGTGTCATCTGCCCTTTCATTCAGTTTAAGACCTTCAATTTGTTTGATAGCAATCTGCCTTTTTGTGTTTTATTTTAAGGCTGTTCTTAAGTGACTAAGAACACTATTTTTTTTGCTGCATTTGTTATAAATGTAGCTGTTTATGGGCTGAGAAATCACCTTTTTCTCCTTATTTCTGTTCTTGGTTTTACTTTTTTGTCCTTAACGTATATAACCTGCCAAGCATATATTTTAACCGTAATTACTGTTTCTTAGCAATTTGCCTTATTAAATAGCTAAAAGGTATGTACTCTGTTAATCTTTTTTTGCTTCTTTATGTCTGATGGCTTTCTGGATGGCTAATTTAGCTGCCAGATAATTTCCTTTTCCAATTTAAATGTCACGCAGTATTGTATTAAACAAGTACAAAGAACTTACCATAATTGTGCTTCAAAAAGCAAAGAAAGAGCAGTGTTCAATATTAATTCAGTATTCAGAAACTTTTAGGGTTCTATCTTGTAACTCTTTGGGGTGACTAAGTATAGCAAATACTGTAAATATTTAAAAAAGTAAAGTTCCTTGTGCGTGCACAGCAAGTGACCTGGCATAGTCTTAGCAACTCTTTCAGACAAAATGCTTAAATCCCTACGTATAGTAATATTTCTTATGGAGGATAAGTAAACATATGTAGATTTAGAAACTGAAGAGTCACTTCTGCTATGATTTGGTTTGGAAGACGGCCATTAAAATAATACAAAAAACCTTAGTACTATAATCTAACTTATGCAGAGCATGATGTGTAGATCTTAAACCTTTCAGTGCTGTCATACTCTGCAAGCAACAAATACATTCTTATCACTGGTGCTCAGGGAAAAATAAATTTTCTTCTCCTGGCTGAATGTTAAACTTCAGAATAGTTCTTATTTCCTTAAAATAGGCAGGGCAATAAAACCAAAGTGAAGGATTTGCAAATAAAAGATTGCAGTGCCACGTGATTATTATAGATGGATTTGCTTTGTATCCATTTAGAGCTTGAGTGTCTTGCGTTCAATCTGCCACTGTTTTCTGCTGTGTACTCGGAGTCCTAGTGAGCTCATTTGTTAGGTGGTTTGTTATAGTGCATGTGTGTGTAGACTCATTAATGTCTTACGCTGATTTTGCCTGAAGAGATGTAAAGCTTACCAAATAGCATTTTTCCTAAAAGAGAAAGATAACTCTTGATCTCCAAGTGCCTTTTTTCTTTTCTGAAGAAAAAATCCCAAATCCAAATCAAAACCCAAACCAAGGACAGGAAGCAGAGCTTCCTCTGAAGTAAATTCTCTTCATCACCTCTGTTCCAAATGCAATAACTTTTGATATGTAATGACAAGACAACCCAATTTTGTTGCTTTTTCCGGACACTTGTTTCCTCTTAAATCATGGTGTTTGTCCTACTTTCCCTGTATTTCATTTCTCTAAAGTTTTCTCCTCCACTTGTCATTGTTTCTTTAACTTTTCACCCTACTTTGAACCTTTCTACCTGTTGGTCCATGTCCTCTTGGCCATTCTTTTTTCTTGGCTGCCTCATCCCACAAGTATTTTCTTTTGCCCTGTGTCCTTTTGTCTACAGACTATAAAGAGCTGAAGTGGTTAAGAGAACATTATTAAAGACGACAAGGCCAGAAGAGTCTGACCTTCAGTAAACCAGTTGTATTTAATCTGGGATAAACCACTGGTTTTAGTATAATCATCTAAAACTTACAGAGACAGCCAGAGTAGAGCAGTGCTAACCTTTTAACATGTTGTCTACTGACCTGGTTAAAGTATTTCAATATAGAGTTAAAATTAATTATGAATTAGAGAGAAATACACATGAAAGATTAAACTCACATTCTAGAAGCAACAGATATTACTCAAATGATAGTAAAATCATAAAACTGCATGGCTGTGGATGAGGGTGGAATTGTTTCATTTGTCTATTGTGTGTGTTCTGGAGTCAAATAACCAAAGTTGATTTGTTTGACTGGGATGATTCTGGTGGCTATATTACATAATGTGAATTAAGAAAAAAAGAGTTCAAAGATGGAGTCACAAGAACATGTAGAGATCAAATCAAAACAGGGGGACAGTGCTGCACATGGAAAGATTAGCAGATAGGTTGCTCAAAATGATCTTTTCAGTTCAAAAGACGGTCAAGCTTTTTAGACCCAGCTAAAGGCTGATGTACCTGAAAGTTATTTTTTTTTTTCCCAGATGTACCATGTGATCAGAAATACTCTTGCTTCCTGCAAACCTTGTGGTTGTGTTTAGTGTTCCACTACTTCAAATATGCCTGAATACTGAACATTAAATACTGCTCTGATCTGTATGCCTGAAAGGTGATCCAAGTCTAGGCATCAGTAGATGGACCCACAAGTTCTGGAAGCTATTGCTATGGGAAGGCTACGTTCTGCTAAGCAGGGAATAAGGAAGTTTTCTCCGTAGTTGCTGCTGAGTTGCTGATTGCTCTTTCATCTGTATAAGGTGCAAGCAGCTGGGGAGATAGCATTTAAGAGGCATCTAGCTTGCTATTGAATTTTTTCTAGGTCCTTATACACACAGAAACCTGAAACATTTGCATCAGTTACCTGGCTAAAAAGATTGCTTGCTTCTGTTGAACAGACTGTACATGTGAGCACGAAGTCTTGACCAATGTATAAATGTGGACAGAGGGCTCATGGTCCCTATATTTGTACCACCATGAAGTACGCATTCCTCCATTTCTGATACTAAAGGAGCAGGATAGCCTTATCTGTTGCCTCTTCTCCCACCTATGCTGTTGAATCATCACTGTGCTATATGCCTTTTATTTGTTTAGGAAATACAAAGCCTCATTAGATATCTGTGAATGTACAGGTAAGTGCAGAAGATCAGAATGATTGTCTTATCATCTAGCAAAGTTCTGATCTCAATTTTTGAATCTGTTTTTGTAACAGTAGCTTCATCGGATAACGAAATATCATTACTGTTTGACTTTCCCAACTGTAATGTTCTGTACTGCTTTACATCTTCTTACCTTATTGAAACTCTCCTCTTTCCCTGTGTGGTCTGCCAGTAGTATTGTAGATTCAGGGCAGTAAACTTCTGAACTTGATACTGGGGATGGTCTGTGTTGATACTGGGGATGGCTGTAGACTGTTTAGATCAGTTAAAACATTTATAATATTCTTACGTTGGCACGAAACTCCTACTGCATTTTCCTGCCCCATTTTCCTTTTCCTTATCTTTTAAATCTTCCATATGGAAACTTAATTGTTTATCCCTTTCTCAGTCACCCTGTAGTCTTTACTCTCCTAAAAATCTACAATTTTCCATACCAAGATTACATCGTTCTCCCCAGTTTTGTTTTGTTTTGTTTTGTTTTAAATCTTAGATATCCACTCAAATTTGTTGTAGAACACTGATATTCTCTCTTCCCCTTCCTCAAATCTTCCATCCCAGATTTACTGAGATTCCTTTGTGCTCGAGCTTGATAGCACAGATAGCACAGACTTAACCAACTTAGCCTCAGACTCTGCACCTGGAGCGAGAGGTGGGAGAATTAAGAGAAAGGACCATGGACATCCCAGAAGGTAGGATCAACAAAGATGAAATGTGAAAAAAACCAAAAAGCAAAAAAACATTGTCATCATTACAGTCAGGGAGTAACTACAAATATGATGTTGAGCCAACTTGTATGGTATGTTGTCGTTTCTCAGGACAGTCTGATAGCTTTTTTAGAAGAGAAGGTCAGCTTGCTGATCTGTGTAAGGCAGCGTGTTTCACAAAGAAAATGTGTTTGTTTTAAAAATAGCTGTTACAAACATTTAATAAGTTTTAGTAATTTATCAAAGTGAGAAGATTATGCTTTCTGTAGTTATAAGCATTCCATGTGTTTACATGCATAATGAGAAGCAAGACTGAAGTGTTTTTAATAGTGTGAAGAAAGTTACGAACTTAAGGGTGCATCTGGGATAGACTGTGAATTGTAAATGTGTGTATCATGTGTAGGGCATAATCCTACTTGGTGCTTGGTCAAAACCCTTATTGGGCAGTACTAGCTATTGCAAAATACTCACTTATAAGTAGGTACCATATGATAATTAACATCCTCCAAGGGTGAAAATTTGTGTCTAGTTATATTTCCACCATGTGATTTTTTTTAATTCTGAAAAATAAGTATTAGTATGAAAATAATGTGCAATCATATAATATGAATTTTCCTTTTTCACTGAAAATGTTTGCTCTTGCTTTCTTAAGAAGTGTTAAAACATGAAGGATAAAACTGGTAGAGGTTTCCATGAGTTCACTTATTTAAGCTTACATTTCCAGGTTTATCCGGATTGTGTTTGGTATTGTATCTGAATATGATATAAAAAAAAGTACCTGCAACAGGTCAGTCAGAGAGCATTTCACATCATTTTTGCTCTCAGCCTCAGAATGACAGTGGTAAGGGCATTGGTCATCCCTGGCAGTGGTGATGAACCCCGGCTGTGTGGGACGAAGCCTTCGGTGCCACCCTTTCCCTCACTGAATCACTTGCAAATTGAATCATAGATTCATTAAGGTTGGAAAATACCTCTAAGATCATCAGGTCCAACCATCATTAGAGGCTTAATTTCACAGTCTGGTTTAAGGTTCTGACAGCCTTATTCTGGTCTTTGTGTGATCTTGGAGGTGTGAGAGATCTAAGCAAAACTCAGTAGCCTGAACTTCCCAGCGTAGAAGTTGGTGGGGAGCAAAGGGAAATTTGAGGTAAGCAGAGCTGATAGTCATCCAGTGTAATTCTCCAAGAGTGGAAAGGCAATCAGTCAAAGTGGTCAGAGAAGGCTTCTGTCAAGCTGCACAGCAGAGATCACTGCAATGAGATTATTCTGCAGTATGTCAAAAATATGCTTTCTCTCTTCTTAACCAGAATGGTTTGGGGCATTTGTTTAAACTGACAGATCTGAGCACACTGCATGCGCTCTCGTATGTTCCTTGGGCAGGCAGTTTTATCGTCTATAAAAATCTTTGTCCGAACACGATTTTAACTCTTCTGTATATTCATGAGGTGTTCCCACTGAAGTACTGCCAGCCTTCATCTGTTGCCTTCTATCCCTTTTAATACAGCCAGTAATGATCCTCCTCTTCCTCATAGCCCCTGAATTTCCACATTGTAACTGCATAGCCCTCTGTTAGTCTCACCTCCACTGTCTCTTCCTAAGGGTCTAAGCAGTTTCTTAGATGAAGCGTTGCTCATCTCCTGTGCCTGTTCTTGTATCCCCTGAATTCTTCCTACAGACAGAAGCACGCAGAACAGGTCTCCTGGTGACCCCACGCTCCTAGTGGCTGTCAAGGCCAGTTTGTTCCTCTGAGTAACTCAACAGCAAAATGCATTTCACAGGTTAGGAACCCCAAATACAGGTTTTACGCAGACAGTGTCTTTCAAATCTAGAGGGAGCAACAGCAGCTGTTAATACCTTATTTCAACACAAGATAGAGAGACTTAATTTCTGCACTGTCTGGAGATGCATGTATATGCATGTATATATATATATACTTATATAATAAGTACAAGACAACTTGGTTCATACTAACTCATCTTGGAAACTCAAGCACACAGTCACTCTGCCAGCATGTGGTGGAGCTAATCTTAAGTTCTCAGGTAGCTGAAGGATGTAGCTATATTTATAGGCTATTGTACGCTCCTGGAAGAAAATAGGTCAGTAAGTTTTGGGCTTTCCATAGTCCCTTGTGTGACTACAGTGCCTCTCCAACTCAGAACTTTTCAGATTTTGTGTACTGTTGCTTTAGGACAGAAGCCTATGTAGATAGAGACACAAAAAAAAGGCAGACCTTCTAGCAGTAAAGTACTGCGAGCATAGTACTGAAGATAGTTGAAGAACCATACACCAAAATATCTAAATTTCTTAGTGTTTTATTCCATACAAAATCAGAGTGGTTAAGATGTGAAGGGGCCTCTGGAGATTCCTCAGTCCAAATACATGTTCAGAGCAGACCCAAGTATTTCCGGTGGCCAGGGCTATGTCCTATTGGCTTTTGAATGTCTTCAAGGACAGAGAGTCCATAACATTATTTTTTTTTTTTGATAATATAAAATCAGAATTTATTTCATACCCATCAAGTCCTCTATGACCACCATCAGTTGACCCACTCATTTTTCCTCCCTCGAGCTTGCTTTTTTACTTCAAGAATTCGACTTTCCAATTTAACTGTGTTGTGATTTCGACTAACTTTCTTTACAACTTCAATACAGCTACATGTTTCCGATTTCTTTTCTCATAGATTATTTTACATTCTATAAAAAAACAACCCTCTTGACTTTCTACTACGTTTGTTTTGACACAGTTTGCATAAAAGAATATTTATATGAAAGAATATTAGAGAAACATGAAAAATTGTGTTGTAGCACAAGCTTCGGCAGAGATGATGTACACATGCACTATTAAAGACAGTCTCATTCTGAGTATTTTATATATTTTTACTACAGTTGGTAAATATATAAATGGATAAATGAAGTGGAAAGCTTCTGGTGAGTTCTCTCTGTTTTTCAATGGCAACTAAAATTTTATATCAGTCCTGACTGTAAGCTGTTTCATTCCATTGACCTTATTTTGTTAGACTACTATATTTTTTTAAAAAAATTATTTTTATGTTCCACGTATATCTGTAACTATGGAAACCATGAAGCGATTAACAGGAATACAGCTGATGCTTCTGTGGCTTGTCAAGGCAGTCAAATGTTCAAATAGTTAGACCAACCTCTTTGTTGTTTTTAAGAAGGTTAGACTATGCAAAAATGAGCTATGAGATAACGATTTCTACTGTAGCTTAGTGGTCTATGAATGGTTAACATTGGGATGTCTGGGATTGCTGACTTTTGAAAAAAGTGGTCTAAACTTCATCATGACCTGTGGTTAAATGAAACCTGTAAAGCCCAAACAATTAATGCTTCCTGGGTCTTTTTGATTTTTAACCAGCCACAATAAAGTTTCTCTGATTTTTAACCCCTTCTTTCTCCTGGTACAAAAGCCTCTTCTGTCTTGCTCAAAATTGTAAGTCTGTAAATTTTGGTCATTTTAATTAAAAGCAGACTGAAAACCAGAGCTGCAAGGAAGTCAAGATGCAAGTTTTCACAGTTTGTCCAAGCTATAGTCCTGTTTTAGGAGGTCACAACTATAACTGAGACAATATAATTTTTGTAGTATGTTTTTAGTGGTGTGTATTAATTAAGTTATTTGTGTAGTAAATTTGAAAAAAAAAAACTTACAGGGGGAGAATATTTCAAATTACTGTATGTAAATATGCCGGTGTGAATTTTTAGACAAAAGCTATGACTTCTCCAGTAGCAATTTTTGTTTCTTCCTTGAATTCCAAAGGCATTTGCAAAGAAGCACATTGCAATAGTGGCTGGAACCTGGCTGTGTGCTGTTTTAGAGGTATTATTTTATATGATAACTTTATAGTGTGCTGAATGTACCATTTCCAACACTGAATTTGCTGCAGGATTATAATAGTGAATGTTTAATTTCTGTAGAAGTTGTCAGGGGCATTCTGGAAGATTGGCAGCTGTAGCTGAGAGATTTTGGAAGCAGGGCATATTACAAAAGTCTGTTGTTTCTATCCTAAAATGACTGGTAATGTTATCAACAGAACTGGAGTAACATACCCTTTTGATGTCAACTCCTTGAATCATCGCTCCGCTGCACCTTTTATGTATCTTTCTACTGGCAGTTTGTAATTGTGAGGTTAGAAACTTAAGCCAGGAATAAGATTAGGATCAATTTCTGAACTGTATGTTCAGTTTCCTAAAAGTAGGCATCTGATGCTACTTTTGATGCCTTGTGATACTTATGCATATGGGTGGCAAATGGGATGTACCTATGCCCTCTGAAGTGGCCCTTGGCAGCCGGGTGGGGTATGCTGACTTATCTTTAATGGCAGTATTCTATCATTAAACACTGGATTTAGTTTTATTTTGCTGTGTCTGTGTGAGAGTGAGTGGACTCTCTTTGGATGGAAATGAAATATCTGTCATGCCTATAGGCATTTTGGTGTAGAGAGGAAAAAACTTAAGCGTCTTACTCTCATCCTTATTCCCACACATAGAATCTGAATTAGGAAGTTAACATCTCAGTTAACTATGAAAAGCGAGCAGGAAAATAGTATGAAGTGTGCTCTCTAATGTAAGAGGAAAATTCTGATAAGGTGGACTGTTAAACATTCCTCCTGGATACTGTCACTCAAGCATGTAAATGGCACTGCAGACTTTAGGGTGACACGTAGTTCTGTGAGCAGTAGAGCCTCCTTCCCCATGAGCATGTCTTGTGATTGAATTGCGGTGTAGATTCTGTGATGCCAATAAAAGATTGCACTAATGAAATATTTATAGGGCTTTTATAGAACGGCCTATTTCATGGAACTTGTTAAGAATATAACCCCTCAAACTTCAATGCCTGTACATTTATTGCATTTGCCCAGTGGATTAAAACATTACTGGAAGGTTTAGGGAGAAAATGGGAAAGAAACCAGTCAGTTATCAATGTAAACCTCATTTTCTTGCCAAACTGGGGTAAGAATACCAAGCTGAAAACCTAAGTTATAAAGAAAATCTGCTCTGCATAGGAATGGAAGAACAGAGTATGCTAAAATGGCTTTGATATCACAGCCCTGAAATGGCTGAGCCACATGTCTGATGAGCATCTGCATGGGCAAAGTGATCCTATCCCTGCTTAGAGGGAAAAATGGTAGAGAATTGTAGTGTCCTTTTGAATCCTTCAGCCTAGAGAAGAGGCTTCAGCAAAAGCCCAACCTAGACACCTAGGCTACCTGTCTACTAATAAGTTGTACCTAACCTGGGACTATTCATAGGTGTTAGAATATCTCTGCTAGTAAACTGGCCAAAGGCTGCCTGGCACGCTCTTGGTCTTCTGCCTGCTAGCACTTTGTCATCATTTTTTCCCTACTGGTTTGGCGTGCTCCGAGGCTCACCTCCAGAAGATGGTTTGTATGCATTGAAGTAGAGCAGAGGTCCTAGCAAAGGTGCAGGTTATTTCATGTCATTTGGCTTCGGTACTCACAAACGTTTCTGTGCAAGTTTAATGGGTGTCATTTCAAGATGTAGCTTAATAGGACACGGCGTAGAAAAAACATTCTCTTCCCCCCCATCTGCCATTTTTCCTGACCTCATGGTTTCACTACTCATCATACTGCTTGAGAGGGCGAAAGAGGAGCAAGAGAGGAGGGAAGTACAGAGAAGACCTTCCTTTTTGGTGACCAGTAGCCATTGGATGAACTTAGCTGTCTGTACAATACTGAAAAATATAGTTAATGAAAGCTTGGGTTCACAAGCACATTTTCATTAGAAAGGTAGTGTTGTTCACTTATCTAGATTTTGGACTAATGCAAGGATTCAAGTAGATTTTCAGCTTCATTTGTTTATGTTTTAATGGTGTGGATACGTCATTACACTTAAGCTAGGGTTTTATTACAGAATTCATTTCGATGTAGCAAAAGAGATAAACGCAATGCTGTATACTAATTTCATGGTTTGCTGCATGTTTTATGTTATCCCTGAAGCATTAAGTGATACATAGTCTAACTTAATTCTGTGAGTGAATAGTTTTGTAAGAGCAACTTGATAACATTTCTTCCCTCTGACTTTCAAGAGATTATTTGTAGGATGGTGGCAGAGCTTTGCTGAAGTGCTTCAGGCAGAGAAGAGAGTCTGCCTAATGAGATCTGTTT
Organism: Cuculus canorus; assembly: GCF_017976375.1. Taxonomy (NCBI): domain Eukaryota; kingdom Metazoa; phylum Chordata; class Aves; order Cuculiformes; family Cuculidae; genus Cuculus; species Cuculus canorus. The sequence goes on from NC_071403.1 coordinate 15,394,646, forward strand.
GAAATGGCTAGTATCTTCTAGGAGAAGGTGGATAAAAGAACATTAACAAAAGCAATTAACTGAAAAGATGTTGTGTATACTCCCTTCAGGAAAGAAATAATTAAGATATCTCAAAGTTCAGTAAGGAATAGCTTGTGGCCTGCTGTATAGCATGCTTGTTACTTAGTTTACTGTACAGAGATGAAGCAGGATGCATGGGAGTCAGTGTAAGTGTGGGTCTGCCATTTCTAAACTCATGAAGCATGAAGGAGTGCGCTCCTTATGGAGCCTCCTCAGAATCCGGGCTTGGGTGAAGGATTTGGGGAATTTGCTCAGACCTTGGCCTGAGTTTTGCCTGGCATGTATCACACAAATTTGGTATAAAGTTTGTGTCCACCCTAATGTGACTTTAGTCTTCCAGTGCATGTTTGGAAATCTCCAAATTTGAAATTGAAAAGAAAAATTCCTTTTTTCACATTCTAATATGCAGTTTTGAAATAAGTAATCATGAAGAAATGTTCTTATTTTTGTAACTGAAAATGCTCTTTTTCTCTGTGTGTATGGTTGTATATATTGTTTACTATGGGCTCTTTCAAGTTGGAATTTCATGTTGTGTTAGTACAGGAATACTGTTCCTACTCATTGTGGATCACATTCAACAGAACCTGTAAGAGTAAGTCTAAGGAATATTTTTTTCTGTGAATGAAATGCCCCGTATTCCACATGAAGGCAAGCATGGGATCCTTCTAGCATGCGTTCACGCAGCCTGTAAAGTTTCCACATGAATCTGTGTGGGAACTGTTGACCCACCACTGCTGAGTCCTCTATGTGCCACTCTGTTTTTGTTATGTAGCAGTAAAGCTCAGAACCCTTTTCTATGCTGTGAAAATGCAAATTTTTCCAGAGCCATGCACATGAACCCTTTGAATGAGGAGCACCCCTTTACTGGTTCTCTTTAAGAGCTTCATGTGCAGGTATGCATTGACCTATGCAAGGATGCAATAAACCAGAAACAAATCCAACAACAAAAAGCAGACTCTGGATGTCCTGAGTGACTTACTGTAGCGCTGCATCAGAGCTCAACATCCAGAAAACAGTAAACAGAAAGTATTTTTGAAGTGACAGGTCAAAGCAAAATTGTAAAAAGCACTCTTCATTTTACTGATGCATAGTGTGGTGATCTAGAAGCCACATCAGAGAGCTGTAATCCTTCATCAGAGCATTTGTTTGGTTGCCTAACATCTGTGGATTGTTAAGATAAGGTATTACACTGACCTGCTTTAGTTTAGATTAGTTTGGACCACATCCCAGTATGTTCAATCAGGATATAATTCCTGCATGCTGCTAAGTTGCTTGCTCCAAATACTTCTCTAAAAATGTTTTTCAATATACAGTTTTGTCACTGAAACTGTTCTGTCACCTCAATTTTGGGTTTTTTTTGCTCTTAAAGAAAAGCTTTTATTATTTTTTTCCTTTTGGACCAAATATATCTCAAGGCAAATGTAGCATTTATTAAGTCCCGAAGAGATTCCTAAACAGGGATGGTAGCGTAGCTTCTATGTGAGTATAATGCAGATTTCCTACGTGTGTAATCTGTGTTGATTGGTATGTATTGTGCCCAAAATGCGGTGTTTAAAGACAGCTGTAAGAAAATGGTTTTGTATTTACATGCCTTGTCTTTCTTCTTTCTAGACTCTGTATTTTTCTGTGTCTATTTGTGCATTAGATATTCCTATTTGTTTCGATATCATAATATTTTGCATAAAATGAATTACAATATGAAAGATAATCATGTAAATTAATGGTAATTTATTGAAGTTTGTTACATAATTTATACATATTTTTAATGGTCAAATACAATAAATTGTAAATGAGGTCTGTTATCATCTTTACACATTTAATTGTGCTTGCATACATACACATGTATTTAATTTTAATTAGAATATTTAAATTTTACTTTAGTGTTCCTTATCCTTCCTTAAAACAAACTAGTTGATTTATTTTTTTATTAAACTTTTTTCAACTTTCCCTGTAAACTCATAAAATACAGGCAATAACATGCTTTTCGTTAGTGACTTTTTTTATGGCATTGACATAGATTTCAAATGCAGACACATGTACATGCATACTCTTGCTGCTTAATAAGCTACCAATTGTGTCAGAGTCTATAAAGACATTTAAAAATGTGGATTTTTTTTTTCCTTTTAGTTTTGCTGTTTTTTAAATACCAGTAATAATAATGCTGGATCGATGAAAAACCTTTTCTATTAGAATGGATAGTCTGATAAATGGAATCCATGTTTTGTGAGTTATACTAGATGAAGGAAGTAAGACATTTTGGAGTTAAGGGATTTTTTGTTGAAGGGCTAGAATTTATTTTTTTGAAGTTGCTGTACCTTTTATCCAACAGAGGGTTATCTGTTTTTTTCATCATAATATATGTTTGTGCTACTGTTGGAATAACTGTAGCTTTTCACTAAGTTGTTTTTTTTTTATTAATAGAAATCTGAATAGATATTGTAATGTCCTCCTTAAATAGAAGATATATTTCAAAATATATCAAAATGTAAGTCATATTTTGATAAAGGCACAATCCAGACACAGGGAAAAGAGTCGAATGTCTTCTCAGTGTGGCTTGGTCAAACAAGGCAGAAAGGGTATTGATCTTCAGACCTAAGCAGACAGTCGATTCTAGGGTGTTTTAAATAAGTCTTAATTATGTTAAATATGCAAAATGCCTAAAATTTTCATCATGCCGTGTAAGCCATGCACTTCCTCCCAGGCCAGAGAATAAGAGACCTCAGTACCAGAGCTGTGTCCTGTTGTAATTTCTCCCCTGAAGTGTTTGTTTTTCCCTGTTGCTTTTAAATGTTCCGTTTAGCCATTGTATAATTTTATGACTGTTGCATCATTCCTGTGTTTACAGAAAATAAGCATTTTTTCATTCTAGATTTTGTCATCATTCTTACCTTCTTTCCAATTTTACCCATTCTTTTACTTCTTCCCACATTAAACAAAAAGATTTTCTTTACCATTTTTCTTATTAGTCAGCTTTGTTTCCTCTCATCTCTACTTTTATTTCTGACAAAATTCTTACGTCTTGTACATTCTTTGTGTGTTTTGCCTTTTATTTTCTTCTTCCTCAAAATTCTTTTGGTCTTTGTCTTAATTTTTTTCTTAAATATTCACATACTTTATAGTCCTGATTAACCTTTTATTTTTCTCTGGTGGTTAACTCCTGTACATAAGACTATCTTGTACTGTATATACACTTGCAACACAGAGTCTCACTTTACTGTTTGTGCTCCTTTTTATCTGTGTATCTGGAATAAAAGAATAATAAATTTTAAAAATCTTAAGAAGCACCGTTTATGTACGTAGTTTAATTGTTATTGCTGGAGACACACGGTTTATTATTTACAGCTATAACACAGAGAGATGGTAAACGATCCTTTTCAAGTGCTACTAAATGTGGTACTTTTACATCCTTTTCACTGGTGCATTTAGTTCTGTATTAGTAGGGTTTTTAGGTCTTACCTTACATCTCTGGTAAGTAGTTGTTGTGGATGTAGCTTAAACCATGCACAGTAAATGCTAGAGGTGTTTGCAGGGTAATCTTGAGTTATGTTACGTGAGAAAATTGAATACCGTGTTGGTTTTCTGTGGCGGTGGATGTTGGGAATTAGCCCGACAGGACTCCTCCATCCACAGTACAAGTCCCGTTCACAGTCTGATAGGCTTGTCCGGACAACTGTCCACATCATGGAAAACAAACCCAGCCCACCCCCAGAACTGCATCAACACCAGCAACAAGTGTCGGTCGTGTTATCGGTATTTATTTAGGACTGACCTAGTGCTGGCTGAGTGGGGATTGGTACAGGTAGGACTGATGTATATTGACAGCACATTTTGGAGAAGCTCGCATAGCATGTGCCTGTAGGATGCTTGGCTCTGGCCAGTGCAGTCAGTGCTTGGAGAAGCATGTTCTGGGTCCTGTCATGAACACCAGCCTCACCGGTTTAGTGGAGAGCGAGAGATTGTAGCTGCTCTGTGAAAGTGAGCATTCAGGGTCTGAGGGGTTGCTGCACTGACTCTTCTTGTTGTCTTCAACTAGGTTATGTGGGTATGCAATTTATGTCGAAAGCAACAAGAAATCCTAACGAAATCCGGAGCGTGGTTTTTTGGAAGTGGACCACAACCCTCACCCAGCCAGGACGGAACACTGAGTGATACGGCAACTGGTGGAAGCTCAGATGCACCAAGGGAAAAGAAAGCAAGACTTCAAGAGCGATCGAGATCACAGACTCCCTTAAGTACAGCAACTGCCTCATCACAGGAAATCTCTTCTTCCAGTGTACAATCTGACCGGAGGAAAGGAACAGAAGTATCGCAGCCAGCTATGGGCCTGGACCAAAAGCAAGTTTCATCAAGATCTAGAAGTGAACCTCCAAGAGAGAGGTAATGCTTTCCGTCTTGACAGAGCCTTGCGATTATATATGCTAATTCAGTAATAGTGCAAAAGGATGTCAGCTGGGCCTTGTGTGTGTCTACTGCTGTGCAAGAACAAAGAATACGTTGATTTACTGACTGGAGAAGGTTAAATTTTCACTAGCACATACATATCTGATTGGGTCTGTGCAACAGAAATGAGGAAAAAATTAACAATTGTTTTTTAGGCATATTTCCATGTACTTCAATGCATTTTGTTGTAAACTTTTAATATATATTTGTGAGTTAATTTTAAGTTTTTAATTTGGCAGGTATTTTGAAGTTACTAAACAAAAAGCACGCCTCTAACTTCGTGAAATAACATACTAGAATTTGAAAAACAACACCCCCAACACCCACTTCACAATGAAAAAATCTGCCCTATGGAGTTCTGTCAGATATCCTCATGTCTTGTCTTTTTATCAATGATTGTATTATTTTTAATAATAAAACAGGAGTTATCGAAAGAGCTCATTTAGACCTGCAAAGTAAACATTCATGAAGAATAGCAGTAGTAGCTTCTTGAGTTCAGAGCAAGTTTGTATGCTCTGAATACAGCCAACCAGAAGCAAACTGTTATACTTTAAGTGAGTAAATGAGTTAATTCCTGAACTTCATTCACTGCAATGAACAGGCTGGGGAGTGGCAAATCAAGAGAGGATAGTGTGATGAAACAGTTGCTGTTCTTTTGGCTGCTGCCTGGCAGATGGCAAAGCACAAGGAGGGAGCTTGTGGCAACTAAACAAGAGTCTGCAGTAGGAGATTCTCTTTTGACCAGAATAGTTATGTTTGTTTTGTTTCTTAGCTATTGAAGTTGAGAATGGATGAAGAACAGTGGCTGGTGACTTAGAATCTTACTAGGGCAGCAAAATGCTTTCTATTTCTGCTTTGCTCTCCAAAAGTGAGATAATTATGTTAGTGTTCAACACCTGTAACTGAGATGTTCAAAGGAAGTCCAAGGGTTCTTAATGGGGAGCATCTATGGTAAGGTCAGGTTCCATTTATTGCCAAAAACTCAGGAGGTGCAAGAGATGAAGAAAAAGGAGACAGGAGCTTAACTTGGATCGTATGTTAAATTTGCCTGTTCTGTCAGATGCACCTGTGGAAATCTGTACTATGTAATCTGAAGATGTATTGGTTGTGGGAGGGAATATTCAGTGCCACAAAACAAAGTCCTGGTGGCTTTGTCCTGGTGCAGGTTCATCTCAAATACTGTGTATTTGAACTGTGTTGAGCCTTGTTCAAAATTGATGGATTCATATGTGAACTGGTAAACAAAAGGGTATCTGGAATGATGAGAGAAATAAAAATATCCGGTATAAGGAGATTTTATGATTCTGTGGCTTGCTTATTCTTCCAACTCAGAGGAAAGGGCACAATCTTCATTATTCATTGTTTTGTTCTTTGACTGTATAGAGAAATAAATTACATTTTTCATCCTCTTCTTATTACCAGAGAAAAGAATGCAATTAAATAATCTCAAGGAGTCAATTTGCTTTTCTTTATATGCTTATGAAATGAGCACTTCTCTTTAGAGTTTTGATAAGATAATGCAAACTAGGTCAAATATTATTGTTTCTGGATATATTATCTTTTTTGCATTTTTTAATATCCACATTACTTCTTTCTGTCATGCCATTGTGGGAGATACTCCATTTGGTGGTGTTTACATCTGTACTGTCAGGGTGCCTAAAGTGAATTGTGTGTACATGATTAGTTTGTAGCCCTCATGACTGCTGCCAGAAAAATGGAGAACACGCTCCAATGCTCTGTCATAACACTGCAGATACTACAAAGATGACTTTGAGTCTTCCTGCTTATGAGGGTAGATTGTCTTTATTTGCATTTATCCTTCTAAATATTCTTTGTGATTTTACTTAAATTACAGATGGTTCAATTAATTATATTTTGGAAGTTGTTTGCTATTGGAAAATAAATGTACCACTGGAAGGATCAATAGAATTAATTCATGTTAATGGATCCAGTACCTTTCTATATGTTCTGCTGTAGCTTATGCTGTTTTATAATCTATTTACCATAACAGTGTACACAAGTATTTTTATTTTGAATTCAATTCCTCAAATTATTGTACTCCTTTTCATTGCAGGAAGAAGACAATATTGGTTTCAGACCAGAATGGCAAAGGTTTAAAAAGTGAGCGTAAGCGCGTGCCAAAATCCTCACTTCAGAAAGAAGGAGCAGCTGATGACAGGGAGCGTAAGGAACGGCACGAAGGTAGAAGGCTGGAGAAAGGCAAGTCACAGGACTACTCAGACTTGCCAGAGAAACTTGAGGAGGGCAAAGTGCCTGATGATGAAAAACAAAGGAAGGAAGATGAATATCATACCCGTTACAGGAGTGACCCCAATCTGGCAAGATATCCTGTAAAACCCCATCCTGAGGAACAGCAGATGCGCATGCATGCAAAAGTTTCTAAAGCACGGCATGAGAGAAGACACAGTGATGTAGCTTTGCCACACACAGAAATGGAGGAGGCGGAGGTACCCGAGAATAAATTAGGAAAACGCTCACAATTACAGGGAACTCAGGACAGAAAATCTCTTGTGGAAACTCAGAGGTCGTACTCTATAGACAGAACAGGTGATGTAAGAATTTCTGTTTCTAAACAATTAACTAATCATAGCCCACCAACTCCCAGGCATAGTCCAGTTCCTATAGAACACGTAGAATACAAGAACCACGATTCCTTTAAAAAACAGAGCCGCCTTGATCCTAGCTCTGCTATTCTCATGCGAAAAGCAAAGCGGGAGAAAACGGAGACCATGCTAAGGAATGATTCCCTTAGCTCTGACCAGTCGGAATCAGTGCGGCCATCCCCTCCAAAGCCTCATAGAGCAAAAAGAGGCGGAAAGAAAAGGCAGATGTCAGTTAGTAGCTCAGAGGAAGAAGGGGCATCAACACCAGAATATACTAGCTGTGAAGATGTGGAGATAGAAAGTGAAAGTGTCAGTGAAAAAGGTAAGGACCTTTATGTATATTATGCACATGGCCATGGTTTGGGGGAAAAAAAAAATCTGTATTCTTATCTCTTTTGCCTCTTTTTTAAACATACACCTTTGTTTTTTCCCCTTAACTTTCTTTTTTCTTCCACCTGAGAAATGTCTTATACCTGTTTACGTTTGGTTTACTGTTTCCTTTAGCATTCTTAGATAAGGTGGTTACAGATAGGATCAGCTGATGGGTTTCTCGTTCTCTTCTCTTTTTCACCTAGAATTGAATTCAAGGCTTCTGCTTGTTCTCTTGATATCTTTACTCCTTTCACCATTGTTTCACTCTTTGTATGCAGAATAATTTTCTGTGGATGAATTGAATGGAAAGTGAGTTTTGTAACAATCTGAGAAGACCATTATAAAGCATCATAATCTCAGTCTTAAGATGTGCAAAATTTTTCTACATTTAAAAAATATTTCAAGGATCTGCCAGAGTTCACTATTAACAAGGAACAGGGTATGGGGCAAAATGAGTGTTACATAGGAAAGAAATGAAAATTGCCTAACTTGTTTTCTAGATGAATGGCTCCCAAATTTAGAGCCATGCTTAAAATCTGTTATTTCATTTTGCCTTTGTTGATGGCAACACTCAGCAGTAAGGACTAAGTGTAGTAAAGTGTGTGATTTTACTCAAAGCTTTTCTAATGGATGAAGAAGTTAGTCAAATTAATGAATGGTGAACAGATAAAATAGGCATCATTAGAAAAGACTGTGGTAGAACCTACCACCTGTCTTATAAACCTAATTTGTCTTTAAGTGACACTACAGTGAGTTGAAGGCTCTTTGTGTCTGTGTAAGTGGGTTTTAGCTCTGTAGTTTAATTACCTGAAAAAAAATTACTTGAAAGTTTTCTGGTGGTGTTCACGTTCAAAAAGCCAACACCTTGTCTGCATCACCTTTTAGTTCCTGGCACTGTTTCCTGACATGTCTTTGATTCATGCGTGCTAAACCGTCTGTCTTTGTTTATCTGGTCTCCTGACGTCCCCTGAAGCTCTAGGTATACATAAAAACAGACAACATTTCTCTTTTATCTGATCTGAATAGCTGCTTTTGTTAACTTTCTAAGCACAAATGTGTCCATTCAAAATATGGAAGCATGTTCTTCTGTTCTTTTTTAAAGACAGATGATGATCATGCCCCTGAAATCTTTATCTAGATTCCACTTAGAAATAAAAATTCTCCGTTCTTTGACTGTAGGGATTGTCAAACACTGGAACATATCACACAGAGAAGCTGTATGGTCTCCATCCATGGAGATGCTAAAAATCCAAATGGAGAAGGTCCTGACCAGTCTTTTCCTGCTGACTCTGCTTTTGAGGTTTGAACGAGGGACCTACATAGGGCTTCTCTTAGAAGGCATAAATTGCATTCATACTTCATAGGATAACATAAACCCGGCTATTACAAGTGAAATCCAGACCTCATTTTAAAATTGAGAACAGCTTCTGCCTACTGCCATGCAAAGAGGAACGTAAATTAGATTTGGAGTAGTGTTTGAGGAAAAATATTTTCTTTAAAGTTTAAAACCAAGAATTAGTGTAGAACTAGTAGGTTTTTGTTCAGACAAAGTTCTACATAGCTTCTTTTATCCTGTGATAGATATAAGAGATATCCTAGACTTCTGTTATGCAGTCTTTGAAACCTGAAGACAAAATAGTATTGAAAATTGGAACAATGTGAACGGGTACTGAAAGCTGCTCATGTACTTTTACGTAAATAGATGTGGTAATGGCTTTATATCATGAAGGTCATCCAGTCCAACCCCCGTGCAGTGAGCAGGGACTACAGCCCTGCTAAAAGGTTTTTCCCTGTCTTTCTTATAAGCCCCCTTTAAGTATTAGAAGTCCACAATAAGGTCTCCTTGGAGTAATAATCACAGCTCTTTCAGCCTTTCTTCATACAGGAGGTGTTCCAGGCCTTTGATCATTTTGATCTCCTCTGGACCAGCTCCAACAGGTCTATGTCTTTCCTGTGCTGAGGGCTCCAGAGCTGGATGCAGTATTCCAAATGTGGTCTCGGCAGAGCAGAGTAGAGGATCAGAATCACCTCCATCAACCTACTGGCCACGCTTCTTTTGATGCAGCCCAGGATACAGTTGGCTTACTGGGCTGCAAATGCACATTGCCTGCTGATGTCCAGCTTCTCATCTACTAGGATCCCCAGGTTCTTCGCTGCAGGGCTGCTCTCAATCACTTCATCCCCCAGTCTGTGTCAATACTGAGGGTTGCCCTGGCCCAGGTGCAGGACCTTGCACTTTGCCTTGTGAATCTCATGAGGTTGTCACAAGCCCATTTCTCCAACTTGTCAAGGTCCCTCTGGATGGCATCCCATCCCTCAGAGGTGTCAACCTCACCACTCAGCCTAGTGTGATCCGCAAACTCACTGAGGGTGCACTCGATCCCATTGGCCATGTAATTGATGAAGATATTGAAAAACACTGGTCAGAACAGATCCCCAAGGGACACCACTCACTGATCTCCATCTGGACATTAAGCCATTGACCGCTATACTCTCAGCGTGACCATCCAGCCAATTTCTTATCCACCGAATAGTGAATCTATCAAATCTATATCTGTCAAATTTAGAGAGAATGATGTTGTGGGGGCCTGTGTCAAAGGCCATAGGGAAGTCTGGATAGATGGCATCTGTGGGTCTTCCCTTGTCCACTGATGTAGTGCTCCTGCACAGAAGGCTACTAGGTTGGTGAGGCAGGACTTGCCCTTGTTGGAGCTGCACTGGTTGTCTCCCTGTCCTCCATGTGCCTTAGCATAGCTTTCAGGAGGATCTGTTTAATGATCTTCCCAGGCACAGAGATGAGGCTGACAGGTTGGTAGTTCCCAGAGTCCTTCTTTCTACCCTTTTTAAAAAGAGATGAAATGTTTCCTTTTTCGCAGTCACCAGGGACTTCTCCTGACTGCTATTACTTTTCAAATATGATAGAGAGTGGCTTGGTGACTACGTCAGCCACTTCCCTCAGAACTCTTGGATGCATCTCATCCAATCCCATGGACTTATATACATTCAGGTTCCTCAGGTGGTCACGAACCTTATCTTTTACAGGGATAGGGACTTTGTTCTCCCATTCTACTTCTTGCAGCCCATCCCCTGGAGAGTTGTGAGAAGAGAGGTTGCTAATGAAGTCTGAGGCAAAAAAAGTTGTTGAGCCTTTTCCTTGTCTGTTGTTGCCAGCTTGGCGGACTCACTCATCAGGGCAGGTACACCGTCTCTGACCTTTCTTCTCTGATTTACATACCGGTAGAAACCATTCTTGTTTTTCTTTGCATCCCTCACCAAATTCAACTCCAGATGTGTCTTGGCCTTCCTGACCCCATCCCTATACAACCAGGCAGCATACCTATACGCTTCCCAGGATACCTGACCCTGCTTCCACTGCCTGTGCATTTCTTTCTTGCCCTTTGGTTTGAGCCATTTTGCATACTTATTGGTCATATTTGCCAAACGGTATTTTGTTCACACCACTTAGGCTTGAAAATATGCCAAATACTCGCATATTGTCAGCAAAGTGATAAAAAGCTAAGTAAAACTCACTTTGCATATCTACTAACGGATTTAACTGGGAGTGAGGAGGGCATGATGGAGTTGGAGCCTTGTTTGAAAGAAACGTCCTGAGATGACATTAGTTACTATCAGTGAAGATGTGATTGTTTTCTTTTAATGCCTTTCTTATGGTACTGAGAGAAACAGAGCAACATAATTCCATTTCATTCTTCTGACATTTTCCTTCTGCTAAGAAAGTGTTATGGGCAGGGATCTCACTTCATCTTGGTGTAAGTGCAGGTGTGAGGTAAGGGGTTGAAACCAGGAGGAGAGGACCTAGAGATCAGAAGGAGAAAGGGAGGCTGTGGTTTGCAAATGAATGTGTCGGTGCTGGCTCACCTCCATGAGGAGAGACTATGACCCCTTCCTCCGTCCTCTTCTGCTGCTTTGAGTGCTTGTGCTTACGGGTGCTCCCAGAGGGAGGAGAGCATAAATTAACTCCCTGCTCCAGTGATTTCTTCCAAGTGCTGTAGCATTGTTGGCAAGGTAGCTTGTGGATGAAGAGAGAAACCACAAATGTGCAGTAAGGTGTATAAATGGACCAAAAGCAAATATCAGGAAAAGGCTATAGAGATGAAGAGGCTGGTTTTAGATGTTTTTAGCTAAGCTCTTCCACTGAGGTATTTTAAATCTGGAGTGTAGGCAAGTCAAGTTGTACTGTAACAGGTGCTAGCGTATTTTAACATCTGTTCATGTGGATAGTTGGGCTTGGAGTTTTAAAAGGAACTGAATTTGTTTAAAAATGTGACTGAGCTTTAATTTAGCATAAAATAAAATACCTTTGCTAGGAAGATTGTTAGTTATTTGAAATTATTTCCATCTTATCTTCTATTCCTTATGCAGTAGTTTAGATCTACATCCGAATCAGATTTTAATGAAAATATATTCTAAAATGGCTCTCAGAATTTTGGTCAGTGGTAGCATTACTCAATACTATCAATATTCTGTGCTTTTGAGTAGCTGAAATTATTTACAATGTTTATGGAGTTGTAAATAAGTGCTTTTTAGTGTTGGGCAGTAAAAAATCTGGTTTTTCTATACGGATTATGTAAAGTGCATACATGCATATGCAAATGAAATATGCTGAGCATGATTAGGAAAAAAGTCATGGTGTTGCCAAGAAACCCAGCACTTCACTGAGATACTTAACCATTTAAATGGGAATGTCATGGGAGATATATGACTGAATTCACCTTTGAAAGTCTAATAAAGACTCTTTTTCTAGTGTATCATAAGAAAGTTGTAATTGTGTTGGACAGAGTTTGCAGAACAGCAGCGTGATTGACCAAGGTGTATAAAACATGATATGCAAAGAAAGATGGGGTGGATTGGAGCTGACTCGTATAGAAAAGAAAGAAAGAAAGGGAGCGAGGGGGAAGGAAAAAAAATAAAATTAAACAGACAGGGGAGGAAGGACTGGGCTTTAAATGGGAAAGAAGAAACTGGAAGGGAAAGAGAGTGAGTGCATGCTTCTCTCTTCCTCTGGTCTGCGAAGGAGGTTGAAGCTCACTGCCAGAAACCATGTCAGCTCTGAGGAAAGATAAGCAGAATTAAGTATAATTATAATCATGATGTCTTACTCAGTTGAAATAGTATTCCCGGAAATAAAAATTTATTTCTTCATAGCCTGCACTGAAATTGATGTATGTTAGAAATGCTGCTTTTGTTCCTGTGGCAGGGTCTGCGCCAAGGCAGGAAATCTGGGGCTTAATTCCACACTTAATCAGCACTGCTGATTGTAGCTTATAGTTTTTTGATAATTGTACTGGCCATTGCCAGTACATATATATGTAATTACAATCTGTTTTTTGAAAAGGAAAAAAGAAATGTACGTTTTGACTTACCAAGAGACAGGGAAAAAAAAGATGTCACAAACTGTTAAATCTTGAGTTCTCTGTTACATTTCTGGCAGTTGTCAAAGCCTTATCTTTTGTTACTGGTAATGTGCTCAGTTATCTTTGTTGCTTGATTTTTCACATCTTCACTGTTCTGTTAATTGTTTGTTGTCACTTACTTTTCTCTTACAAATTTAATTCATAAAATAGCAATGCATTTGTCCTAATAGTTATTTGTCCAGTAGTAAGGTGGATATTGTCATTACAAAAAGGGGGGATACTACAGCATGGAGGAATTAGGATCATATGTTCAAAGGGACTTAACACCTGACAAGCAGGATAGCTTTAATTTTGGGGGGCTATGTGAGTGTTTGGGCCTGTAGAGGTATCCAGGACTTTTCTAGGTTTCTCCACGCAAGACCAATTATCAAGAACATTCAGCAGTGAGGTTTTTCTTCCGTACAGAAACCACTGGAGATAGCAGGCACAAGATGAGCAGTGAGAGCTGAGGGTCGTGGGGCACTTTGTAGGGGTCTAAGATGGAGTTGAAAGATTTGAAACACTTTGACTATTTTTAGCTGCTGAGCACTTTTCGAAATGCACCTATGAAGTGAACTGGAGTTAAGAAGCCAGCCTGAAACGTGGCATGACGATGATCCTTTCCCCAACACTTGTTCTGCTATTATTTTGTATATGCTCATTTTTTTTTGTATACCATAGAAGTTACGTGAACTACTACTCAGGATTTACCATGATGCTTTTGATCTGAGAGCTGAGACAAAAGGTAACAGTGGGAAGGATAAACCGAACTGTGTTTGGTAAAGCTGCATAACTGTGGATGGTCTATACAGCACACTGAAGGATGAGTTTAGGTCTTAGGACTGAAATCCAAATCTGTGCATTTTTCCACCTTCATGGGGAAGCTGCCTTCCTTAGGGTGAAAAATAAAATCTTGTGAAAGAAAAAGGTAAATTAATTATTGTCTTATTATAGAATAATACATAGAGTTTATTTAATTTTAGAGTTAATTTTAGTTAATTATAGGCTTAACTAGGAACAAACAGTAAATTAAACAGCCATTCTTTGCCATCTTTGGGCAAGTAACAAAACACAGCACATTTCCATATGATGAAGCTCTTGCAGTCATTAATTGAAAGGCTGCATGGAAGCTGTCTGTTAGGATTTATTCCTGGTCTGTCTCCTGTCTAGAAATAATTGGGAGAGTGCTAACTGACCGTGGGCAGCGCTGTGCCAGGGGCTACTCTAATGACAGAACAAGAAAGACAATCCGCTTGGCACTGTCTCATACACTGGTATAGATGTAGTCACTGTTTCTTATTTGTTCGTCTGCCTGTTTTATTGCCTTGCATTTAAACTGCAGGTTCAGTGGAGCCTAGGGTTTCTTTTTTGCGTTTGTAAAGTCCCTAACTTGGTGAGATTTTTGGTCCATGACTGAGACTCCAGCTCGCTTTCATAAAAATAAAATGGTATGGTTATTTTATGCAAAGGCCTGTCATTAGCAAGTACACTTCTCTTCCATTTAACAGAAACAAGCAGAATTCTAGATTACTGTCAGGCATACTCCAGCACATTTGCATTCTCTTATGGTTAACTGCAGGTTGCCTACCACAAGGGACTCAACTGAGCCTAGGTTCGTGTTCTCACTACCTATGAATTTGCTGTTAGTCAGCTAAATTACCCTTTGGTTTGTCTGCTTGCTTTTCCCATCAAGTAACAAAGCAATTCAAACAGAGGGGTCTTCTACAGTGTTATTTCAAAGGGAAATGGGTTTTGTTTTGGCTTGCCCCTGAGCTTGACGATGCTTGAGGACAGGGCAGGGTTTTACAGTTTTATTTTCAGTTCGATAGTTGTTTTTGTCTTTTCTGCATAAGTTTGCTGTGAAAATAGAAAGTCTACCAGCAGGATATGCAATGTGTATTATGTAACAGAGATTATTTGTTGGCTAAAGCATGAAGTAGACACGTAGCACCTACATGCTGCTAGCCTAACTTAATAATTTCATGGCCTTCTTCTGCAGACATCCAGCTGGTCTAAATGTTAAGAAAGAGAGGTGAATTAGGTACCTTCTGAGACGCTCCAACACTTGAAATCTCTGCATTTGTACATCTTTCACTTCTTGAAATATCTCTCTCATGACTTCCTCATCTCATTCCCTTAACTGACTGCAAAAATAGTACAAGAAGAGCTTTCTAATTCTTAAACACTTTCATGTAGCCCATTTCAGGTACTGGAAGGTCGCTATAAGATTTCCTCTGAGCCTTCTCTTCTTCAGGCTGAACACCCCTAACTCTCTCAGCCTGTCCTCATAAGGAAGGTGCTGCAGCCCTCTGATCATCAAGATTCTTGTCTTCGTTTCACCCATAATACAAAGCTCAAAAGTTATGTTTACGAATGTGCATATCTCAGGCAATCTTGTTGGCTGTATTTTACTGTACCAGTAAATAAAACAGCCATTCTTTGACATCTTTGGGCAAGTAACAAAACACAGCACATTCCATATGATGAAGCTCTTGCATTCGTTAATTGTTACTAATATAGTTCTTTTCCTGAAAATGTGAAATATCTTTTCACTGGAAATGTAATCTAAAATATGAATGTAACTTCATCTGTAAATTCAATTGAACAATTTCTAAAACTTTGCTATTCTTTTGCTATGAAGTTTGTTAATTAAAAGCATAAATAAGCTAATAATTAAGAATGTAAAAAATATTTACCTAGTTTTATGGACCTGACTATATTAAACTTTCATGAAATTTTATTTCATTTTTGGTGATTATTTTTATGTTATGCTATTAAAAGAGCTAGGTGCTAAGAATTTATTTTACTGTATTGCTCAAGGAAGAAGTCAGCGTCACGCGTAGCTCTTTTTAACCCATTAGGCCACACATTCTTAACAATTAAAATTGTGCTTTATGAGCCACTAGATGGAGCAGTCAAATCTAACTGTTATCTGTCACACTGTTTATGCAAGACAATTTCTCTGTTAGTAAGAGAATTACTGAAAATTCAGGAACACCATCCTACTCAAACTGGTAATTTAAAAACCTTCTTTGGAGCTTATCTTCATGTGCATTTTTTCAGTAGGCAGATTTACGTTGTCCTGTTGGTTCAGTGCTGAGGATGGTATATGGAATGTATTCTATATATGGAAATTGCACTGACAAGTGTAGCTCTATGGAAGCAGTTATTCATTACAGGAGTTGAGTCCTTATTCTCAGAAAAAAGTAAACACAGCAAGAAAAAGTTACTCTTTTCTTGAAGATCATGTGCCAGGCTTTCAAAATTTTGAGAAACTTAAGAGATGCACATTTACAGATGACTATGTTTGTGCTTAAGAAATCTCGCTGACATTTTTGGTGTTTTGGATATTTTCTTCCTGCTTACGCAAAGCACATTTCCTTCCAACCTGATTTTTTTCTGTGACCTAATGCATAAGAAACACCTGTTTAATGAGAGCACACTGTGATATCAGGTTCAGCAATGCTGCAGTAAAGTAGATTTTGGGAGTAGAAAGAAAAGATGCAATAATGTATGTGAATGCTTTCATACTGTTTGTTTTATTGTAATTACAAAATGTTAGTAAGACAAGATTTTTTTTCCAAGGGTATACTTGTTTGTGAATATGAGGTCCGACATACAAAAAAAGAGACTCTGTCTGTAACTATTATTATTTAACAAATTAAGAAAATCTGCTATGATCACCTTCAAAATAGTTCTCTTCTGAGTTGACACTCAGCTGCATATGATGCTGCCAATGTTCGAAGCAATTCCACAGAGCATGTTTTGAAAGGCTGTTGAGGATCTCTGTTGTGTTTTATTTCAACACCTTCTACCAACAAAAAAATGGGTTTCCTTTTTAGCACCAACTTGATCTTTGGGAAGAGGTAGAAATTGCAGGGAGTCAGGTCTGGTGACAGTGGGTAGTCAAGCACAATGATGTTGTTAGTAATGCTCCACAAAGTGTTGTGGGGTTGGCGTGACTCTTATCCTCTGACCAAAGGTATGAAAGCATCTGTATTTAAACACAGCTCCACTCATAGTGAGTGAAGTAATAGAGGTGAGCCTTGTCTCACTGTGACGGTTTAAAACATGGTCCATCTCCTTGTCTCTTCTCTCCCACTCTTGTTTCCTGAACTATAGGGGTAGTCTTGGGGTTTTTTTGAGTCAGACCTCCTATACGTAGATGTTTCTGTGAATTATAATGTGCTCTGTTAGAAGGCACGTGTGCGTTGCAGTACATCTGTTGCATTTAAATCCTTCAGTTGTCATGCGTACTTGTAAAGCACCATCCCAGAGCAGTGTTAGAGGCAGCGAATAGAGCTACGTGTGAATACAAAATTCTGCAGTTTTTTGTTTTATTCTTTGCCTTTGTAAAGTATTTGAAAGTCAGACTGTTCTGCATTAAAGATTATCAGCATGTGTCACAAGAGAAGAAATGCCATTCTGATGCAGCTGGATACCGTCCTTGGAGTGCCTCACCCCTGTTCCCACATCTCAAGCGGGTTCTGCAAATCCTGGCACTGGGCTCCTGTGAATTTTGGGTAGGAATGACAGATAGCTTTTCAAAGTGTGGAGCTCATGCTGTGCAAAGAAGCACTCCCCAGCTGAGACTTTTAACCTGTGTGCACTTTATTCATACAGTTCTCACTGAACAAAATGCCTTTTGCTCAGGTGGTGAATACTAATCAGTGCCATGAGCTAAGGGCTACTGAAAAGTCATTTTTTTCCAATTCCCCAAAGTCCTGGATTGCTCAGAGATATAATGATAGTTCTTGTCTGTTGTGCTCTGGAGCTCTACCACAGCATACTGGTGTAAGTTTACATCAAAACACATGGAATGCCAGGTAATTCGATATTCAGTACAGGCTCAGATTTTACTTAAAACGTAGTATGAAAGCAACTTGCACTTACAGGTAAAAGTGAACCTTACCAAAGCAACTCACAAATATAGATTTAAATAGAGATGGGTTCTCAAAACTTTCTGGTGTTTGCTGTTTCTTCCAATTTTTATGTAACACATTGAC
The DNA here is from genome assembly GCF_017976375.1 of Cuculus canorus. NCBI lineage: Eukaryota > Metazoa > Chordata > Aves > Cuculiformes > Cuculidae > Cuculus > Cuculus canorus. Next base: position 15,412,562 of record NC_071403.1, read on the forward strand.
CTTTATCCAGTTTTAAATCTCACTGCTGAGGAAATCTTAGAGAATGACTACAAACTGCTGAAAGGAGACATTAGGAAGATGTAAATTTTTGCTAGTGAGTAGATTTTTTTTTTTTTTAAATAAAAAAAGATACCACTTACATTTTGACTTCTTTTCAAAAGTTTCCTCTGAGATTTTAATCTATAAGTATCCTTTTCCTTTTAAAAAAATGCTATGACAACGGATAATGATACCAACTTAAGGCATGTTGTCAGACGTCAGTTATCTGTGCTATGCTGCACCTAATCTTACTTTGACCTAGAAAATTATAAGGATTTGGAACAAATTTTCTGGGAATGCGTAAATAACATGGGCACCATTAAACCTACATTTAGATGTGTGGGGTTTTTTTTGTTTTTTTTTGTTTTGCTTATTTCGATGGAATATAACATTTTTCAAGTTATAGAAAATGCTATTTAATTGAGATTAACCTGTTGAAATGGTCAATATGTATGGTACTACAGCTCTAATTCCCAGGTTTAAATCTGAATTTTTAGAATTAAAGAATATGGAAGGAATCTGACTTGTAGGAGGAACTGGAAATTAAACCATGTCTAACTCAGACTTGCACAGTAAGGAAAAGATAATGAGGGAATGTGAATTAAGTTGTCAAAGGTGTCCGGAGCTAGAGAAACAGAATGAAATAGTGACACATAAATATCTATCACCCTTCACTCTGTAACCTTTCAATGACAACCTGTACATAAATCACTTCAGGACAGGCATCGTCTTTTGCTTTCTAACACTGGGGAGAGGGGGAGTAAGTTTTGGAAGGAAAAAAAATAATTGTTTTAAGGAATTTTGGTGAAGTGTTGTGGCTGATTTAAATAAGAGGCTGTAATGACATTGTCACTGTAGGCTGAATCTCCTGTTTTTGCTGTAGCCTGGGCTTGCAGACAATACTCTTTGCACGGCTTCTCTTTTGGCAGAAAAAATCAGATGCAGGTTAGATGGCTGTGGTCTTTTCCTACAGGTAGTAACGTTGAATTGAGTTGAGCAATTTAGTTCTGTGAGTTAAAGACTGCACTTGAGCACAGCTATCAAAGGCAGGGCTGTCAAACAACCACTTCATGCCAGCTTACCCTGCATCACACAGAGAGGAGACTTTGAATATGGGTCTTCCACATCCATGTGCTGTAGGGCATGAGAGTTGGGAGAGATCTTTCTCTGTGGAGACATTAACCCAGCGACTAGAAATAGTAGTTCAAGTTGGGTACAGAAAGAATATTTTGATGCTATTGGTCAGTAAATTGGAAAGTCAGCGTCTGCATATTACTCATCATTTCACTGAATGATTGAACAGGAGCAATAGATGGCGAGGTGTTTCATTATTGGCTCTTGCATGCCTGTGTGCTTAAAGAAGGGTTTCCTATCATTCGGTCGAGCAGCGAAGCTCTTCTGACTTCCAGCAATCTTCCAGTCTGCTGCAAAATGTTGGGTGGTGTTCTGTAGGACTACCCTAAAAAAGCCATTTAGGAACAAGGTGGTAAAGATGCAGTACAAAATGTCACATAAACATTGTACCTAAGAATTCCTGCAACTGTATTAGAACCTATTCTCTATTGTAACTTGTTTTTTGATGTCTGGAGACCATAACACAGATCTTTTATGTTATTTCTTTCATTTCCTAAATTAAATTCCAACTTGAAGCATAGGATTGGGTTTGTTTGTTTGTTTCTTTCTTTCTTTCCTCCTTTGAATACCTTTTTCTGTACTACTGAATTAAGCTTGGGACTATTCTCTGGATTTCTTCTTCCAAAAACAGTGTTGTAAAACATTTGGTTTAGAGGAAAGCTGCATTTTCACACAGGCATAAAACTAAATAGTAAGCTCAATTCTTGGAATATGACCTCTTAAAACTTGACAACTAGTAGGGATGGATATCTATGTGAGGTTGTTCAATCTCATTTTCTTACAATGATCTTAGAAAGTTTTATAAATGTAGGAATAATGTGCATGGAATGAAATCTAGAAAAATTGTTAGCAGGAAGATTATGAAGGAGCTAAAATATGATGGTCAAAATCTAAGCATGGGATGCACAGTGTAGAGTAACTGAGAGGATAGTGGCAGTAGAATAGTTTGCAAGGGTAAAAACCCCTTGAGATTACATGGACAATGTCATCAAGGGAGGTGATTCTGCCCCTCTATTCCACTCTTACAAGACCCCAGCTGGAGTATTGTGTCCAGTTCCAGAATCCTCTACATAAGAAGGCTGTGGAGCTGTTGGAATGGGTCCAGAGGAGGCTACAAAGATGATCTGAGAGCTGGAGCACCTCTGCTATGAGGACAGACTGAGAGAATTGGGGTTGTTCAGCCTGGAGAAGAGAAGGCTCCAAAGAGAGCTTATAGCAACCTTCCAGTACCCAAAGGGGCTACAAGAAAGCTGGAGAGGGACTTTCTGCAAAGGTATGGAGTGATACGACTCTATGTCCTAATGAGGCCATGTCAGCAAAAAATGGATGTAGACAGTTGTGTTGTCCTTCTGCTAATTCTGTGCTACTGGGGACCTTGAAAGTCAGCAGTGACCTGTGATCTCAGCCGTGGCTTTTGCTGTTGACTGACAGGTGACGTAGTATGTGAAAGGCAGTGCACAGTATCTTGGTTTAGATTATGTGATCCAGAATGACAAGAAAACAACTTGATTAAAATGTGTTTCATTATTACTAATAGATCTATGTATTATTAAGATAAAAGAAACATAAGCTCTCATTAGCTTAATTATTTATATTTTATCCCTCATAATTTTGATTTGAATAGAAATTTAAATAGGTTAGTTCATTTGCTTTACTTTCTCACATTTTAGGTTTTTTGTATTTCTGAGGTCCTGTAATATCTCGAAATGCTGTAAAGAGATATGTATTTAACAGAGGAAAGCTTTCTCTGCCAAAGAATTAGTTTTATTGTTGTACAGTTTGGATATGATTAAATTAGAGTAAATTCTTTAGCAGTTTTTATTAGCTGGAACTCTCTAATCATCTGGCTTTCCCAAATATGCTGATATACAGGATCTGCTTTTCTCTTTCCTCTTGAATATGTAGTTTGGAATGCAAAATGTTATTTGTGTTATTTTATTAAGAATATATTTTACTTATATAAAATTACATTTCCATGCACACATCTATTATGTCAGAAAAATATTACATCATCCTGTTATTTTGTAAAAAATTGTAAATTTTTTCAAGGACCATTGAGTTTTCAGTGTGCCAGAAGTAAATCTGCAGCTTGGGAAGTTTTACATAACTTTAAACCAGCTACATTTGCTTTACATGATTGCTCCATTTACGCAGTTCATTAAAACTTGTTCAATGCACCACTGCTGAATATAAATAATAACTGCAGCAGTGGTATTAATTACTTAGGTACCTGAGTGTGTGACTACTTTTGGCTTTAAAGCACTAAGAAACTTCTTTCCTGTTCCCTCCAGAGAGGAAGGAGCTTTTTTTTTTTCCCATCTATTTCCTGAGGATTGTTAATTCTGGATTCCTAAAATCATTAACTCCTAGAGACTGAAACTGCTTGTCATTGCAGTAAGCGTGTATGAACTAATGCAGTAATCGATGCTTTCACTACACTGCAGAGATTTGTTTTGATGACAAGAGCTCTTGTAGCCCTGTTTGGTGTCACCAGTGCTGAATGTTTGACACTGCAGAATAATTTGGCTTAGAATCAGGACTCAAGGACTTTAGGGACTTCTTTTATATCGTCTCCTTCACACTGAAGTGGATTTTTGCTTGCATTACGGTTTTGCTACAGTTGCAGCCTGGAATTTAGCAACCAACTAGATGCCACTTGTGCTTTTTTAACCATCTTCTTGCTGATGCTGCTATGTTTGCTGGGTTTCTTCAGTTTCTGCTCCATACGTTGCATTCAGGGACAGGTAAACAAATGACTATATAGTATTGAGGTTTTAGATACCTTTTTATATTTTATATTTTTAAAACATATATCTTTTTATAAACAAATTTCTTTAACTGTACAGTTTGAGTGGAGACATTGTGTTAAGTATGTTAAGTATCAATTGTAGCAAATATTCAGCTTAAGCAGGGAATAAGGAACCATTTTGCTTGTCAGTCTGTGTTTCAGTTATGTTTATACTTTGAAAGCTCATGTGTCAAATATAATTTGACATTAGTGATGCTATGTGGCATGAATTTTTAAACAAAAACCTGTATTTGGAAAGCACATATCAAAATGTAAATATCCTTCTGAAAAGTAATATTCTGATTGCATTATGATTGTTTTGTATATTGCAGATGTCATAGGTAAAGAATTTAGAAATTTACTTCAGGAAACAAATGATCATTCCCATGTGTAATTTTGCTTTGGAAAAAGGCAGTTGATATGTCCTTGATACCCTGATTTGTGCTGTTGTTAGTTGCTTTAACAAGTTCAGAATGGAATATGATTCTGTTACTTTTATTTTTGCATATTATTTAGGAAATAAAATAATCAACCCCATGTATGTAGATTAAGATTATACTCAGTATAATATACAGTTATGGGTTTAATAATAATAATAATATATGAGTTATAATAAATGTATGGTTGTGGCTATGCTGTATGTTATCTCTGCATCATCATACTGATGCAATGCACTTTCTGAACAGGGAAGGACATCAGCCCTCTCCTTGGGACTGTGTGAGTGGGGGAGAATCTGTGTTTGGAATAAGGTCCGTGGCCAACTCACTAAAGGATCAAAGGGGAAGGGAGAAGGAGAACTGATGATTGCAAGTTCCTTGGGTATTACACAGTGTTTTTTTAGAATAACAAAGGTCTTTAAAATCTTATGTCTAACTAGTTGATAATGCTGTCTGCAAAATTCATTTTTCAAAAGTCGTGTTTTCACTAGAAGAATTAAACCTAAAGATTGTATAATAGAATAAGTCATGAAAGAAGTTTTATTCTCTCAAATATTACAGCCGTGTTCATTAACATGCATTAAGAAATTAATTTATTTTAGCAGAGTTTAGAGGTGAGTAAGAGTATACTGAGGGCAGAATCTGGAGAGATGCATTGTAGAAAATAGGGCTGTGCAGCAATCAGAGCAGAAATGGAACTGAAACAACAGCAAGAGTATCAGGAAAAGAAGATGCTAGTAAGGCTTGGAAGAGGCAATGGTCAGCCTTAGTTCTGCATGGAGTTTAAAGGATAAAACTAGAGAAAACCTTTGATTAAGATCAAAACCTTGCACTCACTCTAATGCTTATTAAGTTTATAGTTACATAAAGAGGGTAAAACCCCTGTTCCTTCTTCAGGGTACTCACTGTTGGTAGTCATCCAAAGACTGCCTTCCAGAGCCCCCTTGCACATCTTGGCAGAAGTAGGTGAAGAAGGTGAACTAGGGCTGGGATTGAGATGTACAGAGCTGTGACACTGCTTTGCGGAAATTTGAGGCTATGCTGTGAGCAATGGCATACATCAGCACTTCTCCAGCCTTTGGAATAGCATAGTATTGGAAGAACTAAAAGATATTTTAAAATCACACTAGCCCCGCATCCTCCCTGGTCTGTTTTGGGCTCTTTTGAAAGCATTTGACTTTTTTATGGAACAAACTGTAGAGTTATAAAAGACTGCTAAGCCAGACCATCTCTACCTCTCTGGACATTAAATTTAACTCATCTCTCTCCCATAACTACGCCTCAGTTAAGCTAAATATTCTACTCTGAAAATTTAACTCGGTTAAATTTGAGAGACTAAGCTGTCATCAAGGTCGCTGTCGTGTCAGGGTGTTGGTTGGGTGGAAAGGTGCCCAGAAGAAAATCCATGGTGAAGAGTAAAGAAAAATCAAAACCTAAGAGGAACAACAAAATCTTAATTCTCCACCAGTTTGACCTAGGGAGGTACTTGGTGGCAAGTAGCAGGCAGGGGAACTAAGCCTGGCCTCTGGCCAGCCCTGCTAACTCATCAAATGCAAGGGTGGTGATTTTCAGACAGCAGTCAGGTTTCTATGCTACCTTCTCCTATTACCACTGTGACAGAGTATATCTACCTCATCATCTTCTGCACAGCTAGACTGGTCGAATTATTTTCTCTGTTTTTATAGTTGTTTGTCCTAGTCTGGGCGTGGAACCATTTCCTTGTACTCTGATCTGGGTCCTCTTTTTTTCAATTAATTTTTCCAGTTTGTCAAGATAGCTTCGAAGTTTGTCCTGGCCTCCTGTAAGTGGCCGTTTTTTTCTCCTCGGGATCAGGTTACCTGAAAATTGAGTATGTTTCTGTTTATTATCTACAATGGTAATGTGAGTGTCGACTATTACAAACAAGACAGGCCCTGCCTAATGAATACTTCTGTTTTTTTTGTTATCAATTTTAGCTGCTTAAAATATACTTTTCTAAATAGCTTTTTTGACCTACGTTGGTTTTATTTACATTTTTTTCTAGTATGACTTCAACATGGCATGCTTCTAAGCAAAACCCTGATCAACTGAAGACCTTTGACATCTGCTGTTAGTTACCTATCATACTGCAGTGGTAGGAAATGAAAGTAGAATAGTTTATTATTGACACTTTGATGTTTAGGTCTCATCTCTTTTCTTCTTATTGTCTTAAAGATCATTTCTTTAGCATTTTTTCAGGAATGGATACTAAGTTGATTTGGTCTGTAATTTTTGGCCTCTTTTCCCCTCCCCTCTCCTTTAAAAATACATGCTGTGTCTGACCTTTCCCAGCTTTGCGAAACTCCACTAATTCTAAAGAAAGGATTGTTCCTTGCAATGAAATAGATAGCTTCAGACAGGTCTAGAAGTACTCCAGGATGAAGTGAATTAGCCTAGTGTATAAAATACAGTCTAGACAGCCTGACCTCTTCCTGCTTTGACATGCCATCTCATTTTTATGCTACAGACATTGTTAACTTGTTGCTATGGCTTTTACCTGAGTTTATTTTTAGGAGAACTTATTCTTGAAAACTAAAAAAATACTTAACTGCCTTGATATAATTTACTGATAGAGCCAAATAGTAGCAGGCTCAGTCCATACTCCTCTAGAACAGCGGGTACTTGGTATGAGATAATAAGTTCTAGGGACTAAATGTTTGCAGAATAATCTCAAGATTTTTTTTGTACTTTGTTGCTTGCATTAAATTTGTGTGTTTCTAATTTTGTCTTGTATGCTTCCTGGTACTTTGTCATTATAAGTTACTCACTCATAGGCAACTTTCCATTGGTTGATCACCTTGGCTTTTTGAAAACATTTATGACTTAGCTGATCAATCTTTGGCTGCGTTTCTCCTTCCTCTGTACTGGGCTGGTTGTGCTTCTGCTGTTGGTATTATTTCTTCAAATGTTTCCATGATCGCTAGATTCCTTTTGCTATCGCGGACAGTTCCTTATTTTCTCTAAAGTTGGAGTGTTTTGTTTTGGGGTTTTTTTGTTGTGGTTGGTTTTGTCTGTTTCCTTTTGGTTTTGTTGTTTTTATTTGTTTTTCTTTGGGTTTGTTTTGTTTGTTTGGTTTTTGTATAAAAGTTTTTGGGTTTTGTTCTGCTCAGCTTCCTTGTCTTTTTACACATCAAGTTTATTCACTATCACGTTCTTAAACATTTTCTCTCTATTGGTGTGAAGCAAAACTCCAAAGGTCCTTTACTGGTTGCTTTCCTAGTGTCAGTGATCTCTGACTGTGCACTCCCAAGGATTCTTCCTACTGTATTCCAAAGTGGAGAAACAAAAGCCTTTAAAACTTCTCATTATCTTCAAATGCAGCATAATGTAGGATTCAGATCAATGCGTACAAAAAAAAGCCCAAAACTCTCCAGGCTCATGTTGCTAATTCGGTGCTCTGGAGTAGGTCCTCATGATGGCACTGCTAAGTGCTTTTCTCTTTAATCCAGAGAATTTCATCTGCTGTATTTCCTTCTACATTCCTGAAGCTTAGAACAACGAAGAGCTTTTCTTTTTCCTTCTCAGGCTTTCCTGTTCATGTTAATGACTGAGATAAATGATCTCCCTCAGTTTTCATGAAAATGAAATCATAACTGATTATGAAATATAAACTTATTATTTCTCAAGTGACTTGTGCTGATCTGCATGATTGGTTCTGTGTGTGTATGCTGGACAATCAACAGAAAGATTCAATGTCTTCCTTCCTATTCCCAGGGCGCTGTGGATAATGAGAAACCTTGCTCACAGTTGCTGTTCTTTCAGTTAGCGTGTTTATAAACACCATGTATTACCTACTATATGTGAGCAGAAAATGCCTTTTATTTTTCTTTCCCAGCAGTAGGAGAAAATGTATACTCAAACAAGCCTCCCTGGGCATACCTGTTTTGGTCACCTTATTTGCAGTAGGTGCTACCAGGGCACTAATACTGCACTAGGCATTGTATCCATGGGACTTCTAAGGCACCAGCTGCTGTTTCACAGCTCTACTTTTTTTTTTATCTGGTATGCTTATCCCTGTTACAATTCCTGTCTACTGGCAGTGTAGAAACATGCTGGAGTTATAGAGGATTTTTTTTTTGTAGCTTTTATTTTGAATTATAATTTTGTTCACAAATTGGTCTTTTAACAAATACTAAAATTAAAAAATATTCAACTGAATCTTTTTTAGAATTGTCAGGGGGAAAGTGCTGACCTTCTTTTGCAATTAACACCTAATCAGTTGGTCTAAATGTCCACAGGGAAAAATACAACAAACAAACAGCAAAAAAAAAAAAAAACAACAAACCACAACCCATACCAAACCCCAATACAACACATGCAACAGCTGAAAGCTATTTTGTCTGTGTGGGATTTTTAAAATAACTTCTCCCACCTCTCCATAAAAGGCAATCAAACCAAACCAAACAAAAACCACACTAAAGAAAAATTGTGTTAGGCTGGAGAAGAGCATGGCATACTTGAAGTGCCAGGAATTCCTTTAGAACAGCAGAGAAGTTAAGAGCTGGTAGGGCTTTTAGTGTACTTGATAGCTGTCTATGTGTCTCCAAAATTACAAGCCCATGTGACTTTTTGAGTTAACTTGCTATATACATTTTGCAAGTTTTGTTGTACACGGAACAACAATCTAATTAAGAGACCATGCCAAAGCTAACATAGTGTTAGTTATATAAAACAGGAACTTAAATTAGCTGCTACAACAAGTTAGCTTCAATATTGAATTTGAATTCAATAATAATAATAAATTTATTCAAGGAAGCTCTAAATTTCAAAAAGGAGATATCCATCCGTCTAAAGAATTAACTTCCACTTGAGAGTCAAAGTCAGCAAAATTAGCACTCAGAAGTATTCCTGAAACAACACAAGTTTTCTTAAATCTTTAGATACCATGGTATCAAAAATCAATTAAAATGTTTGCTGTTTTGAAGTTCTTGATAGTGTTAACCATTTTTCTTATATCCTCAAAAAGTCTTCTTAATAAAGCTTTTTAAAAGAATTAAATCAATGAAAGTTCATACATCTTGGTATTTTGCACCTCTAAGTCTCTCCAGGTTCTTTAGCCCCTGAAACACGCTTTCTGATGACCTTACAGAACATGCTTGTGAGAGCCATCCATTTGTGAGCTTTGAGGATCATATATAGTTATTGACTTACATGCTTATAATAAGACTCACACATCCTCAGAATAACATTTTAGACCATCTCTGAGATAAAAATAAGGATCTAACTGAAAAAGGTTGAGGGACTCTTCAACGCTCTCAATGTTTGAGTGAAGGAACTAAATAATGTTTGCTCAGGGAGTTCCTAGATATTTGAGAAACTTAGAACAGCTTCCTTGTTACGTTCCTTCTGTCCATATTAGAAGCTTTAGAAACAGTCACAAATACTCACTTTGTTACTTGACTGCGTAGGTTGTGATTTTTGGCTTCAAGCTTCCATTGACAAGATTAGTACTCTTTGCTGTTAGTGATTTATAAAGCCTTTTAATGACACTGAGATAATTCAGGTAGGAAATCCACCTTGTGAACATACAAATGGGCTTTGTTGTTTCTCTGTTAGAAGGTGTTTTGCAATTACATCTTTTGAGAAACATTCTCGATCTATCAACACACAAAAGTGTGATACTTTTTTATAAAAAAATTTAAACTGATGTGTTTGTTTCAAAATCAAATACTGAAGTGTTCATTTTGTCTGAGAAAGTGTATAAAATGTCCTTACCTTCTAAACACAAAAGTAAGGAATCAAGATTTATTTTCAATGTGTTCGGAATCATCTCATGTTGTCAGTTATCTGATCTGAAAGCCTGATGCTTGGCAAAATTCCTTAGACAATTTTTTGATGATTTTCTGTTACTCAGAAAATGAATTAAGATATAGAAGAAACAATGTTCTATCTCATCATTGCACTAAAATGCCTAGATATATGTTGAATTGAGGGAACAATCTGGAAGGCTGGCTCTAGCGTTGGGAACTATAGGGGTCACAGGCACATGTGCCGTCTGTACTCCAAATTTGATTATTATACATATGTAAATGGCCACTTCTATAGAATACTAGTCTTTATTTGAACTTTGGAGTCTTACGGTGTGTTAGCATTTAATGTTTAGGACACATGCCAGCAGGGAACTGAAATCCAATGCAATTATATGTTTTCTGTACAAAATAAAACTTCTCAGTCATGTGTCATGTTCTTCTCACATGTCACACGAGCGAGCCTGTCCTTGAACTGCGTAAATGGTAAAACACAACCCTTGTTCAGTGAAGATGTAAGTGATTTGATTTGAGGGCAAGGAGATAATGAGCATTATTGTGAAGGTTCTGTATAAATAGGCAATAGCTATCTTATGAATTCTCTGCTTGTCACTTCAATGGGAGGTTTGTCTAGGGTACAGGTCTTTTCTTTTTATTATTATGTGGTTAGCAGCCTGACAATAGTGATTTAAACATACACTGTTTATCTGACATGATAAAACGATTAGCATTTTATTTTCTTGGGCATAGAAGTACTTTCTTGCTCAACAATAGCACCTATCACACCTGTAACAGCAGCCAGATGTTTTTGTGCTGAAAACATTTACTAATAGCATGTAGAGTTGTCTTCTAACTGTCAGCAACTCATGAAAACTCAGGCTATGAAGAAGAAAGGTAATTGAGTTGATACATGGAGTTTCTTTGCATTCTTTGTAACTTTCTGTAGGCAGATATGTGGCTTCTGTTGACTTGTATCTTGGGAAACAACTGATCATTTCCATGAGATACTGAGCCAGTTCCATGGGAACAGTGAAGACATAACAGAGGATGTTCCAGGTCTTTGATAAGCTTTATTGGCTGTTTGATGCATGCTATATTTGACCCTAAAAATTATCAAGGGTAGAAATAAATAAATGGCTGTTGCATGTGTTAGAGAGATCTTGTCTGATTATATAGGAAGACAATTTGCACCTAAATTTTGAATCCAGCCTCTAAAACCAGTTGTCTAAGTTTCCTATTTTTGTGATAGAACTGCTTTATTAATTAGCAGCTACACGTTAGGCTCAATTAAGTGCCTAACATGGGCTGACGGACTCTTACGATTAGGCTGTCTGCTTCTTTTCTTAAGTAGCTGCTGCAAATCTAGTGCATCTGGATTTGAGCAAAACACCAGAAGCGCATTCTTTGCTGAGCATCGTCAGTCTCCAAATACAGTCTGGGTGGATCTGGGGAAACATCTAGGAGTGTTTTATCTCTGGTATTCAAGATTCTTTGGAAAAGCACAACTGGTCATACACGATAACAGACTTTCTCATATTTTGTGCTTGTTTTGGCTTTGCAAGAGAAACAAGACTCCATTCCAGCACTTCTCAGCATTGCAGGATTTCACTTGAAATTGCAGTATCCCAGCATTAGATTTTGGTATGGGTACTGCTGCTGAAGATGAAGTATTTTAAAGAAAATGTTTATTTCTGGGGTTTGAATTTTGCTTTCTCTTTGTTTTGATGGCACGCCTGTTGTGGATATAAAAACAATGGCAATTTATTAGAGTGTTACTTCCCGTCTTGAAATTGAATTGAAGACTACAAAATATTTCTCACAGGAAAAAAAGGAACGCATTTGTGTCTTGTAAAGTGGATTTATGATTATATCCATCTGTGTCCAAGAATAAAATAATTGAGCAGCAGCATGTTAATAGGAAAAGTATTTCATTGCCGATGGGATACAGCTTTTGAATTATTCCCTCAGGAAAAAATGCTTTATAAATATATTCTTTTTCAGTCCATTGGTCTTAAATAAATCATGCATTATGACTGCAAATGCTTTTTTTGCAATATGCTTTATATTGAAATACATTTTTAATATTTTAGAAATATATCAGTAATATAAAAAAGTAATGCAAATTTTCGTAGTGGCTTATTACTTTTAAGTTTTGCATGGCTTTAAATTTTAGGGATTGCTTTAAGTGTTTAGAAGCAGTTTAAGCCTGTAAATCAATTATGTAGTCCTTAGAAAATCTGATTTTTCCTCTCCGTAATGTCTTAAATTTGTCTTATATTACTAGCTGTTTTTAGTGACTTTTACTGGTAGACAGTACTCTCTGTATAGTTTTTTTTTTGTTTGAGTTTTATTAGGGTTTTTTTTTTTTGAGAAAATCCAAAATTCTGAAACTGTGCTCTTAGACTGTAAGATTTTGCTTCTTATTTACCTGTTCCTGGCTCTCCAAAGTATTGGTTCAGTGAAATTATTTCATGTAATTACACAAATAGTTATGCAATATGGCAGTTCAAGAATGGCATAAGTAGACATTAAGTAAAGAAGGAGCAATGACATAGGAAGATCAAGGAGAAATTATTTTTCAGAAGTGTAGCTGTTACAGAGTACTTAACTGCAGATGTCAAGCCCCTGTTGTCAGTGCTGATAGTATAAAATATTTTCAGAGCTCATTTGGGGATTCTGTTATTTTATGTTTTAATTTCTGTGTTCTGTTCTGTGAGTATTTATGAATGTGAATTAAATAGCGCTTTCCATTGTAAAAGCCTTTTTACAGTTGTAGATTCAACCAAAAGTTTGCATGCTAGTGTTCTATTTCATAGTGGATTTTAATGGGAATTTTTAATGGACTTTTTCAGCTTTTAAAATATTCACCAAATTGTAGACCTGTCGCATTCAGTCAAGAATTTTTATTTGAAAGCTACCTTTATGCATTCTCAGTGTGTCATCTGTTCTCTAGCTTAGTACAGCCGCATCTGCAGTGCAGTTCCTCTGTCAGCTTCTGAAAGCAGATGGTGGAAGGACCATGGCTGTGGCTGGCTTTGGTGGATGTAGCTGGTGGCTTGGAATTTACCAAAGTGCAGAACAGACAGCGGAAGAGTGAAAGGGACAGAAAGCTAAAGGTTTATGTGTGAAGGGGAGGGACTTGTGAGGGTGTAGCTTAGTATTGAGGGGAATGAGGGAATAAAATGCACAACCTAAAGAGAGAACACCAAAGCCAGAAGTGGCAGGAGACGTAAGGTGGAGAGTGGCAATAACATGGACAGGGAAGAAAGGCAGCAAAGGTTAGCTAGGTGGTGAGGAAGGAAAATTAGAACGTAGAAGACATCAGAGGATCTTGCTACAGTGGTGAGAAAGGATGCTACATGCGTGGTTCGGGTGGTCGTGAGTATACAATAACCAGGAGGGAGAGCAGCAAAGAAACTTGGACTGAGAAGCTGCAGTTGGGGAAGGAAGTGAGGAGAGCAGGGAGCAGTGGAGACAAGAGCAGAAATTTCTTTGAGTGCTTGGACACACACCTCTGTGTGCTGGAGCTGACATTTATTCCTGCCTGAACATTTTTTCTATTTCTGAGCAAACAGCTGTGAAATGTGGATGCAAAATGTGTTGTATTTTGCCCGTGGCAGCCCAGCTTACACAGGAGAGAGCTGGTTTTGGTGTTACTGTTGAGTGCAATACTGAAAACTGGAGAGCTCTGTGCCACAGGTCCCAGCTTACTGCCAGGACTTGAGGTGGCAGTCTGGTTCATCATGAATTTGTTGTTCTTGTTGCAGGTTTGAAGTCTATATATATGCAAAGAATGATGCTAAAAATAAAACTGAAAGATCTTAAATGTGAAGTTAAGCTCTCCAAAACTGCAGGACTGTAGTAGCTAGTGCAACCACATTGGTAATAATAACCTGTTTAAAATCAGGCTTGTGCATATGATCATGCAGCTGATAAGCTATTAAAGATTTTGTGGATTATAAAGGGTGATACAACTTGTATTTCATAATCAGCATCTAAATATTTTTAGGAAAAAGTAAAAAAATTATAAACTGTTCATGTAAATGTATTTATTTATTTGTTAGAAGCATTCTTTGTTTGGTCTTCTATTGGATGCCTGTGTGCTAGTGAGAGGAGTTGTCTAACAGTAGTGTTATAGAAATGTGTTTTCTAAGATAACATAGTGAAAATGCACTGCCTAAAGTCTACATAATAAGTAAAATACGTTTTCTGAAGTTATAGAGCATATCAAGACTGCAGAGATTATTGCCAATAAGTATCTTTTAGTGATAGTGTAGGTATTTTACCTGGTGGCTTTTAAACGATCAATAAACAGTTTGTAGGAATGTTGTTAGAAAAGCGTATGGAGAGATGTTCTGCAAAAAAAAACTGACTCTGTGACCTAATAATTTAAACACTTGAAAAGAAAATCACTTGTAAATGAAAAAAAAAAGTGTTACTAAATGTTCCACTAACATATTTCAAATGGCCAATGTTCTTGTCCTAAGTGAGGGTGAAAAATGCCTGGAGTGATAAACCTAATCAAGAGACAACTATATTTCCTTCATGGTCTAAAACTAGCCCCTGATTTTGGTTTGGAGGAGTGGTAGGGTGGTGTTTCTTTGCTAATTGGCAGAATCATCTACTTTTTCTCAGATAAAACTCAAAAATACCTTTTGGTTATTTCAGATCAAGCTTTTATATATTAGTTTTATTGCAAGACAGCATTAGAAAGACACGTTCTCATTTCTAATGACATTATTGCATTTTTGTTAATATACTGTGGCAATGCACAAAGATATGAAATAATGCCAAGTTTCATAGCTCACAGGTATATTCTGTTTAAAAGGAGTGCTGGCACAGAAATACTTAAGGCATATTCCTGCTGTATCAATCTCACATTTATCCTTCTGTTGGATCTGTTCTAGTCTGTTCTTCTCAATATCACCTGCACCTTCCCTCTTTGCAAAGAAAATTGCACTCTGAATTGCACTGCCTGATATTACTTCCCCTTGCAAATTCTGCCTCATCCTTTTCCGTCTTGAACTAC
This sequence comes from Cuculus canorus, assembly GCF_017976375.1. Taxonomy (NCBI): domain Eukaryota; kingdom Metazoa; phylum Chordata; class Aves; order Cuculiformes; family Cuculidae; genus Cuculus; species Cuculus canorus. Next base: position 15,427,754 of record NC_071403.1, read on the forward strand.
ACAGTTGTATCAGTCCTCTATCACAGACGACTGCCAGTGAAGTTTGGAGCTTTTTGCTACCAACTCAGCCTTCTAGAACTTTAGTATATTAAGTCGAATTGTGGTTCCCTTAGCTTTCCATAAATTCATTATATTTTCTGTGGTGTTACACTATTGTCTTTTCTCCTAAACCCTACCCACTGTTCCCCTCCATGGCCTGATGGGCTCATGGCTTCCAGGCTTCCAGACTTCCAGACTGCTGTAATTCAGGGGTTTATTCTTGATGTACATAGTATCTTAAGTTTGTCCCAAGTGAAATGAAAGATTACAAACTCCTATCTGCTGTTGGCACTGTTTGCTCTATTTGTGTGGCTATTTTGCCTGACACTCTATTACGTTGAGGGATATCAATAGAAAACTCCCTTCCTTGGTGAAGGAAACGGATTACTATCCCCTCTTAGTATTTCAAATAGGTAATGATGACTTACAGCGCAGAAAGCTGAAAGCCATCAAAAGAGACTTCAGGGATTTAGGGAAGATGATTGAGGGCTCTGGAGCGCAAGTGGTGTTTAGCTCCATCCCAATACTAAGGAATATGGAGCAGGAAGTCAGGAACGTACAGATGATTAATGCCTGGCTCCGAGCCTGGTGTGAGGAGAGAGGCTTTGGCTTCTTTGATCATGGGGTGACCCACCCACCCCCAGGTTTTCTTACTAGGGATGGGTCATACTTGTCTCGAAGGGGAACTAAAGTTATCTCTAAAAATCTGGTTAGGCTCTTAAATAGAGCTTTAAACTAGATGTGAAGGGGGAAGGGGAGGAGACCAGGCTAGTTGGGAATGAGCCTGGAAGTGGGAAACCAGCGGCTGAGAAATGGTGTGCTGGAGAGGACCACCAGTACACCACAATAGGGCAAGTGAGGGCGAGTATAAGTGGGGACAGTAAGGATAAAACTGGGTCTGTGGAATTAGTTATTCCAAGGACCAGTCAATCGAGAATAAACTCTCTTCCCTTTATGAGGGCTGAAGGTTCATCAGCCCAGCTGAAGTGCATTTACACCAATGCACGCAGCATGGGCAATAAGAAGGATGAGCTGGAAGCTGTTGTAGGGCAAGGTGACTATGATGTCATTGCCATCACAGAAACGTGGTGGGATGACTCGCATAACTGGACTACAGCTATGTTGGGATATAAACTCTTCAGGCGGGACAGGAAGGGTAGGAAAGGAGGCGGGGTAGCCCTCTATGTCAAAGAGTGCTTTGAAACTCTCGAACTGGATTACGGTGAGGACGGGATCGAGTGCCTATGGGTTAAAATCAGAGGAGCCCACAAGAAAGGGGACTTTGTGATAGGAGTCTGTTACAGACCACCCAGCCAAGAAGAAGCTGCTGATGAACTCTTCTATAAACAGCTGGGGACAGTCTCTAAATCTCTGCCTCTTGTCCTTGTGGGAGACTTTAACTTTCCGGATGTCTGCTGGGAGTACAATACAGCAGAAAGGAAACAGTCTAGGAGGTTCCTGGAGTGCATCGAAGACAACTTCCTTGCACAACTGGTTAGCGAACCAACAAGGGAGGGTGCCTTCCTAGACCTGCTGTTTGTGAATAGGGAAGGTCTTGTTGGGGATTTGACGGTTGGAGGACGCCTGGGATTAAGTGATCATGAGATGATAGGGTTTTCAGTTCTAGGTGGGATTAAGAAGGGGGTTAGCAAAGCAGTCACATTAAACTTCCAGAGGGCAGACTTTGGCCTGTTCAGAAGCTTGATTAGCAAAGTCCCGTGGGAAACAGTCCTTCAGGGCAAGGGAGCCCATGAGGGTTGGGCGCTCTTGAAAAATGAAATCCTATCAGCTCAAGAGCAGGCCATCCCTGTGTTCCGGAAAAGGAGCCGGCGGGGGGGAAAAGCCAGCTTGGTGGAGCAGGGTGATCTCAAGATGCGTCAATAAGAAAAAGAAGCTCTATGTGCTCTGGAGGAAAGGACAGGCATCTTGGGTGGACTACAGGGACGAAGTGAGATCGTGCAGGGAAAAAATCAGGAGGGCCAAGGCCCAACTAGAATTAAAACTCGCTAAGTCTGTGAAAGACAACAAAAAGTCTTTCTACAAGTACATTAACAGGAAAAGGAGGACGAGGGAGAATATCCAGTCTCTAGTGGATGCAGAAGGAATAACAGTGACAGGGGATAAGGACAAGGCTGAGGTACTTAATGCCTTCTTCGCCTCAGTCTTTAATAGCAAAGAAAGTTGTTCCTTCTGTTTACAAATCCAAGAGTTAGAGGGGCAGATTGAGGCTCCCGTGATCCAAGAGGAGGCGGTTAGAGACTTGCTTGCCCAGCTAGACGTCCACAAGTCTATGGGGCCGGATGGGATCCACCCAAGAGTATTGAAGGAACTGGCGGATGTCCTTTCCAAACCCCTATCCATCATCTTCCAGAGGTCCTGGCTGACTGGGGAAGTTCCACTAGACTGGAGGCTGGCTGATGTTGTGCCCATATACAAGAAGGGTTGCAGAGAGGATCCGGGGAACTACAGGCCTGTCAGTCTCACCTCAGTGCCAGGGAAAGTCATGGAACAGGTAATCTTGAGTGCTATCATGAAGCACACGCAAGAGAACCGGGTGATCAGGCCCAGTCAACATGGGTTTACAAAAGGCAGATCTTGCCAAACTAACCTGATCACCTTCTATGACAAAATCACTCAACTACTGGATGGGGGAAAGGCTGTGGATGTAGTCTTCTTGGACTTCAGTAAAGCCTTTGACACAGTTTCTCACAGCATTCTGCTTCAGAAACTGTCAGCCTCTGGCCTGGACAGGCGCACACTCTCCTGGGTTGAAAACTGGTTGGATGGCCGGGCCCAGAGAGTGGTGGTCAATGGAGTTAACTCCAGCTGGAGGCCAGTCACAAGTGGAGTTCCTCAGGGCTCAGTACTGGGTCCAGCTCTGTTCAATATCTTTATCAATGACCTGGATGAAGGCATTGAGTGCACCCTCAGCAAGTTTGCAGATGACACTAAGCTGGGAGGAAGTGTCGACCTGCTGGAGGGTAGGGAGGCTCTGCAAAGGGATCTGAACAGGCTGGACTGCTGGGCCGAGACCAATGGGATGAGGTTTAACAAGACCAAATGCCGGGTCCTGCACTTGGGGCACAACAACCCTATGCAGCGCTACAGACTGGGGGAAGAATGGCTGGAGAGCTGCACAGAAGAGAAGGACCTGGGGGTGCTGGTTGACAGCCGACTGAACATGAGCCAGCAGTGTGCCCAGGTGGCCAAGAAGGCCAATGGCATCTTGGCTTGTATCAGAAATGGGGTCACCAGCAGGTCCAGGGAGGTTATTCTCCCTCTGTACTCGGCACTGGTGAGACCGCACCTCGAATACTGTGTTCAGTTCTGGGCCCCTCACCACAAGAAGGATGTTGAGGCTCTGGAGCGTGTCCAGAGAAGAGCAACAAAGCTGGTGAGGGGGCTGGAGAACAAGTCTTATGAGGAGCGGCTGAGAGAGCTGGGGTTGTTTAGCCTTGAGAAGAGGAGGCTGAGGGGAGACCTTATTACTCTCTACAACTACCTGAAAGGAGGTTGTGGAGAGGAGGGAGCTGGCCTCTTCTCCCAAGTGACAGGGGACAGGACTAGAGGGAATGGCCTGAAGCTCCGTCAGGGGAGGTTCAGGTTGGATATCAGAAAAAAATTCTTCACAGTAAGAGTCATTGGGTACTGGAACAGGCTGCCCAGGGAGGTGGTCGAGTCGCCTTCCCTGGAGGTGTTTAAGGAACGGGTGGATGAAGTACTTAGGGACATGGTTTAGGGAGTGTTAGGAACGGTTGGACTCGATGATCCAATGGGTCCTTTCCAACCTTGTGTGATTCTGTGATTCTGTGATTCTGTGATTCTGTCTTACCAGCTCCTGTGCCTCTCTGTCTGTATGGTACATCACCTACTTGGCAGATTGTTGAGTGTGGTTGACTGTTCTGTCCTTAACCAAAGCTCAGTGCTTATTTTGTAGAGTATTCTCTCTCCTGTCATCATTAACCATAGTCCTGTGTGTTTGTTATGGAGATGGGGAGGAGATGGAGGGCTGTGAATGTGATGCATTGAGGTCTGTTCTTGGAAGAAGACTGAGCGAAGTCAAAACCAGCCTGAATGCACAAGTGATTCAGAGGTGCAAGCTGTGAAAAGCAAGTCCAAATAAATGCTTTATTATGTGTATTTGTTTTTATAAATATTAGGCTATATTTTTTTTAAACCAATGAAGTTAATTTGAATCATAATATAGGTTTTATATGTGCTTCATTGAACTATTGAACATTAAAATTCATGCATGCAGAAGTAATCACTCATTCATCTTTCTCTGTTTGAGAGATTACACATTTCTTTTTATTCATATTTTTTCAGGTGACTTGGATTATTACTGGCTGGATCCTGCCACGTGGCACAGCAGGGAGACATCCCCTATTAGTTCGGTAAGAATTGGGAAAAAAGAAATTAATAAGTATGAATTAAAATAGTTGCTTATTATTTCAGTTCAGCATAAATATTTTGTTGTAAAAAATATTCTATACAAATTAAATGAATATTTGTTTTAGTGGCTTGTGGAAATTGAAATTAGAAAGAAATTTTCATCAGAATGTATACTAGTAAAATTACCTGAAGTTTAACTTGAGTTTAATGATTTTATAGACATGATACTAAATTTCAATACACCACAAAAGCAGCTGTGAGTGTGATGCTGCTTGGGGAGAAATTAGTGGCTTTTTCTACTTGGAGTGGGAAAGGAACATCTGGATTTTTATTATATAGTGAACCCATGTGGTAGAGCTGTATAACATACATATCATTCTAAAGAACAAAATTGATGAAAGCACTTTTTGGGGTCGTGGAATACAAAAGTAAATGTTTAATTTTACTACCTAAGGTATGTTTTAAATGTTTAATTGTATTGAAATTTGAATTATATTATAATTGGACTTGAAGACTTAGTGCTGAAGACTTTTTACAATGGGCATAAATACATGATGAAGCCAGAGTCCAACAGATATAACAATAGAAAGCTCATGTGCAGTATGTAACACGTCTGAGGCATGTTTGTGTCTACCGTGACATAATGATCCAGAAATTTTATTGATTTATAAATGTGCCTGTAAATACAGAATGGATGCACTTCTTCAGTTCCGCTTCTCATTTTTTAACAGCATCCAGTAACGTGGCAGCCTTCTAAAGAGGGAGATCGCTTAATTGGGCGTGTTATTCTGAACAAAAGAACAACCATGCCAAAAGAATCAGGTGCATTATTGGGGCTAAAAGTAAGTATCACATGGTTTATGTGGTAAATGAAAGAAGCTTCCATTGACCTTAGATCTATAGGTCTAACACATTAAATCAGAGAATTCTCCAATTATGTGGTGTTTTGACAAAAATATATTCCTCATTGTTAGTAAGTTTTGAAAGTTATACAGAAAAATTATCCTTCTATGCAGTCTTCCACAGCAAACTGTTTTGTTTAAAAAGTGTATGTTTATTTAGCTTCCTGTCCGCGAGATGTATAGTACAAATTTCAGCGCGCTAGTCAATTCCTGCCTTTTCCAGCTCTACTGTTTGCACTTCAGTCAAGCAATTCCTCACATAATCAACATACATAAATGCAATTTTTCATGATTTTCCTGATCTCCGTCTCATGCACTTGTCTTCAAACATATAGTTCTCTTCAGTTCTGTTTAACAAAAGCCAAAAGTGCGGTTTTGTCCTGTCATGTGCTTAGATGGGAGGGCCTGAGTTTTAGCAGAGCCATGTTCTTGGGATTTGCTTTCCTGTGTTTCATAGCAGCATATTTGCTAAGTTTATAATTGTACCAATTACATTTTGGATTTTAATAGGCTTAGTTTGATGTGCACTTGCAATTTAAGCTTAAATAGTTAACAGACTTCGATTTGCAAAATTTATTTATTATAACCTGGTTATTTGTTAAGGAATGTTCTTTCCGTGACAGATTTAGATAATTAGCAAACTGCATGAGATTTATCAGTCAAACACATTAGAAGGAATATTAATGTTATTCGTTCTGTGTTATTCATTCTGCCTTCTCAAGTAGATCTGGCCTCTTTGTATATTTAACTTTGTCTTTAAGCTTCTGTAAAGCCCAAATTGACAGTAGATTTCTTATGCATGTTTTAGGTTTAATTTTAAAATTAATGTGAAAACTAATCTATCTATATATTTTTACTTGATATGATGATGTCTGATTGGGGACTTGGAAACTCACAAATTTGTGATTAACCAGGTTGTTGGAGGAAAAATGACAGAATTAGGACGACTCGGTGCCTTCATTACCAAAGTGAAGAAAGGTAGCTTGGCTGATGTGGTGGGGCATCTCAGAGCAGGTAAATCAATCAGCTGCATAGAAAATATATTGTTTTCTAATTATGACTTTTTGTAATGCAGCTCTTAATTTATATTAACATTGGTCATGTGATATGCTAATAGTTCTTAAATACATGAAAATACTGTATTGTTATTATAGAATGCTACTGTTTCCTACTATATTTCTAATTTATTATTAACTCCAATTGCTTGACTGCGTGAACAAAATACAAGACACACCTGATCAGTGCTGCTGTCGCTGGTAAATTTTTGCTTGCTGGCTCAGGGTCTGCTTGCTACCCTCACTAGGAGCAAGGTGGACATTTTTAAAAACAGTTTTCTTGTGGCAAACAGAACTCACGATGTTATTTTACTTGCACTATAGTGTCAGCTGGAGGATGATGCACTTTGTACACAACAGACTCATTTGTAGCTTTGAAAGAAAAATGGAAAACAACCCAAGATAACTATCTTAAAATATTTCATTTATATAAGATGTATATACTGCACTTACAATTGAGTAGCTGTGCTGCTGTCACTTTTGAAGCTTCTAAATGAAGAGAGCACTATGCACGGCAGTTCATTTTCAAAATGACTTCTCAGTGCCTTATATTTTTACCATCGTTCTAAGCAGCCACTTCCCAAGTGGTTTCATAGCAAACCAAAGTGTATGCAATGCCTTCTTAGGAATCCAGAAGCTCTGATGAAAACTTGTGTGAATTTAGGACAATTGCCAGAAGCAAACAGCAATAGAGAAGTAGAAAAGATGATGGGGCTCTGAAAATACTCTACTTCATTTTGGCATTTATTAATTTAGTTTTTTTATCAAGTCTATGTAGTTGGTCTATAACTAATCATTATAGTTGTTTATAGATTTTAATTGCAGATTATAATAACGGAAAATAAGTTTCTTTCCATTAATCTTGAATTATCTAGGCTAAAATGTTACATTTCTAATGCCTAGTCTAAATTGATTTTTCTAATCACAGCTATTTTTAATCTCTAGAAGTATTTTTAGAGCCAAAATAGTTTCACAGAAAAAAGCACATTGTTTTGTGCATATTTTCAATGAATGAAAATCTATTCATCCTATTATTCGTGACTAAAACTCAGAAGGCATACATGAATCCTTGCTGTTAGGAAAACGTGTTTTTTCATCTTTATGAAAAACCTCCCAAACTTGGCTAAATTTGTAAATCACGGAGTAATTGTACAAACCTCTTAAATTTTGACAAAGGCAAGTATGAAGTCTTGCCTCCGGAAGAGAATAACTCAGTGCAACAGTGAGTGCTTAAGAGCCTACGAAATAGAAAGTGATGGCGCAAAAGCATCAGGAGGTGCTTGAGGACAGTAAGTTGAACATGAGTCAGCAAAGTGCCCCTGCAGCAAACATCAGTCATGTACTGGGCTGTATTAGCTGAGGGAGGTGGTTGTGACTCTCTATTCAGTGTTTATCAGACTATATTTGGAGTACTGCGTCCACTTTTGGTTCCTCTAGTACAAGAGGGATACTGACAAACTGGACCAGGTTGAGCAGTGGGACAGAAAGTTGGTTCGGGATCTGGAGCATATGGTGTGCAAGAAGCTGAGACAACTGGGTTTGTTCACACTGGCAAAGAAGAGACTATGGGAGAATTCTTGATTTCACCTGGTTAATAGGAAGCTGTAGATAACCCAGAGCCAGACTTCTCAGAGGTGCACAGTGATCAGACAAGAAGCACTGGGCATAAGCTGGAAAGTGGGAAATGCCATTCGTGACTTTTTTTTCACTTTGTATCTAGAGAGGATAATTAAGGCTTAGAACAGGTTGTCCAGAGGAGACATTGCATATATTTCCTTTAAGATACTGATATCACATCTGGTCAAATTTCTGAGGAAGCAGGTCTGTCCTTTGAAGCTGGCCTACTTTGAGCAGGGGCTGACCCCTGGAGTTATCTCCCAATCTGAATTTCAGAGATTTACAGCATAAGTCAGAAAACTTTCTATGCCTGTTGAACATGCATCAGTAAGTGGGAATAGAATGCAAATACATTAATATTCCTTTCTAGATGCATCTTAGATATCCTGGGATATTCTGCCTCACCAGCAGAAGTGGTTCCATAAGAGTGCAGGTATCCTGTAGATTCTGCCCGCCAGCTTCATGCAGCTATCTTGATTATCCTAATTATCTACAGTTTAAGGTGTCTGACAGCTCCTTCCCTGACTGACTTGCAACTGTGAGGTACTTGAGTAGGACTTAAGACTTTGTAGGAGTGTATCACAGAATCATAGAGTGGTGGAGGTGGATGGGGACCTCTTGAAATCTCTTGTCCAACCGTACTGCTTAAGCAGGGACAGCTAGGGACAGCTAGAGCACCATGTCTAGTTGGGCTTTGCATATGTCCAGGTTTTGAGTATCTGAATGATGTTTTCCTGTTTCCATTTCTGTTAATGAAAGCAGAAATCAGAATGTAAGTCTTATAGACACCATCTTAGATGAAAAAGACAATGTAAAAGGAATTGACTGGTCAAAAAGGTCAAGAACTGGACAAGCTCACTGAAAGGTGGATGGTGGTGATTTCAGTAGAACCAACAGAAGTGCCTTTTCACTCAAATCTCTATTTGGATTTAGTTTTCAGTAAGAATAATTAGAGCCGCTTCTATTAATTTAGCATTCTGACTATGATGAACTTATGTTTAATCATCTTGGCAATTTGTTTTTTAGTCGTTTGATCTCTTAGTCACTCAAAAAGATGCTTAAGTCTTCTACAATAGCAGTTCAGACACTTCACATGTTCCTCTTCAGGATTCTCAACCAGATTACACCTATTTTGTCCTCTTCAAAATGTGATAGATTCATTGCTGTGTAGATTAAGTTTAAAAAGTCATTGTTAGTGTTATAGATTTAGCATATGTTCCTGACATTTTGTTGTTAAGTTATAACTATTCCAAAGCTGACCACATCTTGTTCTTTTTAACGTCTGGGATGCTTTTTTAAATTAGGCCAACTGTCTCTAAAGAAATCAGATTTTATTTTAGGGAAAACCAGCGTGTTAGTTTGTAAGTTATCAACTTTAAAATAAAATCAGAATTACAGAGGATACTGAAGGTATTTTCACTGAGTTGTATAAATGAAGTTTCTAGGCAGTATCTAATTCTAGTCCCCTCTGACATAAGGTTATGTAATAAATATATGAAATATTTAAAACCATTTCAGCTAAACATCAAGGTAGAAAATGAAACTTATGTCAGCAAGCATTTACTAAGTCTGTCATTAGCAAGCCCTTATGTATTAAAGAATGCCAAAATGCTTTGAAAGCCAATAGAGTACTCTGGAGTCCTTTCTCAAAATACCAAAATATATGCCATTTGGGAAAAAAGACTGACAGTCACAGAACATCAAGAGAAATTGAAGATATGTGTTTTAGTAGATAGAATTTCAGTTAGGATAATTTCCCTTGGCTTATTAACAAGCACAAGTTTGATCATTTTGCTTAGATCTCCTCAGAAAGGGAAGCCAGCAGCAGAAGGGTTGGTCCTGACTGAATCTGATTAACAAGAAATTATTGTCAATAAAGAAAGATAAAATCATTGTCAATAAAGTTGTTTGTGGCACCAGACAGTGGATGCAGAGTTTGGACTGTGATGGAGTATGAGAGCGTAAACTTACCCTGTGGTTCCTGTAGCTTCACTGTATATACTGATCTTTCTTTAGAAACTATACTTCAAGATTGTTATCTTTCTGTAATAAAGCAAAAGTACAATGCAATTTCAATTCCACAAGTGGAAAGCTGAAAAAAGAGAGTTATCTGAATGATTTCAACATCATGTTTTCCTTTCTGTCCCTCCTAACATCCCCTCAGGAGACGGGGGCTTACTCTTTGCTTTTATTTGTGGTTCATTTGACACGAACAGTGAAGACTGTCTTTTTTTATAGGAAACTGAAATGCATGGTGTAAATTTCAATAAAGTGTAATGATTTAAAAAGGCTTAATGACAGGAATTTATATTTTTAATTTTTGAAGCTTAACCTGATTTCAAATTTTATTGCTGCTAGTTAAAAAAAGGATCTTTTAAAAAGGCTTGATTTCATAGCACAATAACAGATGCTATATTATTTTCAAAATACTTAATATGTTTGCACAAGTGATTTCTTTAATATGTTTTGTGTGTACAAAGTGTAGCTATGTTCTGAGAAAGGAGCCTTGATAGTGTCTCAAAAACCTTTTTTTTTGGTTTCAGCACAGCTTTTTAATTTATTTCAAGCAATGTTCATTGGTTACATAGATTTCATAAATGTTCTCCATTTTTTTCTAAAAGAATATGGAAATGAGATTAACTTCTCTTTAAATTCAAGGGGATGAAGTTCTAGAATGGAATGGTAAACCCTTGCCTGGAGCTACAAATGAAGAAGTTTACAACATTATTTTAGAATCAAAATCAGAACCTCAAGTGGAAATTATTGTTTCAAGGCCTATTGGGTAAGGCTAAAAACTTGCTTCTTAAGCATTTATTACTTCTACTAATGGGACTTTTAAAGGGACTGTTTGTGAGTTCATTATTTTTATCTCTTAATAATGGAATATGATTAACTTTCTATTATTGACTTTCTGTATATTCCATTTTCTTCAGTGCCATTTACAATTTTGCATCTTTGCGGAGATATGAGTATTAATGTTGTTTTCTGCATGGTCAAAGTTCTAACAAGGGATTTGCCAAGTGTCAAGTGAAAATTGGTGGATAAAGTAGACCTGTGTGTGAGAAAAATCTGTTTTTCAGGCTTTTATCTTCATTATATCAGAATGATGTGAGTAGAGAATAGCATCAGCAAACATTGAGCAGTGCAGGATTTTGATGAGTCAGTGCTAGTAGGATTTTAAAACAGACCTTCTTTAAGGAACACAAAAATAGGAAAAACCAAAACTCTTAACTAGAAGATTATATTTAACACTAAATGATACTGTCATCAAAATCAAAGGTGGAAACAAAAAATACCTTCGTGCTTACGAAGGTAATGTGTTTCATCAAAAAGTAGAGTTAATGCACTATGTTTATAATCTTAATTATTATTTATTATAAATCGAGTTTTGGGGTTTCTTATGTTCTTGCTTTCCCAAGTAAGCTTTAGAGAGCTGGTAAAATCTGTTTGAATTGATAAGATTAGTGAAGTTGGCCCTACATTGGTCACAATTATTCTAGTGATATTCTACACTCCTTCCACAAACACGACTCTATTGGGACCGTTTTGAGCTAAGTCTTACAGGAATGAATATGAATCATATGTTGTATATTCACATTTGTCTTGCAGAACAGAGCCATGAACATAAAAAGTGACTCTTGTCTAGTTTAAAGGTAAAAAAAAAGAGGCATTTAAAACTCTCTGTAGTTTGTCACCTTCCCAGAGTGTGTGTGCACTCACTATAAGTTTCTAATACCAGTGTCTTGTAGGTGGTAAACTGTTTCGTCTTTATGAATGCATGATTATTTCATATTGAATTTGCTAAATTTCATGCTAATTGTAGTTTTTATCTGTCTTATATATGACAAGTTTGTAGTTTTAGAGACAAAAGCCTATTTATTTTCTTTCTGACTAAAACATTCTTGTTTTACATTTAATTCATATTAGCTTTTGAGGTTTGCTTTTGTCTATACTATGCAAGTGTAGCTATATTTTGCAAATTAGTTCTGCCTGTTTAAGGGAAATGACTATTAAAAGGACTTAAATAAAATTAACGTTCGTTGCTTATTCCAGTTACGAGTTTGACCTTCTAATGGAAAACGAAAGCGTACTGCAGTAATAGTAGTTTTTAAAAGCTAAAATTACCATCCAGGAGGAGACTATGGGGAAGTGGAAACCTTATTTTTCAGTCTTTACTCAGATAAATTAGGACACATTCCTGACTGAAAATTTCTAATTCAGTCATGTATCTTTATAATTAAAAATAAAACGCCATAAGGAAATTTTTGGAAGACTAGTTTTTATGATTAAATTGGCAGAAAGCAAATATGTCAATACTGGACCTCACTTGAAGTCCATGTCTCAATTGAAGAAAACCTGAAAACTGTTTTGTGTAACTGATGTAAAGGCAAAATACTAAATTAGTATTTTAAATAATGAGCTTTAGATATACTGTTATTAGCATACTTGCCAGTGTCCTGTATCCTTGAGCTTTAAAGTAACTTCATTATTAAGCCAATAGAATGATTTTAGTTTATTAATTTGATAAATCTAATAACTTCAAAAAATGAAGTACAGAGCGACCTCATTCCTGTGATGTTTTCTTGAAGAAAAATTGAGATAAAATACAACTGTTGAAATGAGGCACAGAATGTGAAGTGCATTCAAAATCAAAGAATCTTTCTTAATCTGAGCAGTGAATTTTACACTAAAATAGTGCACCCAATAATAGTACCAATAAAATATAAAGTTTTTTTTTGATATCACATGCAGGTTTTTTTTCCTAGACATAGGAAAAAAACAGTGCAAATAAATATCCCAAATCAACTAGAGCATAAAACATTAAATTTAAGGATGTTTTCTTTCTCCAGCAGTAATAAGTCAGTCATGTTGTTTTGTATCAGATTGGGATTTACCTGTCCGTCATCTTAAAGGAACAATAAGTATCAGCCATTGTATAATGAAGAAAATATTGATATTTTCATAAAAAAAGAACCTACTGCACATGATTTTCTTTTTGTCTATTTATTGTTAAAATAATAACAATCTGAATTATGTTACATGGTGGGAAACGATTCACTTGCATTAACATAATACTTCCCCACCACAGCTTCTCATTGTCTTTTTATCCAAACTATGCGATTGTTTCAAATTCATGACTGAGAACTTTATTTAATCTGACAAATCTATTATATCAAAGTTTTGTGTCTACTTTAGGTGCTGACTTCGCAAAATTGAAGCTGCTTGATATAGCATTAAGTAGTAATTCGTTACACCTAAAATGCTTGTGAGAAAATAGATTCCCCAGGGGCCTGAGAAATTATATTTCATCTGCATAATTTAAATGTTTTCATCTCTCAACATTAATAATGCAAATAATGTACCAGAACTTTTAATGGTCTCTATTTAAATAAAGTCCTAGCATATTAGATTTAGAAAGCCCAGATATGACACAGTTTGGCTTAAGTGAATAATGGGAGGACTGTGAGCCCACAAATTAGATGACTGCCAGTTACAAAATCGATGTCTAAACAATTTGCTCAGTCTTGTAAATTTGGAGTTCTGTGTCTACCAGAAAATGTGATTTATAATAATGGATAATTGTAGGATGTTTATTAGAGAAAAATGTGAAATGTCTAACACTGTTAGCAGATGAAGCCATAACAACAGTAAATAGTATAACCACAATAGTATTTTAAAACCTCCATCAAAACTAATTGATGCTAATGGTTGCAACACAAGGTAGATAAGAAACTTATAAAAAGCAGAAGTAATGGGTTGGCTATCTAAATATGAGGGGTAGAATTCCCTATGAATATGCATACAACGCGAGAGGCTGTCAGCATAGGACAGCATTGAAAATCACCTGGCTGTATGCTTTTTGGAGAAGAAGCCTGACACGGTAACTAACTCACCATCTTTTGTGTGCTTGGGCAAACTCTACAGATGTTTTTTCATTTGTCTTTGTTTTCTTTATCAGATGCTAGCTATTTTTGCTTGGATTTCCACAGATGATATTGCCAAAATTATTGCTTCTATGTTGTGATTCAGCTCTACTGTGCAGAGACTGCTTCTGTGTTCTAGGTCCTTGCAAAGAGGTTGAACCTCAACCTTAAACTGGGGGGTACTGAATTCCAGAGAGTCACTTAAGTAATGTAATTAGTGCACACTGCAGGTATACAGGTTCTGATGGGAAGAGATGGTTTTGGAAAAAGGAGGATGAGCACTGGGAACTCTCTAAGGTGTAGAGGACAATGCTTCTGTCCCTACAGCAACCTAAAGAAGTGTGGGTTACAATCACGTTTCAGTTTGGTTTGTCTTCAGTGATCAGACTCTTGACTATAGACTGCAGAGAAATTATAGCTCTTCTTGTGTTTTACAAGATTGTGATCTTCATAAACTGTGTATCTGCACAGAATATTCTCAGCCTGAGGTATAGTTTGGTTTAATTTATTTATTCATTGAGGTGTGGAAGAATGAGATATAAGATAGTCATATGTAATGTCACATAAGATCATATAAAACCTTTGCCTTTCAGAGTAGAGAAAAAAAGTCAAAGCTTGATGTCGACAGCTCTTGAATATGTCTGACGTTACTTTTCTAACATTCACATTGCTTTGAAAGCAGAGCAAAATTTTGGTCTTCTTTTCAATAAGTGGCTGTGCATCGTCTTTGTTTTTATCATTTCTTTTGACTACTGTAGTTTTGAATATTGTAAGTAACAACATTTCTACTATTTCTTCTGAAGAGCTTATTTTGTAAATCATAGTGTTAGAATATTTCCTACAGTCAGTAAGAGCAGGCTATATAAGACTCATTTTCTTATCTAGTGAGCTTTAGATTAGTTTCTTTTTAGAATTTTCACTCTTTAATTAAAATGCCACTTTTTTTTTTTTAAAAAAAAAACATTCATATGTTTGATAAGGTCACTAAATACATGATACCAGTTATCGTGTGCTTGGATTATTTAAAAAAAGTTTATTTGAAGTGAATTATTTGATTTGTAAGCAGCTCAGATATGGACAGAAACATAGCTTTGAATTATTTCAAGTCCATTTTGAAATCAATAGCAGAAAGCAGAGGTCTGCCACAAGTTTCATGATCAGTACTGTATTGCAAACTTAATTTATTGGTTTCTTTGCATTTCATATCTTGCAGTTATGTGTGGAGCTGGACTTAAACAAGACAAATATATTAGGGAAGAGATTTCCTAAAAATAATTTTATATATAGACATAGATAAATACACACACGTACATACACTTTATAAAACCAACCAACCAACCAAATATATATATATATGAGCTGTCCATTATACAATAAAGTTTTAGAGATTTCCTGAGCATGAATGAGTTCCAATATGCTTGGGATGAGAGAGGTGGGTTGGAAAGCTGCCTGATATCATTTCTGTTGCAAACCATGCATTTTGTCGCAAAGTGAAATTTATGTTCTAGCTTCCAGTGTTCCTGTCGGGTTTTCCTAAGAATTACAGAAAGTTTAGGAAAATACATTGAAAAATTATGTTTCCTCTCTGATAAGTAAAGACTTAAGAAAGTTCTTATTATTTTTTTTCATTTGTATTTTCTTGGTGACGACTTTTATATCACTGGGTCTCAGTGAGCAAAATACTATCAACTTGACCATTTTTTCACCTGCTCGGGAAGTATGAAACTTGACACAGAAGGTTGTGCTTTCTGTGTTGAAACACTCTTTGCACATACGAGCCCTTATTTAGATATCCTGACTGTGAAATATTACAAATAGTGTTGTACTGCAGATGAGAGTGTTCATATTCTAGCACAAGAAAACATTGCAAACCTCATGTTGTATTGAACAGAAAAATCACTTTGAATATGCTAGGTAAGTATTTCAGACTCGTGAGAATTGCCCTAAAGACTGAAGGGAGAAAATGTTAAGAGGAAGAAATTAGCACAGCAGCTTAGCTGTGCAACACGTCATTAATCTTGTTTACGTCTTTGTGGAGTGGTACTATGCCATTTCAAGAATAAATAATACAGTTATATTTCCATGAGTTTGAGGAAACCACATTACTCTTGAACTGCAAATGCAAAGCAAAGGGAAGCACATTCTCCTCGAGTAACATGAGATGTAAGCTGATGTGAGACATTAACTGGGAGCTGAATTAGGCTTTTTAAAAACACACGCACTGGAAGTTTTTATTGTAGGACATGGAAAGCAAATTTAAAACTAATTAATTTGGCACTGATACATTCCTTTTCTGACTTAAGTGTCTGTTTCTTTTTCTGAAGTGACTTTTATATGCCTACGACCCTTAGTTTTATTGACTTCCAAGTCAGTAAGATAGTATTTCACTGAATGAAGAAATGCCTGAATTTATTTAAAATCAAGGTTTTCATGGAAGAAGAAATTTTTTGACAGCAAAATTTTGATGGATGTATGGACTTAACCAGTTTGATTTTTGCTTATACCAGTGTATGTGCTGGGTATGTGTAATGTTGAAAAATATCCATACCTGGTCATAATATAGTTTGACTTATTTTTTTGGCTTTGAAGATGTGCATTACCCTTTTGTTTGTTTAACATAGCTAATGTTATTTGCTTTTTATTTTTCTTTTTAAAAGACATTTTCATCAGTTTCGTTCTGTGACCTCCTTGAGACGTTTATATAAAAATTACTAGTGAGTTAATCTATATCCTATTTTTTGGAATTTTTTTACTCCAAAAAATAGTTGAACATCCGTAGCTATACTACCTTTTGCCACCTTTCTCTTCCTAAAAGCTCTCTACCTTCATTGTTCTGATTGTAAAAATATCATTGAATCCATCCACAATATTAATATTGTAGTGCTCACATTGATACGTCTGCTAGTTCCTTAACCTGAAAGAAGTAGTTTGCGTTAGTAAGATTTTCATGAATGCCAGTGGAAAATGTGTCTCTAACTATTTCCCCTTTCTTTCCTTTTAACCCATTAGAACAGAAACAGACCTATATTTCTAAAAAAAAGAGTCCTAGAAACATATTCGTTGCAGCAGAAATCATCCCTACTGTTTCTAATTACTATATGTATTTTCACATTTTAGTGATATACCACGGATTCCTGAAACTTCTCACCCTCCGTTAGAATCCAGTGAGTACATGCCCTGTTTCTTTTACTAAGCATTGTCTTGAACCTAGCACAATCATTTTGCCTATGAATTTTCTGGAAGATGAACACTGGGAGATTGCATTGTCTCTAAGGGTTTTATATGACAAAATTCAATGTGTTTTGGTCTTATGTGTTAAATTCAAAATGATACAGATTTGATTAAATGCTATACGTATTTTAAATTTAGCAGGATTTTATTGTTCTCTTCATTGTTTTATTCTATAGCTTATGTTGTTAGCACCATGCTGGTATACATGCTGTGGCCTGAACCAGACATTTATTTGCCTAAAATAAGAGAAAAAATGAGTATAAGGGATTGTCAACATAGGTGACATCAAGACTGGGAGCAGCCTGGTCTGCAGTGATCGTGCACTGGTGGACTTCATAGCCTTGAGGGATATGGGTCAGGTAAATAGTAAAATCAGTACCCTGAATTTTAGTGAGGCAAACTTCCAGCTCTTCAAGGAGTTAGTCAATAGGACACCTGGGAAGCTGCTGTCAGGGGCAAGGGAGAAGAACAGAGCTGGCAGATCTTTAAGGATACTTTTCATAGAGCACAAGAGCTCTCAATCCCCAGGTGCAAGAAATCAGGACAGGGAGGCAAGAGACTGGCAAGACTGAGTCAAGACCTGCTGATCAAACCAAAGGGCGAGAAGGAAATGGACAGGCAGTGGAAGCAAGTACAGGCATCCTGGGAAGAGTTCAATGGTACCACCTGGTTGTGTAGGAAATGGAGTCAGGTACTCAACAACATTTTTGCCTTAGTCTTCTCTAACAGCCTCTCTTCCCACAAGTCTTGAGTGGGTGGACTGCAAGGCAGGGACTGTGGGAACAAAGTCCTTCCCACTGTAAGAGAAGATCAGGTTTGTGACCATGTGAGGAACCTGAACATATGTAAGTCTGTGTGACCTGATGAGGTGCATCCCAGAGTCCTGAGGGAATTGGCTGATGTGGCTGCCAAGCCAGTCTCCATGATATTTCAAAAGTCATGGCAGTCAGGTGAAGTCACTGGAAAAAGAGAAACATCGCACCCATTTTTAAAAAGGGTGGAAAGGTGGACCTTGGTGACTACCGACTCATCAGCCTCACCTCTGTGCTTCAGAAGATCATGGAACAGATGCTCCTAGGTGCTATACTAAGGGATATAGAGGGCAGGGAGGTGATTTTAGACAGCCAGCATGGCTTCACCAAGAGCAAGTTCTGCCTGACCAACCTAATGTCCTTCTATGATGAAGTGACTACATCAGTAGACAAGAGAAGAGCTATGGGTGTCATCTATCTGGACTTTTCTAAGGCCTTTGTCACAATCCCCCACCATATCCTTCTCTCTAATTTAGAAAGATACAGATTTGATGGCTGAACTGTTTGATGGATAAGAAATTGGTTGGATGGTTGCATCAGAGGATAGTGGTCAACAGCTCAATGTCCAGATGGAGATCCCTCGGGTCCATATTGTGACCAGTACTGTTTAGTATCTTTATCAATGACATGGTGGAATTGAGTGCATCTTCAGCAAGTTTGCAGACAGCACCAAGCTGACTGAAGTGGTTGACATTCCTGAGGGACAGGATGCCATCGAGAGTGACCTGGACAAGCTTGAGAAGTGTGCCCATGTGAATCTCATGAGGTCTGAGAAAGCCAAGTGCAAGGTCCTGCACCTGGGTTGGGGCAACTGCTGGTATCAATACAGGCTGGGGGATGAATGAATTAAGAGCAACCCTGTGGAGAAGGACTTGGGGATACCGGTGGATGAAAAGCTGGGTATGAACCAGCAATGTGAGCTTACAGTGCAGAACGCGAAGTGCATCCAGGGTTGCATTAAAAGAAGCATGGCCAGCAGGCTGAGGGAGGTGATTCTGCCCCTCTACTTCTTTCTCGCCAGTCCCCTCCTGGATTACTCTGTTCTCTAGACACAGCCTTATGGAGTGTTCAGTGCAAGAAAGACATGAACCTATTGGATTGGGTCCATAGGAGGGTCCTAAAAATGATCAGAGAGCTGGAACTCCTCACCAAAAAGGCTGAGAATTGGACTTGTTCAGCATGGAGAAGTGTCTGCAGAGACCTTATTGCAGCCTTTCAGTACTTAAAGGGAGTCTACAGGAAATATGGGGACAATCTTTTTAGTAGCACCTGTTGAGACGAGTGAGGGATAATGTTTTTAATCTAGAACAGGGTAGATTTGGACTAGGTATAAGGAAGAAAATTTTTACTGTGAAGGTGGTGAGGTACTAAAAGAGGGTGCTCAGGGAGGTGATAGAAGCCACATCCCTGGAAACATTCAAGGTCAGGCTGGATGATGCTTTGAGCAACTTTATCTAGTTGAAGACTTCCCTGCTTACTACAGGGGGATTAAAACTCGATGACCTTTAAAGTTCCTTCCAACCCAAACTATTTTATGATTCTATGATTCTATGAAAGGTACAAATGATGTCAGGATTTAACTTCCATTAAGTCCACATAAGTCCAGAGTTCTTCTTTCTCTCTTTTTTTTTTTTATCAAAAATGTGTTGGTTGGGTGAATTTTGTATCATGCTTCAAACGAAGGATTTTCTTTTTAACTCTCCCATTTGAATGGTGCCAGCTGGAGTGAGTGAGGGCCATGGCTCTTAGTCCTTTCTCATTTGAGCCTTGTCTGAGATGCGACCAGAAACCTTCTCTGGGACAGCATCCCATGGGGACACTGACTTCTGTTACACCTTTTGCAGGCTCATCTCATTAGTGAAGGCTGTGCCTCACTGGTGGAGAATTGCTGATATCCAGCAGGTGCTGGAGCATACTCCATGCCAGACACATGTCCTGTGTACCTTCCTATGTGCCAGTTCCTTGGGAGTTAACATTTCAGAGGCTACGGGGAGTACAATCCATACAACAGATGTGGGTTTCTTCATCAAAGATTTGAGAGCATAGAGTCATAGAACAGTTTTGACTGGAAGGGAGTCTTTCTCATTATGCTATCTACAGAAGTTTAAAATCTTTCAGTGTATTAGTCCAGTTATAAATACAATCTTTATACAATTCAAAGAAAAAAGCAATTCTTAAGTTACACAAATTTGCTTCAAAATTTTGGATGAGAAGTTCATGTGTTTCTCATGTATTTTTAGGTTCAAGTTCTTTTGAGTCTCAGAAGATGGAAAGGCCTTCTATTTCTGTTATATCTCCTACCAGTCCTGGAGCTCTACGGGATGCGCCACAAGTCCTGCCAGGGCAACTTTCTGTGAGTATATTTTCTTTTTCCTGATTTGTTAATGCAAATCTATGAAGCGCTGGTCCATCAACCTTCCACGTGCTCAAAGTCTATTGGGAAGTATTGTTATTAGTAAAGAATAATATCTTTCAAATATTTTTTTAAGACCCTCTGTACACACTCACAAGCCATTACTGTAATCACAGCAGATGTAGAGAATTGTTTTA
The DNA here is from genome assembly GCF_017976375.1 of Cuculus canorus. Classification (NCBI taxonomy): domain Eukaryota; kingdom Metazoa; phylum Chordata; class Aves; order Cuculiformes; family Cuculidae; genus Cuculus; species Cuculus canorus. The sequence continues at coordinate 15,448,276 of NC_071403.1, forward strand.
ACAATACACCGAGTGCAGAAATTTAGGTTGAGGGCTTTCTATCTGAATGTGCCTTTTAAGGTGCAGAGTTAAAACATATTCTGGTTTAAATGCACCCACAGATGCAAGATTATGCAGTGAGTACATAATATAAGTATAAACAGGAAACCATTTATTTAGCTGTGGTAAATACAAAAGTTTTGGTAGAAATCATCTTCCTTTCCATCTAACTTAATTAAATATTAAGGGATTTTAAATAAAATATATCTCATTGTCTCCTGGGAAAAAAAAAGGTTACTTTTACTTTGAGGTTAGTGTGGTCCAGTCTGGAAATTCTTTTTCTTTCTCCATTTTCAGTAATGTTTTCTGGTAACTTATTTCTTGTAGGTTAAACTGTGGTATGACAAAGTAGGTCATCAGTTGATAGTAAATGTTCTTCAAGCAACAGATTTGCCACCAAGAGTCGATGGACGCCCCAGGAATCCCTATGTAAAAATGTATTTTCTTCCAGACAGAAGGTAGTAGAATTTCTGTTTAGAAAATTATGTTGTAATTTACCATGTATTGAATCAACTTTTAAATGAATGCTTATGAAGTAAAGAATTCTTCTCGTAATTTGTTATACTTGGATTAATTATAACAAAAAAGTTGTACTTGAATCATGCAATTCAGTATCAAATTTGGTCTTTTTTTGTGGACTTTTGGATGAATCTGATCCACTGTACAGCAAATACTGTTCTCTTTTAGGCATTATCAGATGAGAAAGAATGAAAAGATTAGCTGCTGATGAGTAGATGGCATTTTGTGATTTATTTCTGCAAACAATTTACAACAAATATTTATGTTTCAGTGATAAGAGTAAAAGGAGGACCAAAACAGTAAAGAAAAGTCTAGAGCCAAAATGGAACCAAACTTTTCTCTACTCACATGTACATCGTAGAGATTTTAGAGAACGAATGCTTGAAATAACCGTATGGGATCAGCCAAGAGTTCAAGAAGAAGAGAGTGAATTTCTTGGAGAGGTGATACATACAATCACATTTCTCCTGAGTTCATTGTTTGGTTTTGAATACATACGCATATATATTTTGTATATATGTTTGTGTGTGTGTGCCTTGAAAGTAAAATTTAAACCTGATAATTTTTCTACTAGATTCTTATAGAGCTGGAGACAGCACTTTTAGATGATGAACCACATTGGTATAAGCTACAGACACATGATGAATCTTCACTACCTCTGCCTCAGCCATCACCCTTCATGCCAAGAAGACATGTTCATGGTGGAGAAAGCACTAGCAAAAAATTACAAAGTAGGTCTAAATTCCATTCATCTCTTTTAAATTTTAAATTAGAAATGCTGGATGTGGTGCAATGGTATTTAACTTTCATGTACAAGTTAAAAATATTATTTTATAGTCTTCTAACATAAAGGAAATGTGTGGCAGAAAAGAGATGCAAATTAGAACATTAAGACAAGGCATTCTTTCACCTGTAACACATAACTTCAAGTATGTGACAGTTGTTGGAATCACTTTGGTTTTCACTAGCAAAAGAAAATTTATCAAACATTTGTTTACATGAATTTCCTTTTAAGTCGAAAGTTGAAGTTCACCATTTGTGGATGCTTTTTTAAATAAAGTTTCTTTGTTTTAAAAATGAAAGTGCTTAAGGACTTATGAGGCTTATAAACACTTTTCATCGTCAAGTTAATCTCAGCCTCCAATATGCTCATCATAAACCTGAGAACTGTGCTTCTGCAGCAAAAAAAGTTGTATGCATGTATCTGGGAATTACAGTTGCTTTGATGAGTCTGATTTCAGGTTTGTATGAAGTAAACTAAAATAATGAATATATTGAAATATTTGAATACTGTAGCTTCTCTGCTAATTTAAAGTAATTTAAGATTAATTTAGAAATAAGAAGTACTTAGGGAACTATTTTACAATACATTTCCAAGCTATTCTTGGGTTTTTTAGAGATGGAAATCATTCATTCCATCCAATGCATAGGAAATTGGTGCACATTCAGGAAAGCGTTGAACAAATGTGATGTTGCTCTAATTGTTGCATGAGAATATGTATAGAGAGAGCAAATTAAAGGATAGCTTTCATTAGATATTTGAACCGTTCTAATAGCTGGCAGTGCTCTTTCCTCTTCCCCTCTCTTACCACATGCTACCACCTCTGTGTTCCTCTACAGCAAGCTGATTCAGCTTACTCACTGAAATAGCACAAAAGTATTTTTTTCTTTATTTACTTTTTGCTGCTCTAGTGAGATAAACTATCCTAGTAGATGATCTCCGAGGACTTTAGGGAAGGAGAAGGGGAAAAGAGGCTGTAGCAGCTGTAAAAGTTAAATTTTCTTAGTGGTTTTATGAAACATCGCTGTCAGTCACAGCAGTTTAGTTCTCATCCTGCATTGTTTAGACTTAAAATCATCTTTTTTATTTCAACAGTACATTAAATGAGCATATTTTTACATTTTGTAACACGACCAGATGTTCAGGTATTTGTTTACCTTACTGTTGTGCAGGATCTCGGCCAATCAGTGATAGTGACATCTCAGATTATGATGTTGATGATGGTATTGGAGTTGTTCCTCCAGGTGCGTGGGTGAACAGCATGGTCCTGCTTTTTTCTTCTTCCTCTTCTTTTTTTGCTTGTTTGGTTTTTTTTTTGGTTTATAACATTTTGGAATATTGAGGATACTGGTTTCGGAGAGTGCATTGTGAAAAACAAACCAACAGTTTTCCTGATTATTCCATAGTACCTGTACTAAATCATGGTGAAATAAATGATTTCTACTACTCATTCATTGATATTTCTTTTACATATCATTCTTCATATGTGAACCACTGGATGGTTTAAATTGTTTAATTTTTTGCTGCATAATGTTCTGAGCATTATTTAAAATACAAATTAAATTAAAAAAATAATTTGAAAATAATTCAGTGTTTATTACAAGCTTTTTTTTTATGTTGCTATTTGCTTGAAACTTAGATATAATGCAGTCTCCCATGGACTTTATTGAGAATGCATGGCTGTAGATTAAGATGCATGTGGCATGGCTATGTCTTTTATAGATTTCATAAGCCTTCATGAACTATCATTGCCCTGAATGTTCTTAAATATATACTTGGAGAAACTATTGTGGTTTGACTTTTAGTTCAGCATTCCTTAAATACTGAAAATCTTGCAGATCATTTTGGATATCACTTTTTTTTGCTTCCATTTGACTATTGTCGCTACAAGTCAGATTAATGTGTTTCCCAATTGTCTGAAATTAACTGAGGAATCACTATGTCATTGCCGGCACTGAATCAGTTTTTCTGTGGATCTTCCTGATGAAAATCACTGAATTATATCATGGCAGGATTTGGAAAGGTCTCTGTCTTCCTGATCTATGTTTAAAATAACCTGATAATTTATTTATTCATTATATAAACATATTTTATTAATACAGTATCCTTTTGATGTTTACTGAGCCAAATTCTCCTTCCTTTGATATTGGTTGGGTTCTTTCCCTCCTTCAATACATTTACCACCTGACTTACTAAAAGAGAAATTTCTTCAGGTATGTCTGGTAATGAATTTGATTTAATAAAGTGATCAATTTTTATATTTTTGCATCAACCAAGAAAGTGAACATTTGAAGTTAGAATAAATCATAGATTCTAAATATTTTTTCCCATTTATTATTTTCTTTTCAGTTGACACTGTAGATACTGGCATATTTTATTTACATTCAAGGTTTCAGTGTACTGTATTAAGAATTGGAACTTTTTCTCAGCTGCCAGTTCTTCAAAGCATCCATTTGCCATTTGAAAAAAAGCATTTTCTTTCTGGGAGGAAACATTCAAAAGTATTCATCTGAATACACTGGACTTTATTAGCTGGGTCAGCACTTGAGTAGCTGATTCTTATGGAAATTTGATGGGACTGTGCGTGCTCAGGTGTGCCTTTGAAGGATACATGGGTCCAAACTTTCACTGTAGAAAACCTCAGGATTTAATCTCTATCAGTAGGATTTACAATGAGGCGGGAGTCTCTAAACTAAAACTTGAGAGGCCTGGTAAGGAAATTCCTTCTGAAGTCCATCTAAGCATAAACAATATGACAGCTGACCTGATCAAGCACAAATTGGTTGGTTTTCAGTTCAATGGATACGTTCATTTGGCAACTATAAGTGGAGTTCATCTGTTTGTGATTCCTATGGGAAGTGGATACACATATAAATATCTGGGAGGGTGTGTGGGGTGGTGGGTTGTAGGTGCAATCTGAATTCTTAAATGAAGGTTAGTCTTTCAGCACAGAGGGGCAAAGTTAATTTCAGTCATCTGTCACGAATGTGTGACAGCCTAGACAGCATATTTTGCGGTGGGACCTGGAAAAGTTTGTCAGTTCCCACCTTCTACTGAATTGCTTGGGAGTCTTGGGTACAGATTCACAAACGTGCCTGGAAAACAAGTTCAGATATGCATTTCTACTCTCCTATACAACCTTACTTACTTATATTGCTAAATCTTCTAAGACTTAGGGCTGTTATCCTTAGTTTTCACAGTAAGGTATCTTCTCCATCTACCAGTCGTCTCTGTTAAAACTAAATTGCATGAAGTTCCTTGTTGTGCTGCACAGTCTTTACCCCTTCCCTCCTCCTGCCCCCCAGTACCATGAACCTCACAAGAGTGTGCTACAGCTCTTATCTGGTTCAGATTTACCACACATTCTCCTCCGAGGAATGCATGTGGAAGAGAATGACCATTATTGAGATTTCCCCATAATGTAGGATGATGATGCAGCTCAAGTGTACTCTTAGAGCACTTTGGCATACCCTCTGTTAGCTTTGGGTAGATTAGTTTAGGATTAAGATATTCCTTTTCAACAGAAGTAAGAATACCAAAATTGAGTTTACAACATGTGACGCAGAAGAAAATGTTTCCCTTTTCCTTCCTTTACCACTTACTTGCAAATATTACCCACCATAGTGCTTATATATATTATGAATAAGGTCTGTCTTTATTAAAGGTGTATTCTTACAGTGTTAATTTATTCTTTTTATTGAAATGATCAGAAGAGAAGGAAGTTATTTTGCCATTTTAATATCTCAGGATTTTCACAAAGTTTATTGCTTATTCTCTAAAAACCAGGCACATAACTGCAAAGTATGGAGGCACAAAAGTTCGATTGATCACTACCATAAGATAAAAAAGGAATGATGAAAATATTTTAGCTATTTTAACTAATGTTAGAAATCCTTAAAGCAATAATTTCAAATGGTTTGGCAATTGCTAAGGCAAATGCAGTATTAGCATTCAGTAATAACAGAGAAAACTGTTTTCTTAGAGGTTTGAGCAGCTGCAAAGAATCACTGCTTGTCAATGGAAGTCTGCTACATCAACAATAATGACACTGATAACTTCAAGGATATTTTAAGAAAAGTATTTTTCCCTTTTCTTATCACAAATCTGCCTGATCTTTCATATAATAATATTATTCTCGTTTACTGTTAGTATCTTGCAGTGGTATATATAATTTTTTTTTAAATCAGCTCATAGAACTGTTCATAAAAGGAGTTCATATCAACAGCTGAAAGTAACTGTAATTTGAAGCTCAACTGTAGCAGAATTGACTTTTGTAGTATGCCTACACAAAGTATAGTAGTAGTATGCCTACATCTATTTACACGAAGAAAATATTTTTTTAAATCCCTTAGTGTCTCCTCATAAGAGAGAAGCTCAAACTTCTTCATCATCTTTATGATCCTGATGCAGATCCACACGAGTATGTGTGTGCCTGTTTTTCACTGAGGAGCCCAGCGCACTAGATGTGGCCCCATGAGTGCTTAGTATATAAGAAGGGTCAATAAAGGATGATTTAATAAAAAAAATTGTGTCTTGAGGTAGATGATTTAATAAAATGCAGATGATTTAATAAAAACCAAAAGTGTCTTGAGGCCTATCTTTCAAAATTTCAGTAACTTTCTTAAATAACAAGAAAAAAGTTGATATACAGTTGGCACTATCCCAGAGGGTATTTTTAATAGGGTTATTGTCTATGCCATGTGTAACTCTTCAGAACAATTGATTTTTCTGTCATATGCATAAATGGTTGCATTGTACTTACCTTCCTCCCGTAGCAGGAGGGTAACATCAACACAACACCTTCTCGTCTGTGTTGTCTTAAAAAAAAAAAAGTTCTGGTATCAAAAATTTGCGAGAACCATTTTCATCATCCATCCAGCTTCCATTTCATGTCACATCTGACAGTTTCCCATGAGCAACTGAGAAACTTCTTCTGCATAAACTACCCTAAGCTTGATTGCTGCTATCATGCTGGTCCACGCAAAAAAATTTCTCTGCTCACTCTGGAGACCACAGAGCTTCTGTATTTGAGGATATGAGGAAATGTTACTGTTGCTGTCACTGTTGTGGTCACTATGGAAATTCTTAGCACAAATGTAAATTAATATCGCTCTGTCTGTTCTGTAAGCTTTGTGTACCCACAATGCACAAGTTTCAGATATTGTCCCCTGGATGGCTTGGCTATGAAAATATAAGATAAAATAATCTTTCAATACCAGATTTTTAAGTGCACATGATAATAGTAAGTGTATTTTTTAAGGCAGGCTACAGATGCTCATGAAATATATTTTAAACTGAAATTTATATTTAATTTTTTAATATTTAAACTGTATGTATATTGGTACAGTTGACTAAAGCTTGAAAAGACATTTTGGATTTCTTTGATTTTAGTGTTAAATAAATATAAACTAGTGTTCCTTCTGATAAAGATGGCAAGACTTAATCTAAAAAAAAAACTTGTTTGAAAAATGGTACATCTTTTAGCACATAGAGCTTAGATTTGGTTATCCTGGCAAGAAAAACATCCAGCTTTTGTCATGTGTAGTCTTCTTTCTTCCTCTAGCAAAAAACCAGACATGTTCTGCAGCAACCTTATACGTGAAATGAGGGAATCTCCATTGAAACCTAAGGGACTCCCTTTTTTTCTTCAAAATTTGCACCCAGTCCTTGTTGTGAGATCAGGGAGAGCCTCATTATTTTTTTTCTTTCCTAATTTTTTTGCACAACTCTGAAACACTTTTTCGGTAGGTAAAGTACTCCAGTATCACAGTGCATCATAATCTGTGAAACATTAGAGTCCTTTGTTAAAAGGCTGATAAACCTCAGTAGATATTTTTGTGCATGCTATCAACTTTTAAAAGCTTATTTTACAGTCAGTACTCAGAATAGCGTTGCTATTAAAAATGCTTTTCTAGTGGCAAGCATCTGAAGTTTGTGTAGCTACTAGTAAGATCACTCTGGTAACCACAAGTGAGTTCTCACAGAATTTTTTTCTCCGTGTTTTCTCTGGTTTTCAAACAGTAGCCCCTACCCTTCCCAAACTTGAGTAATGTCACATTTTAAATATGAAATTGCATTCAGTGTCTTTATTTGACACGTCTAACTCAGTATTGTTTGTCAACAGCACACACTTAACCACACTTAACATTATGGTCCCTGATGTTTGTTTCTGAGCTACATGATATGTTCTTATTATGACTACTTTTCTTTGGGCCTGAACTTGCCCACTAAGATCTGGCAATACTCATAAAGCTTCTATTTTCCCTGATTTATTAAACTTATCCTACTCCTGTGCTTCTAGAAATGGAAGAAAAAAAGTATTGCCCATGTTCTCACACCAGCTATACTATGAAGTAGAAGACACGGAAGTTGGACTAATGATAGGAGAAATTGCAAAGGTCTTTGCAAAGGTCAATTGCAAGCTGACAGTAATCAAAAAGTCTGTAGTAAAACTGTCTAATAATCATCTTTTTGTCAACATTGACTTCTTCCTATCTGCCTTCCCTATGATATTTGTAGTGGTAATATATCAAAGACAACAAGAACTTCTTCAAGTCAAACATTTTTTATTTACTATTGCTGGAAAGCTGGTGTAAACTATAGTATCCTACTGTAGCTTTCAGCTACTACAGCACCTGAGTGTTCTGTTGTCTTTGGATAACTTTTGCTGGTTTGTTCAGTACTGTGCAGAAGATGGAAACAGTTCTGCAGGCTATGATATTATAAGCTCTATTAGGGAAAGCAGTCTTATGGTGGCTTGGATGATAAAATGCATTATCTAGTAGGTCACCATTCTCAGTTTCGTGTTACTAAGATGGACTGGTTCAATAGTGGAAGATATTCTTATTTTAGGATTACTTATAACTGTTTTAACAACGAGTTTTGCTCCAGGTCTAATAACGAGACAATGCGTTCAGATAAGTTACATATCCATTAGAATACGTTGGCAAACTAATGCACAATTTTGGAAAAAAGGGATAAATTCTTCCTTGATATTTGTGATCAGGATTCAGACTTGCAACTAAACAGGTTATTGTCATTGAATATATGACCAAACCTAATACATATTCTATATACGGGCCACACTTTTAAGAGGGCTATAACAATTTGGTAGATGACAGAAGCACTAAAATAATTATATAAATCATACAAAATATGAAAAAAAACCCCAGACTTGAAACTCTTTAAAGAGATCCTTAAAAAGTGCAACTTATTTAATTCATCCAGTTGATGAGTGAGTGACTAAATCTTAGTCTTTTCCTGCATGGAAATAAGATTTCTGACAGAGGCCAGTTTTTTTAGCTGAACAAAGTAACACATTATAGCAACTTAATGGTAGACATATTCAGAAAAGCAACAAAATTATTATTTTTGAATCTAAACAATAATTTGTGAAGTCATTAAGAGATGACTTAAGAGAGGACCCTTTCTGTCATTAAGGGATTTTCTGTCAAGGGATTCTTGTAATCTAATTTAAATGTCTAGAAGTGAGCAACTGAAGTATGAGAAATTTTCTTAGGCTGTTTTAGAAAGATATCGAGCACCTCTTCAAAGCTCTTCATCTTATTGAGCTTCATTGTTTTAGGATGGGATTCAAAGTGTATATTGAGGCAAACAACGTGCTACATGGAAAAAGACACAGAAATATCAATGCTTTACAATGCACTGATATTCTGCTGATTTTTCTTTTCTAAATTCTTTGTAAAAATTAACTACAAGAGAATTTGCAGCTCATTCACAGTGTTTGGAAAAAATGTTCTGCAGAGCATGCAACATTCAATATTCCATACATTATACTCTAAATTATAGCAATTTTTGAAAGTAGAAGACTTTGGCAAAGTTCAGTGGGAGAATATATTTGTATTTAACTGAAACAAGAGTCAGAAGGATATTTTATATATGAGCAGTCCTGGATGAGTCTGTGCTGTCGTACACAGGCACACCTTCGTTTGTTTGAGGAGGTAAACCTGCATTGCTTGGACTCCTTTCAGATATTTGCTACTGTATGACAATTTTGAAGTACCAGTCACTCCGGATATTTTTCCTTAAGTCAGAAAACTGTTTCAATCCTCTCCTCCGCATTTCCCAGTACATAAAGAAAAACATCTTAGTTTCTCTGTTTCCATATGTATAGACATTTAAAGGTAATGCTAGTACTTTATCCTGGCTGCATGATATGTCAAGATGTGCAAAAGCTGAATGACAACTTGAAAGTTTTGTAAGCATTTAGACGTACATTCCTGGAAGGACTAACCATCTTAATTCTTTCCAAATTTTATTCCCTGATTTCCTTTTGTTGCCCTCTTGCCAGTGAGCTATAGACCTAGTACTAGAGAAAGTAAATCTACAACGCTAACTGTGCCAGAACAGCAAAGAACAACACATCATCGTTCACGATCTGTATCTCCTCACCGTGGCGACGATCAGGGCAGGACCCGTTCACGTTTACCAAATGTGCCATTACAGAGGTAGGTGTCACAAGCTAATGCAAAACTGGTTACTTTTAAGTTCCTATAATCTATCATTATTATCTTTTCTCTTGCTCATTGTTTTTTCACAATTTTAAAACTTTATTTGTTTATTTGAATTTGATAGTGTAATATTTGGACTTGATTAATGCTTAATTAATCATTTAAGAGCACTCATAGGACTAATCATAACTTTGTAAGACTTACTTCTTCATATTGATATTTTCTTTGTGATTCATCATCTGTGCATACCATAACTAATATATAGATTTGGAAAGGTTTTTTTCAGTGGCTGAATTTTTTATGAAGCCACTTAAGTATATTTAGAGGATAATAAATAGTGGCATGTGCAAATTTTATAATAACTATGAATTGAACCAATTCTGAAGTAACAGCAAGCTGAAATTATTAATGTCATTTATATTAATTTTATATATAAAATGTGACATTTTAAATGGAAGAAGTAAAAAAATCCTTTACAGAATCAGTCATTTATAAACTTCTATTTTCTGCATTTACTGCTTTTAGTAGATAACCTATTAGTAGGAGAATCCTTTCTGAGCTCTGCATTTGCAAGTTTTATGCCTTTATTGAATAGAGCCATACAAACTGGTTAAGCACAAAACTTGACCCACTTGATTTTGCTTGTTTTATTGTGCAGGGCAATAAGCTGCTTTTGCAACCTCTCATGGAACCCTAAAAATGCATCAGTTTCAACCAGTTTTCCTTTTCTCCAATTTCTATGACGCTTTGTTCTTGAACTACTGCAAGAACTTGAAGTGTTGCAGTAGCAAGATTATTGCCCACTGCCTATGGTAGTTTACTGAAAATCTACCCTTCTTAGCTGAAATTTGTGTACAGAATTCCGTGCTACAGTACTGTCCTTAACCATCTTTACTGTGTCAGGTATTTTGGAGCTCTATCACTGACCATTTGATACCAGTCATCTGTGATGTTTCAAAATGATGGTATATTCCAGAAAACCAGCTTCTCCTCCTGGTTGAGAATCCTGATGATCTTGCTTCTGCTTTTCCATCCTCTGTACCATATATCATTAACAGACAGAAGAGTATGGCTCCACATAAAACAGACAGTGGCACTGACTAGTTTTTTTTAACAGTAAAGAGAACAAGAACTCCTCATTCTGTTTTTGCAAACAATTATATGTAGTCTTGTATTTTTCTATCTACACGCACAAATGAGTTATTTCAGTCAGTTCCACCCATCCTTTCATTTTGTACTTTGAAAAACTAATGCTTCTTGTTCTGATGGCATTTATTAAACTAAAGGTAGGATCTGTCCTTCAAACAGTTGTTTCTTTCTCATTCTTTTCCACATGAAGAGAGCTTTGAATTACTGTCATGGAGGTCAGAGCTTAGCTGCATTTATACAAAGTGATACCTCTTTTGTATAATAGTTTAAGACTGCTAAAATCTGCTGCAAGTTCCCATATCCTATCCTAGAATTTTGTCAAGAATACTGAAGATACCTGCAAAAAGTTGACAGCCTAAAACCAACCCTTCAGAAATCTGGCTATGAATCTACAAATGCACAAAACTTAATTTCATGTGAGGTACTACCAGTTCTTGTGTTATCTTAGATATTCTTTAAGTACAGGCTTTGAAAATGGCATTTCAAATCCATCAGTGTACACAGAAAGAGGCATGTACTCCTAAATATGGTAGAAAAGGCTGCTTTCTAAACTTAGAAGTGTTTTTTGTTAATCTTAGGAACCAGTATTTTTTTAGCAGTCAGATAATAAAAAAATTAATGAATAAAAACTTCCTTCAGCCATCTTGTACTGTAGTTTGTTAAGCTGTATTATGTATGAAAAAACAACTTTATCATACATATTTCTGCCTTACAGGAGTTTAGATGAAATTCATCACATGAGAAGATCACGTTCTCCAACTAGACACCATGATGCCTCCAGAACTCCAGTTGATTACAGATCCAGAGAAATGGATAGTCAGTATTTGTCTGATCAAGAAAGGTACATCGTCAGCCTGAACTTGGAAAAAAAGTTTAGAGATGTCTATGTTGGTGTTCAGTAGAAACATGACAAATCTAGTGTCATGGTTTAATTTTTTATACCTCTTTTTTTGATAAACCTGGGCACTGGGTTGACAGAAATAGCAGGTATCTAGAATAATGGTTCTTGGGTATCTGTCCTAGAGTATTCTGTTGTTTGTTTCATTAATGAAGCACAGAGATTTTTGCTAGAAAACCATACATCTAGATGTATGCCCAGCTATTCTTATAACTCAGAATTTATCTTTTTCAGTAGCCAGGAAAATACCATGCATACTTTCCTACTAGTTGGGAGTTGCATATGATATGATTTGCATTCTTGTGCTCATAGATTTTGGACGTCTACATATGCAGTTTCACAACATCTTATGTAACATTCTGGTGAACTTGGTACAGTGCCCAAGCATAGCAAGAATAGTTCCAGTGCTTGTAATTAGCAAAAATCTGAAATCTTAGATGCATAACACATACACATCTCTCCCTGGAATACATGCATTAGCTGTACTCCCATAGAACACCTGGTCTCTCCTAGTAGGCATTGTTTTCAGGTATTTGGGAATATTCTAATAAAATGAAAGAAAAGAAGAATTTCTGTTTAGTTTGTAGCTGAAAAAAGTTTGAAAAGGTATTTCAATTCAGTATTTGGGAAACATAACGATGACAGCCACAGAGGTTATCAATGTTTGTGGGTTGTGTGTTTACTTTGAAAAAAAACAAACATAGAGCTGAACTATTACGGAAAACTTTTTCCATTCATATAAAATCAATTGTTCTACCTATTTTTTTAAGTAAGTTATTATTTTTTATGAATAAGGATGACAAAATCTTTGCAAATGATACAGTAAATTCAAGACAGAACATATATTTGATAGTGATGCGAAAATGTGTAAAGAATAAACCATAAAAATCTCTAGAACTCTTTGTCCAGTTTCGAAGCAACATAGAAATTGAATAACAGATGTCTTTTGCAGTGAAACTAATTCAGTTTTGTATATGATCTTGCCTGTTTCATTTTTCTAATGTGATAACATACAGATGGGAATTAATGAGTTATTTGGAACATTTTAGAATTCAACTTCATAGGCAAGAAGTATGTATAGAATTGTCTAAGTTGGATTGTTGTACTGAATTTCCTTTCAGAGGTGAATTGAAATGCTTTTTAAATGTAATAGTCAGATTTATCGTGAAGCTAATTTGAGTAATTTCCCCTTGTTCCAAATGTTTCTTGTTATTATTTATTGTAGGTAGTGATATATTCCAAAGATTCCTGAAGATATTTATTGAATAGATTTCTTATTCAGCAGGTCTGAAGAGGAAGAGACATTAAATAGTAGCTTTTGCCATTAGAAATAAACAGTTAACTGTCTAGATGATTTTCTTCCAATAAAGCCTAAACCTATGATCTAAATGATGATAAATGCATCGATTATGCTTGGAAAGCAGGGTTTGCATAGAAGCTGTTTTGGAGATGAACCATCACTCCAGAGCTCCAGCAGCAATGGGTGCTGGATTTCTTCAGAGGAGTAAGACACAGTCTACAGTTCTTTTCAATGTTCAGAAAATGCTTTTTGGAAGCTTAAAGATCAGTCATGGAAGATGTACATGGCTTATTTGGATGATTTAAAGATAGATCCATGTACTTACTCTCCTTGAGTATTAATCTTGTCTGCAGTGGTCTTTTTTTTCCAATTTCCCTTCCCATCTTTCCCTGAGATTTCTTCAGTTGGGGAGACTTTAACGCTTCCAGGTTTCACTGTCTTTCATTACTTCATAGGGAAGATCAAACCCAGCCTTTGCTGAACAAGATTTTCTGTCACATCCAAGGATTTTAACAAAATCTTCATTCAGTATTGTGTATTAGTATCAACAGTACTATAAGTATTATGTGTTTTTCATTAACTGAAACTTTCATCTGAACAAATACATTCAATAGGGAATGGCAGGAAGATGTGCCAGGGGAGGTTTAGTTTGGATAATAGGAAAAAAATGCTTCACTCAGGGCATCGTAGAGTGCTGGAACAGGCTTGCCAGGGAAATAGCCTGATAATATTCAAGAAGCACTTGGACAGTGCCCTCAGACACATGGCGTGAATGTTAGGGTTGTCCTGTGTAGGGACAGGAGTTGGACTCGATGATCCTTATGGGTCTCTTCCAACTCAGGACATTCTGTGATTCTATGAACATAAACTTAGCTTGAAAAGTAAGTCACTAACTGAGAGTAACATGAGAGAAATTGCAGCTGCTGATTACTTTTGATCATTTTCTCAATGATCTATTAGTCTCAAATTCATATTGAGTATTCTGAATAGATCTTTGTAAAAATAGGTAACATAGTCTCTTACTAAAGCATCTGATGTGATAAGCTTCCAGTGGAACTGATTTGTCCACTTTACCTTTTTAATATATATTTATATACATATGTACACACATGTATGTGTGTGTATGTATATAAATCTGTTAGGAAAAGCTTTTTATTAGGATACAAGGCTAAGCAGTATATTAGCTTTATATTTAGGATCATCATCCAACTTTCAAGACCCTTCTCATTTTTTTTTAGTGTTTCTTTTATTCCTAAATAAAACCTGTATTTTAGTACTCACATTAGAAAACCCTTGTTTTAGAGTAATTATCTTTATTTTAAATATCTCCAAACCAGTCATCTTAATTTATTATAGAACTGTGTGCATCTTCTACTGTGATGGATTATTTTGCTTTGTTTTTTTAACTTGAAGATTTCTTTGTGGGTTTTGTATTTTATATCCCTTTTCTTATGAAATTTTATATTAGTGTTTGCTTTGGGCCCATTACAATATATACTCTTTGGATTAGCAAAGGTAGAGTAAATATTAACATCTCCCATCTACTTTGCAACTCTGAAGAAAACGTAACTTCTTTTTATTAGTATTTGGAAACCTGCATGTAAAACCTGTCAGTCCTCTGAGCTTATGAGTGGAAATTTTGCTTAAAAAAACCCAAAACCAAACCCAAACCAAACAAACATCCCCCTGCCAAACAGTTAAGTTCATATATAATACATTTTGTCGTATCAAAATCAGGCTAGTGGTTCCAGATGCAAAGTTAAATCTCACTCAACTCACAAGCCAGTATTTCAAGCTGCTGAGTTTCAGAATTTTCAGAATTACTTATGCTGCATCAATTAAATGGGTGATTTTATAATGACATAAAGCACAAAACACACTGAAGAACTGCTGCTTTATCTATTTTGTAATCTTTTGTCTCTTCATCACCATAGTACTTCATATGATTCCCTGCTTTTTTTAAAATAGCATGTTTCCATGAAGTTTAGCAGTAATTTTATATTTACAATAATTAGGAGTTTTGGACCTTGGTCTTTCTGATTGTGTTGAAGTGCATAACACAACAAGATTAATTCAAGGGTTATTTCATGTCATAGTCATATTTATCATAGGCATAAATATGTATTATTTTTACCATCTTGCTGGTTGTAGCATGTGTTTGTCTACAGTAGATGAAAAATAGAATAAATGGCTGATTTTCTTAATTGGAAACAATAAGAAACAAAAAGTCTGAAGGCTAATTAGCATTTTTTTGTTTATTTAGGATTGCATTACAAAATACCGTTGAGCTATAATGCCAGAATTTATATTTCTCCAAACACAGTATTTCCAATAAACATATATCTTTGTTTTTTCTAAAGGGTGACTGGTTACTCTTCCCGTAAAATGATTTGCATTAAATTAGTAGCTCTGCTTTTTCATCTATGATTTTGTAACTTAGGAAGAAAAAAAAATCCCAAAATGACAACTGTCATTTTTTTTTCTAAATTATTTATTCATTAATTAGTTCATGAGAAAGGAGGTAATTCAAGAAATGTCACTGTTTTATGAATTCCTTTTGTCATGAAGAGGCCTGAAACAGTGCTTTTGAATTTTTTAAGGACAAATCCCCCACAATTAGGTGCGGTACTAAAAGGAATTTGTTGAAAATGTAGTTATCACAGGCATTTATTAGCTCACATTCTTTAAAACGTGCAGTCTGGGTTTGAATTTCATCAGGCTATCTATCTGGGTGGAAGCTTCTTGTTTCTTTTTATGTTTTCATTTGCATATCATTGGCATAACCCATGTCATCTAATGCTTCATAATTATATCTGTTTCACTCACCACCCATCCTGTCTGTGCAGTGAGCTTCTTATGCTGCCCAGAGCAAAACGCGGAAGAAGTGCAGAGTGCCTACATACCATCAGGTAAATACAGGAATTCCGTAATCATGAAGACATCCGGTAAAGAAATTCCTAGTGCTTTGTGATCCAGGTGTCAGTTGTTCTTTGTTCATTTTAACTCGGATTGAGATTGTATGTATGTTTGTGACCTTCAGTAGTAAGGATTAAAGTGGAAGAAATTCTGATTTTGCAGTTGTATTTCATGGTAGATTTTCTGTCTAGTCACAGAAGTCTTGATCTTTGAATGCATGACAATGTTGTTATTATTTCAAGCATTCCTTTTTAGTTGTTTCTATGTTTGTTTTTGTTTGCCTTTGTATGTTTATATTACAGCCATGCACAAGTCAACAATCTTTACTTGTTCTAACACCTAATCTCATGCTGATTTTTGTCACCTGTAGAGGAAAGAACAGTTATTAATGCGGGCTCACTATTAAGAGATTGGAGGGGTCCCCTATTACTTGGGTTTTCATCTACAACTCGTGCCGTAATTTAGATCCAGGCATCAACTTTGTAGTTTGGACTCATCTTCAGTCTTTATTAATCTCTCATTCCAAAGCTTGGAGCTCCTCGTCTCAACTCTTCCCAATGTTGTAAAACTAAAGAGGATTGAAATAATTTAATCTAACAGATATAACTCTCCTCCCCCTTTTTTTCCTCTACATCCGCCAACCTTATCAAAAATACATGTCAGATTGCGTAGAAAACCTTCTATTTGGAATCAGTAAAAACCTAGATTGAAGTTGAAGAAATTAACCATTCTATTACTTCAACCAAGTAGTTAACCATTTTCTGTTTCAGGATCTGGGTTTTACTAAGAGTTTTAAGTCAGTGCCGTATGTTTTAAACAGTCAAACTCTTAAAACCGTATTATCTAATGTGCTTAATCATTTACTTGGTGTAGGATTTTCACCTACAGAGAATGGTTTTTTTTCCAATATGCATTGAGTTGCTTTCGTTCTCTCCATCGAATTTGAAAAAGCATCGGTGATATAATAATATATCACAATAGTATAAGGGTAAAGTAATAAATACAAAAACTTTCCAAAAATCTGTGCATCAGTGAAGATGTTAAATTAAAATGTAGGTTTTCATTATGAGTAGAAAGTGTTTCTTGTACTTCAGCTGAAAAAGCTTTTACCTCAATGCTCTAGGTTTAAGAGGTTAATAATTCTAATTATTGCTGTTACTTTTTTTATGACCAAGTAACAAATTCACCCCTTTAAATTAACAGTAATGGTATACTATAAAATAGAATGGTACTTTTAGTAATGTATTGAAGGTGAATATAAGGGCATTAGAAGACAGTAGGCTGATTTTGAAAATTAATTCTCAGACTTATACAGACTAATCCAAGCTTGAATAATACCCAGAAAATTGCTAATGTCAGTTCTTGACTGAATAGTCTCAAAAATCCTTTCAACAAGAATTTGGTCTTCTCATTGGTTGCCATCTTTTGTCCTTTCTCATTGGTAGTGGCCAGACATTTATTCATCTTAGAAACATTATATGGCTTTACCCTTGTTTTGTAGACAGCTTGCTGGAAAATGTTTTAATTGAACATTGAGGCAGCTTCAGCTTGAAATGGGAAAGAAATGTTAAAGGTTTCCCATTAAATGAAAGAAATACTAATATGAGATAGTCCAAGCTACAAAATTAGGATATAGGTTTAGTTTAATACAACAGTTTAGAATAATAGTAGTCCTAGATGTCCATCTTGCCCATCTCTATGGATTTGTTGACTAATAGCAGAAATGGTGGAAGGACATGTGTACCGATGCCATGCACCATGGTTGGTCACAGTCCATGCCTTTGATCACACCCACTTTGATTGGTAATATCTGCTAGTTTGCCACGATTGACAGAATGGATTACTTTCTTTCAACTTTATTGTGTCAGCAGTGGTGGCAGCTAAACCTGTACACAGGTGTCAAAGCTGCTCTGTTAAATCCCTCAGAGTTTTACAGACATTAGGGTTTCCAGGCAGAGAGTTGCTTTGTCTCTCTGTGACACAGCCAGATTTGCAACCTTGATCTGCTGTGCCTGAGTCCGAGTCTTAACAGGAATTAAAATGTCCTACTGGGACAGACTGTTCTGGATGCTGAGAAGTCCTCAAGGCTGCTAGTAATTCTGCTAATAGCACCACATGTCCTGGTAGAGTTTACGGAAAATGGTTAGAATTTGATTATTAATCCTTAGCCATTAAATGGTCGTGATCCCCACTTGGCAGCCACCATTTGCCTTTAAATTTCTCCCTTTTTTCATTGGGTAGAGCTGGATAGTAACTCAAACATTTCCTGTTCTAAAATCTCTTGTACTGTAAAGTAATGATATTAGACAGTTGTCATATAGCATCTCCGAGTGCTGCTGTGCTGGCTGATCTAGTAGATCTCCTAGGTTTTATAGTCAGCTTGTTAGTAATAACATTTAATTACATTGGATTTTGAAGCTGATACACCACTTCAAAAAGACTTCTGCATTCAAAAATACTAGATGCTAATGCATCTATAATTGTGTTTGTGATACTATGTATCGCTGTTTCAGCAAGCTTTTGATGCTTAACTACTGAAAGCGATAGTAGTTAAAGTCTAAATATGGCATTACTGAGAGAAATAAACAGCAAGTTTAATATCAACCTAATCCTAAACCTTTACAACAGCTTGTATGTATTTATTAAAAAATCTCTAAAAGATGAAATTTAGATTACTTTCGTTAAAAGGAAAAAAATCTGAGTTCTACTAGTATTGTAATGAGCTCATGGACTGTATTAAAAAAGTAAATAAAAAAAATTGTCCCCCAGGGTATCTGTCACAGTATTTGCATTGAAAAATGTACACATGGAGAAATCTACGTATTAAAGCTACTAAATGAAATAGAATATTACACATTTATTTTACGTTCTTGTCAGTCTTGCCTTACTTTACCTGTCTTTTTATTTCTGGCATGTTTTTGTGTTCTTTTTTCTTTTCTGTTCTACCACATTCAAGAAGTTCTGTTAGGCACTATAAAACATTACCACCCAAGATGCCTTTACTAGAAAATGGTACTCATTGGAATCTATACAGGTAAGAAGTGTTTGGAGTCCACTTTAAGTAGTTAGATCCTTTTTAAGAAGTAAATAAACTTGCCTTGTTAAATGAAAATTAGAGTTTCCACAGTGTTTTTATAACTGAGATAAAGGATATAATCCTAAAATAACTTGATATAACTGTCTTGACTAACCCCTACATTAAAGAAAAAACAACAAAAGCCAAAACAGAAGCCACTTTGGTTTTGGTAGGGTTTTGTTTCCTTGCTGTTAAAATTATATGTTGCATATTTTTCTCTGTTACATGATTTTGTTTGTGCATATGATTTTGGTTACATGTCAAATTTATTTTCATTTTGTTTAAATAATTTTGATTTACAAAGCTCAACTCTTCCTGCATGTGCTAAGACCAAATCAGTGATTAGACAGGATATTTCCCTCCTTCGTGATTGCCTTAATTCACGAATACCGAAATTTGGAGATGATCTGCTGGTTAGGTAAGAAACTGAGGATTAATTCCCCCACTCCTGTTTGGTATCTCATATGGATTTGCAGAATAAATGAGCGTCACTGTAAAGTGATTTCATGTAATATGTAGTATATCACATCCTTTTATGTTGGCCTAAGATTTACTGCTGTTAATAAGGATTTAAATTTATTGTCTGGTATTTTTCATTCCACTTTCTTACAAGTGGATGTTTTTCTGTCTCATTCAGTTATAAACATTTTGATGATCTCAGCAAAAAAAATCTAGCAGTTTTTTGTTTGCTTTTATTTTATAAACAAATCTTGGCACTGTCATCCAGTCAGCTCTTTTATGTTTTCCTTAATTAAATCATTGTGATTCTACATTTTCTGTAAAAAGAGCATTATTTTATGAGTTAATATCTAACATTGTATTCCTTTCTTTGTTTTCTTTTTCTTTCTCTTCTACCATTGGATGCAATGCACTGGCACTAGTGAACTACAGCCCTCCCTTGACAGGGCTAGGAGTGCTAGTACCAACTGCTTGAGACCAGATACTAGTTTGCATTCACCAGAACGAGAAAGGTATAAAATAAAAACTTATGAATTTCTTGTCATCTGTGCTGGTGATTTTATCAGTTTTGTTTTCCCTTCATGTGAATACTCTCCATTCTTGTACATCCATGTCTGCTTTGGTATTTGTAGACGTTTTTGCTCCTGTATTCTTGTATATCACGTAAATGTGTGTTGGAGTTTATACTGCTTCTGGCTTCCTTCCTTGTTTTTGTTCAAGCTTATGTCATTATTTACAAAAGTCCTCAGTATGCTGATAATACCATTGCAGTGTTAAGTATTTTGACAAAGTACCACTTGGTGTTAATCTTCATCATCATTTGCTGAAAAATATTACACAATTTTCTTGCCTGTTCTGTGGACTGCTAATAAGGCAGTGACATAATTTATAAATTTTGACAAAACTCTCATATTTCACATCAGAACCATAGTTTGTATAGTGATGTATTTTCTGCAAACAGCCAAACTTCATTGCTTCCTTAATCAAATCTGCTACATCTGCTTTTGCAATTACAAGACAAATCACTGCATTAAGTTTTTTTTCAGTCTGTGACATTATACTAAGGCTCACATAAGTCTTTAAGAGACATGTTTGTAATTTAAATGAAATATTGTTATGTCACGTACATTCTGTAGGCATTTTATGGGTGCTTTCTATATTTTTAATTTTACGATAGCTTGGTTCAAAATGTTCAATGAACCAAATACTGTCGGTGTGTTTGACAGATGGGATTGTGCCACAAGCAAAATTTTCATCAATGTCTGTGGTTTTGGCTAAGAACGATACCATTTCAGAGTGAGATTGTGGCTTCACTGAAAGAAATAATAGACTCACATTGAGTGGGAATATGGTAGAATTACAAATTTGTCTGTGCAATACATATTTAACTATTGTTGCAGATAATAATTCAAAGTTGCTTTGTCAGTCAGCCCACAGTGAGTGGTGATACCAGTCGCATCATTTTCATTATTGAGAGGACCTGGGAAGAAAAGCAATAAGAACATGCTTTTTTTATTTGAGATGAAGTTTCTCCTAAGCTTTTTTTGTGAAATTTCCCTTTCCCTCTTTCCCACTTCCTCTGCTCCTTGATTGGAACTTTGCTGTTCTCAAGTTGTGCCCTTCTTGCAAAGGAATAACTGTTGTGCTGAGATATCTCAGATGGATCTACACTAGTTCATTCCTTTTTAAGAATGAGCTCAATGTATCATGGTTATTAAAAAAGCAACAAAATAAAGTATGGTAGAAATAAAGTCACTCAGAAAAAAATACAGGATATCATTCCATACCTTTTAAAAAAATATCGTGGCATCGTTTTAAAAACTAAATGTGTAGACATATCCAGGTGTATTCATCTATGAGCAGGTATTTAATTTAATAACATATGGACATGAGAAGTATATTTTCTACTTTTATTTCAAGATGCCCCCATCAAGTTGAATATTCAGTGAAACAGTAACTGGCAATTGTAAACTATCTAATTAAAACACTATACTCAAAACTACACCTGTCACTGATGTTAAGTACTTATGTCTTTATAATTCATGTCCAACAACCTCTGTCCAATAGGCACAGAATCTGCAACAATTTTTCATTTGCTCCCCGTGAAGAGAAGTGTTTGGTCTGTGTTAATGGGCTCTGCTGCTACTAAACACGTGGTTTTGCCAAATTTTCTGTGGGCCTGATAAAGAAAAATTGTCCATCACTGTGAAGCTTTCACTTCTTTGCCTTTAGAAGCCCTAAATAGGCAATTTTGACTTGGGAGTCTTCATGGAGGTACAGAAAAGCATATTCAAATTTTCCATAGTGATTTTGTTGAAAATAGTAAGATCTGTGTGGCTCTGGCAGAGGACATCATACATTTTTTTCTTTTCTTCTGACATAGATCATGTTTTTCCAATACATCCCAAATTTCAGGGGAAGATGTTATATTTAATGTGTACAGCCTACCAAATCAATGTTTTCGTTATGGGGAAAGCTAATTTTAGAAGATTTAACTCTCCACTGTTGACTGTATCTGCCTGCACTTTAGCCTAAGATTAGCGATCAGTTGAGCATAATGATAGAGGAATCTTTAGGTGGAAGAACACAGAATTGAGTTCAAGGTATGTAGAAAGCATTTTGTTTCTGTGCTGGACAAAACAAGAATAAGAGACTTAAAATACAGAAAGACAGGTTCATCTTAAATAGTAGGAAGGCTTTTTTGAAAGCAAGTATAATGAAATGCTGTAATAGACAACATTGTCTTGACTTCATTAGTGGAGATTGCATAAGATGGGAGTAGATGAACAACAGTCAGGTGTAGAGTTGGCCCTACTTGTAGTAGAGAGAAATACTATATGGTTTTGTGAAGTCCAATCTATACAGAACCACTTTATTATCATTATATTTAAGGGGACCTATATTGGAGGTATTGTTATATCATGTTTTTTCCCCTGCACCCGAAATGAAATTGTAGATTTTATTTAAAAAGGTATGCTTTTACTCCTCAAAATATAAAGATAGACTTCTAGATGTGGCATTGTATATTTTCTTCCACAAAATTATGAGTATACTCATCTATGAAACACTACTTCTGCTTATTCCCCCCAACAATTTTTCTCAGAGGGTATAAATTAGATTGTATTTGAGCTCGAGTTAAAATGGTCCACTTGAGCTATTCTTAACAAAATTATATTGGCTGTGTATAACTGATGGACAGTAGAGCCTTATTTATCTCTGTTAATGTTTTTTGGAAGTGGATTTGACTCTTAAACTCCATACAAAAACATTGCCATTTAGAATGATCGGATCAGTTACTGGTTTTTAAGATACTGCTTTGCCAGTGAAGGTCATTTTGTAGGTTCATGTATACCAGCAGAAAAATACTTTCAGCAATATATATGAATTTGAGGCATATAAATCTTGTTAGTTACACTAAAACAAAAACAAAGCAACAACAAAGACATTTCTTTTCTCCTGCTATAAGTTTCATCAGCCGAACAAGGGAAATCTGTATACCTGACTGGCAAACTGACCTTGCCTCGACATAGGCCAGCCAAATTTTTTTGGTAAATAGAATGGTTTGGTACAGAACATAATTCTTCCTATATTTGTCTTTGGCACAGTGTGCTCTAGGATACTCAGAAAGATCCAGTCCCTTCTAATACAGCTATACAGTTGCACCATGCCTGCCGTGTTTTTTTCTCTCTTGCCCACCCTCTTTATTCCAAGCAGGTTTCATTCAAAATGCTTGTATTGTTGAAGTTCCTGTGATGATCTGCAAAGCATATGTCAGTTTATAATACAGTCATAAATATCCACTAACACCAGTGAAAGTGTTTGTTGCTGCTACTACTTCCTTTAGTATGATTTTTTTATTGTCTTTTTCACTGTGTTTCAAAATTTCTGCTTTTTTTTTTCCTTGTAAATTTGGTACCATTTCTTTAGAACAGAGAAGTTTTTTTTACAGCCTCCAGTCAGGAAAGCACATAGGCATGAGTGTTAAGTGCAGTATCTGAAATAATTCAGCAGTGGTTTCTCATCACAATTACATCTTCACCAGATTGGTTCAAGATTGCAGCGACAGTTACTTAATACACAGTATGGTTTTTATTTACTGCCTGAATTTCTTATGTTGGAAGCAATTGTGTGCATTAGCAGTTAGTGGTTGTACAGATTTGTACTGCTTGTATGTCTTGGCCCCGAGACATTACTTAATGGAAAACTGAGCAAATAAAACTGAGGAGCACAGCCCAGGGAATAGTTCACGTACAACAGGGTCACCGTATCTGCAAAACAGAGCACAGCAGCTGTGTTAGAGTTATTCTGAGGTCGTTCACTGCAGTAAGGATCAAAACATTTCAAAGGTCTTCAGGATGATGAGGATGTCACTACCACCTAAACAAGATGCAGAGCCAAACAGTTCCCTGTTACCTACTCATAAATAGCGAACAGAGTTTACAGCTGTCACTCGATCCTATTAAGACCTGTCCCGATTTCGTGTTGATTCTTCTAAGGTATTTTCTTAAGTCTGACTGTTAGGTGTTTATATTGCATGCCTTTAACAGTTTTCTTGAATATCACCATTTTCATTTGAAATAATGTACAGTAAAATAACTGTCTGTGTTAGGTATGCAATGTCTTGAGTTTCCAGTTCTTTTCAAACATGTAAAGGAAGATTATTGCATGTTTGTCAGCGTTATACTGTGGCTCATGATCATTCAAAATTTAGTGACAGTACGTGTTTTCAAAGTTCATACTGCATGACCTAGTTAATTCTATCAAATACTGTTTAATATTTATAGTGTATATCAGCATATTAAGGGCTTTGACCGAGTGCACTGATGCATTAACATTTTCTTTAACTCTCATTTTGGAGAGAAAAAGAAACTTATCTACTGCAAACTATTTCCTCTTGAAACTTATGGAAAATCTACCTAACTGTTCAAGTGATGCTAATCTCCTTGAAACCTTTGTTATTTGCATGTTCCATAATTCAAACCCTTTTCCTTATTATATGGACTGGAAGGATGCCTCAGAAAGTGAAATATTAGTCGTGCAGGTTTTATGTAGACATTTTGCTGTTTGTAAATTAATCAGTATATTTTTATTTTGTATATTGTTATGCATACATTTATACTATTATAACCACATAACATCCCAACGAAATGAGGAATACCAATCTGTAGTATAGTATATATAATTCTAAATTAAATGAGCTTTTTCAAGAAAAAAAAAGAATGTAAGACACCTGTTTTCATTCGGAATTCAGGTCCTTTTTGTTAAATTTAATTATATAACAATCTGCTGGCATGTAGTGCAAGGATTCAGAGAAATGAATGGAAGAAGAAGCTGGCTGCACACACTTTTGATGTGTATTTTTAAATAAAAAAAATACTTTGGTACTTGTACACAAATGTGTCTCACTTAGTTGTATCTAATTAATTTACCTTTACTTTCTTGCTTTATGCCTTAGATTTTTTTCTTATAATTCATAGTCCTGCATTTTTAGTGAGAATACATTTTTTAGTGCAAAAAGCTAGGAAAGATGGGTTTTACAAAATACCAGCCTGCAGCTGGCAGAAAATGGCCACCATATGGTCTTTGAAAATCACTTCTAGTTTGGAATTATAACTTTCTATGTGAATGACAGGTATTTAGGTAGTCTAGTATTTAAGAATATTTGACAACTTAATGGTATGCTATGTAAAAGATTTGTATCAGTCTAAATTCTGCATCTTTGGGCACACGTTCTGTTTGTTTCAGCTCTAATTTTTCTGCATTAAGCAGCTGTAAAAATAGCATACTTGACAAATAGAAAACTACTGGAAAAAATAATTGAATTACACACTTTCATTACTTTTTGGGGTATTTTTCCAGTTCCTGATCCCATATATTTAATTTTATCACAAACTAAATATCCTATTTTTTTCCTGTTTTATTGAATGGGCAAACAGGGGTAAATGGTCCCCCTCCCTAGAGAGGAGACGACCTACTAGTCCCAGGATTCATATCCAGCATGCTTCTCCGGAGGATGACAGGTACTAGTCGACTCCTCCCAGTTGAAACGTGGCTCACTGCATCTTGCAGTCTCAGAGGAGTATACTGAAATTTAAAAGTATGCATATATGTAGAGAGAGACTTAAAACCTCCAGAAGCCCAAAATAAAACAGCAGCTTAGGTTTCATGTCTGGATTTTCTTGAGTTATTACAAAGCACCCAGGAATTAATGTTTATTTTCCCTTTGTCTGAATGGTCACAAGCCATGAAATAAGATGTCTATTACAACAGATCATCTGTGTTAGAGTTCTTCAAGTCTGTTTTTACTTGACTCTGTAAATGTTGGTGGTGTTTTCACTGTGCTGCATCATAATATGATAATTTGTTGTAGAGCCTGTTCTTGTCTAGGTGTTTATTTTTATTTTTTATTGGATTTTTTCTCTTTTTTTTTAACAAAATCTTCTTCAGAAAGGGAGTAAACCCCATAAACTCATGTATTGGAAGTCTTGTTAACACTTGCTAGTTGATGTATATAAAAATAGGCACTGTTCATAAATTGGTCTCCATGGTGCAGATTTTCTTAACAAGGTAGGTTTTGATTAAAACCACCAGTGCTTTAAATATTTTTTTCATGCTTAATACCACCTATAATTAATAGAAGCACCTTTGATTATTTTTTGGGGGGCCACAAACTTTCTAGTCAAATTGATTTTGGTATTCCATTACTTTGGCAGTAGTAATTTTTTTTTTATTATTTTTTTCCTGTATAGAACTAGAGATTTTTCAAGCAGACATTATACTTTCTATTGAGATGCAAATTCAAAATTCTTCATTCAATTTTTTTTGGTGTTGCAGTAAATGACAGAGTAAAGATGGTTTATGTAAATAATCCGTACACGTGTAAATTCTTATAAAATTGCACTTAAAACTGGAAAAGCAGTGTATGGATGAAACTCAGTTGCTATAGTGCTATTGCTTAGCTTCTGCTAAAGTCTATCCACAGTACTTTTATTTGTGTGATAATTTGTCTTGTTTACTTGATACTGGATGTATTCCACTAATACAAGGTGGGAAGAATGTAATTGTGCTTGGATAGCTTTTCCTTTTTCCATTTGAGTAAGGCAGCATTTTGAATTATAAAGTTAAATCTGTGAAACATTATTTCAAAATGGTCCCTCCTTATAGATACTGCATTTCTAGATTTTCTTCGTTATTAGTAGTTTACAAATGTACTTTGTATCTTTTAGGCACTTTTGAGTAGTTTCCCTTCTCATTCTTAAATTAATGGAAGGATTGTCTTTGACTTCAGTGGATCACTGATAAAATCTTGTCATTGAAATGACTAGAATTAAGTCACAATCATATCACATATCAATGAAATGAGGTTTTTATCTAAATACTGCCATTCTTAATGGACAATTCTAAGACTTATGATGTCAGCCAAAGTTTTGCAGAGAGAGACTGAAATAATGTCATACCTGTTAGCAAGCATATTACACTAAAGCATTGATACGATACACAATCTGTTATGGGAAAGATCTTGAACTGGAGAAATGGAAGTCTAATTTTCTTAGTGAAATCTGTGTCACCTTGTGCTCAGAAGTCTGTAGGTAATCTGGTCACCAAATCCCAGTGATGCAATCAGAGATGAACTGAGAAGGCATGTAGGCAACCCCAGTCCTGATGAATGGTTGCAGCCTCCCAGTTCCAGGATCTTTCTCTCAGATTAAGAGAAGTTCAGAGAATCTTAGGCTCTCTTGGGGGTTGGAACTAGATGATCTTTAAGGTTCCTTCCAACCCTAACTATTCTGTGATTCTATGATTCTTTGTATTGCATGCCCAGTACAAAATAATAGCACACCTTGTGTGTAGAGAACGTATCAGTGAGAGGATCAAAGGTGCTTTAACCTTATTTTCAGCTCTTTAAGTTTACATTCATTCTGATTATTTCCCATAGTTTATACGGTTGCCAACACCATTCAGTTCTATAGTTTATGAGGTTTGGTTTTTTTTTTGACAATTGATGCAGTGGGATGTCAGTGGGATATCAAGGGATGACTGTCTGATGGATCAGCAGTGGTAACTAACTATCTCTGCTTTCAAATCGTATTTTCACAGATTAATTGACTTTGGCAGATGTCATCTTGCTCTTTGTTTGAGTACATTCCAGGTTTATCTTACAAATTGGCCCAATTTCCATGTAGGGTGCAATCAAGATCTATTTCTGAATAAATTTCTTAAACATATGACTTATGCATTATTTCTAATTTTGATAATTTAAATTCCATTTTTGCAACATTGTGTTTATTGAAAATGATTTATATGTAAATTTCAGTAAAGGTTTTGGCAAGGCTGTTGTTATTCTGGAATTTTTTTCACTTGCCATGCAGAAAAAAATATTTCCTTGATGTACCTTAACAAGATGAAAACATAGTTTATATGTTATTTCAGCAGTAAGAATTAATAAGAGTTTGGTTAGGATCTTGTACTTTAAGATGTTTTAAAGAATAGGTTTTGCTGGATTTTATAGCTTCATTACTTGGAGTTTTTTTGGGCATTTTATATTAGAAAATAGAATTAGAAAGTCTGTCTACAGTGAAAGACCTTCAGGTAACTGGAGAACTGCAAAACGTAAGTGATGATAAAAACCAGGAGAATGAAAGTTGAGTATTTAACGGTAGATGAGAATTTATTCAGACTGTTCTTTTTGAAAAGTCTGCATATCATTTCAACATATACCCGAAACAGGATGAAGTAAACCTTTCTCATATACTTTCAGTTAAGAGAAGTAGCTTTTGGTAGTCATGCATGCATCTGTAAGAATGCTTGTCCAGGAGTCATCCTGAAGCCAACTGGGGAGCAAATACCCTTCTGGTACTTCCATGAAGAGAACTAGAGGTGTGCTGGGCACTGTCAGTGACAGACTGATTTTTCCTGGATGATCCTATCCCTTCTTTCCAGCAACGCAATGTGACTTAATCAGGAAGGAACTTTTGCAAGGTGTGAATTGAGGTAATAGGAAAGTCCATGAGAAGCTACAGAGTAGTTGTGACCTTCCAAACCATGTAGATCCAGCCTTTCAGAAATCTTCAGGAAAAATCAGGAAGTATTGAACATTCTTGATGTCTTTTTGACTACAGAAATTATCAGATTCTCTGTAAACTCCTGAGGTCTCTTGTGCAAGTCAGTAATAAATAATTGTAAATGTTACATGCTGAATTTTATGAAAATGTTATTTTGTCACTTTTGAAATAGTAATTTCTAATGGTGATATTGTATTTCTAAGAGTAGGTTACTTTTACATTTAACAGTGATAAATATTTTGAGGAACATGGATCGTTTTAACATGAACTGTGACCAGCTTGGCTGTATATAAAATAACATGTATACAGCATTTGTCTGTAGACATAATAAGGCATTATTGATCAGTGATTTGGTGTGACAGCTGGTAGATTTATGATCTTAAGAGAAATTTTAGTGTTTCCTCACCATACTGGAGGTATAGATGCAATTTATTACATACCCTAGACTGTTCATGGACTGTAAATTTTGCTTAATTTTCTTATTAAGGCCAAGTTTGATATTAAAAAAAATATTATGTTGATAAATTTTATCGAGGAAAAAATATTTTTATCATCTATTCCATAAAAACCAAATAATAAGCCCAAAAGCTAATAATATTTATGCCCACTTGAAAGCTCTGAACAAATTCTGAGGTTCTTAAGCAGCTTCTGAAGAAATTAAAATAATATAGAAATTAGAAAATATTCTGAACTTTAAAGCAGAGTCAGCTATTCTACATTGCTGTTGAATTGTTATTTATTACTGTTGCATGCTGGCTGGCAACAGGATATGAAGTTTTCATCAAAATCTGTGAAATTGTGAAATTTACTTGCATTTTCAAGATAATTTCACAATATAATGATAAAATATGTTTTTTTCACTTCCTAACAGTAGATGTTCTGTATATGTATATGAGGATAATGGCAACTGGTAAGCCACAGTGGTGCCATTGAGCATGTAGAGTATAAAGGTTTTATAAAAAAAATTGTGGTTTTCATTCTTTACTTCATTGCAACTTAAATTGTTGCTATTATGTCTAAAAAAAATTAACATTTCCTTTAAGTGTATAGATTAAATCAATGTAAGGGGAAATGTGAAATGTAGTCTTTCTCAGCAGACAGTGCCTTTGGTTTATATATTTAACTGCATGTCTTCACCTTCACTGCATGTGACCATCTCTTTGTTTCTGCTCATTCTGTCCAAATTCACATCTATGTTTCCAAATTTTGTGAAGAACAAGGACGCTGGAGTCTTGCATTCCAAAACAGGACAGTGTAGACCACCTAAGTGCTAAACCTGGAGCAGTACAGAGGTATCCTTATTTACTCAAATCATAGTTCCAAGTAAATGAGGTATTGGTTACAGTATATTCTTCATATGCACTGCATAATACTTAAACAGATTTAGTGATTTTTTATTTGTAAGTAGATGTATGCATGTATTGTTCATACATAATATTTAATCCTCTATAAAGTACATTTAAACATTAAATTTGAGTATGACATGATTGCTCTTATCCTCAGTGCACTCTTTGTGCATTGTATATGGGCATGAAAGGACACCTGCCTGTAAATATGTCCCTGAAAAAGCCCACGGTGTGCTCAGCCTGAGCCGGGGCTCCAAACGCTGTTGTAGGCAGTTGAGCTACATAGAATGATCAACTGCATCATCACAGCAAGAGGAAGGAAATAGAAAGGAAATTGTGACTTTAAACATTTCTAACGTGTGCTGCTCGCAAGGACAGGACAGAGAGCAGAGAAATAAATATATTCAGCTCATTAGTGCTATGTATTGCTTTGTCTTTCTTCACAGGAAACCATTCCCTGCTCTCAGCTTTTCCACCTACAAAGACTTGTTGCTATGTGCACTTTTTCTCCATTGCATGTAATGTCACAGTCTAAGCAAGTGACATAAGGAGTAAGAGGAAAATAAGACAGCGCCATAATCGACCAAACAGAAAATGAAGAGAGTAACACCATTTGAGTGATAATGCTGCATTCGGTGGATCTAACCATAACTTTAAATACTTTGCTAACCTTAGGTTTTAAGTAAAACTGCAGCATTTATTTGTTTTTCCCTGAGAATCCACCATGGATTTGTCCTGGTAAAGAAAAAAAATAAATAATGATGACATAAAAAAAATAAAAATCTGAAGAAAATAGTTTGCAGATAAAGGGGATTTTAATTTTTCATCCGAGCTCATATTATTCATCCTTGCTGATATTTTTCAGCAAGAAAATATATTCTTTTAAAACCCGGAAAGCATTAGGTAATGACCTCTGCTCATGCAAAAAAACATCTTGTATTTTGCTGCAGTGTTTTCATTGTTTTGAAGGATGCTGCATCACTCTATAATGTATATTGCAGTAGGTACAAATCATGAAAATCCACAGTGACTATATTGTTTGGGTATAATTCGGTGTTACAGCTATTTAGATACCTTCCAGTTCAGACACTGGATTACTCTTTATGACCACAAAGTTCTAAAAGGAAAATATATTCTAAAAAGTATTATTTTTACCTTTCTTTTGTCCACAGTGATCCCTTTATAGCTTAGCATATGGCATTGATTACATTGTGGCAAGTTCCTGAACATGTTTCTTGCACCACTATAAGATGCAGAGACCTTTTTGGTCTCTGAATGAGTACTCATTGCTCCCCATTTTTTATCACTCCTGAAATACTATATGAACTTTTTATTCTACAAAACTATTATATGTTGATGATTATCAGAGTTTAGAAGTGTAAATCTTAATTTGTAAATGCTCACATGACTATGGATAGTAATGGAAATTTTCGAACACACAAGACTTGCAGAGATTTTCGTAGTATTTTTATAGTCCTGGATCATAATGGTGAAACATACTGTACCTTTGTTCTTACATTTATTGACTCATATTACTGCTCATTGTTCTGATTTACTGTCAAAGTGAATGATTGTCAGAGGTAACTAATGCCTTACTATCCATGTCAGATGAATTCTGTGAAAGATTTATATGGGAAAGAAGTGAAGAAATGAAATAAAGATCTAACTTATTTATATTGCTTAGAAAAAATTAGAATTCTTTTAAATTGTTTCTCAAAAACTTTAATAAGTTTTAATAGAATGAGATTTTTGAAAAGCCAATTTTTTATTAACGTAATGATAACATTATTTCAATCTGATACGATGCAGTATTTGGTCAGCTTCTAAAAATCAGATTTAACAGCAATATTTAAAATTTACATCCGAATAGTATTTTCCAGCCCTTTCTGCAAAATTTTTTTGCTGATGTCTATTCTGCACTTGTTTTTCCTGCTGTGAGGTAGGACCAGAAGGCCTGTGAGGAGGCGTTGTTTCTAGTCAAATACAGACTGTGAAGTGGGAATTAGCTGCACATTCAGTCAGGATCAATGTTGTCCCCCTTGTTTTGGTACCTCTTACCTTTCACACCATCAACCTCAAATCTAGTCAGGGCCATGTGTCCTAAAGCTCAAGTTCACCAGCCTGTTCATGAAGATAGTTGTCACTTTTTCATCTGTAAGCCATTTCTTTTATTACCTTAACGATCCATTAATAAATATGTAATCTTCATATTTTTCTGTTCTTTTTCTTCTTTGTTTATTTCTTTTCTGACATGTCATTTCACAGGCAGTCCAGAAAAGTGGAAAGATATAGCAGCCAAAAACAAACTAGGAAAGTCTCCGCAACTGAAACAGAAAGGTAGGATTGCTGATCAATGAGTAAACATCTCTTATGGTCAACCCAATTCCAGTTTCTGGAATATACCCCTAATACAACTTTTACAGTAGAACCTCTGTGACAGTACCAAAGAAACATGTTGCAATTTACAGTATTGTTTATTTTATATCTACATTATTAGCACTGCTTACTGTGTTGCATATATATGGAATTTTTCTGGCATTCTCCATCATTGCAGATAAACTCAATTGTAAAGACTACCAGTCCATCCATTTTATGAGCCAAAATCTGAGACTCCTTGCAGCTATGTTGTTCTCTTTAAGATGAAATTCAGAAATGTGTGTATTTCATGACACTAAACCAATTCTGCATTTTACCACTGATCAGTTTTCAAAAAATCTTGTCTCTTTTACAGTAACTTTGAGGATGAAAAAAATATTGACAGATTAATAATTCAAGATGTCTCTGATCAAAATAATTCCACCTTATAATAAAAATTTGTTAGATTACACATTTAAAAGTGTATAGAATTTTTTTTAATCAGTTATTACATAAAGTCAATATAAACACTGGTACTTTAACTTTTGTATTTATTGATTTTTTTTCTGTACTTGCTACCATCGTAATTTTTAGCTTTTATGCTATAGTAATATAGGGTTATGTATTCAAGTTATTAAGAAAACATTGAAAAAAAGATATATACTAAAAAAGATATGTACTAAATCATAAGTACGTGTAGTTGAGTTTTAAACCCTGTGTATTGGTTGAAATAAGAGCAGTGAGGAACGTTGAGATTCTGTCTTTGTCAGAAACAGATTTACATGATGTACATCTGTTTACATTGTGAGGGTTGAAAAACTTCCATGAACAGCACAGACGCTCTTTTATTTTCAGCAAAAATGCACGTTACGTAGCAAAGATTCAGAACTTTTATTTTATTTTATTGCTTAAAGTCCCAGGCTATTGTTCCTGATCCAAAAACAATGGTTCCTTTTTGCTTTGTTTTGATGATTCTGTTGTCACAACAGTCCAGTTGCTGTTCCAGTTTAGACCGGAGAAGCTACCTAAATGATGGCTGGAATCCTTGCAGGGACAGTTTTTCCATTGAGATTACGGAAGCCACTTGTTCCCCATTTTATTCTAACTTCTGAAGAGTAAGGGGAGCCACTGGGACTGCGGGCTGAGAGGCTTACAGTTCTTGATAACCATTCCAGAATGTATGGTTAGAAGGGTTGACACAAAGCTGAGACAGGAGATAAGGTGGGAAGGAGATATGAAATAAACAGGAGGGGAAAAATATGAAACAGAAATGTAACTAGAAAGTATGGCAACAGAAGACATAAGGGAGGAAAAGAAAATATAAGGGATTATGATGACAACAACAGAGCAGAGTGAGGGACACTGTCAGAGTACGAAAGGAAACATAACAGTTGCAATTGGACAAATCAGCTTATATGTATTTACATTTCAAACCTGGTATTCAGTGTGTGAACTGAGGGCATCTTTGTTCTACAGAGGTTAAAATAAAAAACATATACCTTAATAATTCCTCTTTATACTAATCAGTGCTTTACACTAACCTCAGTAAAAGGTGTAAATCATTATCTTGAAATCTTAAAATTTCAGATATTGCAGGTGATACAGAACTTGATTTGCAGGGACTGTGATTATGCAGTATTATGCTGGATACATCAGTAAAACATGGACTCCATCTCTAATGATAAGCATGTTATATATATATATGTGTTATATATATATGTTATTTATATATATATGTTATATATATATATGTTATATATACATATATATGTTATATATATTTTTTTTTTGAAGAAGAGGCCTTTCCAAGGCTTGGGCAATGTGTTTCTTTGCTTGAAATAATCAGCCCCAGTCTGAAATGTTGATTTTTTTTTTTCCCCTGGACATTTCAGAGCTTCTCATAATTATAATGTATAGTTGAGGATTTATTCATGTGGATGAGAAAGTGTGAGTCTGGGGCCCATTGTGAAATATTGCTACAGTGTCTAAATACAGAAATTTTATGGAATTTAATGGATTGAAAGTTGATACTTTAGTCATTGCTCTGCTGAGATAAATTTGGCATTATTACATTCTCAGGTAATGATTGTAGTCTAGTGCTAATGTTTGGGTGGAGAGAATGTTGCAGGTTTGGGGGTGGGTTTGGTTTTTTTTTTAAACAAAGCAAAATCGCTTTTCACAGGTGATTAGGAAAAATGGAAAAATAAATCTGGTGATTTTTCTTTTACATCTCAAGTAAAGCAAAACTACTGAAAGTGTGAGTCCCCATAGCAACATTTTTACTTTCCATAAGAGAAAAGCCAGCTCTGATTTCTAATGATCTTAAGAGCGATGAACCTCATGCAACAAGGGTGTAGGGAAACATGGATTGTACTGCTTCTGTGTACATCTCCATAGCACATGGAGTTTCTGTTTCCACAAAATGATTCAATTCTGAGTGCTGTAGTTTAGTATTTCATCATAGAGGTAATGTTGTGCTGGTGCCAGAAAGTTTTGGCAATGGGACAGGCAATTAATTTTCTTTTCAAATGGCAAATAAAACTCAAGACTATTTCTTCCTCGAATACCCATTTGCATCTTAGATTTGATCTTTATTTTGCAATTTGCAGATCTTGTCTACTATTAGCTAAGCAGATAACTGGAATAAGATATCAGCGTGCCATCAGCTTCTCTATAAAGCCTCTGAACATGCTGAGATTAAGTTCTCTGTGTATTCTGATAGTTTAGGAAATGTACACAAAAGGAACAAAGCAGACCTTTTCAGGATAGCTTACAGAGCCCAAGAGTTCTCTTAATTCAATGAGAAAAGCCATCAAGATGGGATTCGGTAAACTGGTTCTGAAGGAGTAAAAACTAAGATGATAATCCAATACTTTCTGTTCTTGTATGAGCAAAACTATGGTAAGAATTGGTTCATCTCAGTCCTAAAATGTTTTATTTCATCCCTAATTTATCATCCCTGAAATGCTGGATTTGAGACTACCTGCCACGTGTGTTATAATACAGTCTTTAACTGTACTTGCTGTATTCTACATAGGATCCTGTGCTGGGGGTGTGCTGGATTGGCAAAGTTCTCTTACACTTAATTTTTATTTATAGTTCTGTAAAGGACAGCATTTTTTATTTAGTAGATGCCCCTGAGGCATCAGTCTGAAAGACAGGAATTTGAATTTTCTTGTGTGCGGGCATGGCCAGTACCTGTAGGATTCCCCATAGACCATCACCAATTACGTTAATAGGTTTGCTGCTTGCAGTCTTATCTTCTTCTGTGAGAAACTAGGAGATGGGATATACACGTATTTGTTTGCTGCACTCTCATTCCTCTCGTCTCCATACTTCTTATCTCGTCTCATTTCCTTAGCCACACATGAGCTTTTGTCTCCCATGCTTGTTCCTTTTTTGTCTCTCTTTCAGCAACTGATCTTTCTCCTAGGCCAGCAAGTTCTTAATTCCATTCTAGTTTTTCTCCAGTTCCCTTTTAGCTCTGTTTTCTTTGGCATTCCAAGCAGCGTATTTGTCTCAATGTAATGTCCCAGCTAGTGCAAGTCTTAAGCCTAATTTGTCTTCATTTTAGTTAAGCAGATCCTCTGTCTTTCTCTCTTGGAAGGGGACAGGTGTGTAAAAAAGGGTATTACTGAAAGAGCAGGAGGTATGTTTCTGAGTCTCACATAAAAAGTTTGTTCTGTAAGAAAAGGACAGATTCTCCTACTGCTTTACTAGGCTCTCAGATAAATTCCAGGATATTTAAACTTTAAAATGAGAAAAAAATGAGAACTGAGAATGTAATGATTTTGGTAGATTGGAGCATTCACTCACAGTAAAAGCTAGCAAGCATTTTCTGGCCCAGAGTGATGTTCATATTTACCTTATGGATTTTATGATGTTTTAACATCTAGTAAACCAAATGCCTAAAGGCTGGTTGCATGCAATAGTTGACATGGATTACTTTTACAGTCAGCATGGAGAAACAGGCATTTTCAGAATTCAGCTCATCTTTGTTATCTTAAGCATCTCTTAAGAGTCAGGGAATCAGTCTCTGCAGGAATTTTAGGGTTATTACTAGGGCAAGACAGAAGTTAAGCTAAAGAAGCGTTAGGGTTTAAGAGAGACAATATAGCAAGGGCAAAACCAGATTTTGTTCCATTGTGACTGGACTTCCACAGAAACTGTTGGTGATGAAATGGCTTTGAAACCACACCTTTTTTTTTTATCCTTGATGTGCATTTGCATGTTATCTCATATATACTTTTTATTTTAGGATGACTTTTCAGTATATCATAGTCATATGAACTAGATAGTCATCAGGTTATTTTTACTGTATCTTGTGGGAAAGTTCTGCCGAGTGTGTGAAGGGAGACTCCATAGGTCTGAAGAAATTTTTTAAAAAACTAAACCAAAAAACCCCACGGTGAAATTATAGCACAGGGAATTTAAATTCCTGAAATTACAGCGGATACAGTAGTGCCATTTACAAAATGCTACACTGTTAAGAAACCAAGGAAGAGTTAAAAGGCACAGTTAGAATACTTTGTCACTCCCCAAACTTCCAGTTTATGCAGTTATTAAACTACTAATAATTATGCTTTCTTATGCTAACACAATTAATCATTTTACTGCATATTTTAATTGCATTTTCCTTAGATTTCCCTTAGGATGTATTTCTGTTTTAGGGCTTGTTTCAAATTCCTAAAGAAACCAAGGCTATCACAAATGTGCTTACAAATTGTCCCTTTTTAGAACACTAATTGAAATCCAGTTAATAATTTTAACAAAGTTAAAAGGTACAGTTTAGGAACAGAAATGCTTTGTTGTAAAACTAGGTATTCATAGTCTACTCTGTGCTATGTAATACATGTTGTTAGATTGTGTTTGCTGTGTTTAAGATGCAGTGAGGGTTTTTGGCCAGCTGTCCACCGTATGCAGTGCAGTTCAATAGTTCCACAATTAGTGTCATGTGTATCTGCAGCAGTGAGTGTTCCAGAGTTCATCATTTTGAAAATGGATTTGCATTCAGAATTAATAACGTCGAACTGAAATGTCAGCCCTGGTCCTGCAGCCAGAATTTGCAATGGTCTTTGGTGGAGGGCGGGGCGTGGGAAGGTGTGCCTGGAGCTAACAACTGAACAGTTTCTTTTTGGCCCTGATGTTTTAGGGGTATGCTACGATGTCTTTCTAGAAGGGGACTTCCAACCCCACGAACGACTGAACAGCCAGTCATTAGGGGAAAACATCATGCTCGCTCAAGGTCGAGTGAGCACCCTAGTGTCAGACCCTTATGCTCTGTACATCACCTAGTGCCCGGAGGGTCGGCGCCACCTTCTCCACTTCTGACAAGGTTGCTATTCTGTATACAGCACAGCTTTCATCTTCTACCTCCCAGATGTCAGTGTGGTGGTGTACTTTCCTGAGCATACATGGCGCGTTCACTCATTCTGGCACTGTAGATAATCCTCTCTTCATGATTTTACACTTCTCCCATACACTCTATGTCACCAATCTTCACCATTCAGATGTACTTCTTGTTATTGAACTTAAATAGTTATGGAATGTAAGAGTAAAAGATTGGCTGTTTCATCCTTCCATTGTTATGTTTTGTTCTGCATCCATATGAAAATTATCAAAGTCTTTTGCTTAAACACTGTGCAGGCAGTCACGTGCTGTTCACACAGCCAACTCTGCCCTTACAGACTAAGGAAAAGTCAGTTGATCTGCATAGTGTGAAAGGCAACAGTATTTTGAACTTGCTCAAATGTGTTACTTAAAATTGCAAATTATCTCCTTGCAACCATACTGTAGTATAAAACAATGCTTATCGCTACACTAAGTCTGATATTACTGAAAATAGCAAGGGCATTTAATAGTTTAATAGTAAGGTCTTCTACTCAGTGATCTACTTCTTCTCATCTTTGTTTTATCATCTTAAACATTTTCCCTAGTTTTCAGAGGTGGCCCTACTTATTTTAAATACAAATTTGCCAGTGTTCCAAAGGTGCTTGATATGTTACACTCAGATGCTGTTGCTATGTGTAAGAAACCAAGCAGCCAAAATCCTCTTAAACAGCGCTAGCTAGAATTCTACCAAAGTGGTTTAGGATATTTACTTAGGTAAGAATGTTAAAAATCTGGTATATTCTTTGTGTGGACACAGACACATACACCACCGAAATAACAAGGTTAAAGGTCTTTTTACTTCCTTGAGTTCAGGTAAAAACACATTATCCCATGGGAATAGATACTTGCTGTCCAGTTCTCTGTGGCCTTGTGCAGTTATTGCATCAGCACAAAGGGAATACAAAAGTTAATGAAGTATAGAAATGGCATTTTTTATTGCTCTTGTACCAGCACAGGACATCATACATAAATTCTGAGTCATAATCATAAACGATTCTTAGAAAAATGCTTTTCATTTGGTGTTTTTTGACTCGTACTTTATTAAAACAAAACAGAAAAAACAACAAAGCAAAGGAAAATACTTCTCCTTAATTGAAGACAGTGAAATTAAATGTGGGGCCTTGTAAGTTTACTAGGTATTCAAACCTAAGTATGTGCATATGGTATACACCAAACGCAAACTTCTTCGTGCAACTTAATATGTGTATAAAGTTGAGAGTATAAAAGTTCCTTTCATTTGAGTTATTTTACTTTTATCTTCATTTCATTTGCAGGATACATCAACAAGGAAGTCCCACACAATCTCCTCCTGCAGACACGTCCTTCAGCAGTCGCAGGGGAAGACAGCTACCGCAAGTTCCAGTAAGAAGTGGCAGTATAGAGCAAGGTATCAAATAATGAGCTTATGATAGCTCAAACTCTTTGATTTTTCTACCTTTTTTTTTTACTTGAAGTCTACTTTCATAATGACATGTTCAATGCTTTAATTCTACTAATAAAGCAATAGAAGAGAATGAAAACGTATTGGTAGTCTGGGAAATCCAGTAGAGATTGACCAGCAGGTTATTACACACTGTTTAGTTTTTTAGTATGCTTTTACATTCATCTACATTAAAATTTCTGTTAGAATCGTGGTAACTTTTAACACATACCTAGTTTGTATTCAGCTAAAGAAATACGGACTGTGACAACATTTTGATGGTGTTACTCATTTCTTATTTTGCGGTGTATATTAATTGTTGTACATTGTTAACATAGATTAATAACAAATATCAGAAATCTGTTTTTCTCCTGGAGTTTTTAGTTCAGTGAATAAAGAATGAAAATAATCACTATAGGTAATGTGAAAGCACAGATCATCAGCTTTTTCTTTCTTAAGAACGAACTGGTTAGGCAAAGAGTGGTGCTCTTTTCTGAAAAAGACAATGTAGACCTACTGGTTGTGAAAGGTGGGTTTTGCATACTCATATCAAATAAGCATGAATATTGCTGTTTCCTTTTCTAGCAACTTACTGC
Organism: Cuculus canorus; assembly: GCF_017976375.1. NCBI lineage: Eukaryota > Metazoa > Chordata > Aves > Cuculiformes > Cuculidae > Cuculus > Cuculus canorus. The sequence continues at coordinate 15,488,054 of NC_071403.1, forward strand.
ACACGGTATATGAGCTGTTATGATATAATGAAATGACACAATGGATAATATTTGCACCTTTAGGTTTTTTCTGTGTTAAAAAAAGCCTGTTTTCTCTTTGACTACAAACAGCAACTGAGATTGTTGTGTGCTGCGAGGTTTTCTTCTTTCGGGAAGATAAAGAAATCTCAAACAATGAAATATTGTAGTGCTTTACGGAACTGTGTGGCAGATCACTTTCTTTAATAGATAGCGTTGCTGACTGTGACCTTCTTATCACAATAGGTTACCATAAGGGTTTTTTTGTATGACGGCTTACATTAATGTGCAATCAACTAGCAATAATTTTATGGCTTTGAGCTGTGATGGCACATCACACCTTCAATTAACACCCATGAAAATGTATTCTTGTTTTATACGTGTTTATTCTGAATGATTATTATATTATACAAATGAGTTCTATAAATTTTGAACCTTCCATTCGAGTCCTCTAAGTTCATTTTTCATTGAATCTAGGCTTGCCTGGGTTACAAACTAGCTACAAACTACTTTTACAGCTTCTATTTCTGCATATTAGTAAATTGGGATCATTTTAAGGAAATATGATAAATAATGAATTTCGAATTTCTTTCATGTTTCTTCTAGAATTTCAGAACTTGGTACAATGTATGACGATGAATGAGCTTTTAATTTACGTTTAAGTTGGCTTTCCTTTGGATGTTCATTTATCATCTTTTTCCTGTTCTTGATAACCGGTGTGGTGAGAATAAAATACTAGTTTATGTTTTGTTAAAGACATTGGAAATGATTGTAGAACTTACCAAGAAAATGAGCGGAGATGGGATGTATATAGAAAAGGAAAGAAAAAGTGAAAGTTAGGCAGAAGTGTAAAATTACTCTAGGTTTAGGAAGTTGTTGATACCATGAACATCTGTAAAGTAATGCCGTTTCACTGAACTCTTATTTACATTTGTGGTTGATATGCTTACTTGCGTCTTATATATAAAATGTACAAGCAGGGTTTGACCTACTGTGTTGTTATATATCATATCGCTTATGTCAATGTGGCTATATTACAGCATATGGAAATGAAGACTAAAGAGATTTCCTTCTCTAAATAGTACTTTGGTTTTTTTTCTCAGCGACTGGCTTGTCCTTCTGAAAGGGAGGTTTTCTGATTTTACCAATGGTTAACGCTTTACAGTACATTTACAGAGAAACAGTAAATTGAATAGGTTTTCTAAAATATTTTTAAATGGTTTTGTCAGTATCTTCAGAAATAACTATGGTGATATGTTTACAGTTTATAGTACGATAAGAAATTAAATTCAGGGAGGCTATAAGTCTGTAGCATTTGCTCTGATTTGTATAGAGTATGAAATTTTAATATCAATTTCACCTTTTTAATACTTTTCATATGAGTATCAGGGTCAAATGGAGTGACTAGAAATGTTCTGACCCTAATGTAGGATTGAATCTGAAGCATATTGAGGTCTGTAAAACATTTCTGTTAACTGTACTTGGAAATACGTGTGTCCTTACTGATTTAAATTCAGAGTTGCCACAGAGATAGATGATATCAAAACCTAGTACAATATATAACTGTTGTAGGAAACATTTCAAATTCTTTGCATTTTCTTCATTTAGAAATAAAGCTACTTCTTGGTGGTCAGTATTGACATTCTGTATTTCAAGGAAATCCTATGTGATATACCATAAAGTATCATCTTTATAGTAAAGTACTTCTTCACACTCTGTGCAAAAGCTCTTGTGTCAGGAGGGTTGAATACACATCTAAATATATATGTCTATAAATCTGTGTCTGTTTTACAAATCACAGTAATTGCTGTAAAAAAAATTAATGTCTTTATATCAAGAGTGGGTGGTTTATTTGCTATTTGCTTATTCAGGAGGCATAGAAGAATCTGGTTAAGTAATTTTATTACTCTTTGAAGCTCTTATTATGGAACACATGAGAGGTAAAGAAGGAGCAAGAGACCAATAGTGGTTTTAATATTGAGAAAGAGTAACTTTTAATCTTAGATGATATTTTTACTCTTAATCTTTAATTTTTAGCTCTTAATTGTAAATGATCATATCTGTGCTAACAAGGCTGCTTCTAGGACTGACATTGCATCTCAGACATTCCATTTTATTATAGTTAAGTTCAGAACTTAAAAACCTACGCTCATTTCATTGTCTCTTCCAAATGATGATGTCTTAGTTACTGCTCTGCTCAGCATTTTGCGAATCATAAAAAGTCAACTTGTAAGAAAATAAGGTAGTTTTAACAGGTCCTTATTAGAAGATACTTTTTTAAAAACAAATCTTGTAGAAGTAATTTTCGACAGAGAAGACTAAAGTAGTGGACCCTATTCCATTACAGAAATACGGCTGGTACTGCTTATCACAAACAAGAGAAAAAAATCTGAAATGTAGAGGAAAAAGTCCAATTTAACAACAAAAAACTTAAAACAACATAGTCCTGCAGCTTTGCCTAGTTTTGTGTTGGGGAGGGAGGTAGTTATTTGCACTTGGAAAAGTTCTAAGTAAATAATAGCAACTCCAGTACATACAAGTACATAAATACTTTTTAGAGTGGCTACAGTTAAGATTGTAGGCTTCTCTAAGTTTTAGGCAATGTGATTTTTACTTTAATCCCAGTGATATTCAAGGAAGATATGGCTGTATTACTTTCCTTTTCAACCCCATCAGCAGTATTTCCTAGAGTGCAAGATACACCGGGATGTTATTGCAACTAAAGATCTTGATATGCTTGAATACTGAAAGCTAGACCGCTATAGGTGTGTCTGTGTGTGTGTTCAAAAAGTCATAAGTTAGTAGTCATTATCCTAACTTATGCTACTTAAGAAGTGGTTTTTATTTCTTTGTTTTAACTGGTAATTTTATAAAAGGACCTGATAATACGAAGATGTTTGGGCTCAGTGACTAAAGCAGTGAAATTCTAAGCCATGGTAAGGAGAATGCTGTGTTCTCAACATGTCATCCTGTGCCAAGCTGTAAGAGATTTGCATCAGTAAATTTTTTATTTGTGTCATGTTTGGGTGGAACTGTGCAAATCATTAAGTGGGGTGGATATTCTGCATTGACTTTGTTTTTCAACTGTTTCTATACAACTTTGTTATGTAGTTCTATAGTTTTCAAATGATACCTTTGTATAAAGCATATTGCTGTGATCTTTACTCCGTCCGTCCTCTGTCATTGCAACTATCAAATGTCACAGGAATTCTTGCTTGAATAGGATTTGAGGGTGGGTCTCTATAATTTTGTATAATGGTTAATCATTGTATTGATCAAGGGATTGAACACAGCCTGAAGATCTGTGACATTTTTCTACACTCATTTAGCTGCAGTAGATAACGTAAGGAATATTAGCAATTCTAGCAAATGAATACAAAAAAACGTATTATATACCATAGGAATTTATGAACCAGCAAGATAAATTTGCAATGTTTGTAGTATAGAAACAATCTTTAAGTGCTAATTCATGCAAAACAGATCTTTCTCCCTGTATCTCCTTCTGTTTGGCTCTCCACAGCGTGATTTCTTTCTCATACTCTCGACAATGTGGTTTCATGTTTCAGAAGTCCTATAATGAGAGTAAGGTTTGTGATAATCAGCAGCCTATTTACATGCAAAAAGCATCTGTAAATATAATTGAACTAGTGTGGTTGTATGTGTTTCCAGTGGTATCTGTTTACACCAATAGACCTTATGTGGTGAACTTTAGGAAAGTGCAACCAGTATTAAGTATTGCTGTATCTTAGCTCATGTTGGAAAAAGCTGCATAAGCTTTGTGCATAGCTTGTATACAGGCTGAAATGTGTGAGTGTGCGTGCATGCTAATGTTTCATGAGGTAAAGCTACTTTGAAGACTCTACTGGTACTGAATGGGGATTACACGTGTAAAGTTCATGTGTATAATACATGTACAAATCCTTAATGGTAATGACATCATAGAGGAACAACATGTTTTGAAGTCCAGTGTCTCCTTTTATCACAAAAGAATCAGAATTTCATACAGAAAATCAATATGTTGTCAAACAATACATGTGAGTTGCAAATATCTTTTTATAATTAACCGACTTAAAATCCTAAAAAAAAATAATGGCTAGTGAAAACTGTTCTGTGTATATGTACTTGGTGATAGAAATGTCATTGCGGTGAGAGTATGGCTTGAGTAATCGTAAAATATCAAACCCTTTCAGTTAAAACCTATTTTCAGATACATGACTATAAATCCTGAGTAGCAAAAGAAAAAGAATAAGTCATTTCGATTTTAGATTTTAGTCTTTTAGCATTGTTTGTTTTGTCTTCATGTTTCTGGTTTTATTTTGAAATTATAAAGTGGCACTGCATATTTTGAGGCGGCTTGTGGAATCTTTACTTGTGCTGGAGGGTATTTTTTCTCAGCATTGCTAACTCTTACAAATGAGTTTAAGTCTCGTAATATTTTATGGTTTCCTTAAAGACCAATTTTCAATAGTCCAGTGGTTATTAAGTATTATAGATTTCACTAAACAGAAAATTAACTCTCATCATTGCAGAAAAGACTTCAGAATCTAAAACAGGGCTACATGGTCCAGGAGTGAGAGTTATACGAAAAGCAATTTTAAGATTTTTATGCCATTCATAAATTTGGGTCTGACAATAGTGCTCAAGCAGAATACTTAAAAGAGTCCACAATCTGGATCTCAGTAACTTCATTGTTCCTGTTAATTTTAAAGAAAAAGCCATAGGCTTTATTATTTGTCATGGTTTGTCATTTTAGTTTTCTACATTGCTTTTACATATGCTGGAGTACTGCCTACTGTACATGCCATTGTCACGTGTAACACATTTCTTTATCTAACTTTAAATTTGCTGATTTCTTTTTCTGTTTCCATCATTCCGTGCATTTAATTCATTGAAGAGCAAGAGACTTTTAACTCTTCCACAAAAGGTAAATATTTATGTAACTTTTTTACAAATGTTTGGCAATTGTTAATATTGGCTTTTCCCTCAGTATATACCCTATCAGTTTATAGTATTTAGTTAATAGCGTTTAACAGGTGAGAAGGTTGTTTCTCAGATATCTATATGCTACCTGATACCCCTCTTCAGAATCTGAAAATGGTTTCTTTTATGATTTCTAATTTTCCTTTTGAAATGCAATCTACTGGATTTAGCAGGAGTAGTCATGGCTCAGATATTCCTCAATTGAGTTAAAGTTGAGTTAAGATTTTACATAAGCTTTTCTTGAGCTGTGCACAATATCTGTCTCTAGTGATGCAGCCATGCCTCTTGGCATCTGTGAGGGATGTTTTGTATGAATAGTTGAAAGTGATGATGGCCAGAAACTGTCCTTCCTTTGCAGTGGGGTTCCGATGTATTTTATTTATGTGGCAATTCCTGGACACTCAGAAGGTTAGTCATGTTGTACGGCAAGTTTCTGTGGCAGACATGCAGTGCTCTCCTCCTATGAATTTGACCTATGAATTCTCCATGTCTGTGCTGATACCGGTGAATCAGTGAACTCAAACAACAGGTATCTTCTAAGGCTGTCCCAAAAAGTGAAAATTGTAGTCTGTGATGTCCCTATTAAGGCAACATTGCAGAGAAGTCCTATCTTTTTGTTTTTATTCCTGAAACTAAGAGTTTTCTCAAAGTTGGAATGAAGCTTGGAGAGAGAGAATGAAAAAAAATAATCCCTTTTAACATTAAGAGCAAAATACTATGCTGCATAAACATAATAGCACAGATTAACCTTTTCTGACCTTTAGTCCTGAGTACTGCAGATCTTGGGAAATTCTGGTCTGAGGTGGTCTGAGGCTTAGGTGGATCAAAGCCAAACTGTGAGCTGAATTTGAATCAGAGTATCTCCTGCAACTTGTTTACTTGCTGAAAGGGTGAACCCCATTCATACTTCTTAGGTAAAAATACAGCAGCTGTTCCACTAGATATGAACTCCAACACCCATGCCAATACTTAGGAGCATGTTTTCATGATAATGGTAAAAAAAAACAAAACGTGAAAAAGAAATAATACTTAACTTGGATATCAGCAATTGCACGTTACTTTGCAGTGTTAAGAATGTACTATGAAATGTCTTAAGAGAGTTCAAATAATGGTTGATTTATAGATTATTTCTGTCATTTTCGCTTTTTTCAGTATTTATACTTTTCTCAAGCAGAACAATACAAATCAATCATGCCAGTTTGCTGTTTATGCCTCTTTCAAGTTCACAAAGTTTGCCCTGTGATTTGGACTGCAGTGGATGTTTCTTTTTTTAAAACCATTGAATTTAGGCAGACAAACTAGACCATGCTTGTAACAGGTTTGTAAAAGAGCTTGTTTCTACATGATTTGGATGGATCTGGCCTAGGATTTGGGAGATTGTAGAATTTGGTGGGATCTCTATGCACAGATTCCTCTGGCTTAAGGGACCTGAATGTACATGCAGCCTTGAGGCAGAAAATAGTGTGGGACAGAGGAAGAGGAGCAGGAGGAAGTGGGTGGCTGGCAGTTCGAGGGGACATAATTTAAGTTGAGCTGACTTACACTAATAGCCAACTGTCGCCTCTGACTTTCCCCAGTGCAGTATGACAGATAATAGACAGTAGATGAATGGGAGATGGGGATGGGGGGTTTACAGGCTTTTGTGTGTCACGAAAAATTGATATGAAGGAAAGCATATACTACAGACATGAGCAACACTGACCATGTAAGTGTACAACAAAAAAACCCAAGCGTCTGTTCCATTTAGTCAGTGGGAAGGGTTGCTAGAAGTTCTCCAGAAGATTAAGAAAATGCTGACTTGGATTGCTGCAAAAAACAGTGGTATAGGTTTGGGATTTTTTAAAAAATTTTTTAGAAGTATATATTTGTTTTCTTGTTGTTTTCTTTTAAATAAAAGCTTCTGTTGAGATCATCCTTGAAACTCATTGAGGATGAACTGAGTGTTGCATGAGCCAGTTCATATCATTATATTGGCTTATCTTTCTTCTGGAGTGAGTTATTAAGCTTAAAGCTGGCCACTGTGCCTCTGTGTGTACTAGGGGATACAAGGTCATTTCCCAGTTTGGCAGAGTATGTACTTTGGTCATGCCCCTCAGTTCTGATTTGGGAGTAGGTCCAAATGGAACTCCTGTGGATCTCCTATGGAAAGAAGACCCATACACACAAGCTTAAAGGAGCCATAGCACATTCTAGTCAAGTAGAATCAGGACTGCAGAGCAGGCTTCAGAGCCCATCTCCCTCACTGTCTACATGTTGCCGATAAGTAGTTTTTCAAGTCCCATATGCAAAGAAGTGGTAACAAGTTCTTTGTCTTAGCAACAGATTGATTTTTCAGTGTTACTAACCTTATATTTCAAAATGTTCATCTGCTTATGATTTCAAAATGTTGTGTGTCTTTTAAATTTCACAGTAGAGTTTGCTGTGGATTTTTAAAGTCATGAAACCTACCACAGGGATACTTTATGTGTGTACATTGCAAAATGCATCCTGAAGGCTGAACAGAAATAACCTGGAGACTCATTATTTCTGAAATGCTTCATCTTGGTCCAACACCAGCGTGAGTTCTCTCTGCTGTGCCACACGGCCAGCTCTCCAGTGAATGCTCCCCTTCCTCCTCGCTTCCTTCCATCTGCTGCTTTATTCCCCTGCCTTTGTTTTAGACATGGGTTCTGCCTAGTTTCTTCTTCTGATTCTTTCTTTCTTCTGCTTCCATCTCCTCAAACTAGGCACTGTTCCCCCACCCCACCTGTGATTCCCACCTACAGAGCATCTAAGCAACACAGGCAGGTGGAGCTCCTGGCTTTTGCTGTATAGAAAGGATAAGTGTAGATGGCTCTAGACTGCATTATAGTTATAGTTGTTTATCATTGTTTGACTTTTCTTATTAGCGTGAAGACTAAGAGTGAAGAATAAGTCAGATCTCTGTTGGCTTCTGGGATAAGTGCAGTTCCCTATTACCCTGCCAGAACCTGCTGTTTGTGGCCCAAAACCACTGTTACTATTAAATAGTTTTTCTATGAGATAAATTTTCTCTTCAACTTACTTTTCAGTAGCTTCCTTGTGCAAGCAAATCTTTCTGTCATTTTAGACTTATAGACCTTTTTCCCTTAAAGTTTGCATCATAAAGGATGTGTGATATCTGCTGGTAGGGGTTGTAGCTATCTGAAATCTTGATGCCAATTTCTTCTTGTTAAGTATCTTACTCCAGCATTTAATAATGCAGGTACAACTTGGAGGATTTCCCAATTCTACTGCTTGCCTGCACCTCCTTTCTGTCTTGACCATCTTGAAAAGACCCACGGAGTGCCTCAAGAGCAAATTCTGTGTTTGTGGCAGACTTCACCATCACAGAAAATGGTATAGCTAATGCTAAGATATCCATCTTTTTTTTTCTATAGTCTAGGGAAAAACAGTATGGTTATCAGTTTTAATCACGTACCAGGTAATGTTGCCAGTCATTCTGGCATAAAGCTCATACCTGGGTTTAAGCAAGGATATCCTTTTAGAAGGGTATTCTACTTAATGACTGCAAGGGATGGGAAGTTGTTCCTGTGCTCAACCACCTGACTTCTTAAACATATGTATTATTACTTTTCTAACTTTACCTAATTTAATGGCTGCTGGGCATTACTGTACCTGTATCTGCTGAACTGAAGAGCCTTCTATTGTTAGAAATCTTCCCATATGTAAATGATTATGAAGCCAAATCAAGCTACATGACTCCTTTCTTTATCATAATTTCCTAAATTTTTTTCTGCAAGACTGCATCCTGGACTTCGTATAATTGTCATGCATTCTATCTGTATATTTTTCAACAGCAGTATGCTTGGAATGATAATCTTCCTAAAATATCAGAATCCATTAATGTTAGCTAAACTGAGTATCTTACAGTTTCCATGTTTATTGTTAATGTCCTGAAACCCCCTGACTCTGTGTGCTATTTAAGAATTTGCTGTTCTTCTTTATTTTTCATATACCTTGCCAAAATTTCCCTTCTTCTTTCTGGCTTTATTATTTGCTAGGTAGCAACAAGTCTGCACTTCAGAGAAAGTGATATTTTGCTGGACATAGGTGTGTGTAACATGTACAGCAGTTCAATTTTACGTTTGAGGTGGTTTTCCTTGGAATTTGGTGATGGCAACACTACTACACAGGAGGTAGTTTCAGTGCTAAAACAGTTCTAATCCCCTTTCTCAAATGTGTGAGTGGATTCTTTTTAGATATTGTTGATTGTCAAGATTCACAGCTTTCCAAAGTCTACAGAATATACAGTTTCTTTGATGACTGTTGTAATGTGAAAGAGGTAGATACCTAAACAGTTAAACCCAGAAATTAAAAATTAGAGCCAGAAAGGCAGCTATAGCATTTTTTGCTGCTCTTTGCTAGTTCAGTATCACTGCCTATGGTATAATCCTTATGTAAATGAGCCCACATGTGTTTCATACATTATGCTTAAGAGATAGATGTCTAGACTATGCCATTTAAGAAATTTTGCAAACAATATATAGTTTAGTCCCCCTTTCAAACCTTAAATAGGTGACTTAAAACCTTAAAATTATTTCCATTTCTTTTGCACTCGTAACTACTATTAGTGCAGCTTTTGTAGCTCTCACTGATTTTCACGGGGTTGAAATGTTGTTGATACCAGTGCAGGTTCAATTTATTTTCAAGGCGTATTTTGTGCATTGTTAGATTCACATTTTGTGGTAGCAGAAATATACCATATTCTAGCTATCTACTAAAGTTATTTCTTTTAAAAAAAATCAGAAAATTTCATCTACCCTACTATATTTGGTATGTTATTGTAGTATATTGCTTATGGTTAGGTTATTCTGTACATAATTGAAAAGGCAGCATATATTCTGAACAGCTAGGTCTAACTTCTCCATCAATTACACAGTCTTTGCCCATACTGGTGTGGTGTTCTGAGGTTAGAAATACAGATGAGGGCTGTCAATTAGTTAATACCATCAGATATAAGTCTGTAAAACTCACCATAGTGCTGGCATATTAAAAGGCATATGACTAGTACAGAAATTGTTAGTAAACAGATAATGTTTTAGAAAAAACAAGAAAATGCCATCTCCTTTAAGAAAAAACAACTGTTAAACTGTCCTAATTTTCTTTGAGTATAGGTTGCAGGATGCAAATGAGATCTGTAGCTGTTTTCTTTAATTTATTCCCTACCTCCTTTAAGTAGCATATTATAGACTTGCATAGTTCAGACAATCAAAGGACAGCATGTATTTTATAGGCTGTCAGTTAAAAAAAAAAACAAAACCAAAAACTTTCCTTATGATGGGAACATGTATCAAGAACTGCCTTTAATGTTAATCAAATTTTCTTTTATCACAAGAAATACAAGCAAATTTTTGGATTAGTTTATGGCCTAAAAAAGTACGTATTCCATTATGTGCATGTGTCAAATTGTTTTTTTACTAATACCATGATCACTTCTGCAAAGATTGGAAATCCAGATGTTTAGTTCTACTTCCAGAATCTACGATATTTTGAAACCTATAAGATCTGTTATGAATTACAGTACTGAGTGCATAGCCTTTATGAGGGTGTTTCTTGCATGACATGTATGGAAGAGACCCTGGAGGAGCTGATGAACCTGCTGGCCTATGGGATGGGAGATGGTCTTAATCTTTGTAGATCATGTCTTCTTCCTTTGAATCCCATCCACAGTGGGAGCCAGATGGGGCTTAGCAGCGAGTTCATAGCTAAGGAAACTTATTTGTGTTTGACAGAATATCATTCAGAACTAAATTGGACACTTAATTCTTGGGAGCTTGGTGTGGTGAGTTGACTCAAGCCAGCAATTAAGCATCCACCAGCTGCTCACTCATTAGGGAGAGAATTAGAAACATAGAATCATAGAATCGCTTGGTTGAAAAGACCTTTAAGATCATCAAGTCCAACTCTACCTGTCCTCTAATAAACCTGAGCACTCCATCTACCCTTCTTTTAAATACTTCCAGGGATGGTGACTCAACCACCTCCCTGGGCAACTTGTTCCAATGCTTGATAACCCTTTTGGTGATGAAATTTTACTTGATGTCTAATCTGAACCTCCCTTGCACAACTTGAGGCCGTTTATTCTCATCCTACCACTTGGGAGAAGATACCAATACTCACCTCTCTACAACCTCATTTCAGGTAGTTGTAGACAGTGATAAAGTCTCCCCTCAACTTCCTTTTCTCTAGGCTAAACTACTTCAGTTCCCTCAGCCACTCCTCATAAGACTCGTTCTCCAGCCCCTTCATCAGTTTTGTTGCCCTTCTCTGGACATGCTCCAATAATGTCCTTTTTGTACTGAGGGTCTCAAACTGAACACGGGATTGGATGTGCAGCCTCACCAGTGCCGAATACAGGGGCACAGTAACTTCCCTGGTCCTGCTGGCCACGCTGTTTCTGATGCAGGCCATGATGCCATTAGTCTTCTTGGCCACCTGGGCACACTGCTGACTCGTATTCAGTTGCTGTCAACCAACACTCCCAAGTCCTTCTCTGCCAGGCAGCTTTCTAGCCACTCTTCACCAGGCCTGTAGCGCTGCACAGGGTTGTTTTGTCCCAAGTGCAGGACTCTGCACTTGGCCTTGTTGAACCTCATGCCATTGGTCTCAGCCCAGAGGTCCAGCCTGTTCAGATCCTTCTGTAGAGCCTCCCTACCCTCAAGCAGATCGACACTTCCTCACAGCTTAGTGTCATCCATGAACTTACTACTAAGGGTGCACTCAGTCCTCTCATTGAGAACATCAGTAAAGATATTGAACAGAACTGTACCCAGCACTGAGCCCTGGGGAACACCACTTGCGACCAGTGTCTAACTGGATTTAACTCCATTTACCACTGCTCTTTGGGCCCGGCAATCCAGACAGCTTTTTACCCAGCAGAGTTGATGTGTGTTAAGGCCAACGGCAACCAGTTTCTCAGGCAAGATCCTGTGAGAAATGGTGTCAGTCTTTATTAAACTGCAGGTACACTACATACACAGCCTTTCTCTCGTTCATGAACTGGGTAACCTTGTCACAGAATGCGATCAGGTTAGTTTGGCAGGACCTACCTTTCATAAACCCTTGTTGACTGGGCCTGATCACCTGGTTGTCTTATATGTGGTATGTGATAGCACTCAAGATGACCTGGTCCATGACCTTCCCTGGCACTGAGGTCAAACTCACAGGCCTGTAATTCCCTGGATCTTCCCTCTGAGCCTTCTTGTAAAGGAGCGTAAGATTTGCCAACCTGCAGTCAAGTGGAACTTCCCCAGTCAGCCCAGAGTGCTGGTAGATGATGAAAGAGCAATAGTGAGTAAAAATTTCATGGGCCAAGATAAAGGCAGTTTAATAAGTGAAACAGAAAAATGAAGAAAAAAACCCACAAACCCTACCATGAAGTGATGCAAAGGCAATCACTCACCACCTCCCACCAGCACACTAATGCCCGTCCGGTCTGAGAAACACCTACCTTGGAAAGAATCCCCCTTTTTTTTGCAGAGGATAATGCTAGAATGGAACATCCTTTTGGTCAGTCAGGGTCAGCTGTCTTTGCAGTTTCCCATCCCAATCTCCAGCCTACTTGCTGCGGGATAAGCAACATGAGGAAGAGAGTCAGCCTTGGTGCTGTGCAGGCACTACTCAGCAATTGCTAAAATATCAGTGTGTTACCAACACTGATGTCTCAAATCGAAAAGTCAGCATCATCGGGGATTCTGTGAAGAGAATTACTTCCATCCCAGACAGACCCGGTACACATGGGATTATAGGAGTCAGACTGATTTATAAATATATTAATGGAATTGAAGTATAACATTTTGATTCCATTCATATGTCTGTCTGTTCTTTCCTGCATGGCTTGATTGTTTATGTAGATCATTGTTGTACAAGCTTCACATGGTTTAGTAGCAGTAGAAGCTTTAGCTCTAAAATTGCACCCCTTATCTAAGCAGTTTGCTCAATGAATTCTCTTCTTTCAGTTCTTATATTGATTCACCTCACATCTGAACCAGCAGCTTTTGAAGAGATGAGAGTTATAGCTCTTTGAAGCATGATATCTTAATACCAAAGAGAGTAACATATTGACACAACTGATTTTGGTGGTAGCATTAAGTTGAGACACTTACGGTAAATCTCCATATTTTGAATTCTAGGGCCATTGTAGACATCAGAGGTCTTGGGATTACAGTGCTTCAACCTATAAATTGCTGTGTAGTCCTACCTCTCAAGAGCTACAGGAAAAGCCCTCTGTAAATACTGATGTCCTAAAAGAAAAAAAGATCCATATTTTTCTGAAAGGCAGTTTAAGTTCTTGAAGTATTGTTTATGTCAAATTTTCATTACCTGTGGTAACCTACTGTGCTTCAAGAAAGTAATGTGGTTGTATGGTCGTCTTACCCACGGTTGTGACAGCTTGTACTAATGTGCTTTTGCTCCTGTGTTAGATTTTTTCCTGCTTCTTTTTTTTTTAATTAACATACAAAGAGTATACCAGGCTACTTATCAGGCAGATGAAATTTTCCATTACAGAATTGAGCTAGATACAATATCTGCTCAGTTGTGCATGGTGAACAAAGCTGAAAAAAATACAGTTGTATTTTCTTGAGCAGACTTACATTTCACACAGATGCTTGCTTAGAAATACATAATCAGCTAAGTGGTGCTAAAATGCATTTTACTTCAGGCACAAAAGCAAATTTCTCCATTAGACAATTTAGATTTATTTTGCAGTCCTCTTTAATTGTTCTTATGTTATTTTATATAATGATATTTAAAAATGAAAACCAGAACATAAACATATTGTTAAGGGTAAGGATTTAAATATAACAGAAAATCAAGAATCACAGAGTTAAGGTTGAATACTTACCCAACTTTGATTGCAGTAATTTTCATGTATAGTCATCACAACAGTATCTCATTACATAATAGAATTTTCTTTCTCAGTATTGTAAGTATTACAGAGTAACATTATTTCATACAAATTACTGAGAATAACGTACAGCTGACAGGGTGAAGCAACTAAAATTCAGAATTATTTTCTAGAGTGACTGTAATCTATGCACCATACACACACAGGGCTAAATTTTTAAAGGGGTCTCAATTTTCCCTCTGATTTTATATCCTCAGTCTATTTTACTCATGTATGATAGGACTAAGATATCTGAGTTTTTACTTCAGTCACTAATTGATATATCTTAATCCTTTCATATTTGTCCTTAAAATAAGAGGCCATCTTTAAAAATTTCACCTAAAGTGCTCGATTTTGCCTTCAGATACCTCCATGCAACTTCCATTGAAGTAATTGGAGCTGTGCCTGCATATCTGATGGTGGAACTGGACTCATTGCAATTAAGGTACACATTTACCGGCATAATTAGTCATCTGGAATAATCGCTGGGTCCAGTTTGACATTCTACATGTGCAGAATTTCCTAGATTGGACCCTCTGAGTGTGGGACATTGAAGATTAGAATGATAACATGATAACTCTATTTTGTGCCTTCGATTTGTAGCTGTAGCAGAATTTTAATGTAATTTGCTGTGTTTAATTTTCCTATTTTAAAATAAGAAATGTGAAAGGAGGACGTGGAAACAACCTATCTTTCACAGTGATATCTTTGTATATTTTTTCATACCCAACCAGATACAGTCTTTCCATCGTTTCCACAAGCACATCACGATTCTGCAATAACACACAGTTTAAATCACACAGCCCTGAGTGTACTGCATTTTTTTGTATCTTTGTGCTTGCAAAGCACAGACAAAAAATAGATGTGCAAAGAATCCCACAGTTAACTAACAGCATAAACCCCCCATGTGAGAACTCTGATACTTATTAATGCATAATACAGATCTTTAAACAACATGATAGAGTACTTATCTTCCACTCATTTAAAATTCTCTGTGTTTTGTGATTGAAATATGATTCCATGCAGCTTTTAAGTCGGTGTCTCTCTCATGTCACTGCTCTGGGGAGGGGCTGTTTACTTGACTTAAAATTTACTGTTTTGGAGAGAGTCCTATAAATCCACGGTTGACAGAAAAGCAGCAGCAGATTTTTGCGGAGGTTTTCCCAAATAAAACACCAGTCTTGAATTTGTGACAAACAAAAAATTCCAACTAAAAGAACTTGTCTTTGAGGATGTTATAATCTGTAAAATAACAATGTTCCTGTGATTTAAATAGTTACTGATGAATATTTGGGTCTAGTTCTAGAGCTGTTACAAAGTGCCAGTTTTTATGGTTTTGGTTTTATTGGTATTCTTTCATATGTATAGTGCTACCAAGTTTAAGAATAGCAGAATATTTAGTCTCTCTGAAAATTATCCACTACCCCAAAGGTTTATTTTCTCTTAAGGAAGCTGTAGCCCGGGGGCTTTCACACCACTCTTTCCTTTAGCGCAAGGTCATCTTCCTGTGGCAAGCACAGACAATATTAATTGTCATAACTTGTTCAAATTGAAGCAGATGCTCCTTACATCACCACAACTTCTTGAAAGTTTGAGATGATGCTTCCTTTTTAAAACAAACATTTTCATAGGGAAATTGAAAACACAAGAACAAATAATTTATTTGAAATAGAAGTGAACATTAGAGAGCAAAGTAGTGCTTTTAAAGGACTTCTTGTAGAAAATACTTGTTAGAAAATTACTGAATTTTTTACTATGACTGGTTGAATGGAGAAATAATTCCTCTCAAATAATCTTTAGCTATGGTAAACATAGTGTGTTTTTAAATTAGTAGTAGGAGTTAATTTAAAAATAAATTTTAATACCTGTTTAATGCATTAATTCTTAGAATGCTACTGTAATATTTTCTATATTTAAGCAAACACATTCCTAAATGATCATGGATTTATGTCCCCTGCATTCATAATACTTAAGAGGTTTATAATTCAGCCTATCATCTAAATTCTTTCACTCTTTTCGTATCTGTTGCACCAGCTTGATTATGTATAAGAAACTGAGATGTCTGCCCATTTTCAGGTAAAGACTCTCACGATGGAAATGGTTGATTTCTTGACATTAGTGTTCCTTTGTTCTGTGTTTACACCCTGCTTGTTCTACGTTTGTACTTTTCTTTGTTTTGTTGAGATGGAAATAAGCTAAAATTGTTGCTAAACCATTTGTTTTTCCAAAAAGTTTTCACTATTTTTAATTGATTTTCATTGTGTGTTTTTGCAGCAAGCTTAGTAGTGGAGGAGCGAACAAGACAGATGAAAATGAAAGTGCACCGTTATAATCAGACATCAGGGTCTGGTTCTAGCCAAGAACATGAGCGTGAGCAATATACCAAGGTAAAGTCAGTAGTATTGAAATGATACTTTGGCTTGAAAATTGAAGGCATAAACCTGTTTATTTAAAATATTATTTCACCCTCAAGAACACTGTCTTAGAAAGCCTGAAAGAAATGTCTTCAAGTAAAAGTTTCATTTTTATCCCCATCAAATGTGCATTACTCTTCGATGTCACCTAAGATGAATCTGCCAAAGCAGACAGTTTCAAAACTAATTCAAGGATGAAAGATCCTTCAACAGGTGTTAAATAAAGCCATGTCACTGCTAGCTTAGGAGGTCCCTGGCCTGCAAATCCCTGAAGGCTGGAAAAATGGGCCATGGACGTAGCATTGTATGCTGGCCCTGCTCTTTGGTTCTTCTAGAGGCACTTGCTGTTGTCTGACGTGTAGACGGAATGAAATCCAGTCCCATGCAGCTGTTCTCATATTTGTATTTTTTTTCATCACAATAATGTCACAGTATTTCCTTTCTTATATGCGTACTGATTAATTTGATCTCCTTTTCTAATAAAAGTGTAAAGATTTCCTATGATAATTAAGTATACGTGAAAGTACAGTAATGCAGTTATAGAGAGGAACTTTTCTTTTCCTTGATAATGCCAGGATGATATCCTACAAACTTGTCAGTTTAAGACTCTACAGGCTTCAGAGCAAACGGCTGAAAACATCTCACGCATCTCCACTGCCGCTTGCAAATCAAACTGTGAGGGACTGGAGCTGAACTCTCTGCTAAAGGTGTTTTGCCTTGTGTTGCCTAAAGAAGGGGTAACATTTGCAGAAGTTAGGAGGGGAAATATTATTTAGTTAGGTTCCATGTTTCCTTTTGGAGAACACTATGTTGTAAAATGCAAAATAAAGGGCAGAGACAAAACCAGCAGCGACTGAGTTGAGGGGGAAGCATTCCTGCAATTCTCTTCCAGTGCCCTTGAGAGTTACGTGCTTTCAAGGAGTGGCCACGGGATGGCAGTATGAATGCAAAAGTCCACTGTAAAAAATTCAGACACACATAGCAGCTCTGTGTTAAAAATAAGATCTCAGAATAAAAGTAGTTGGAAGAAAATCACAATTTGTATTAATGTAGACTTTCATGCTTCAAGAGCCACATTTCAAAGGCTTTCTTCACATCAGCAAGAATTAAATGCTTGTATTTTTATTTCTATGTTTTAAAGGGGACAAACTTTTAATTTGTGAACTGGTGTCATAGAGAAAACAACAAACTTTGTCGACTTCTCCTCAGCTGTGGACCTGAGAAAGCTCCTGGCATTTATTGCTGTAGCACAGGCACCAATCTTTCTCTCCCTGACCTTCCAAGCTCACTTTGGATTTTTGCAGTATTGATGCATGCTCCTGGAAGCACAGGTTAAAATAACAGATAAGTGGACTACTGAGCAGAAAAAACCCCACAGTTAATATACTAAAAAAAAAAGTAAAAATAGCTTTGATAAAGTTTGTAGGAGAAAAAGGTAATGTGTGATCTGAGGACTTTGGCCAGGATGACCAAACATATATCTTTGTTCAAAGCCTAAGGTCGATTTTCTGATTTGGATCAACTATTCTCACAGATTGATTCAAATGATCGTATTTTTTCATTATGAAAGATATTTTTTAGTTTTTACTCTCTTTAATATTTATCATAAGCGTTATTTTTGCCTCTCAATAGATTTTTTCTTATTGGATTAATGTAAATCCAATGTATGGCTAAATAGTTGTGGGAAAACATCAAGGTGCAATGTTACAAATTTCTTTTATCCTCTAGTACCTAGAGTTTTCTAGCATTGGTTTTAGTTTTTAAATATATGTGGAAATTAAATCAAAATTGAAATCACAGCATGCTGAGTACTAAATGGAAAGAACTGTGCTGAAAATTGTTTTATTTGAATTTTTTTTTTTTTTAAATATGACCACAGCTTTGAGGAAGTCAATTCTCTGTCCACTGTTATAACAAAAATATTTTTGGAGTGTACAGTGTTCTGTCTGACAGATATGTGTTCCTTTGCATGCTGAAGCAGTAGAAAAGGTAATTAATTAACTGTCCTGGCCTTTAAATTAAAAAAATCTTAACTTTTCATGTATTTTCTGCATGACAATGGTGTAGTCCTGGATAAGATGGTGCAACCTGTAATAAATTTTTAAGTGCTGAGAATGGATGATATTAGCACATTCTGACCCTGCCCTACAGTCAGGGGTGTAGCTGTTTGCGTTGTATCACTGTGGCGATAGTCATCACTTTAAAAATGTTACTGAAGCAAACTCCATGCTGGTGCCCTTCTTTACCCTCAGAGAATGCTGAAAGAGTCAAGAAAATAAACCAGACAGATGAAGATTTAGGCAACTCTAAGGAAATTGTAGTAAGTCATATCAGGTGGTGCAGTAAAGCTGACGACTGAGACTTCTAAGGAGTTCAGACTAGACCTAATTTCAGCTGCCAAAATCTGTGAGAAGCCTTTGAAAGATGCAGGAGCAAGACTTTAAATAAAACAGAAAAATTGTTCAGGGGTCTAATAGACCTTTTGGAATACCAGAAAAGAACTACTGAATAACTCTTAAAGAAATGGCAGCTGCAGGCAGAATTTCTCCCTCTTTAAACAGAAATGCTTCTTTCTTTCCCAATCAGCAGTGTTTGCCCAATGCTTCAGAAAACAAGTACTTATATTTTGTAAAGAAATTATGCTGTGCTGCACATTGATATAACATTCAATTCTGATTTTCAGAGCAGTTGACATGGATTTGATTCTTCCACTATTTTAACATTTGCAAATATGTTATTACACATAATATGAATTTACACATAAAATTCTGTAAACCTTTCAAAAATTTTCCTTCAATAGAGACTGTGTCTCCTTTGCAATAGTGAATTATGTGTATTCAAAGTTAATTCCCTAAAATTTAAATATAATTTCTCTTATAGTCAAACAAACCATTTTTTTTCAGAGGTATCATGACATGGCCTTCATGATTTTCAATCCATATCTGGTGCATTTCTTCCATTTTTGTAATTTCTCCCAGATATTCTACTGTCAGTAAGCTAGCACTAGTTTTTCAAGCATGCCTCATGCAGTTAGTGTGTAAACATTTTTAAACATCTCTGTTCTAAGCATGTATTAATGGATTTTGAATAGGTAACTCTCTGCTCTAAAATATTTGTATAGGTCTTAATGTCTGTTCCACTCTAATTGTTTTAAAACCTTCACAGGCCTCACATCCTTATTTCCTTCAGTTCCAGTGAAAAGGCTCCATAATTTCAAATGTCAAATTCTAAAAAGCTAAATAAAAAAAAAAATCAAACTAAGAAACCCTCTGGGGATTTGGCAGAAGGGTTTAAAGAAGAACTTTAAACATCTGTCTGCCTTCTTTCTTGTATATTGCTGAGGCTGTAGTGTCTGGTATGCACGTATTTGTTCTATTTCAGTGTTTGAGAGAATCAAAACACTTTGGTAGGATAATTCTGGATTTGCATAGGTGTAAATGACAGTATATCTTAATTAGGCTTTTAATTCAAAATATAGTTAAGTTTTTTTGTTCCAGATGCCACACATAGAGCTCAAATACCATCCTGTAGCCACTCCAGCTTTCCAGAGAATGTGCAACTAATTTTTTTGAAGGTCTGTTTATACAAGAGAGTTCCTGATCGGAACACTGTAGTACATACTTAAAAGGATATCACTCTATATTTAGATGTGCCACCAACTCAGTTAAGACTGTATGTGATTGGAAAGCATTTAGCGTAAAAGTGTAATCAGGGCATTAGTTCAGTGACATTCTGTGGATTTAACTTGATATTTAATGTCTGCAAGGAAGGGCTGGATAGGAGACTTGGCATGGTAGGAACCTGGTTATGTTAAGTTTTATGGGATGCTGGGCAAGACACTTAGGGCTGCGTATAGAAAATGCTCTTGGACTTTGATGTGTTGAGCATCTTATTGGGATCCCTCTTCATCCACCTTCAAGAAAAAAATATTTACTGTATATCTCATCGATACAACAGTCACTCCAGTACCGGTAGGGTTTCACATAATTCAGTGAGGTCCATTAATTCGAGTTGTGGGCTTCACTGCAGTTTTCCCGTTGTTTGACTTGCTCATTTTTACTGCTCCATGTCAGGAAGTTGAGTGATGTTCAGAGTAGTTGAGTTGTATACAATTGTGGAAAGAGTTTTAGTACTTGGAATCATTGGTGCTTGCTCTGGATCATCATGTGAGCTGGTCCTAAGATGCAGATTCAGATACTGATAGGAGTCTGAGATGAGTCTCGGACACACCGAGGTGCTCACTGCTAGGCTGTGAACCCCAGCAGCATTTGGAGGAAGCCTTTGTGAGTGGTTATTAAACGCGAGGTGCTTTACATGATTCAGTGTTTCCTGACAAAATTCCCTGTTAACATAAGGTGTCTCAAAAGGTAGTTGTGATCTCAAGACTTGCATAAGCCCCTGGGTGAATCTAGCCCTTAATGTTTCTGGTTTGGATTTCTCTTTTCGCATTTTAATTTCTTCATTTTAATCCCCTTTTAATCTTCTCATTTAATTTCCTCATTTTAAGCACTTAATGAGGCACATATTTTTAGAGGCTTTTTTCTTTGTAAGTCAAGGAAGGGGACACTCCTTCAGTTTTCAAAGCCTTACACTATTGCATTACCCATGGTTTGGGGAGATAAATCTAGAAATATACTTATTAATGTGGGAGATAATATAATTATAATGGATCGTTAAATGACTTCTAAAATGTGCCTTATAATCAGTAAAATTGCTAACATTGTTAGTCATTGAGGAACTGGAAAAGTATTCAAGAAGTACACTCTTTAAGTTTACGTATGTGCTCTTTCCATTGACGTTAGGACACCTGCAGTTCATCTTACCCCCCTTTTTTCCTTTTGCTGGCGTAGAAGCAGAAGCAGCTCCACAGGTGGTAAAGTGAATGGAAGAACTGCATTTCAGTTGTTTATATATCAGTTATATTGAAAAAACTTCTGCCTCTGTAATGCAGAAGCAGACAGTGCAGATAGTTTGGGCATTTGAAGACAGCTGCTGTTAATTTTTTAAAAAACAGATCTACCCTTTAGTAATTGCTGTCAAAGTCACTGCAAACTTCAGCAACTCTCCTAATGTGATAAGCAGAGCAGTTTGGAATAAAAATATTAAATAAGGTGTAAGTCTGTAAGATATAGAGTTGAAAGAGAAGTTCACTTTATTCCGAAGCTTCAAAATTAGATAATATTTAAATATAACATGACAGGGACATTTATTACAAATATATGCAGATTTATGAAGAACAGCAGTTCTCTAGATGAGCAGGACTGTATCGTATTGCTTTTGAGTCCAGTTGGAAATCTACAGACATTACTTTAATTCAGATATCAAATAAGGGGATCTTAGCCCATTACATTTTTATTCTGAATGGTAATTCCAGGTGTACTGCAACAGTAAAATATTCTTCTTTTAATAATCACTGCTTTGTAAAAGAGTACTCTTTACTTTTGTCTGTATTTGAGGGGAAAAAAGTTAACCTCAGAACTGCTTTCATTTTGTTCATCTGTTAGCTAAGGTGACTGATGATTGTACTGAAAAGGGGTAGGTAGGGAATAAGCAGAAAGAGTTGGATGCCTCCTGTAGAGGGCAGGGAATTCGGTAGAAGTAGAAGCTATAGGAAGTACAAGCTAAATCCAGGAGAAGTAGTAGTAAAATGTAAATGCTGTAGCGCTCAGCATTAACTCTCAGCATCACCACTTTCTGTGCTAATCTCCATTTCTGTGAATGGAAGGATTTTCTGCTTCTTGGGAGTCACAGTCCTGCCATACAGTAAAAAGGGGTAGCAAAAGCTCAACCATGCCATGAAAATCTCATTGAGGAAGGGAGGATTTGTGTTTTATGCAGTAGCTCTGATTGGAATATCAGGGCAAATAGAAGATATAGATTCATTTTTTTTCTTTTATCTCCCATCTAACTGTAAAATTCTCTTGTTTACCAATGGATGAAAGTAATGCTTGCTATTAACCCAGTCTGATATTTACAAAGCAATTCCATTTTGTACAGCCTGCTGGACTATAGGGACAAGGACAGAGTGAGGATATCTGCATAGCCTCCACTTACAGGGGATGATACCTGGGCTGAAGAACCTTCACCAATACATGTTTTCCTACTGATACTGAACAGACATTCAATGAGGCCGAGTCCCTAAACTGTCTGTCATAAATAAGCTGAGTTTTCTGACTGCTTTCCCAGTATCCTAGCCAGTAAGCTGCACAACTATGCTTGATGCATTCCCTCTCTCTCCTCTCCATCTTTCGGAGCCCATGAAAGGTGGAGCAAATTCAGAGCAAGTGAAACAGAGGGTCTCACACTGCCCCTGCACGTGTTAAACTTTATTATTTTGCTTTGGAATAATAAATTGAGTGCTAAACAAACAGCAAGATTCAGATGTGGCTTGGGACAAAGGCCAGCAGCCTTTACCTCCCTCAACACTTAAGAAGAAGAAAGACTTCCAGCAAGGGAAAGGAAATCGCTGCATCTGGCTTTGGTAGTTCCTTCATGGGAGAGCTGAGATTGTGCAGCCTCCTCCAGCAGCATATCATGCTTGCTCAGGGACCACATCAATCTCCTTCTTCCATTGCAGGTTCACTGTATGCAATCTCAAACCAAAAGCCACAAATAGAACATGGACTTTTTGGTGAGGAAGAAAAGTAACTAGATATCATAATGACGGAGGGGGAAAGTCAGATTGCCTTCAGCAAATACAAGTAAAACATGGAGATATTTCAGAGACCCTCTGTTACTGTGCATAAAAAAGCCCCCAAACCATGTATTTGAGAGAGACTGTATGTTATATTGTAAACAAAGTATTTTTAAAACCTCACCTAAATATATAGGTAGAGTGAAATCCCTATTTCACTGAAATCAACAGAAATTTTATTATGTAATAGAGTCATGCTTTCTTTTGCAGATTGCTGTTCTGTTTTACTCAATGGAAAGCCAGAACATTCCATGTGTTCAGATGCTTTCTGTATTTTTAGATGCCTCAGTTTAGCTAAGCTTAAAGTGTTCATTAGGATTTCTATAGAAATTTTGCAACAAATGTCAAGGGTGGCTCATGAGTGGGGCAGTTTAACTTAAACTGGAAAAAGCAAACAATTCTGTTTTCCAGCCTCTGAACATTTGTTTAGCCTAAGTAAAAGTTTTCATAGGTTTTATTCTTGCTTTGAAATTTTATTTTTAGACTTTAGTAGAAAAATATGTAGTCTGAAGAGAATTAAATGTTCCACTGTTATAATATAGAGCTGATAAGAAGTAGCATGCTTTGTACTTCTGTTTTGGAGAGCTTTATTTTGCAGTCTGAAAGAAAGCGAACAGCAAAATTATTTAACAGACCCTACAAGACATTTCCAAACAATGATCTGAATAAACGTATCAGCATAGTCTCACCCTAACCCCATTGGTCACTTATACTCAGATAAGTCACACCAATTCCCTTGGAATAAGACCCTGCAAATAAATCCTTGCTGTAGTTGAAATATTTTTAAATATTGGAGGTTTTGAGTCCTCTATCTTACCCACTTTTAGCTCAGAGTTCTGCTGCATCTGTTTCCGTTTCAGTCCCTAATAAACATATTATTTGAGCAAAAAGTCATCATGCTCCGACCTGTTCTGAAATCATGTGCAAACTTTCGTTTAGTATTTGAAGCTGAACATTTTCGTTTAGTAACCCAGAGCTTTCTCTCCTGCAGATATTTTTATTCAGTGCAAGCCCCTCACTGGATATCCCTAAGACTTTCCTCAATGCATATTACTCAGGTCAACCCCATAAGTTTTTATTCAGAAATTGGTTTGTGTTTTAATCTTGGTGTATGCTGTCCAGGAGTTATGAGTAACCCTGAAATACACGCTGAGATACTAAATTTGAATAACCTCCAATTCTCCTACACATTTCTGTATTTACAGTCAGTGCTTAGTATCCTCTTTCTTTCCTCCCCTTCTCTACTCCTGTTAACTTCCTCATCTTATCTTAGATGTTTAACCAAGAGATTTCCAGGTGTGCTGTGGAGACCTCATAGTTGCTGAAAGGCTCTGAAGCAAGAGAAGATAAACCTGACTTGAGGACAGGTGGCCTGAATCATTCATCTGTACAAATCTGAGCTTGTGTTTGCCAGGCTTTTAAAGTTAAGTCATGACACGTGCCAACTGACTCAGTCTGCAATCCAGTGCCTCGTTGAGCTAAGGATATTCACTGACTGTCACAGCTTTGAGTGTAATTCATAAATAAACGTTTATGACTTGCAGTTTTACAGGGCACAGATCCAAAAAAGGAACTCCCTAGACTGTCATGTCAAAAACTGCCTAGCCTTCCCATATTTTAATAGTTCTCCCTTAATACGCCGGGGGAAGTATACCAATGTATTAGTCACTTCCCACGGATGCCTTGCTTTCTAATGATAGTGGGTTTTAGTTTTGTGAACCTGATGATCCTCATATCTGTGTGACTCATGATTTAGGTGAATTGACATTGCTAGGATTGAAATTTCTTTTATATGTGTCCGACTGGTGATGTGAGCAATGTGAGCATTATGTAATAAGTGGTGTGGTGTCCCGTTTGCTTTTAGCTCATCAAAACTTCTGCTGTTAGCAAAAGCGAAATAACTTCTAGCCCTGTCACATATTCCTCCTACTGGGTCTTCTGTTAATTCTCATGCATGTGCACATGAAGAAGCCGCTAGATAGGGAACTGATCTGCCTGAAAACAAACAGTAATTTGGCTGAGTTAGCTTTCTGCCTGACCAGTCCTC
This sequence comes from Cuculus canorus, assembly GCF_017976375.1. Lineage (NCBI taxonomy): Eukaryota > Metazoa > Chordata > Aves > Cuculiformes > Cuculidae > Cuculus > Cuculus canorus. Next base: position 15,513,115 of record NC_071403.1, read on the forward strand.
TAGTATCATGATACAAAGCAATATTTTTTTTTTTCCTTTTCTGACTGAACTTAGGTGTAGAAATCAATTCCCAATGTCAGCTTCATGTAGCATTACAATTAATTCAAATTCATATGCAGTTCTCCGGTTCCAAACTAACTTTGTAGTAAGGTATTTAGTAGCATATTTTTTTAGTATTTGAAAAATTGAAAAAAGGATCTATAGCTGAACAGATGGTATGCATGTCCTTGAGACGATATCTTTCCACTGCGTAAATATTTCATTATTATAGTTCCAGTGTACTAAAGAACCAGCAGCCTATTTCAATTCCAATGCTGTAATTTATTTCAAGTGTCTTATTTAGTCCATAAATACCATGTTTGCTTTTCTCACTAGACATAAAGGCATTATTTAATATAGGCATTTCTCTGAATTTCATACGATTTTGTTGGATCTAAAAGCAGTTAGACAGAATTGTCATACTTAGGTCATTTGTTTTCTCAGTATATGTATTATGTTTTGATGAGACTCCTCACCCTTTCTTTTCTTGATCTCTAGTATAATATACAAACAGATCAGTACAGAAGTTGTGATAACGTCTCTGCCAAATCATCAGATAGTGATGTCAGTGATGTGTCAGCCATTTCCCGAACCAGCAGTGCCTCACGCCTCAGCAGCACAAGTTTTATGTCAGAGCAATCTGAACGCCCTCGGGGCAGAATCAGGTGAGTTCTCAGTGCAGCTTCAATTGTATCACACCCCCTCTTTCATTTAGTGCCAAAATACAACCAGAAATTATTGGAATTAGATGACCACAATATAAGAATTCATGAAAAATGTTATGCACATCTAAACTATCTTCATTGCTAGACTAGGATGACAATATTATTTGCAAATGGGTATCTAAAACAGAAAGCAAATTTCCATACGGAGGTGATATATTAATGTGTTTGTGGCAAATGGAACTTGAACACACACTATCATCTCAATGCTGGCTATGAATCCATGTAATCTATATGCCAATAAGGTATTACAGCAGAAATAGTACTAGATTTCTTTTTATCTAAAGAATTTTCTTTCATAAAAGCTCTAATTTTCGTTCTTTCAATCTATGTATTTATTTCTCTACCTACCTGCTTTTATTTTGCTGTTTTCAGGCACATGATAAATTACTAGGTTTGAAACAAGTACCTGTATAGTAATTTTGACATCTTTAGTTCAAAAGCAGTTTAATTCATTTGCATTACCAGTAATCAAGTATCTCTTTCATCCTTGATAAAAAACATACTCTTGGTTTAGTGCCTTTTTAGATGCACATATTTGTTCTTGTCTTCATTTAACTTGATGATAAGAATCCCACTGGTTACAATAGCTGTAGGATTGGCTTGGTAGGCTATGATTACAACTACCAATGTCTGAACCCTCAAAATTTTGACTTTAGTGTTATAAGGCACAGCAAGAATTAGGAACTGTAAAAGATTTCTTCCTATGGATTAAAACAGTCTGATGAAAGTCTGAATGGCATCACTTAGTACTGCAGAACACCTCTAGGCAGACTCACTATCCAAGAAGTTCAGCTTTTTGATATGTTCATGCAATGGAAAGGGATGTTGGGGAAATATACAGAAACTGTATGAACTACCTCCAGTGCATTTTTTTTGTTAAGGAAAATTCACAGAGACATTCAAAGTTGTGTTTCAGATTGGTGAAATTATAACCTGACAGCAGAAATTATAACCACAATCCAGCAGAACACAGCAGTGGAAATGTAAATATATTTAAAGTTATTCAAGTGCTTAAAGTTATTTCAATTCATGTGTTTAAATGCTGCATTTCATTGTGTCTTAGCATTTCCGTATTTTTCTCTTATGGAGGGCTTTATTCATACCAGAATACCTGTAGTTTCTAGACATTGAATATTCTCAACTAGGCTTTGTCACAGAATCTTGTTGAGCCTTATGGCATTTTTTCCCATAAATATCTCCATGTGGAACAGATTTTAGCAGAAATGTTCCTTTGGTTCAGAATGTCTGATCACAAATATCAGAACCAGTAACCTCATGTGAGGCTGGGAAGGGGAAAAACCTAGAGGCAAACCCTTGCACTTGTTCAACCTCTTCCATTCTAATGTCCAGGTCATCCAGAGGGACCTGGACAGACTGGAGAGGTGGGCATTTGAGAACCACATGAGGTTCAACAAGGCCAAGTGCATGGTCCTGCACCTGGGTTGGGGCAATCTCCTTTTTCGGTACATAATGGGAATTGTGCGGAGAAGCACTTGGCGGTGCTGGTCGATGAGAAGATCGGCAATGTGCGCTCGCAGCCCAGGAGGCCAACTGTGTCCTGGGCTGCATCAAAAGAAGCGTGACCAGCAGGGCGAGGGAAGTGATTCTGCCCCTCAACTACTTTCCTGTGGGACCTCATCTGGAATATTGTGTCCAGTTCTGGAATCCTCAGCGTAAGAAGGATATGGAGCTGCTGCTTGTTACTGTTGTGCAACAGAAAAAGCTATTAATCATCTCCCCATTTATTCTCCCCTCCCCATGCAAAGCTGAGCTCGCTGATATGAACACACACTTCAAACACTCAATTCTCTCAAAATTCCCCCAAAATACCCATCTTAGTACAAACCTCAATGCAACAAAAAAAAAAACAAACCAGCTTGAAATGGGACCTTCCAACGAAGAATTAGACCACTATGCTCTGCGGTATCCCCTGATGATGTTCACTGTTAATATATAGAGTGACTTTTTAAACATTTTGAGATCCCAGTTCACCAGGGAATCCCAGCAATTTGAGCTCTGTAGTAGTGTCTTGAACCATAACCTCCTTTCTTTCTGTGAAGAGGAAGCTGGCCTCAACACTATGTGAAACTGGGCTCTTAACGCATACTGTTTCTGTTTTGATGACTCTCTGAGCTGGTTGTCTGATCTGCCTCTGTAAAGCTCTTTCCTTCCCTACTCTAAAGTCCAAGGGTCTTTGAATATTTATCCTCAACATAAGAAGGAGATGGAACTGTGGAACGGGTCCAGAGGAGGCTACAAAGATGATCAGAGGGCTGGAGCACCTTCCATAGGAGGACAGACTGGGAGAGTTGGGCTTGTTTAGCCTGGAGAAGAGAAGGCTCTGAGGAGATCTTATAGCAACCTTCCAGTACTGGAAGGGGCTACAGGAAAGCTGGGGAGGGACTCTTTATAAAGGCTCGTGGTGATATGATCAGGGACAATGGGTATAAACTGGAGAGAGGCAGATTTAGACTGGACATTAGGAAGAATTTCTTCACCATGAGAGCGGTGAGGCACTGGCACAGGTTGCCCAGGGAGGTTGAGGCTGCCCCATCCCTGGAGGTGTTCAAGGCCAGGCTGGATGGGGCCTTGGGCAGTCTGGGCCTGTGGGATGTCCCTGCTCATGGCAGGGGGTTTGGAACAAGATGATCTTTAAGGTCCCTTCCAACGCAAACTATTCTATGATTCTAATGAGTAAACTTGGGTACAGGATTGGCCAACCTAGTGTACCAAACCAAGTGTTTGGAGTGGGAGCTCCAGTTAGCTTTAGTCTAGACTCCTAAAATGAGATGTAAGTAGAATTCAGATGCCTTCCCTTTCTGATACTGCCCACAGAATCCATACCTCAGAATTAGACACTTTATAGTTGCTTTAATTTTCTCTGAATTCAGGTGGTACTTTCATAGTGAGCAAAACATAGAATATACAGTGCAGCTCATTCAGTGTAAATACGAGGAAGACATTAACGAATTCATTAATTATCCATAACTTTCAATATTTTTCTTCTAAGCTGGCAGTGGTATTGCTCCCCTGAGAGACCTGTTAAAATAAATGGGAGGTGACCAATGTACTAGCTTTGCAATTAGCCTATTTAAATCATTAATTGCATTGGAGTGAAATCTAAAAGAATTTTGATGTTATGTTGGAAAACATTTTCCATTTCAGTTGACCAGACAGATTTTTGGATGATTTCCTACCATCACTACAAAAAAGATAAAAGTCTTTAGAGACCTGCAAAACTTTTGTATACTGGGAATTAGATGTCAGAATGAGAGGAAGTTGAATGTTAAATTAAAAAAAAAAAAAGGCAAAGGCATTTTTCTGTTGATCTGAGCTAAAGTCAACTTTCCATCTTCCTGCGTCTGTAACTGGTAGCCTTTGTCACAGTGTCTTTAGTCAATTCTTGGTGCAGATTACTTATTACATGGAAATGTAGAGTTAATCTGGGGAAAGGGTTGATTGTATTATGAAAAAAAAATTCAGAGTAAAATGTATGCTATTTAGATTTAGCCCTAAAGCCTACATATCTACACTGGAATTTAGGTAAAAATTAGGGGGTTTTTAAATTATTTGTTTAACTTTCCTAAGTCATCATTATAAAGAAGAAAGCACCTGTTATCTCAGATGGTTCACCTCATCTTCCGATAGATGTCAAAGACAGGTGAATTGTTGTTTTCTAGCATTAATTGTTGAAGGAACCCTAAGTGACTAGTTGAGATTGTTGCTTTAGTTTTAGACATCTCAAATGAAGTGAAATGAATTCTTTCTCTTAATTATTAATGTTTCTTTAAGTTCAAGGAATTAGAAATTTGAACTTCAGATTTGATTAGTAATTTGAAGTTCAATTTTTTTTTTGCCTCCAAGGAACCTGATGTTAACTCATATCAAGCAGGATAGGATGGATGGAATGAGATGGGATGTTTGAGCAAAAGCTGGTTGAGGAAAACAGCATTTTTAAACTTTCTCTCTTACCGAAACCACATATCCATTATCATCTTCATTTGGAAGTGTGTCAGCCCAGTGGCCATCGCAAGTGTGAGTGTAATGTGAAGTTGAAAGACAGAAAGTTCATTGAACTGCCTTTTTTTTTTCCACATACTTTTGTTCTCCAGATACCCTCTGGAGATGAGACCAATGAGGAACCTAGGCATATAGAAACTCAAAGGAGATGGCCTAGTTTTAGCCATCTCACTAAACTAAGTCATTCAGCTAGTATCTTTGGATGTCTTTTGTATCCAGAAGAAAAATGCACAAATTCTGAATACACAAGCAAGATTCCTTGTCTCCATTGCTTTTGGAAAGGGTGTCTTCATTTGTTTCTCTGTTGAGTAGAGGAAAATGAATCCTAAAACTCTTGACCAGCAAGCTGAGTTAATTAGATTAAAAGGAGAAATATGACTGGAGAGTACTACAGAATTTAGATTAGAAACCTGAAGTGAAATGATGTCCTCTAACATTTCTACGTGAGCTAAAAAAACATCGGTTACTTATTCATATTGAGTAGTGGTGTTAAATTTTTGAACGTGGAGTGTGCCTGCTTAAGCCAGCAGTAGTTTTAGTTAATGTTGTTAGTCAGTATAAACCCATTATCCCTCATATTAATGCATCTATGAAAAGAGCTATAAATTAAATTCCTAGACTTATGAACAAGATACTGCTTTCTTAATGACAGCCCTAAAGAGAACAAACTTTTGGTGTAATCTTCTACAAACTATCATTATTTTTAAATGTCAGAATGACTGAGGTTTCAGGTCATAGTGAGTGTAGTTTAAATCCAGTAACTTCACCACCAGCTTTGCCAGCACAAACAGCTTCCTGACCTTTCCTCCCAAATCCTAAAGGAGAAAGGAGTCTTTGAAAAGCTAGCTAATGCCTTTTCCCCATAAATTCAGGCAAAATCAATAAATCTCTCTTTTCTGCTAATTTTGAAGGGTTGAGATTCTATTATTTCAGACAATGAATTCTATATTATTCTATGTTCATAAGTAGTTATTTCTTTATTGAAGCAGTAAAGGTTTTAAAACCTGGAAGCATATCTCTCTATCTTGTGTTTTGAAAGGCTACGGGTATTAGCTATAAAAGCATAACAATTTGTGGGGTTTTTTTTCAGAAATGTTTAATTTTACTAACTCCCTCAATTATGTATTATGTTCCACTTACCTTGTGCTTTTTATAATGTATGGCTTTTCTCGAATAAAACCCTGTCTGAATGGCAAAGGTAAAATCAATTTATGCAGAACAACACAGAAATACTGTGCATATTACGTGAATACCTAGATAACACTTTAGCTGTTCTTTAGGTCATAACTCCCAAATTTAAAGTTTTGTAGTCATAGGAAACTTGAGCATGCTGAAGAATTTAGTAAGACAGGGAGAATGAAAGTGAATCATCACTTTCCTTTCATAACAAGACTGTACCTTTTAAGGCAGAAGGCTAATTTCATTCCTACGGTCTATTTATAATTGAATTACCAATCAGAAAGCTGTGACATAGCATGCATGGAAAATACCTTTAGTTAATCTTCAGTCTGGAGAATCTGTTGATTAGTATTTCTAATAGTCTGCAAGAGAGAGTTCAGATTGGTGGAAGGTCTAAGTATATAAAATAGCTTCTTCATTTCTAATTTGTTTAGCATTTTCAGGTGGATGTTATAAAAAACAGCTATGCATGAATAAAGTAGTCTGCATATGAAATTATTCCAAACATCTTTCGTGTTACTATCCTGGGAAGTCTGTTAGACTGCTATGCTCTCTAGTGGAAGTGCAGGCAAATACCAGGAATTTTTGTTCTGGCAACGAAATGTTCCCAGAATTTGGGGAACAAGTGTTCTGGAAGTTTTGACTTGAATCAGAATCAGACTTGTGAATTCGGCTTCCCATAGGGATTGGAGTTGATGGGTATTTCATGACTGAAGTCAGATTACCGGTTGTTCTTTATGGAGGTTTGCTTTCAACGTTTGTGGTCTTTGTGTGTTCATGCTACAGTCAAGTAACACCTTGTGCCTGTTGATGCTACAGATGTTACCGTATATGACTTAGGAACACTTCTCACATCCTAAATGAAGCAGAAGGATATTCTTCATGGTTTAATGCAAATGATTGATAAGTAAGAATCCATGTTAAATACATGATGATTAATCAGCACCATATGGGCTTGATCAGACAAAGAAGGACATTTGCTCACTTTGTTAAGTTAAGCCAAATGATGTCATTGCATCATTTTTCATTAGAGGCATGTTTGTGCAAAGATACCAGAGATACCTGGACTTCTTGGTAATGTCAAGTAGGGAACTGTCATGTATGGTGGAGGTGAGCTGGAGGTTTCCATTCTGGAGGGTTTAGCAAGTTGGCAATCATAAGATGTTTCACTTAAATCTCATTGAACAAAATCTACTAAGCATCTGAAAGACAGGATAACTACATTTAAGGTGAATTTCTCTCCATATTTTGAATTTCAAACAAATTGTCCATGCATTAAGAATATCAGTTATTTTAAATTTGAAAATCACATCTTCAGTAAGAACTATATTTAGTATTATCACATTTTTAGTAAGAATTATATTTAGTGTCTTAATAAATGTGTGATATACAATTATATAATTATGTATGTACCATATTTGCATCTGGTTTACCTGCATTACTTAATTCAATGCTCAAGTTTAATTAAAATAATTTCAATAGGCTTATCAAAGAAAAGGATAGTATAATAGATTGTAATAGTGGACTTAAATTAATTTATTTCAAACGCATTACCATGCCACTTAATGGCTTGCATCACAAACTTACACATGCTTCTTGGGATTCAGGTGTGTTCTTCGTACACTGCAGACAAAAAGAATTTGTTTGGTTCTCTCTGACAATCTTGTTCACTCCCACTTTCCAGAAGAGAATATACAATTTCCATGTAGCTGTTGTTTTTTCACTACATTAGAAATTTTGTGCTAATACACTCAAGTTTTGAATCAAGAACAATGGTGTAGGAAAATGACAACGCATGATCAAATGTGGAAGTGGTTGATGAGTTGGAAAGCAAAGGGTGCAGGGGGATGTAGGCAGGAAGACCTCATAATCAACAAAACAGAGCATGAAGAAGCCTGTTATACCATTTCTGGGAAATCAGCATAACTGGCTGTCTGTCTGAATGAGCTGTGTGTTAATGCACAGGGAACAAACATGAGAGATTCAAAGTATGTTGTGCAGCTGCAGGGCTATGGTCTCAACAGGATCACAGAGATTTGGTGGGATAGCTCACATGGCTGGAGCACTGTTATCTATGGAAGCATGGTAAGGAAGGAGTGTTGCCCTTTATGTGAGAGAGCAGAGAGCTCTGCCTAGAGCTGAGTGATGAGCCAGCTGAGAGTTTATAGGTCAGCACTAGAGGGTCAACTAGTGTGATGTTGTGTGTGTCTACTATGGACCTCCTGATCAGGAAGAAGTAGTAGATGAAACCTTCTTCCAGCAACAGGAAGAAGATTGTCTTTCACAGGGTCTGGTTTGCATGGGGAGCTGGAACCAACCTGATATATGCTGGATGAGCAATGCAGTAGGGCACAAGCAATCCAGGAGGTTTCATTGTTGACCGGAGGGAAAGTCTGGACCAAGGACTTGGCAGAGAATGATCAGATCAGGGAACATTTGAACAAACTGGACATGTACAAATCTTTGGCACCTGACAAGATCCACCCAGCAGGACTAAATGAGCTGGTGCTGACCAATGTCATTGCAAGGTCACCCAATAATCTAGAACATCATGGCAATCAGGCAATATCTTTGAAGACTGAAAGAACAAAGTTGTCACTACTATCTTCAAGAACAGCACAGGGGATCTTGGAAAACTACAGGCTCATCAGCATCAGCTGAACACCTGATGAGTGCAGAGCAAATAATCATGGAAACCATTTCCAAATATACAGAAGAAGAGGGTGATGGTGAACAGTCAGCATGAATGTATAAATTGGAGGCCATGTCTGACCAGCTTGATAGACTTTTTTCACTGGTTGACTGGCTTGGTGAATGAGGAGAGCAACAGATATTCACTATCTGGTCTTTACTAATGCTTTCAACACCCTTCCCAAACATCCTCATAGAAAAATTGCAGAAGTACAGCCCAGGTAAGTGGACTGTGAGGAGCATTGAAAACCAGCTGAATGCCAGGCCAGAGAGTTGTGATTTGTGACACAAAGTCTAGCTGGAGGCAAGTCATTAGTGTTGTACACTTTGGGTCAGTATTGTGGCAGTAATGCTTAATAACTTCATTGGGATAACGGGATGGAGTGCACCCTCGGCAAGTTTGTAGACAACATGGAACTGATAGGAATATTTGACAGACCAGGTTGATGTGACAACATTCAGAGGGACCTTGATGGGGTGGACAAATGAACTAATAGGACTCTCATGAAATTCAACTAGGGAAATGCAAAATCCTGCATCTGGGGAGGAATAACCCTAGGTACCATTACACAACACACTGGGGCTCACACCTGGAAAGCAGCTTTACCCTAGGATCCTTGTGGACACTACGTTAACCTGAGCCAGCAATGCCTCCCTGCATTAAAGAAGGCCAACACCATTGTCAGTTGCATTAGGAAGAGTGTTGCCAGCAGACCGTGGAACATGATCCTTCCCTTCTACTCAGCTCTGGTGAGGCACATTTGGAGTACTGTGTCCAGCTCTGGGCTCCTCAGTAAAAGAGACATGGAACTTCTGGAGCAAGTCCAGCAAAAGGCCATGAAGATAATGAAGGGACTGGAGTATGTGTCCTACAAGGAGAGGCCAAGGGAGCTAGGATTGTTCAGCCTGGAAGAGAGAAGGCCCAGTATGTGTAAATGCCTCGTGAGAGAAAATGAAGAAGACAGCCAGACTCTTCTCAGTGAAAAGGTAAAGCAACAGGCACAAACAGAAATAAAGGAAATCCCACTTAAACATAAGAAAAAACCCATAAGAAAATTCTGTTTCTGCAGAATTTATTGAACACCGGGACAGGTGGCTCAGAGATGTGCAGTCTCAATACTTGGGGATATCCAAAACCCAACTGAGCAATCTATTGTTATTGATCCTGCAGTGAGATGGAGGTTTGGCCTAAACAGTCTCCAAAGGTGTCTTCCACAGTCTTCCAAATGTGTTCTGTGATTTTGTGTTGGGTAAGTGAATACGCCATATTTTACAATGACTTCTAATTCAAGTCACATTTGGGTTGAAGCTAAATGAAAGTAAAATATTCAGTTATAGAATACAAAGTAGGTGACAGTTAAGAAGTGTGAAAGAACATAGGTGAAAGGAATGAAAAACTTGTTTTATCTGTATTTAACTCCCGTTTTCACATCACTTGTTGTAGATGCTGACCCTTTTCATATGCATACTTTACAACTAAAGTTGCAGTCATCAGAGGCAGTCTAATGTAATCATGGCACACTAGATTTTATTGTCCATCTTCTCCTTGGGGTTGCCTTACAAGTTCTTTCAGGTTCAAATCTTATTCCACGCATGTACACATTTCAATGCGCAAAACTATTGATTCTTTACCAATTTAAGAGGCTGTTCCTCGGCCCTTTGGTTAAAACTTTAATATGCATGTACTTCAGAAATGCAAGCGACTCTGTGGCAGATTAGGTTATCTCCTGCATTCCGCTCTGCTGCTGTCAAATTGTTATCACAATACATAGAGAAGAAATATTGGTTTTCTTACCTGTTAGGGCAACATGTAAATGTTACTAGGAAGCTTCTCCCTGTGCTGAAATCATCTTTTCTGTATCAAGCTCTAAAATTGACCACGTCACTTGGTATCCTGTGAGTAGGATTAAAGCATACAACTTACTTCTGGCTTGTTGTGACAACCTGCTAAGGTTGTGATCAACCACTTTGAGCTGATAAATGAGCTTATAGTGACTAGTCCTCAGGTTTATCTTTAATGGATACCTAAACAGACCAGACATAAGCAGATCTTCAGGAATGTTGTGTCATTAAAACTCAGTTTTATTAGGTGACACATACGGAAGCATTTGGTCAGAATTCATTCCTGTTTTGTAGTACGTGCTGTCTGTTAGCCAATTCTCTCTACATGTGTTCTTTTCTACATATAAGAACATAGGTCTGGAAGGGACCTCTCTGGGGTCACTAAATGTTGTCTTTGCTAATCACAAAGAACTGTATCACCTTCATATATTTTCAGGATCTATCTGCAACTCAATTGGTTGGTTTTGTACCCACTTATTTCAGAAGTTTTTCCAAATCTAATTTCTTTGGTGCTCTGGAAATTTCTTTCAGTTACAGGATAAATTTCACATTTGTCCCTGGCATCTTATTTAGATAGGTTTTTGCTCCCTTCTGTTTACTCCCTGGAGTATCATAGCAAGTCATCATAGCTAAATGCTTTAACTGTATGTTGTTTTACTTGGTAGCATGTTATATCCTTTCTTTTTTGTTGGTCATCTTAGCAGCCCTTCTCTGCCAGTTTCCAGTTTGATTAAAACCTTCTTGTATTCATGTGACCACTATTGTAGATGAGGTCTTCTGCATAGTGTCATTAATTTTGCTCTAACTAACTCACGGAAGAATCCATTTGCTATTTTTTCATAACCATAGTACTTGATTGTGCTGGTGATGTAGCAATTTTCCAAAACAGTCAAATTGTAACCATGTCTGAAGCTGTGCCTTTGGAGGCGTATCTACAGCTGGATGGTTTACTCAGTTCCAGTCATCTCCTTCAGAGTCCTTTCTCCTTGGATAATGAGCATGCATGAAGAGCTAGCTGATATCAATGTGGACTATGGCACAGCGTTCTCTCCATCACCCTGCTCCTGACTTTCCTCTTGCAGGCTCTCCTTTCCACTTCAGACAGGAGGAAATCTGAGAAACTTACGTCTTTTTTCTATCCCCTCAGAGTTTTGATTAACAATACTTACTGTGAGGAAAGATCCAGTGAATCCAAATTAGCTTTCAGGTATAACTGTAGTTTCCAAATATCCTGCTTAGTAATGAATCTACTGTTCATTTTTCTCTTTTAAAAGTAATGAACTGATTTAAGTTGGGTTTGACCATGACTGAAAACTCATACTAAAAGTCTGAATGTCATTGTGAAACTGAAGATTACACAGCTAGTATATTGTGCATTAACATTTTGGATTGACAGTTTCTGACCAGCTCCAACAGTTCTTCCAGTTTGTCAGCAGGGACTAGAAGTACACTCCGCTATATCTATGTCAGTCTGAGAAAATAACCTAATGTTCCTTCTGCTGATGGTATTCTCATGCAAGGACCTCATTAGAAATGAGGCTATTTAAATATTTCCTTTCTGAAGCATTTGGGGACTTTCCTAGTTACTGTGACAGTTCTGGAAACCACAGTTCTGGGAACTCCACACTTCTGGAGGGTGACTCTGCTGATTTTGCAGCAGTAAGTGCAGTAGACTCCCTAGCACAGGATAGGGTTCCTTTCCTTAAGCTTTTGTACTGTTTTGTTATGTTAGTTACTGTGGAGCCACTTTCTTCAAGCTCTTAAGGCGATGAGCTTGCAAACTCTAAGCCAGGCAAAGGCTCCTGGTGACTGAAATAAGACCTCTCCCTTCCCTGCCTCTAGACCTGCCCAGAGACATTCTTCTTGGAGTTCATTGGGAAATGGTGAGTGCTGACTGGCTGCTTTTCTGTGCTTGTAGCTCGTTCTTATTGAGTACTGTTTGTGAACATAGATCCCTCTTTCTTTCCACGTTTCATTTCATGCTGCTTATTATGCTGTCCTCTTACATAAAATGTTCAGTGTCTCCATGGACCCAGATGAAGTAGCTAAAGGTTTGCCATCTGATTGAAGACAGCATTGATCTGCAGAGGATCTCTCAATGAAGAAACAACTAGCCAGGTAGCCAGAGAGGACTCTGGATTGCGGATAGATTTTCTTCCACTGGTTTTCCATCCTCTCACATAGTATATTGGAGCTAGTTTAATACAATTTATGGTAATGAGGGAGAACGAAGTAGAGACAGTCTAAATGGTCTTTGGATCTCTTCTTGGCCCTCCCAGTAGTGCCACCTGATAAAATCATAAATGTGTGTGATGTGACCCACACAGTAAAGTTGTTCTGTCATTCCCTCACCCTCTATTTAGACAAGGGCTGCATCCATCCTTCTCAGCTTGCTAATTCACTTGAAATGCAGTAGTTCACCACAGCTAGCTGGCCTTTTTCAGCCTGGAGAAGAGAAGGCTCCGAGGAGACCACAGCTAGTTCACCAGCTAGCTGAGCAAAGTTTGACTTCATGTCATGACACTCAAGGCAAACAATACACCAATGTATTGCATACATATTTGCATACATTTGAGTTGATGAGACTGATGTCTGTGTTGAAATAAAAAAACCCACTCATTTCATGTTAATTACAAAAGTAATTGAAATTTCTGTATTGGATTTGGGCTACAGGGTATAGTTAAAGATTCTTTACTCATAAAAAAAAAAAAAACCCAAATGTAAGCTCTTTTAATTATTGTTATGGATATTGCAGACAGAACTAGTGAAGGAAACAACAGAAGAACGCTGGAGTTTATTCATCAAGTAGTTTCCAACTGGCTTTGTGTGGGATATTCATTATGCCACACTCATGATCTAAACCTAGGAGAGGATCCTGAAAATGTGTTGAATATTCCAGACTTTTTTATACCTTGCATATGTTTGATCCCGTGTTCCCTATACAAAACTGTGTAAGGACAAAATCACATTCTATAAAAAAAAGGACCAAGGTATATAAATTTCCAGAGAAATATGCAGTGAAGTTGCTTAGCACGAGAGGGATCTGTTTGGGTATAGTAGGCCAAATTGGATGTTCCTGATATCTGTAGCTCTATTACTGGTATTCTGTATAAAAATAAATATTATTCTAATTGTGCAAGATAATATCAGTCCAGGTCCTTATCTGGCAAAGGAGATATTGTCATGCGCTTCGAAGCATGGTGGTTCCTCATTCTAGGATTTTGGGGGCCTTCAGGGTATCATGTTAGAAGACATGGTAGATTCATCTTGCATACTATATATGCTGCAGCACTGTCAAACAGATGAAAAAAAAGTAGATCTTACTACTTGCATACCTCCTGCATGCCTAGTTGCATGCCACTGGGTGTTAATGATCGCAGTGTTCTAGCAGTGTGCTCTTCTGGATCTCGTTATCTGTAGAAGCAGATGTTAACAATATATGAAGCACTAGATCCCAGTGAATACAATGAGATCAGCCTTTCCAGAAATTTTATCTATAGATTATCACAGGTTGTCACATTCCTAAAGAATCTTGGCCTTAGTTCTCGTTTGCTATTCATCTTCTATATTGGCTTCAAAGCCTGCGTAGCTAAGCACTTGAAAACTTGGTGGCTGCAGTTCTAATTAATCAGCTTGACTGTGGATCGCTAGAATCCATGCTTCAAATGATTTCTTTAATCAACTGTCAAAGCTCATTGAGACAATGGTCATTTTCATAATGTGATCTGGCATAGCTTTGGGAAGATAATACTGATTGTCCTCTTTTCTAAAGTTTTCATTTTTATTTTTAGTGGCCAATATTATGAAAGAGTTCCCAAGTTATTTTTTAAATTATGTCTCTGCAAATTTAGCTTGACTGAAGAGTATTTCTTGACCTGAGCATTTCTTTCGCATGACAACTTGTAGATCCTGCAATTTTCAGATACAAATTTTCTAAAGTGACTAGGCTAAAGTATGGAATCCTTCATCTTCTATGTAAACAGGTCTCTCTCCTTTCTAAGAGAGAAATACGGGACACTAGAAATAGGCTACACTGATTAAAGTAATTAATATTTTATAATGCAATAATATATTTCTTTTGTGCTTCAATGTACAAATAACAGAAAAAATGAGAATTAAAGGGTTCTTCCTTCTAATTCGAATAGTTAAATCATATTGATTTTTTCAGCTATTACAGATCAGAATCAAAAGTCAAGCTTCACAATTTAACCTAAAAGATTAACTTCTAGGTTTTGAGTTTCAGTTCAGTAAGCTGTTAATTGAAAAAACTGTGTAATATTTCTAAGTATATCAAGTCTCTTAGCTTCCTAGGAACTAAATATCCGTGGCTGCCCCATCCAACCTGGCCTTGAACACCTCCAGGGATGGGGCAGCCATGACTTCTCTGGGCAACTTCTTCCAGTGTCTCATCACCCTCATCGTGAAGAATTTCTTCCTAATGTGTAGTCTGTATCTTCCCCCCTCCAATTTAAAGCCCCTTGTCCTATCACTCCATGCCCTTGTAAAAAGACTCTCTCCAGCTTTCCTGTAGCCCCTTACAGTACTGGAAGGTCGCTATAAGTTCTCCTCGGAGCCTTCTCTTCTCTAGGCTGAACAAGGCCAACTGTCTCAGCCTGTCCTCCTATGGAAGGTGCTCCAGCCCTCTGATCATCTTTGTAGCCTCCTCTGGACCTGTTCCACAGTTCCATCTCCTTCTTATGTTGAGGATAAATATTCAAAGACCCTTAGAATTTAGAGTAAGGAAGGAAAGAGCTTTACAGAGGCAGATCAGACAACCAGCTCAGAGAGTCATCAAAACAGAAACAGTATGCATTAACAGCCCAATTTCACATAGTGTTGAGGCCAGCTTCCTCTTCACAGAAAGGAGGTTATGGTTCAAGACACTACTAGAGAGCTCAAATTGCTGGGATTCCCTGGTGAACTGGGATCTCAAAACTTTTAAAAAGTCACTCTATATATTAACAGTGAATATCATCAAGGGATACCGCAGAGCACAATGGTCTAATTCTTCGTTGGAAGGTCTCATTTCAAGCTGGGTTTTTTTTGTTGTTGTTGCATTGAGGTTTGTACTAAGATGGGTATTTGGGGGGAATTTTGAGAGAATTGAATGTCTAAAGTGTGTGTTCATATCAGCAAGCTCAGCTTTGCATGGGGAGGGGAGAATAAATGGGGAGATGATTAATAGCTTTTTTTGTTACACAACAGTAACAAGCAGCAGTGAGTTACCACTAGCAGTAAGGCAAAGGGAAGGAGCTTCAGACTACATGGTTTCAGTGAAAGGCGAATGAACGGTCCCCACAACCAATGAATGGTCCCCACTAACTTGTGGTTAGTGATTATCATGTTCAGTAAAGTACATAGCCTGTGTTGTGCCACATAAGCTTTGCTGGAAAGAAAAATATGGCAGCACTTTGCTGAATTAGGATGTTAAGCGCACTTGTTTGTATGTTTTATTCTGCCTGGCTGGACTTTTGCATTGCATCGAGTCCTTGCACTGAATTGTCAAGCACTTTCCAGTCCCACTGGCTTCAGGGATTAGACTCTCTCAGTGCTTCTATTAACAAGCTAATAATGCACATGGAAATAGTTGCCATCTGCTTTGATTTCTGAAATATGTTTTAAAAATTATTTATTTGTAATTTTTAAATACAAGCTATTAAAGTCAGTATTAGAACTAAAATATTAAGCTACTTTAGCTTTTATTCAGCATGACTAGAACAATAATGACATTCCAGTTGATATCAAAAAGCCCTGTTATGAATACGAGAAGACAACTTCTATATTTATTACATTAATTATTGCTTATAATTTGTCCGTGTATGACTGTTTCTTTGTAGTCAAGGTTTCTGCTGTAAACAAGACATTTAGTGTCACTAAATAGACTGATTTTCTTACATAAAGTAATAAGTAACATTTATTGTGCAGTGGCTTCAGTTGTTTATAGTTCTGTGTTTAAATACTGAGTGACTTTAATTAGTTGATATTGCGATGGAGAACATCTTCCCTCCCATAGCTCAAATGGGACCATCCATAACATTGCCAGTGCTTCTGGCAGACCGACGACTTTCCATGGGTCTTACTATTAAAAATAAACAATAAAAGCCCTCCTTGGATCCATAGCCATACATCTGCTATGTTTTCAGAAGATTTCTTTTCATCTTGGAATTTTCCATTGCAAAGTCTTTATTTAAAAACTGAATGTTTGAATTAGCATTTTACTGTGTGAATGGTGTTAGCATTTTTTTCAAACCGAAGACCATCTCAATATTAATGGTGCTGAGAACGGCTTATGGAGTAGCATTTTTAAGAAGCAGTATTTTTCAAAGCATAGGGTGCTTTAAATCATTAATGAAATTTATCCATTCCATAGTTGCTAATGAAACTCCTACTGCAAGAATAAAATGAGGCGAAATCAAGACCATCAACAATGGGTACTAGATTCAAACAGTTTTTGATGTAGGCTTTCTACTTTCAGTATGCTCATTTGCACTGTGTGTTGCATCCCTAAGTGTGGGTGTGGGTCCCTGGTACTTGTTTGCATTAGTGCTGTGCTCATAAAGGTTATACAAGTATTAACTAAAACATGGAGGATTGATAAAAAATAAATTAATCAAACTCGATTCCACTTTAGTATTTATTGCAGTGAAAAGACCATATAAGGTGTTTTGGAACAACTCTGTTAATGGAATGTCACAACCAAGCAGCCCACACTGCGGTCAACTTTCTACTCCACTGTATGTCCATGATCCAAATCATAACATAGCATAAGAAACTCAGGTAGATAGACAGTGGGAAGAACCTCTAGCACTAGAGTACCATCACGCTGCCTATTCTGGACATATCCCTGCTTCTGGCTGTTCCCCACCATAACTCCTCAAAGTATTTGTCTCTATTTTGTAGTTTGATTCTCTTTTGGAGTGCCTGGTTTAATCACGTAGTGCCTACACAGCTATTCATGTACAACAGCTTTATCCCAGCATATTGTCTCAAGTCAGCAACTTGCTATGCCTGGACCAGGAGTCCTGCCTTTCAAGGGTTGTGAGTGGGCACAGTGCCACTAAGTGCAGCTCTGTGGCTTCTCACTCCAGAGCTAGTTTGTTTAGAGGGAGCGTTTGGTCCCTGCATTACTTCATGTCTCTCTACCTTCACAAAATAGTAACCATATGGGCTGTTTTCTTTTGAACAAGTGCTGGAGTGATCTGTTGTATTCATCTGTGATTTTATGGCTAGTATTTGTGCCTCCAAATAACACCGCTTAATAACTAGTTGGAAGAGAAATTCAAGCACAGTGAAGTATAAGAGTTCAACCAGAATAGTGAAGTTCATCAATAAAAACTACTTAGCTGTAGAAAGTCAGAAAACTACAATTTTAAACACAGTTTGGCCGGCCAAGCAATTCACTGAATTTCACTTAGTGAAACTGAAACTGACCAGAAATGAAAGAGTGACCAGCAGATTGGCTTGAAGAACTGTCAGAGTAAATTTTAAATCATCAAAACCCCTCAGTCTACAATACTACAAATGAAAACAGAAAAGAAAAAACGAACAGTTCTGGTTTGTTAAGTTTATCATTGTTCACTCTTCAGTTCTTGGTATTTTAGAATAAAATATGGTTTTATAAAACTTCATCTGATTAAAAATGTAGCCTAAAATGGAAAACAACTGAGCTTTTTATGGCTCTTGGATTGATGCATATGTTTTAAAAAAAAATCATGAGAAGCTGACTGAAAAATAGCAGAATTGTTGCTTGCATATATGAATAGAATACTAAAACCAGTTCTACTGCATACATGTGAAGATTTTTTAATGACATAAATCACTAAATTCAAACCCAGAATACAAAAATACAAAGAATACAAAAATACAAAGAAAACTTCCGTGGAATTTATATGAGAAGAATATGAAGAGTGTGAAGCTCAGTGCTGAAAGACAGAAAATACTGGAACCGAGCCTACCTATGGCAGCCTGGCCTTCTTGTGCGTAGGCGTACTCATTTCATTAGTCTCAGCTTTTCTTCTGCAGAAATGGCCTCAATCAGTGCATGGTATGGGTTGAAGGAGTGCATGTGAAGAGTCAGCCACCTTTAAAATTCAAATTCTCTTTGTTATAGAAGCTAGAACTTGTCTAGAGAATGAGGGTGGAATTGTAGAAACAGAAAGAATGGCCTTCTGGCTCAGCTAGCTACTTACTGCTCAGGGAAATTAATCTGTTTGGAGCTCTGCCCCATAGCTTTTATGCAATGATTGACGAGTCACTTCAAATGTATCTTCATTGGTGATCATATGCTGCCTGTTTCATGTATGTTTATTCTGTCTAGTGGCTGTGGATTCAATCCTCTCATCTTTGCCTCCTCTGGAGCGAAGAACATGCACGTTTCTTTAACATTCTGGTTTGTTTAACCCAGTTATGTAGTAGAAGACAGTTTATATGACTGCTGTCTTCACCACGCAAAATAAGGTGAATGGCACATGAAAAAGCAGTGTATTTTCTCTGCAAAAGCAAGAGGATAGTGAATGATTTGTTGCTGTAGAAGATAAACTGATCATCTTCTAGGAGGGACATTATTTAATAAATACTTGTGATGGTATGTTGGAAGGACTTGCATTCAGTCCCGGGAATTTTTAGGAAACATTTTGTACTCAGAAGGAGAGAATAGAATTTATTCCTTAAGTTTTCTCATTCTTTTCCTGCTTCAGTGTCACCATGAACAAGTCTCCTTACAGTAATTTTTGTTGATCTCATTTCACTTTTGCACTTCAGTCAGATGATTTTATCTTGGGTCACGCCTGATGACCAACAGAGAAGATGCAGCCTTCTTGCGTGCTGGACAGTCCAGCTAACTTTCCCAGATCTAGGGTAGCCAAGAGAAGCTATTCCTGGAAAATACTGATTTTCTGCCTCTAGCTTTGAGGCAAACTAGTAATTTTCAGGAAATGCACAGTAGGACATAGCAATAGGAGCTGTGCATTAGTGCAACACAGCTTTGTAATAGAAAGTCTCCTGGTATTTGAACTATTGATCTCTTCAAAGTCTCTTAACGTGAGAGTTATAACTTGAAGATCTTGTTTTACCAAACTGACGGATACTCAAAGGAACAGAAAACAGTTTATGCCAAATGGAAAGATCGCTTTGTTGGCATCTTTAACTGCTGCATCAGCTATGAACACTTAAAGTGAAGTGAATTTATTTATTCATTTGTTTATTATGTGACAGTACAATATAGCGGGGGGGTGGAATTAGATGGTCTTTAAGGTCCCTTCCAATCCAGACCATTCTATGATTGTTTTCAATAATTTCTTCCGAAGGACTAAATAGTCACTCGTTGGGAACTTAGAATAAATGAAAGAAGAAATTCAGCCTTGGGCAGAAACTAGGCATGGAAAATTCCTACCTAACTTTTTAATGTTTGACAGATTTGAAGAACAGATGTAACAGACCAGCCAGTAACATTGTAACTACTGGCATTTTACATCTAAGATCTTCAAAGTGTAAGCATCCACCACAATACTTGAACTGAATTGGCAATCCTACATTGCTTCTGATTATCCAAATTGCTGCAGCTAAAAACTGAATATCAAAACTGTTTCATGGACTTTCTATGTTTCGTGAAAGAGGGAAGCATTTTGAACATGAATGGCAACTAATTAATATTGCTTTTTAGGTGATCTCTCTTGGAACATGGGCCAGAACATTGACCTAACCTGAGTAACAATTCTTACTTCTTGGTGGAGAAATAGAGGGCAATAGCCTCCAAATTATTATCACGGCAGCAAGATAAATGAAAACAGTTAAGCTAAGCTGCTTAAAAATTATAATGTATCCTTTTTACCCCCAAATAGTATATTACAGATAGAAACTTCTGTTTCTGAGGTCATTTATGTAGAAAACCAAGGTGAAGCCAGAGTAATTAATGTTCTAATTATTCATTATCTAAAGATAATGATTTTTTCAAATCCGTCATTATAAACTGCTTTATGTGTCTGTCAGAGAGAGAGGGAGATGGAGTCTTTAATCCCTTCAGAACATCTGTACATGAAAAATGTACTATGGAGCATTGCTTGTGCAATTTTAATTATCTAATTATGCTTCCTCTTTCAAAGAAACTGTCACATTACCAGCAGCCTTTCTTAATGATTTGAAGAAGGCTGAAAAACAATTTTAATTGGTTTTTCATTTAATACTGCAGTTGATTAAGATGAAATATAATTCATACACTTTTAGTATAAGGACATTACACTAACATTTTTAACAGGAACTACTTGTTATTTTTAGAATGAAGACATGTAGGAAGATAGTTTTAGTCATTTCTCAAACCTCAGAGTAGCTCTCACTTGCTTTATCTTCATCTCAACTTACCTTTCTTAAGAAGTTCTCTGTATTTTCTTTGTTGGTCCTGTCCTTCCACTGTTCCATTTAGTCTTTTGGATTTTCCTCCTCCATTCCCCTATTTTGCAGCCATTACTTACTTTTGTAAGGGAGCCGTGAGCAATCTGTTTCCTATCAATGATGTAGCCTTTTTACACAAAGAGCAGTGAGATCACAGGTACTTCAGTGCCTCATGCTTTGGAGACAGATAATAAATACAGCATGTTGTAACAGGGAGAACGATACCTTATTGCTGAATGTTATACAAAGAAAGAAAAATTGGTGAATTCATCTTTCTTGCTACTGGAGGAAGTTTTCTTTATTCGGTGACAAGCATAAAAAAGCTCCCCATTTTTGTGTTTGTCACACACCCTCACCCTCCATACCTATTTTCTCAGAATCACAGAATCACACAAGGTTGGAAAGGACCCATTGGATCATCGAGTCCAACCGTTCCTAACACTCCCTAAACCATGTCCCTAAGTACTTCATCCACCCGTTCCTTAAACACCTCCAGGGAAGGCGACTCGACCACCTCCCTGGGCAGCCTGTTCCAGTACCCAATGACTCTTACTGTGAAGAATTTTTTTCTGATATCCAACCTGAACCTCCCCTGACGGAGCTTCAGGCCATTCCCTCTAGTCCTGTCCCCTGTCACTTGGGAGAAGAGGCCAGCTCCCTCCTCTCCACAACCTCCTTTCAGGTAGTTGTAGAGAGTAATAAGGTCTCCCCTCAGCCTCCTCTTCTCCAGGCTAAACAACCCCAGCTCTCTCAGCCGCTCCTCATAAGACTTGTTCTCCAGCCCCCTCGATACAGATTTAACATTTATGTGCTTGCTATGTTTGCTACACTTGAATTTAATATATACATGGCTATTTGCAATCTAGTTTGAGTTAATTGAGCTGTTTGCCCTTTGATTCCATTAGCCTGTCCACATCAGCATTAATAGCAATACTTAACCTTCAGCAGTGTCCCTGCAGTAGCAAACTGCTTTTGTGTTGGTTTCATTCATGTGATTATTTGGCTTCAGGCTGAGAGTGCCATGTATTAACGCAGACAGACACGGGGGCTCCTGCATACAGAAACAATTCCTCTGCTTGTTTCAGAGAATAAAAATTGGCTTGATGAAAATTCTTGGAAAATAGTTAATATCTGCTTATATTTTGTAAGGTTCAGATTTACTTTCTGAATTATTATTCATTTGTTTCATGGTAAAATGATAGTTTTACAAGTTTTAGAAGTAGAGATCTGTCAGAGTTGTGATACTTGAGCAATTCACTGGTCAGTGTGTTACTGAGAAAGGCGTCTTCACAAAACAGATTCTAGTATATATTCCTACACAGAGATTTCCTGATCTTCCAAAGTAGCATGATTACAAGCTGAACTCCCAGAGGAGACTTACATGTAATGAAATCTTTCTCAAACCGTACTGCCCAGGGAGGTGGTTGAGTTGCCTTCCCTGGAGGTGTTTAAGGAACGGGTGGATGAGGTGCTGAGGGACATCGTTTAGGGAGTGTTAGGAATGGTTGGACTCGATGATCCAATGGGTCCTTTCCA
The DNA here is from genome assembly GCF_017976375.1 of Cuculus canorus. Taxonomy (NCBI): domain Eukaryota; kingdom Metazoa; phylum Chordata; class Aves; order Cuculiformes; family Cuculidae; genus Cuculus; species Cuculus canorus. Next base: position 15,535,533 of record NC_071403.1, read on the forward strand.
ACCTGGTGATTCTGTGATTCTGTGATTAAGTGAGAGTTTATTCATGGAACAGAGTGGTGAACAGAGTGGTGCTGGGACTGTCATTATAGCGGCATCATCCATGTCACTGTGTAACACTTTCTGAGAACACTGAAATAATGTCAGGAACTGATGTAATTTACAAGAGTTACTGAATTTGAACACCAATAGGACTGTAATATCATGATCTTACAGAAGAAGAAGGGATTTTTTTCCAGTTCTAATAGATATTACATGGATTTCATATATGATTAATGTGCATGTTATATCAATATGTAATTCCAGTTCATACAGACTGTAAAAAATCATTATTCCATTGAATAAACTACATTCTTTATGGTCTAAAAATGTCTCTTAATTAACTAGAGAGAATTTTAATAGAAGATATATGCTTATCATTCAGTTGGTAAAGCACCAAGTTTTAATCAGTTTACAAAACACCATAAATTGTATAGTAATTATTCTTGCAGAAAATATTATATATCATATGTAAATATAGCTATATATTCTAAGACTGATAGAGCAATTTGTGGACAGATATTTTGGACTTTGAATTTATTAATTATATATCATATACTACTAATAACAAGATTTAGTTTATTTTTAGAAATGTAATGTTCCGCATTTTAAAGGACTGCTTATCTTCCCTTTGGTGTACAACTATAAAGTGTTTAGGAGGTTATTAGTATTCAAGAGCTGCCTTATTGCAAAAGAGTTCCATAGGGGCCATGAATTAGTATGTGATTCTGCAGAAAGGAGAGAGAAAGAAGAGAGAAAGGAAGCATACTAGCTTGTGCTGGTAACAGACAAGGATTTTGTCAAAAAGATTCAAGTTAATGCAACTGTGTGAAAAGAACTTATATTAAACTATTATCTTTACAGCAAGGAATACAAGGGATTATTTATTATGGCTTGCGGTATTGGAAAAATGGATGGAATAAAACTGAGTGATCATGAAAATAGACACAAAGTATTTTTTTATAAGTCTTCTGTAAGTCTAAGAGGATGAAGGAAGTACTGTAATTTTAGCAATGACTAATCACTTAGGATTTTTTTCTCTAAAAGGATATACTTCCAGATACTATATAGGTGAGTTCATGGGCAAAGTTTGCTGTAGCTTCCTGTGTCTTAATATCTTTCTTTTCCAGGTGATATTAGCAGGTATTTTATGTTAGAGAAATACCAACTGTATATCTATATCCTAATTTTTTAAATCCAAAGATTTTCCAGTATAATTTTATGCATCTCGAATATCTATATTAGATATCTGTATGTAGAAACACATACAATGATTTAACACATGTAATTTGCTTTGTTTCAGTTCTATATAGTTTTTTATACCATGGTTTAATAGAAGCAAGAATAATCACTGCATTCTTGTACTGTGTTCACTTTATAAAATTTACCTCAAGGTTAATTTTCATGACAGCTTGTAACTCAAACTACTCTTTGAATGAGTTTTTACATCTTAGTAGTTTGTTCTTCATTCCCATAGATACAAGTTCAAGTTTCAGATAGCATAAGCCTGCAAAACACAAAGTGCTCCTTTCTATTACAACTCTGATGGCTGACACGTAAATACAATCTTGATTTGATTTTGCAGTACAGATACCACTTAACATAGTATCTATATCAACTTATTAAGTTTCAGCAGGAAAATGTAGGTATTTTTCCCTTGGTAAATGGACCAGTGTCTTCCTGGCTGGTGTGGGAGCCCGGGATTCAGTGGGTGACCTTGGTGCTGAAGGTCATCTCCAGGGGCCCCAAGCCAGGGTGACTCTGCTCCTGCTGGGGTTGAAGGGGGTTGGCTTTAGTGCTTTACTTCAATTAAAAACAGACAAACAAACAAGAATCAAGCAACTCTTTTCTCGTGCTGAATATCAGTGAAGTAAAACAGAGGCACAGATAGATTGTAACTATTCTTAATATACCCATTGATGATGGTGTTATGACAATAATTAGTAATAGAATAAGATGTTTGCTGAACGAGTCTTTGAAAGAACTGCTAAAGATGGTAAAATAACTTTGAATAAAAATGTAGTGAATTATTTCATTTAAAAATAAATGGAGGATACTGATAAAAATACATTACTCTTAGTTATCCTACTACTGAGAACTGTGTTTATTTATTGTGTTGTGATAACTAGGTTTGAATCAACAATATGACTTAATGATTTACCAATTTTAGCCACAGGCCAGCAAAAAAAAATCTTGTATCTGCATTTAAATGAATGTGTTCATAATCACAGCAAGTCCAGTAAAGTAAAATAAAACTTTGGATATGTTATTATCAGAAGGACTAAGTGCAAAGGATATATGTAAATCCATGCAGGTCTTTTGCTTCTTTGTGCTTCTGAAATTAAACTGTAACCATATTGACAAAAGTAACTTTGTGAGCTAGGAGCTATTTCTCCAAGTTGTAGCCATTGATGGTGTGGGGTACTCAATTACACGGTATAAGAAGACTGAATTTTACGTGTCCGTTCTTTTGATACTGTTCCAATTAATGTCAAATCATAAACTAGCCCAGGGATTAGATGAACACAAGGAATCTTAATCTGTTTGCTTAGTTAAGACAAGTGGAAGTACTGGACATCTGTAGGATTTGATCCTTCATCCTATCCCGTTAAGCCTGTTTCTAGCAAGCTAATAGCTATTTTATACCAGAAGTACACTAGAACGTATTTCCTAGGAAATTAGGACTTGATAGTTGCAAGTTAAAAACAATTACAAGCTTAATCTGAATTCCAAATACCTCAATCTTTTTTTATTAAAGTGAATCTTCTATGTCCTTCTACCTGTCACAAAGAATGAAAACTGAAATTTATGTAAGTCTTTGAGAAAGTAATTTATCTATTATTCTGAAAGTGTTCATAGCCCTTGAATTAGAGGTTTAGTACACAAAAAAGGGATTTTCTTAAAATTAGATTCCTATCAATTCTTATTTTTCAGTTGATAGACATCATTGTCTCCTAAACTCTTACTAGAGAATGTGAGTTCAGAGCATTTCAACTCTGTTGTAAAAAGAGGTGAACACTGGCATAAAAATATCATAAGATTAGTTTTTATTATATTCATAAACACTTGAAATTCAGTACAGCAAAGTCAATAGTGTGATAAACAATTTCTTTAATTGAATGGCTGGTTCTATACTTGATTAAACTCTATTGCTGCAAATGATGCATTTATAGATTAGTCAGCAAAGTGCATGTCAGTGTAGCTCAAATGTCAAGAGATGCTCTGAAAATATATATATTCAGTTTCTTCCCTCTATTTTTCTAAGGAATTGTTGCATGAACTCAGGAGTTCCAGAATCCACATCTGTAAGCCTGAAAATGGGAACCAAGTGACTACAGAAAGCTTTGAGCAGGGCGTATCAGTGTCGCAGAAATAGTCACCGAAAACAAATTCCATGTGCTGGTAGAAAGGAATTATCTATATGTAAAGGAATTAAGCATGGGTAATTGCAGTAGAAAGTAGGACCCCTGAAAGTAAGGCCTGTATGATTCTGCCCCACCCCACCAAGTATCAGACCATACTTTTAGTCTGTCCTTTACGTGACACGGCAAATAGTCTCCCACTCCAGAGAAACAAATCAGTTAGTGTTGATGCCTTCTAGCACCCTGTGAACATGAGTGTGGGGCCTTGTCTTCTCAGCAGAGGAGAAGAGACTTTGCATTTGGAAACTGTAGAAATGATGTTGGCAAGCCCTGATACACTGAATTAGGGATTGAAGTTTCTATTTGCTTAAGGGGATTGTGTGACAGTACTCTGAGCAAATGGTGCAGGTTGATTGTATATTCAGACAGTATTATCACACTGTACATACCTCTATTGATATGATTCTATTCTTTTGAATTGATCTCTATTTTTAAGGTTTTCTTTGTAAGTGTGCAAGTTAGTAACATCACTTCTTAAAGAAAAAACATTTCCTAAGATTTTCTGCCTATAGCCAGAACTAGAACTATGGACCAATATCCAGCCTCAAAACTAAGGAATATAAACTTCACCAGATCTTCTCAAATTGTAGAAAAATATTTTTATTAGAAGTTTCAGAATTAATTTTATGAAGTTCATCACTACTTTTTAAATTTAATTTGCTATTTGAAAAATAATGACTCCTTAGAGCGTGGGCAAACGAATTCATGTTTTTTTCATGTTACAGTGTTTATGATGAGATAAAGAAAGAAATCTGTGTTACATGAGCCAAAAGTAGCAGCTGGGTTAGACACTTTATTATAGAGTTGAGATTATTGCATTCTGTGAGCAACCATAAAAATATCATTCTTTGGTGATCACTGCAACTGTGAAAAGCAGCAGTATATGTAGTCCATGAAGTAAACACCTGTACTGTATTAAGGACATGATTTATATTAGAGCCAAGAAATTAATATTTATCTCCCTCAAGAAAATAGGTCTCTATTTTGAAAACAGGAAATATTTTAGAGCATTTTTCCTCAATTTTGTATTAGTTTTAAGTGAAGGGAACTAGTTTGCCTTACACAAAACCTTTTCCTTGATATTTGCATATATATGGAAGATGGTCTTTTTATATATTTTTTTTGAATTACCAAAAAGTGCATTTAAAATTCTAGAGTGATTGAAAATATATGTGTATGTGTGTGTGCGCACGCGCAGGTATGCATACAGATGAGGGTATGTGTACTGAGGAACATCTGCAGTAAAATGCAAAGGAATTTGACATAGAAACATGAAACAAACATATGTCCTTCCATTTTTGCCATGCAAACCCAAAAGCCAGTCACTAAGGTTGCCGTGGGATAGCAGGGAACAAGAGAGAACCTATTCTAAGCTCAGCGTGCCTTAGGTGGTCCACTAAAATGTGCTCTTGAGCACTTCAGTGCATCACAGCACCTGGTTCTGTGTGAGGTTGGTAGCTGTTTTTTAGCAGGAGCAGATCCTAAGTGTAAAACATAGTTAAAAGCCTAGGCAGAGGCTGATAATGATCTTTCTATCAAGTATTTTCTATTCAAGGACTTTGCTCTTCAAGCTTCTTCTTCAGAAAATATTGTCTGGGTTTATCTGCTCTTACATATGGTCACATATCAGTAAGTCTTGGTAACTGGCAGTAAAACATAATTTAGGCATTTATTATTTCATACTTTCCTGGATCTGTCTTTTGGACAGGACTGATTTAAGCTTCAACATAGCCCAGATCTGCAGCAGCCACAGGGTGTCGGTTCTTCTCCCACAGAGCCGTTCATTTCTCCCTGGCAAGATTTCCTGTCTCTGTGAAACTTGCCATGAAATAAAGAAGCCTGTGCCTCTAATCCCTCTCTTTCTTATTTTAGGGTGATGGTGGGAGGAGCAGTCACCTCTGCTGGGAAGGGAACCTGGTGGGAGGGACAGCAGGACTGTTCCTCAACAAATAAATTCAAAATTTGACTTCAAAATAGAGAATTATTAAAAAAGAAACTCACTAAACTTAGTATTTTGCCAGCAGGTTTACTAATCAGCAGTACAAGATCAAGGAATTTCTCATGTACTAGATGGATTTAACAGTTATATTGGAACTGAGTTAGGCTGTAGTTTAAATTTTTGTGTCTCTGCAGAGTGATAGCTGGCTTTGTGTTATCATTGGAGCCAGGGAATCGCTTGGTCATAGCAGTGTTAGGACTGTGTTATTAATATGTCCTCTGTGCATTTGAGATTGTTCTCTAGAACATGTTTCAGAATATTTTATCCAGCCACTATGTGCAGGAGGAGCAGATAAAGGACTTGAATAGAAACACTCAAAAGTAATATGATAGCTAAAGAAAATCAAACAGAACTGACACAACGATTCATCTTTCTGTCAATCAATGGAAGTTCTAGTGGGCTGTTGGAGGTTTTTGCCTCAAAGTTGTTTTGCCTTTATACTGTGATTATTACATTTGCCTTTAAAGAAATGCCAGTGAAGACCTAAAAAATCCTACGTATTATATTATCTCTTTCTGTGAAGTTTGAAAATATAGACGATGATATCATATCTATTAGGTCTTAAGTCTTTGGTGAACAGTGCTGATACATGTATTAACCTACATATATTCTCTTGGCCCATGTTTTTTTAATTTGGTCATTAAATTGCTGGTTTATTTCTTTCTATATTCTGGAGATAGAGTCAAGGCTCCACATGACTTTTAAATGTTGTATGTTTCTATTTCTGTCATTTCTGTCACCCTGAAAAACATAGGGCGGTGTTCATTTTATTTATTTCCTTCGAAGAAGTGAGCAAATTCTAATACTGGAAATACATACTTTGAGGAACATCAAATTAACCTTTTACTTGTGAACCAAATAAATGAAAATGTATCAAGACTTAAATTAATTTGCAAATTTCAAAAATTAAAAAAAGGCTTTTGGAAATACTGTTACACAAACAAATTAACTTGTTTGTTTTTACTTTGTAACTGTAGTACATTTACTCCTAAAATGCAAGGCAGACGGATGGGGACTTCAGGGAGAATCACTAAGAGCACAAGTGTGAGCGGAGAGATGTATAAGCTGGAGCACAATGATGGGAGTCAGTCGGACACGGCTGTCGGCATGGTTGGAACAGGTGGGAAGAAAAGGCGTTCCAGCCTTAGTGCCAAAGTGGTTGCCATAGTATCTCGAAGGAGCAGAAGCACATCTCAACTTAGCCAAACAGGTGAGTGAGACGTATGCTCTTGGGAAGCAGGACTCTCACCAAATGTGGTTTATCGTTTTTTCATCTGTGACATCTGTGTTACACGTGTATGGATATAGATCACTCAGGACAGAAGCTTTTCCAGCTGTGAATACATTTCTCAAATATTAGTTTTCTTTGATCATCAGGCATCTGCAAGAAACAATATACAAATGCCTTTGAGAATATGTACCATAACAACTTTCTGTCTTGATCAATGAAAAATGTTTTGATATCTTAGCAGCTTTGTTTACTGGTAGGCAAGAAAATGCAAAGAGACACATATGGATATCAACAGCGGATAATGGTTTGGCTAAAAGCAGTTTTATACGTATAGGAAATTTCTTCGAGCGGATGGGCCGAGTGTGAATGGGGGAACTGAACTCTGAGCAAATGAATAGCAGTTATGTAACTCACATAAAAGGTTGTACCTGTAATGGTGAAAAAATATGTTTATAAAAACCACCTTTGATTTCTTAGTCAAGAATAAATCCTATATCTTTCCTTTAAAAACTACACTGGCAGTTGGGGTCAGTGATTTCAGATAAATTAGATGACAGCATGATGCTTCATTAGGAACATAGGACTTCCAACTCTTTATTGCGACTTCAGAAACCTTAAAAGCTTCATATCTGCATAGCCTGAAGGAAGAAAAGCTCATGCACAAAGATACAAAAGGAAAAAAAACAACTTTCGAAGTTCCTGTCCTGATCCTATTGAACCTTAGTGGACACTTTTGCTCATGTCTTCAGTGGAAGTAAGACCTGACCCTAAGGGTTCTTTCTTACTAAAAGAGAGAAGAGGAAAAGCTTCAGCCTAGTATAGAATGCACGCATATTGCAGCACTCTTCTCACATAGTCAGAGTAATGTAAACTAAGGTAAGTAACAATATTGTTTATTTATATAATCTGATAACTCACCTTTTTCCCCACGCTTTTACTGCCAGATGAGCCGTAGAAGTGATTCTTTCAAAATGTAAAGCTTGATCAATTTAGCAAGAAAAAAAATGTAATACCTTTCTACACTACTCATTTATTAATCTTAAGCCAGAAAGTGTATAATCATGCAGCTGGACCAAATGATAGATGTAGTAGGTGTACTTGAAGCTTAGAATTGTGATTAATATTGTGTTGCTCAAAAATGCACTCTGCCTGGGTATTAGACTAGAATATAAGTAGTTGCATAATAACATAGTAAGATGTTATTTTAGATGCATTGTAATCAATGACATTCTTTTCAAGTTATAAAAAGCATTATTGTATTATAGAAGTTATTTTATGTTCATCTTTACTTACGATGAAGAACAAAACATTTGGAAGCATTTTACAGTGTTTGTGGCTTGATCTGGCATTCCTTTCTGGCTTCTAAATCTCATTGAAATAGGAATTGCTGTGACAGAGCAAATCTTTGCTCCATCTTACTCAGTAGTTCAGCTCTGACAAAGAACCAGGGCTATATTCCTAAGAGGAAGGCACAGGAATCTACCAAACAGATGATGATTTGCCCTCCATGAGCTGTAACTCACTCTTCTCAGGGAAGTTGTTAATTAACTTAAAATCTGTACTTCTCAACATTATCTCTTTAAAGCTCAGATGTTCCTGTTCTCGGAGAAAGATACTATAGCTCTCCAGAGTAGGATTATGTATTATTCATTATTGTAAAACAGAGTTATGAATGATATTGACTCTGTGTTACTGTGGCTCAGGAAAATAGTACTATCTGTGGTTTAAGCAAAGCAAATAAAATGTAACATGTTTTATCAATTACTATTTTTTTAGTTAAATTATGTCAGAAATCAGTGAGTTGAATTAATACATCTTTTAGAACACTATGCACATGAGACCTGATAGGTTTTCTAAAGAAAATCCATTTTTGGAAGCCAAATACTCATGTCCTAAATCAGGGACCCACTTTCCTTCCTTCTGTAGTGTACAAGAGGGGAGGAGAAATCTGAAAATATTTAATTCATGTTAATGTGTTTTGTCTAAGTAGCCTAATTGTGTATCCACTACTGAGACTGTTTTAAACAAAAAAATCTGTTTTGACAGTATAATATAAATGAGGTCCTTAAAATGGATTATGTGAAAATTGGTTCTAATATCCAAATTTCAAAGGTTTAAAAGCAGCATGGAGGTGTATGGTCCTCCAAAAAGTGGTGATAGTTATTAAATTCTGCTACAGATCTTCAGTAACTGAAGGTGTGCTATTGACACAGAGCATGTAATTTAAAGGAAGTATAAAAAATACAGAAATGTATGTGTAGCCTCCATAGTTGGTCAGAATGGGTCAGTTTAATATTTTTTTCCTCTGACTTGCATGGTTGTAAGTCAGGTACACTGACTGAAAACTCAAAATGCAAGATCAGAAATAAAACAAAAGGCCAGATATTTCTTGAAAATTGGAAGTTCCATATTTTTGTGGAAATTGTAGATCTGAATTTCTAGTTCAAAATCAGTAGAATTAACTTCCATCTTGCTTTATTTCATCTGAAGAAATGGTCAATTAGTGCAGAATTCCACTTATTTTTGTACAATAGTTCTTGCTTTTAGTATACTGCACAGGTTTAGTCTTATACAAAAATAGAAGTGGTGTGTATGAAGCTGCTGCTAGGTATTTCTAAGAGAAATTTTCAATTGAAAACGGAGTGTCTGTATGTGACCCTCTACAGATATTATATTATAGTTTCCTGACCAACAAGTGACTGAGGGCAGGATTGATCATGCTACATTTATATTTGAGGTTCTCGGTTTGTTTTCAAATAGGTAAAAACTGCTGCCATGGGAGGAAAAAGTTTTTTTACGGAATTTATACCATAAATGGAGAAGTAATAATGCATTTCAAAGTGGATGGAGGTAATGGTAGGAGTATGAGTTCTGGAGAAAAGGAAAAGCTCAATCTTAGAGAAACAGAAATATCACCATCCCTGGGGACCTCTCAGTTCTCCTGGAACAGGCAGAGGGATGCCTTAAGACGGCATAAAGATTCCTCCCTTTTGCTTTCTAGCCCCTGGTCAGCAGAAGAGGGTTTAGAAAGGTCATCTATTAGTAGGAGAACAATTTCTTTTTATGTGCTAATGGTTCTTTGCAACCTTTCTGACACCACATCTTCACCATCTTGCTATCAAGAGATTTAGTGGTGTCACATTTCATATTCAGCCTGATGCAATTTCCTGCTGGGGCAGCAAGACAGATTTTTCTCTTTAAAGCAAATGGAGGATGGATGGCTGTGTTTTTGTTTGTTTTATTGCAGGACTTGGAAGATTTTCATTCTTTAGCCACTTCTAATGGAGGCCAACTTTTCTGTCAAAAGCACTGAAAGTAAGAGTTTTAAAGGAATTACAAAATAATGTGGGAATGATAACCAGTACAGACAGAGAGACTGAAAATGTCAGTTTTGAGATAAATATTAACAAAACCGCCAGAGATGCAACAGGTCAGCCTTCTGAGACATGGGCTGTATTTTCTCTGAATATGAGTTCTTTGAGACTAAATTTATTTTCCAAGGTACTCAACACCATTAAAGTCCGTATTCTGAGTAGTTTTGCTCTGACAGTGCTTGAGAAGTGTTAGTGATCTCAGATAAGACAAAGGTAACACTTTGCCTGGGATATTGTATATTGTTGCCATTATTGGCTCCAAACAAATGAGATCGGAAGAGGTGCAGAGATGCAGAGCTAAGGGAGCTTGTCCAGTCTGTCATTGCACTGACAGCAAGTCATTTTCCTTGCCATGTTTATGGTATAAACCATAAAGAGGTATTTCTACATAAGAACCAAAGTTATTTGCTGTCCATCGTCTGTTTGCAGAGTTTAACATCAACAGCTTGAAGTGAAGCCATTGGCATTAACATTTTAGAGAGAGGTTACGTAACACGTAGCTGAAATCAAGTATTGCCACAAGGTGAAAACAGAATGAAAAAAACTCTGATCGCTTACCTGCTTCTGTGAACAGGATATTTGGAAGGAATCTTTAATTGTCTGACTGCAACTGCTTCACTCAGGAAGCAACTGGCAACCTGAGCAAAACCACATAAGAATCTTAAAGCATATTTTCCTTTGTAAAAACTGCACTTTCCCTCACATGGAATTCCCTGCTACAGTGTACTTTCCATAATTTCCTGAAAAATTCCTGTTAAAAGAAGAGTCTTTCTCTATGTTCTTTTGAATTAAATTCTAAAATCCTGGTTTCAGAAAAGATACCATCATCTAAGTGAGGAAATTGTCATTGAGTAGTGAAGTCCTGGTACTCTTGTACTCCACAGTATACCTGTGCTCCCTTTAGCTTTAAGAACTTCTTCTGTTTCTCTGCCCCATATTTCACCTTCTAAGACTGATCATAAGAAGGCTTTCTCTCATGGTTTTGTTGATTGACTGGCATTTAGGTAGACATTTAGAAAAAATTACCCCATCCATTACACAAAATGCCCTCCAGTGATGGAGAATATGATGGTTCACTGGATGGATTTAGTGACTTAGCAAGCACCAATATGCTGTGGTAAAAATAACACCGACTGGGAATCATGTAAATTAAATAGAGTAGAGCAATCGTCCGGCCTCAGAGCTACATCATGTGTGAGTAAACATTACTAGAAAGGAAAAAAATCTCATTTTTTCACTTTAGCCATCTTTGTTTGGTAATGCCAGCAGGGATAATTTTCTGTCCATCCTTGCAGTGATTTTATAATGCAACAAGAGATTTCGTACAGGTCCAGATAGTGCAGACAGATAAAGCAGATAATAAATCAGAAACAAAGTATGCTGGAGGGTGGAGGCTTTGGGGATAAGGGGGGTTGTTTGTTGTCTTTTTGGAGAAAGCCATTGCTTTTTCCCTTAGCCTGGGGAAATAATTTTGTTACTTTGTTACAAGGGTAGTGACAACCTTTTGCTGTGGTCAGGCTTTTCTTTTTTCCATATATTGTTTTGATTGATTTAGTCCCAATTATAAATAATGTCAAGGATGCATTTCTAAGCACTTTTCTTTTACCTCATAACTTCTGAGTTTATTTTTTTACTACTGTAATGAAAGAAATTGTGCTTCTGTAAAAAAATTACATTTATTTGATAAGAAAGCTGATTGCTAGATAAAAGTTCAAAAGTCTTCTTTATCTGGACTTTAATAAACCTATTACTATGAGACTGGATGTAAAGCATGGAGATTATTAAGGAATACTGGATATCAGGAAGAAGCTATTTAGGAGGGAAGCATCAACTGGTTTTATCAAAACAAGAGCCAGAGAGTGCTTACTGGTTGAGTTTCTAAGACAAACAACACTGTTTCTGAGAAAAAAAAAACTATATTTGCTCAATGAGAGGTAGAGTGTATGCTCCTAGAATATGCTGATAATACTGATTTGGAAAGTATGTCAATTCCAGGTGAGATAGAGGAAGGACTGATGAACTTGATGACCAGAAAAATAGAATTCTGATAAAATGTGATTATGCAGACTGCAGGGTCATTCCTTTCTGAATGACTAATGGAGATTTCCAGATGCAATCTGAGAGCTCTGTCATCTAGAAAAAGCGGGAAGAGGGAGGAAGACACGGGTATAATAAACATCACAGGATGAATGTACGCTGTGTGTAAGATCTGGCTGAGGGAAAGGCAAATGCTGTCCTGGTTGCATCAGGCAAGGTGGTTCCTTGGAGAGCTAAGAAAATGTTAATATCATTGAATGAGCGCAACTGACAGCTTATCTGGAATAATGGACACTCAGCATTCGAGAAACTGAATGTTTGTGGGAATCAAGACCTTGAGGAATGATTTATTGTCTGATTTGTTCATGCTATAGAAATGAAGGTTGAACAGAGATATGATTGTTCTGTTAGAATTGAATGAGAGTAAGCAACAAAAATGCAGAAGAATTTTTGAAGCTCAAGGGCAACACCATCGGAAACTGTAGTGTAAGAACAAACGAGTATAAATTAGTTATGAATAAATTTTGCATTTATCTTGAAATTACAATAAAATTTTTAACAGTCACAACACAGAGAGAGGTATCTTAAACTTCTCAAAGCATTTAGCACACTAGGGATGGAACAGCCCTTTATTTGTTTCTTATAATATCCCATTGATATTTTCATAGATTTTCTTTTCTTATATTGTTCTTTTGCATTGGCATCTCCTGTTCAGCCAGACGAAATGCTACAAGATCACAGATTTTCTAATGGTAGATTCAGAAAATTGTCTTGGAAGTCAGAATTACCGTAAGTTTTACAGCTATACAGTTACCCACAGGTTTAGTTTAGTCTTCTGTAGATCACTTGTTGTTCACCATGTTGTAGAGGAATATTTCGAAGTATTTGCTTGCATTGGGCTTTTATCTTGGCAAGAGCACTTAGCTTTTACACAAGAGCTTCCTTACCTACAGATGCTTACGTTTTGTTTTCTTAACGCGGCACACTTTGCAGATGTTTTCCTTAACATTACACTGTGTGTACTTCGTTAACTTTCTGCAGCCTAGCTAAAATGCAGCTCACTCATTAGCCTTTTTTGGCTGTTCAGTATTATCTCTGTGAGAGTCTTTCCTATCCGGGTTGTTATTTTTCTCGGGGCAGGCCGTTAGAGCTTGCTTTGCATAGCTGCGGTGATCTATGAGGACAGTGCCTCTGCTGCACAAAAAGAAGAATGAAAGGAGGTTGACATTATGATGTATTTCTTTCATTTGCCAATCTAAAAAAAAGTCTGTAGTGCAGCAGCAGGAATGGTAATGGTGCCTTAGGGATGGTGACAGAATCTGGGCTCCAAACCTGACACACTGGTAGCAAAGGCCTCCCCCATGAACCCAGCAAAAGCTTTATACCTGTCCTGCAGGCACCCAAGTGTTTCTGCAGCAGCAGAGAAGAGATGAACAAATGGATGAAGAATAATATCAAAAAAAAAAAAAACCCACCTGATTATTTTTGTAAGAGGAACTCTTTGTTCTAGTAATGATAATTAATTCTTTGAAACTTCTGAGCAAATGTAAGCATGTTCTCTTTTATTTACTGTTGCCGTCTAGCTGAGGAATTCACTACCCTTAAGAGAAACATAATTCGGTTCCAGTTACTCATCTTCCAAAAGATTTCCTAATAAGGGCTAGTATTTTCAAACAAAGTCCGGCTGCTCTGTTGAGTTAGTGTTGCATGTGGCTCTCTTCCTTTTCTCTGAAATATAAATTTTAACTTTGTCTCCTGTTATGTAGTTGTTTATTTGTACTCAAAAGTATTAATTCACTTTTCTGTCTGTTTGCAATTCATCCCTAGATTTTTTAACAGAGATATTACTGCAGTAATAACTGTACTTTTGGCTCAATTCAATATCTAAGTAGTGTGGGGTTTAGGAGAATTAATTCCTTTCCAAAAGTATAATCTGTATTTTAGCTAAGCTATAACATATATGTCTTGTAAAACTATAATTTCACAATATGACAAATGCATTTAATAAGCGCAGCTTCATTGTTATGTTTCTATTGTATCTTTTATGTAATGCTTTATAGAAAGACCTACTGATAATTCTGACTGCATATAAGTGAGCTTTGTTTAAAGAGGATTTTTACTTTTTCATCTGATTCACACTGCACTTACAGGTTTTCACTTTGTGCAAGTAAGACACTAAGTTGAAATAATATCAAAATTGTGACAGAAAAAGGAAATAGAGCAGTGCCAAAGTACTATAGAGGAAAAAAGTCTGCTATCTTCACATTAGACATTTCCAGATAAATGCCTGTCTGTAAAAGAACATCAGCCTTAAACTTGATTTTGTTTTACTCTTCATATATTTCTTGCCTGATCGGGTCCACAGTTTTTACTTTCTGTAACTTGTAGGATATTGTAGGAAGGCTTGAAGTGCTTATAAGCACCTAGAGGAGAAATAATCTCATTCTGTGACACAGGAATGAATTTCTGTCTCACAGAAGAATAGAGGCCCTTTGTTTAGAGTCAGATGATGTAGCTTAATTATGATAGACCTGGAATTATTTTTCTTTCCTTTCCAAAGCAGTTCTTTTCTTAGCTAGCATAAACTTTGATTTTCATTTGAATGAGGTAGTCTCTTCAGCATGATATAACTCATTCAGATTTTAAGTATTGTTTTGGGAGCTCAGTCTATCTAGGCTAAAACTGGGAAAAATAGAAAGAGCTGGATCTGCAGTACTTCCTTCACAGGGTTGTTCCAAGTGTTTCGATGAACTTTGTGGCAGAACTGACTTGTTGTACATGATGAGCAGCTCAAATGGCTGATCAAGGCTCTGTTAATGTCAGCATTTTTTCTGGAATTTTGCAGATTTTCACATTATGGCCTTTTCCCTGATACTTTTGCTAGATGTAACACAGAGTTACAAAGAGAAGATTGAAATATTTCATAGAAAGAGAAATTTTGAAATCTAGCCAATACATAGTAGTATCTCTATGTTTTGGACCAGTTCTCATGTAACTGAAGAATTGACAATAACTTAAACATAGTTTTAAAACTTCTTCCAAGCAAATACACAACTGAAATTTTCTTAGCACTTTTTTCTTTTACAGATGACCTTTAATATTTTGCTTTCTTGCTTGTGGGTCTTTGACTCTAAATATGGGTGGAGGATCTTCTTTGATTCTGGCACAATATTTCAGATATGAATATCATATCTCTAAATCCACTAGGGGCAAGAAATGATTTAATTCTGGATCTTTTAGAAAATAAACCTCATCTTTTTTACATCTTGATTTTTTTTTTTTATAAAACATTTATAAAAGTGTGCGGTAATCATACATTTAATGATAAAATACCTGTGGACTCAGTTTAAAAAAAAAATTGCATTTAAGTGAATACAAAGAAGTATTAGATACAGAAACACTATTTCAATGTTATTTAGTGCTTTTAAATGTGAACATGAACATGACCTTTAAGGGCTTTTTCAGTAATTTTTTTGGCTAGGAATAGAACTGTTAGCAAAAGAATCCATATAAAAAGCTATAAACCTAACATCAAACAAAAAGGAGGATCAACAGGTGTTTTTAAGGAATTCTCAAGTATAATAATTGTAATTATGATACTTATGATTATGATAATAATACAAAAAATTGTTAGGTTTACTGCGGCTGGTAACGTTAATGTATTTATGAAAAAAACATCTATAAAGTAACTAACAGAGTCTGTGGTACAGATAATGGCCTCTAGAATTGCAAAACTCAGTACAATTATGAAAAAGTGTCCACGGGATTTTTTAAAAAGTAATTTCCAAGTTTTTTGGCAAGTCTTTAAGTTGGATGAAAAATTATTTCAAATCTAACACCTTATGATGCTCATCTTGAAAGGACACAATTCAGCTTGAGTATTTCCTTAGCTATGAATAATTCAGCTAGCTGAGACCCAGACAAGAGCAGCATTGCAGGACAGGAGAGGACTCATGACAAGGACAGTCACTGGCCTTGTTCCCACATGCATCAGTCTGGCAGCGTGTCTGCCAACCAAGGCTATTGGCCAGTCCAATGTTGACTTTGTTTCCAAGAAGAGAAGAGTAATAGTCTAATGTAAACAGCGTGACAAAGGAATTTGATCTCTGATTGTATAACATTTATTGCCTAGAGTCCTCTCCATACTTTAGATGCCATATAAATTAAATTAACATAAGTAATAACTACTTAGGCAAGTCCTAAAATAGAACAAAGATAGAAGAGATGAAAGTGGGCACATAGTATTACTTGCTAGTCCAAGCTTCCTTCCTGCCAAACAATCTAATACACAAAGAGAAGGAAAGAAAACAGATTGAGACACCCAAAGAATTTCTGCTTCTTTAGTACAAATCTTGGCTCTTCAGTGGCACTTCATGTGTAAATGGAAATGACTGATCTCTGTGCCTGTGAATGATTTTCATCAAAACGTACCAAATATGAGTTCTTTTTAAGGAAATCAATCAGAGACTAGTGAGAATTTAAGAGAGATTTCTATTTTCATATACTTTTTAATTTTTACACAATATTTTTATTTTCCTTTGTACATGTACTGGTCTTTCGAGTGTTGAAATTACACTTTAGGTGATTTCTAGCCACTACATTTCATTACCCAGTTTATTGTGTCTGCTAAATTTTCTTCAAACTGCCGAGAAAAGGTAAAGAAAATAAACAACCCAGGATTTTAGAGGTGCTGGGATCTCTAAGTCAGTAGCATGTTGTCTTAGTGTGAATATTTTTATCAACTGTTTACTGTTTTATCAGCAGTTTGTTGTGTCAACTTTTTTTAGATTGATGTGTGTGATTTTTAGAATGTGTTTTTCGTGTAACTTCCAAAAGGTGACCAATAGTTTGAAATATTGTTTGTTTAAATCTGTATTGATTTCTATTGTGTTGTTAGGTGCTCTGTATATCAGTTATTTGCTATAACTTAGAATAAGGCATGAAAATACTGTGCAATATTGAAGTTGAATTACCATTTCCTGTAATACAGACCTCAATATAGTTACTTACTTAGACCTCAGTAGACAGTACCTATTGCCTGTATATACCCTCAGGTCTCTGTTGGAAGTCTCATCCCTGAACTTGCTTGAATTTACTGAAATTTGACAATCTGTTTAGATTTTCAGATGGAAGTCTACAAATATTTAACTGTAGTGTCATAGACTTAAGACATTCAAAGAACCAGAAGAGTAAACTACATTATTTTTTTGGATGATCTGTTGTGTGTTTATCCTCATAAGTTACCTGAGAATAGCTTTGAAATGACTTAGTATTTGTAAAACTCCTTGATACTCACAGACAGACACTCATATATAGCTTATTTCATTTAACCATGTAGTCATTTTTCACACTGCAAAAAACTCAGTTTCTGGTGCCTTATAGCTTCAAAAGCATTGCTTTGCAAGAAATCTGAGAAATCAGATGTTCTTCTTCTGGGAAGCTCTAAATGTCTGGCAATCTCAGCAGAAATTCCCTGCATGATGGAATTTCGACCAATCAGAATTGCGTGTGCATTCCTGCTAGGTTCTGAAAAATGCAAGATTTGATATTACTGAAGAAGGAAGCCAAGACAGAAGAGTCTGTATCAAGAAGGCAATGTGAGATACTGCCTCTCCACACTGTTGGTGATGAGAGGAGAAACCTGCTTCATGCTCCTTTGAGCACTCTTGCTGCCTCCTCTCCAATTTCCTCGTGACTTACAGCTCCTGATTACTGTAAGACAAAAAAGCATTACTTTGCTTCTGTGATTTGTGAAGCATGGAGGTTTCATGGTTAGATAAGATAAGGTGCTGCCCAAAACAGCCACCCCCAGCTTCTGGTTTTGAAGTTTGGGTTAACTGGGTAACTTACATCAATTTTAAATGGTGCTTGTAAATTCTCAGTGCGAAACAGTATCAAAATTTGGTTGGTTGGTGTTTTAATGGTGGCTTTCATGTCTTTGAGATAAAACCCAGTGTCTTGAGAATCCATTTATTTGTAATGACTTCTCTGGTCTCAGTAGAGAACTTGTCAGATTGACAAGTTATCTTAACATAGGTACGCTCAAATGGATTTCCTGTTTATAAGGCAAGTTAAAATAGCAGAAAAGCTCTTCCAGGGAGGAATCTCAGGGTGCTGTTTTGATTAGTTTTGCTTTCACACGGCTGTTGATGTCTTTATTTATAGCTCTCCCGTCTGATTAGATTTGATGGTGCAAAGTGTTCTCTCAGAGCATGGCCAGACTGAAACACTGATTTAGGTATAGATGTGACCTAGGATTTATGTACAAAAGTAAATCAGTTTGGCTCATCACTCTCCCTTTGAAAATTATCCTACTAACCATCTTTTCTCCTGCCTGGGCAGCTCTTCTCTAGAGTTCATGGTCAGGGCAGGGTTGTGGGGAAGGGGGTGGTTCTTTAACAAGACTCATCTGCTTTCTTCAGTCTGGACTCCAAAGTGACTAAAACGTTAATAGAGGGAGATGTTGAAGAAGCACTGAAAACAAGCTCCAGGTTAAATACACAGTAGGATTGACTTGTTATATTACATTACTCTGTTAAGTTTAGTATTCATTGACAGCAAAGGAATAATTTACCAGGAAAACATTTTGAGGAAGACAGTTGTTAAGAATCAGTGTTAAGAATCAGGTTCTTCTGCCTAGGTAGGGGTACTTCACAGCTCTATGAATTGGTCACACATAGGATCTGGTTAATCTGGTAACCATACTCTCTCTCAGAAGTCTCAGTAACGACCCTTTTGAGGCGCATGCACTCCAGGAGTGCTGGGTGTGACAGAACTGAGTTACATTTGTGTTGTGCTGATTTCTCCTCTGATGTGAAAAAACGTACAGCTCCAGCAACAAGCTCATGTCATAGCAGAATAGAGTTATCATCTCTAGCATGTGTTGGAAAAGGCAAGTTTGATACGTTTGTGCAGGGAGTATAGAGCCAGGTGAGTATGTAGCTCTTAACAGCTGAACCATTGTCCTTGGCTGGGGAATCCAGGAGAAAAGGTGACTGAAACAATGACCAAGAAACTGTGATGGGTTTCAGCAGTCTACAGTTTTCCTTCATGCCTGGGCACAGACCTTTACCGTATACTTTGCTTGAAGCAGATAAACACATTTATGGCTAACTTGGGAACAATGGCAAGAGATTTGATGAGATCCCGAAGTTCCTCTTTTAGTCAAGGTTTAGGTTCCCCCAGTCAACCTCGCAGTGGTTTCTATTCCAAAGTTTGCCTGTGGCCGAAGTCCTGCGTCCTCTTGCATTTATTCTGGAGCATGTGTTTTTAAATATCTGACCGTGTTTCCCAAATATTCAGAAGAGTAACTTTTCCTAGTAAGCACCTCCAAACTGTAATAGGTTCCTGCAATACCACTTAAAACGTACTGACTTGGCCAGGGGAATACTCTGAGAGGGCAAAAAGCTCCTTTCTGGTTCTAGTCATTGTGGCTCAGAAACAAGTCTTACTGTGCAAATACTGGTGATTGGATATTTGGCACCATGGATTGTTTCATTTACGTGACACCATTCCGCTGCATGTGGCAGTTGCTTTTGTTGCTTTTCTTGCTGCGGTTAAAAAAAAAATGGTCAGAATAACTGTGTATTAATACGTATGTGTTAAATGTCCCTTAGGTAGCACCAGTGAGTGATTCACTCTCATCTGAGGTGGCCTTACCTCCATCCCTTTTCTCTGAGCCCAACCAGTTGCTCTCCTGAGTGATGCTAAGAAAATGCTGCCCAGCTGTCTTAGCTCGCGGCATTTTTATAAGGATACGATGTTGAAGGCAGTCAATAATGCGTAGGGTGAAGTTGCTAATAATATGGCCACCACACATTTTCTCATTGTGAAAGATCATTTACAAAATTTTACCAAATACAGATGAACTTCTCAAGGCTAAAAAAAAAAAACTTTGCTCACTGAAGCACAGCCTACACTCAGATATAATTATTTTCAGTATAAAATCTCACTGTTTTTCACCTTCGTAAAGCCCCATTACAAGTGGTACTGGAAATAGCAGGACTTCATTCAGGAGCATTCAAACTTGTTTCCAAAGTTCTGTCATAATCATCAATTTTTAGAAAACAGTTGTTTCTAAAACAATGCGTTTCACCATTGTACTACATTTCAAAATAGTTATTAAATCAGTATTTCAATAAGATAGTGATTGTTTTTATAAGTTTTATTGTTCTCTGGGGGTAAAATCCCATTTGACTGGAGGCTGGCTGATGTTATAGCCTTCTACAAGAAGGGTCAGAGAGAGGATCTAGGAAACTACAGGCTTGTCAGTCTGACCTCAGTGCCGGGGAAAGTCATGGAAGAGGTGATCTTGAGTGCTATCATGAAGCACATGCAAGAGAACCGGGTGATCAGGCCCAGTCAACATGGGTTCATGAAAGGCAGATCTTGCCAAACTAACCTGATCACCTTCTATGACAAAGTGACTTGACTACTGGATGAGGGAAAGGCTGTGGATGTGGTCTTCTTGGACATAAGTAAAGCCTTTGACACGGTTTCTCACAGCATTCTGCTTCAGAAACTGTCAGCCTCTGGCCTGGACAGGCGCACACTCTCCTGGGTTCAAAACTTGGGCCCAGAGAGCTGTGGTCAATGGAATTAACTCCAGCTGGAGGCCAGTTACAAGTGGAGTTCCCAGGGGTCCAGCCCTATTCAATGTCTCTATCAATGACTTGGATGAGGGGATCAAATGCACCCTAAGCATTTGTGGAGGACACTAAACCGGGTGGAAGTGTGGATCTGCTGGAGGGTAGGGAGGCTCCGCAAAGGGATCTGAACAGGCTGGACCGCTGGGCTGAGACCAATGGCATGAGGTTTAACAAGGCCAAATGCCGGGTCCTGCACTTGGGGCATAACAACCCTGTGCAGTGCTACAGACTAGGAGAAGTCTGGCTAGAAAGTTTGGTTGACAGCAACTGAACATGAGCCAGCAGTGTGCCCAGGTGGCCAAGAAGGCCAATGGCATCTTGGCTTGTATCTGAAACAGCGTGGCCAGCAGGTCCAGGGAGGTTATTCTCCCTCTGTACTTGGCACTGGTGAGACCGCACCTCAAACCCTGTGTTGAGTTTGGGCCCCTCACTACAAGAAGGATGTTGAGGCTTTGGAGCGTGTCCAAAGAAGAGCAATGAAGCTGGTGAAGGGTCTGTAGAACAAGTCTTATGAGGAGCGGCTGAGGGAGCTGGAGTTGTTTGGCCTTGAGAAGAGGCTTCTCCCAAGTGACAGGGGACAGGACGAGGGGGAATGGCCTCAAGCTGTGGCAGGGGATGTTCAGGCTGGACATCAGAAAAAATTTTTTCATGGAAAGGGCCATCAGGCACTGGGACAGGCTGCCCAGGGAGGTATTTAAAAGACAGGTAGATGAGGTGCTCAGGGACAAACTTTAGTGGTTGATAGGAATGGTTGTACTCCATGATCCTAGTGGTCTTTTCCAACCTAGTGATTCTATGATCTAGGATTCTATGATCCTTCATCTCCTGTAGGTGAATCCTGTAAGGTTTCCTGTTGCCCTACTTCCAAAGAGGATTGGTACACAGCAGAGTTTCCTGGCTAGGAAAGGTCTTACCTAAGAAATGACCCAACTGCTGAGCTACACTAAATAGACACTTTTGCTCTTGCAGGTAGGCATACAATAAGCAAACTGTGTCACAGCACCAGATTTGATCCTCTTCTTGCTGCATGGTAGCAAAATTTGAATTACAGATTCAGGCATGCATTTGGCAGTCTTACAATTAAATTGCCACTTTTTAAATAGAGTGTGCTTTTTCATTGGCATGACTGTCTTTTCTGATGCTATTTTTGTAGATCAGATAATGATCTTACTGAGATGGAGTAATTCTCTACCTTGTAAGCAGTTTCTCTCATTTGCTCTGCTGATTGCTCAGCATCCATAAGAACTGCAGGATTTGGTTGCAGATGTAAAGTCAGGGTTTTCTAAGTCTCTGTGTAAATGCTAATCAAGAGTTACATGTATGCATATGTCTATTTTATATTTTTGTATTAATTATTTGCATGAATGGAGCCATTAATGTGTTTATATAAAGGACATTGAGATTGTCAGCTTTGGAAGAAAAGTACTGCTATGAAAATACTTAAAGAAGTCCATTGGTTAATTGTTTTAAATGTGATCAAATCAGAAGAAATAAGGGAAGGCAGTTTTATGTCTGATGATCTCCTTGAATATGTTACCTTTTCTGATAAGTAAATGTCATCATCAAAACTAGAACCATGTTGAAATCTTCCCAGTCAGACTAAAATTTAATAACCATGTAGGTGGAAATGATGCAGTAATTGTAATTTTGTTGTAACTCTAATTAGTTGCGGTCTCAGCACAACTGTGATGATCCAAGCCTTCCTTACATAGTCATCAGTCACGCAGAGACTGTAATGACAGCATTGTCCTGTAATACCTTGTTTATGATGAATATGTAAGTATTTTCACTAATAATGTTCTTTCCTTTGGTGTACCATTGACAAAACTATTACTGTTTTTCTACAATGTGACACTGTCAAGTTTCTAAGAGCTGGGAATATCATAATTCTGTTAGTCTTCAAAGGGCATTTGGAGAACACAGCAAGCTGCACTGCGCTGTTATTCATCTGCTCCTGCCATGTGTTTGGTGCTGCTATAATGAGCAGCGAATATGCTCTCTTAGTTTTACTGGGGAGGTAACTTTTACACATTAATGCTTTTATTCATACTATGCTTTCTTACTATTGTATTGATATTACTTTTCACGTATAGTTGAAAATAATCTGTTGCTGAAAGAGAAAACATATTTGGGCAACATGAATTTCAGATGTGTTAAAAGAGAGGAAGAGAAACAGTGAGGCAAATCAAATTGTCAATGGATCAATTATTGGTCCCCAAAGGAGGGCTGAATGGTGTCCATCTAGGGTGATGGATATGACATATCCGGGCTTTCTTCTCATCTTTTACTGTTAGTCTCTGTTCACGGAGTACCCATTACTACAATATTGGCAGTAATTTCGACAGAAGCTGTGGATCAATCTTTTGCAAAAGAACTGAGAATTAAATGAGGATGCAAAATTGAGAAGTGAACCTTGATGCTTTGCATCACAGTGTGCCTTTTTCACTTAAAGACCTTCCTTCTTCCCACTAGTATGCTAGTCAGCATGTTACACACACAAGTAGTTTCTCTTTATGCATAAAATGTTCTCTCTGTTCATGGGATGTGCTTGTTTTTAAGAAATCAATTGCTCTTGAAAGCTTGGTGCTGAAAAATCCCATTGATTTCAAGGCATAATCATTTGGTAACCTGATAAGACTGTTCTGTAGAATAAATGAAAGACCTTTTGCAGATTGTTTTTTAGTGTTTGTTGTCTATATTTTTCTATGCGTACTTACAATGGCACTGTAGCAATCATTTTGCAGTCCCAACTGGAGAAAGAACTGCTATGGATACTATGTAAACATGTACTGTTGAACTTTCCTTTGTACTGCAATTTATTTTATGCGCTCTTAATTTCTGTTCTGACTTTTATAGTTCATCTCAGACCTCTTTAGTAGCAGCAGCGGTTCCTCGTTCTTTGTGTTGTTGGCAGCCATAGCCATTTCCCTTAAAGCATTTTACAAAGGAATAGTAAGTGCCATTGTCTCATTTTACTGAGGAGCAAACTCCAAGAGTGGAAGTGACCTACTGAAAATCTCACATTCTGCAGAAGAGCCAAGACTTCCTAAAGACTTATGACTGTAATTGCCAGATAAAAAAATATGTGTGACTGTTTAAAATACCCTGGAGCACATTATAAGAGATATAGTAATCTCATTGAAATATACTGGAAAAGAAACAACCCAGAGTGCCCACAGAGTGTGCATGTATGTATGTGAGAAAATCTGTGTAATCTTTAGTTAGGGGTATTGTTTTAAGCAAAGATTCCATGGGACCTTAAATGTCCATACATTAAAGCATGTACATATCACTTACATTAACAAGTTAAATAATGTTTACAATACAAACTAGGACGGCGTTAGCTTTCTTGAAATGAAAACCTGTGACCGAAAGTGATATAATGTTTGACGCCTACAACACATTATAGAAGGACTCAGCTCTGTGCTGCTGGGATATAATGTGCATCGCACATACAATCATTTTTAGCTTCATTTAGCATCTTCATTTCTTGTGTCCTCCTAGTAAGAATGTTCTCTGGGGGGAGGGATTTCAATTAAATACTCTACCAAGAAAGACTTTATTTAAAGATCAATACAATTGATTGTTCTCTGCAGTGTAAAATCAGCTAAATGAGCAAGTAGTGGTACCTGAATACTTGACATATTTTGATGGTATTAATATAAAAGATATGTTGACCACAAGCTGAGTCAGGACTTGACTGTAAGAAGATCCCTAAAATCTCTTAATCTGGTGAACTCAGTTGAACTGTGAAGAAATGCATAAGAAGTGAACAGCTCATTAACTGAACTAGAATCGTTATAAAGAGATTAATCCATCACTGGATAGCCTTGAAAATGTGTTTGTTTATACTCACATCCTGTTGACCATTCTTTCTGCTAATGCTTTGTACTTCGGATAATAGCATGGTGACATTTGTTATCTTACTTGATGGCACAGTGCTGAACTCCCTGTAACAAAATCTTTTTCTTCAGATTGCTAGTTTTTCTATCAAAATAACAGCCTATCACTGTCATAAGTTATCTTTACAAAATATCTGAAAATGTGGTTACCTGCCTTGCTGAATAGAATACTGCATGATAAGAGACCACTTAAGTGTATTGCAGGTGTTTTTCTTTCCCTTTGTGACTCTGAACAAAAGCAGATCAGAATTTCACCCTAATTCTGGGTTGGTGCTTTATTTATTATTGTGTTGTTGGGATGAATAGAACAGAACATATTATAGACTCATGGATCGTGAGTTATATTGAAAACATAACATTACTTTGTATAAACCATATCCTGGTAGCTATATAATTGTAATTATTTCAAATTATCAGGCAGCATTGTGCTGGAACAGGATTTTATGAGAAAGCTCATTTGAGCTTCTAAAGTGCCTTATTTTCCTCACCATGTTGAAATACCACATTGTCACATTACAAACATATTGGAAGTTTTATTCAAATATAATACGTTAAGTAACCAGATGAAGGTGAGGTCTGGTCCCATGTATGTTTCACAGGGAATTGTGTCATGGAGATTTACACATGATGAATGTGGATGTTGGTGAAAATTCAACATGCTTTTGTGAATAAGCATTTGAGACATCAATATGAATGAGTATGTAAGATCTAAAAGAACACTTCTTCCAGATATAGAGGAAAATGGAAGACTCAACAGGACCACGCACTTTGGATTTGTTTTAAAGAACCCATACTTTTGTGTTAGTTTGGTAATGTCAGTAAGTCTGCATAACCCAAAGTTCCTCTGAAAGTGACAGAAAGGTGTATAGAAAAGTTGAGGCCTTTAAAAAAGCTTTGTGCATCTTTTTCTTTCCCAGCTTGGCATAGACATAATACCGTCTTCAGAGAAAGACCACCACTGGACAATGGTGTCCTCTCAAGGGTTAGAAAGATTGCTTTTCCTTAAAAACTTCTGTGGGAGAAAACAAAGATTATTTGAAGAACTTTTCTTCCTATATATTGGAAGTTCTTGACTTGAGATAAATGCCTTCAATTTTCCTCTAGAATATGTTCTTTTTGTTAAAAAATTAAATACATATATTTAGTGCTGAGGAAAAAAGGAGATATTGTGCATATATATACTTTTGGAAACTGTGCAATCAGACACAATGTATGAAAGAATTATAAAGTAAAATAATTTTTAGATTTTAGTCATCTTTCAGCGCCATTGTCTCCTGTTGCCACTGAAATGCACATCAAAACTCAATTCAAAAGAAACTGTAGATTGTCTTCCTCACTAATGGATAGGATAAATCCTGTGACTTCAGTCTACTTTTCAAAAATATCCTGTTTCTAATACCTGACGTGCTGGTTTTGATATATTTCCTAGTCTAAAGGTGATATATTTAATAAGATATAATCATTATTTCAAGGCTGTGAAATACTTATTATATGATATATGTTATTTAAGCATATTATTCACTTCTATGTTCTTTCTTGTTCAGCCATAGGTATAGCATCTAACTTATCAAGTAGCTTCCCAAACATTTTCTTCCGTGATATTTGCATGCTTTTGATGTCACCAATCATTATGGGGTTTTTAGAAGCCACCTGTCAATTTTATTATGTTCATCCAATCTTTTCTTAATCAGGAAAACAGTAATATCATTTCTATATAAATGAGCTGGGGGGGTGTTGCACATTTTATTGTTTCTTGTTTTATCACCAGTATTCTATCATGTTAGATTCTGACTATAATAACAAAATTGCATGTTTTCGTGACGAATATTTAATGATCACAGAGTAAAATCATGATTTGATCTGAAGTTTTACCTTGTGTGAATTTGATTCATATTGTATATGGCAATATTTTTTTTCTGGGCATATATTGTGTTTAATCCTTATTTTGACAATGTAATACTTGCATAGAATTTACGTGTCTTATTTTTGACTACTCTTTAACTGTTCGTTGCTGTTTTCATAGCAGCCTGTACTCAATAACAGCTAACCTCTCACAGTGTGAACACACCCTAAAAGCAGCACTCTCACTAATGATCACAGTAATCCTGAGCAGCAAATAGAGCTTTATCTGTCAGTTCCAAGAAAAAAAATACTATCTGAAATAATTTGTGTAATATAGAGATAATAAGAGATTAGTGCATCTGCTCCAAAGAGCCTGACCTTCAAACCATTAGTTCTGCAAGACTCAAGCACCATGGTATAATCCTGCTATGAAAGGCAAGTTTGTTTTACTTTCATATTTTATGATCTTCATCCATGAGCTAGTATTTATTGAAATCCCTGGAAAGAGGTAGTACTGCTTGGCTTGCGTTATTCTATGCTTAGAAAGAGACAAAAATTACTGTAAAAGGCAAGTTTCTATTTAACCAATAATAAGCCGAGGAATGTGTAAATAACGCTCATTTATTATATTTTAATTTTGTGCTGTATACTCTGGGGAACCATCTTCCTGTATACTAACTGCAAGTAAATTAGTGTCTTGAAATTTGTGGTTCAGACTGGCTGATTGATGATTGTAGATTTTTGTATTTGTTTTTTCGACATAGATTTGAAATCTTTCCTTCACATCAAGCTGTTTGGTTTTATGCTACTCTTTCTCATATTCTTCAGTGCCAATGTTCATATGCAATTTTTTCTTTTCCAATTTATTTTAAAATGATAGTCATCTCTTCATCTGTGATAGGTTTTTCAGTGCCCTCTGTATCAAAACAGCAAGAAAATTTAATGCTAAATCTTTAGGATAATATAGAAAGAGGAAAATGGCCTTTTAAATAGTTCAAAAGTATTGGAATTAGCCTCATATTGTACCGTAATGTCCGTAATTAAGATACGTGGAGCAAATTTTGCGGATATTGTATTATTTCAAGGAAAGTGCATGCAATCAATGGACTTAGTACTATCCCTGCACAGTTGCATTATAAAGCTGTAGTTCAAGTAAACCTGTGATTTAGTTGGCACAGCAGTTTGGGAGTGTTTTCACTGTAGTGATAACTAAAAGTTTGCGAGGAGTTGTTTTTTTTTTTATTTAAAGAGAGGCTGTATTAGCACTAATTCATTTTCCTTTTCCATCTTATCCTGCTGTATATTTGAAAGGGCTTTAAAATTTGGGAAACCCTTCCCATCTGCTTAAAAGTATTGGCTGAAATTCAGATGCTCTCAAGTATTCCATTAGAAGATATGACTAATTCTCCCTTGTGCTTTGATTTTTTGTAGCTTTCTATAATATTTGTAGCAGGTTAATTATACGAGAAATCTATTATCACTCAAGCAAACAGTTGCAATAATGAAATCATGCTTTGTAACGAAGTTGGCATAATTTATGAGAGAAAATACAGAACAACTTTTCCTCTATCAGTATGTTTTCTGCCTGCTGCCTGTTGACCACTGCTTTTGAGAAAGGCAAAGCCTTTCTAAGCCAGCTTTGCAACCCAGAAGAGAGTTGAGGAGACTCAGGAATGCTGAGGAGAATGAGAAAAGGGTAGCCATACAGCCCTGTAAAAATAACCTGAATCCATTTTTAATGGCAAAAGGGAAGGTGTTACAGAAAATTCTCCTCCCTCACATCTCTCCCTACCTTGCACAGTAATCAAAGCAACATTGTTTTGTGCTGATGTCTGCCCATGGCATGGTTGAACCTTTACAAATTGTCAGTAGAGTTATCCTCAATGCATATTTGATAATGGATATGAACCAGCAATATTGCATTCAAACCTTACAATTCGGTAGCAGAGCTATGCCTCAGCATTCATTTGGGCAGTTTGGCTGAACATTCTGTCTTTATATGAGTCTTCGTGTACAGTTGTCCACTTTCAATAATATAAACACAAAGGGAACAATTAAATCTTACAGTTACGTGGTGTTTATCTAGCACAGACCCACTGTCCAAGCCTGTAGGTATTTTTACATACTTACTGCTGTAACTAATGTAAACTACTTTGAACAAACAACTATTATAGAACGGAAACATTTAGTGACTGTCTTACTCACTACTTACCTACCTTAACTATGACTATGGATAAAAAGCTGGATAAATAGATAAAATTTGCACCACAATCATCATTAAGCAGATTTGCACTGGGCAAAAGAGGGAGCCTCTCCTGAGTTTTTAGCCTCCCTTCTGGCAGCTGTTACCTGGGCTGACCTCAAATGTGAGTAGGGTAGGGTATGTCATTGCAACACATCTGGCTTGGGACTTTACATAGTCGCATTCAGAACTGCATTCAAAAGTAATGCAAAAGAAATTCAAAAGCAGAGTGTTCCTTAACAGAGGTGCTTTGGCTCAAGGAAAGCACAGCTGAATTTTACTGTAGCTGAAGCTTCGGTGGGATCACTGATGGTGGTACACCATCGCTGATGGTGATACAGGGTACACCAGTGTAAACAACACTGCAAAGGCAACATGCAAATTTGTGTTTAGGAATGTAGAAAGTTTGAGTGAAAGTTTGTTTTAGGGTGCAGTACTTTGAAGGCTGTCCAGAAAAATTTATTCTGTAGAGAGTCTGAGGCTAATATTTCAAGAGGCAGAGGAGGTCAAATTTGCCGATCAAAGAACCTGAGTGGGAAGGAACTTCTGTACACTTGACATAAGTGCAGTGCTTTGTGTAAAACTGCTCAACATGGCAGCCTGATCTCAGAACTCTTCCACGTGCAAGCTGAAGGCATGTCTTGGAAGGGCAGCGTGCACGCATCAGCAGCTACCAACATCAGCATTTCATTCCTACCATGGCATTGTACTGATCTTTCAAAAAAACCCTTTCCATTTAATTGTATTATGCTTTTTAATTTTTTTTTTAACCATACATCACGAGAGATTTAAGTACCATATGATTTTGCATAAAGGTGGTAAACCTTTTCGTGGTGTTCTGAGCATCATTTCTAAATCCTTACTGCAGAGCAAGAAGATAAAAATTACTATAAACTGTTGCACTATATAGGAAATCTGTGCCAATGCAATGAGAATAGATGGACATTTCTGCATAAGTGTGACGTGAGACATACTGCATCTCTGCTGGAAAGGATTTTGAATTTGTTAGTCACTAATACAGTATTTGCAATCATAAGTCCTGTTATGTTTATTTGCTGAAACATGACGTATCATTTGTGGTATTTTTCTTATTAAACATTTTATGGTACTTTAAATAATGAGAACTTCATCGTAACTTGAAGATCCACTGTAGAGAAATTTATTTCATTTACGTTTTTTGTTTCCTATTATAATGCTTTTTGGGCAATGAAGCTGGTGATGGGTCTGGAGCACAAGTCTAATAAGCAGTGGCCAAGGGAACTGGGGTTGTTTAGGCTGGAGAAAAAGAGACTGAGAGGAGACTTTACCGCCCTCTACATTGGAACAGTTGGAGGGTTAGGGTTGAGTCATCACTCAACCACTGGAGGTATTTAAAAGACATATAGATGTGGTGCTTAGGGGACATGGTTTATTGGTGGCATTGGCAGTGTTAGGCTATGGGTAGGACTCAATGATATTGAAGGTCTTTTCTTTCCCAACCTAACCGATTCTGTAATTCTATGCTTCTGTGAAATACTTTTCTTCTTTTTGCTTGACAAGTGTTGAGTCATTTTCTTTCTCCTTTCTATCTTTAATCAACCTGATATACAAATTCACTATGCACAGTAAGTCGTATACCCCCTTTCTTTCCAAAAGGGAGTGAGAGAAAGCACATCACTCCCTGCAATACTTGAGTGGCAAGTTGATAAAGACATTTTAAATTAATTGATTCTTAACCAGATGCAAGAGAAAAGTTTTCATTTTTCGAAGCGAGTATCAGAAAAAGAGAACAATTTGACATGGAAACAACCATATGGCAAAGTCTGTTTCCTCAAAATGAAGTTTAAAGATTAAAGGAGCAATTCAGTGATGTTCTGTTCTTCAAATGCACTTGGGCACTTAGGAGGCAGTGAAACTTTAACTCTGGCAGGTTCAAGTCCCTCTAAAAGAGTAACATCATTAGTAACTTTTCTACAGTGTAACTGTAATTTTGTATTTAATGGTAATGTAATGGTTTCTTAGCTTTCCAGTCTTACAGGTGATTTTTGTACAAAAATTCACACAGAATGAGTCAAAATCACTAGGATGGAGAAGTGTCTTTCTGGGTTTATCTGACTCTCCTCATCCAGTTCTGAGCAGCAGCTTTAAAAAAATGCATCAGCCAAGGCTGCCAAGAATATTTTGTGTTATCACTAGAAAATACACTGCTGACTGAATTTTTTAACCTTTCCACAATATATTATGAAGTGCTAGCTGGCAGGTAGTTCAGTACTTTTTTCACTGCAAGGCCCTATAATGTAATCACAGTTGTAAAAGGAACTTGTGAGTGAAGCAACTTGATCATTCCTCGCAGTGCTGCGGTGCCAAGTGGTTACAGGAGAACGAAGGAGAGCGAACAGCAGGACCCCAGAGATTTATTCTACCCAGAAACAGCACGAGATATTTAAACAAAGGTGAAGCTACTTCAAGTGCTGGCTGCTTGCTAAGGATTATATCATAGCCCATGTTTAATTTTGCTTAAACCAGAGGTAAGCCTGTACTTTCTGTGTGTTACTCTGATGAGCCTACCTATTAGTCTGATTTAGCAGTGCCTGTTAGTCTGGGGTTGTGACTTTGCAATGCTAAGCTGCACTAAGGAAAAACCTGTGTCAGTGTGATACTCCCTTGATCTGATACGCTAGAAATTATCTATAAAGGTAGGTAAGTAATATTTTTAAAGGGAAGTGCAATACCTACCTGGAAGTGCTGGCAGGGCTAAAATAAAACTTGAAGGGCTTGAAAGTTGCAGTCCAAACAAATCAAAATACAGAAAAAGTACAGAATATTGAGATAAATTAGCAGGAAGATAGTTGTTGTGGGAAAAAGGAGAAGGCTATTTCTGAAGCTGTAATGTCTCTGATTAGTATGCTGTGTCATTGAATTGGGGCTGAGTTATTGCTCAGAAACTTTTCAGCTGTACAAAAAAGCATGTAACACCTTTTTACTAGAATTTACATTGGCACCAGTGGTTTTGACAGTGTTTCAATTTACAGTTTTTATGGAAATTATTAAAAGAATTAGACTTTGGGTTGCCGTTATGTAGCTCACAAAGCTCTCAGAAAATTTTTGAAAGATACATAGCAATACTAAGTTTGATTATTGGTGATGTCTTACAAATTGTATTGTTGGTGATATGATCTTGAAAAGATGGTCTCTTAGTAATCATACTGTCCTTTTATGGGTTTGATAATAAGTATTGAAGTTTTTGTAGTTGTGAAGATTCTTATTTTTAAAAGTCTCAGATTTCTAAAACTTATATCTGCCTATAACCAAAAAGGCTTTCATGCAGTTACTTAAATATGTTTACATTCTTAAAGAAATAAAATGTTTTGTTAGTTTATCTGTAGAATCTCTTCTACTTTCTTCTGCATTACAATTTTGTTTTCCCCTCCTGTATTAACCGGCAGCTGTGTCCCAGCATCCTTTCAGTTGACAAATGTTATCTCTGTACCATATGTCAGTTATTTTCTAAGGACTGCCTGGTAATAAACAAAGTTGTAAAATAATGCTGTGTTTTGCTGCAAAAATGTTGCTGTTGAAATGCAAACAGCTCTTCTGAGCTTCTTATTTCATTCCCTTTCACTTTCTTCTTCAGTCTAACAAAGCCAAAAGCATATAAGGAGTGCTTGAAATTCTATAAACTGTTTACATTGTAAATAATTTCTTGGAAATATGACTTTGTTGTGTTACTAATTCAATTTCACTGAAATAGGCTTTGAGGGTTGGAAAACTGGGCATGTATACCTATTATCAGTTTCATTTAAGTATTCTGCTTTTATATATCTCTGCATATATGTGAATAAGGTAATTAAGATGCTGTTATTTCATATGTTTATAGAGAGTGTTTAGTGCAATCCCAGCAGTAAAAACTCGTTACCATATATCATCACTGATTGCCTCATTTTGTCTGACAGAGAGTGTCTCATTTCACTTCATTGTAAGTAGGTGGACAAAACTAATAATTTAAAAATCATTGGACAAAAATACTAGTAATTCCGGAAGCCATAGCTGAAATTTTTCTGACCAGATTCTTTGCTTTTCCTTAAGGAAGGTTAGAAATAGGATTTCTTCTCTGACATGGGAAAATCGTATGTATCAGGATAATCATACTAAATCACATGCTTGCTTTTATTTTTCAGTAAACATGCCTAAGACCCTGTTTTCTTAAGGAAACAGGATTTCTAAAAGCAGTTGCTCTAAAGTTTTCAGGCTAATGTGAGGTAGTAAATAATAGACTGATTTTCAACTTCTTATTTACTTTTGTTTTGAGCATGGATCTTAAGGAGTTCTTGCCATTTGTGCACAAAGTACCACTTCAGCTTCCCATATGTCAATAGGAGCTGTTGTATAAGTAAAGCTGCTTTCCTTTTAAACCTAAGTGCAAGCTGTTAAAAATCTGAGACTGCAAGTTTGCTTTTCGGTGAATAACAGAGTCAAAAGTTGAGATTCTGCACTGGCTAAAATCCCATCAAAGCATTAAAATCACCATTAAGACCATTTCAGGGAAGTCTCCTTTTGTCACAATATGTGTTTTTTGTTCCTTTGACTCTAAATATATCAGATAAAAAAATACTATGCATATTAATGGACTAATTGCACTACCTGTTTTGTATTCTCTGAACATATTTTTTGGGAATTAAATTGCTTTACAGACTGTGTGTGTGAATTTATAAATATAGTTGCGAGATACCAGTTTTTCCAACTCCTGAAAAACAGAATATGTCTTTTATCAAGATTATCCCTCCGGAAAAGGTGAATATTCTTTCTAGAAGGTGCTGTTATTTGCAATAGTATAAATGCTGTTTGTGGTTTTGTTTTCATAAATATAAACATGAAAAAGCACATGATGCTTTATATTTGGATTTTAAACCTTGGGATCTAACAAGGAATATAAACAACGTTCTCATATATTGTATGATAGTTGGAGGAAAGATTTAGAAGATCATTACTGCATTATTTCAGATCTCTATTTATAAACATCATTGTGTATTCAGGAGAGTATAGCAGAATACACAAAATGGAAAGTACAGTGAAGCATTGCAGGATATAAACTTCAGGGGGAAATTGTATTTAAATGTCATATTTTTGTCTATTTATATTCTGTCCGTAGTCGTCACTGTGCACTTCCTATCTTTGAGATCAATCTATTCCTGAGTTTATTTGACAGATACACACATGTAGAAGAGCAAATG
The DNA here is from genome assembly GCF_017976375.1 of Cuculus canorus. NCBI lineage: Eukaryota > Metazoa > Chordata > Aves > Cuculiformes > Cuculidae > Cuculus > Cuculus canorus. Next base: position 15,569,476 of record NC_071403.1, read on the forward strand.
TTGTTAGAATTATTTATTTTCCTTCTCTGTTTTAGGACTGTAATACAAGGGGTACTTTATCAATTAAGGTGTAAATATATGTTGTTGTTGTTGTTTAAAAGTGCTACATGCAGAGTGAGTGGGATGCTGCAGAACTTGTAACTCAGCAAGTCTCTATGCAGCCAAACTTGAGGCTGGAAAATCAGTTACACACCAGGAAGGACCAGAAGGAAATGTGCCCCTTGGCGTTTCTTTTTATAGTCCTTTGAATTGAGGATGACCCTTACTATTCCAGCTGGCATAATCTTGGTGTCTCACACAGTCAATGTGCAAACCAACAATATGGTCACAGTTCTGCCAGGTTTCAGGCAGAACTGGCTTTGTGTTATAGTCCTTTTAGGCTTTATTTGGATGCATGAACATGCTTGAAACTGGGATCAATTTGCCCTGGAGTCATGCAATGACATTGACTATTAGTACTCTTCTTATTATCCCTTTCATTAACGGGTTTAGCAGCAGTGTATCCTTTGTTCTCTGGAGTGTTCTTTTGAACCAGTCATGAGTTTTCCATGCCACATATCCAGGCACTGCTCACATGCAAATTTGGGGTTTTGCATGGTGCTAACTTCAGGTATGATATTGGGGCAATATATGCTGAAGGCACCTCTCCCTGTTGGTAGCACATAGAAGACCATGTCAGGATTGTTTTCTTCTGCCCTGCAGAGGTCCCTAACAGTCTCCTCTTGACTAAATCACCAAGCTTGTGTCCTTGCATATTCTTGTATATCCACTAGCCTTGTCTCATGGCACGTAATATGCACCTTGGCATCCTAGGATAAAAGCTTTACACCAGCAGGCTGCGGTGCAGTCCCTTGCAGTATTTCAGACTTATTATACTCAAACATGAGCAAAATAGAGCCCAGAGAACAGGACAGGCCAATGATGATGCCATGTCTAGTCCTGCCGTTGCTAAGAGCAGGCATGGATACAAGTCATTTTGGACTGTTTGTTCTGGCATTGTCTCTCTGAATTGGATGCCTTTAGGAACATAAAGCTAGCCTTGAGGCGTCTCTAGTACACCGTCTTAATTCTATAGATACTATTATTGACTCTTTCTCACTAATGTAATTCTCTTGTCAGGAACAGTTTGCTCCTGGCTGCTATACTTGAAGAGGATTAGGAAGTACAGAAATCGGGGTCAAATCAATTGCATTCATATTGTGTGCAAACGTAAGATAGCACATAAGCTAACAAGCTTACTTTTTATTCTCCATTATTACTTGGAGCAGGATGTCCATTCATTTTCTTTTGTCTGAGAAAACCAAAATCAGGGACCAGTTTCTGGTCAGACCAAAAAAGGAATCATTATAGGTTATATTTATAATAGTTAGACTGAAATAGCACATGGCACACACTCATCAGCATCTCGTAACAGGGGTGCTGCAAGAAGGCTGTTTGATGATTTGCAAAATGCTTACAAGTTGAGTATCTTTTATAGATGCAGAAGGCTGCTTTATGAACCTTTTTCGTCAGTTACTAAATCTGCAAAAATGTTCATCACAATTGTTCTGGAATAGTTTTCTTCAAGTTTTTATCTGTTAAACTAGTGTTTAGATAATATATGCACATCAATCTGCATTTCTGTATGCAGAAAACCTTACACAATTGACACAGCAGACAGAAGCATACAGACCATTTTGGAGTAAATATTGCCCCTAAATGGTACTCAGTATAGAGCCGGTTTATCTTCAGTCTTCATGATGAATATAGTGTAATTTACACAGTGCAGGCAAATAACTGTAACATATTCTAAAATTTCATTGTACATATCAAACTAATAAAAATCAGAAGCAGGACCAAGCATTCTCCAACAGACACCCAGACAAGAGTAGAATATCTTCTCAATATATCATAGCATAGATATTGAACTTAAATATTTTATGAACTTTTACTGTTCGTATAAAGACTGGGTTCCGATGATATATGCAGAACTGCTAAATTAAAAGTAATACACAACAAAAATGAAAGCTTTAAAGAAAATTATCATGAGCAGTAGAAACGCTAGTAGTTGTTTGGGTCCTGTATTTCACTGTGCAGTCGTGGCAGGACTGGAAGTTGTGTCCCAGAGTGACTTCACATTACCGTGGCGCTCTAGAAATAACAGCAGGTCCTAAGTCAGCTGTCTGCTAACCACCTCTCTCCCTTGCAGATTGGAGTTCCGCTGAGAAATTTACAGGAGTACACCAACAAGACAAAATGTTCTCATTACTTTTTGTGCTACAAGTGGACACAAAAAAATATTATAAGTACCATTGACCAAATTTTAAACTTCCCAAACCTATGCAATGTGTGTTTCAGCTCTAAGTCAAGTGCAATAGCAATTCCCTTTATGCAGTAAAACTCTTGATGTGTTTTATCATTCTGTCTTGGGTTACTTTTATGTTACATTTCTGATTGTACTGCAGAATATTAAGGCTGAGGTTATAAAATGAAATGTGCAGGAGTACTCTAGTTTTCCCAGGAAACATTGTGGATATTAATAGCTGTTACAAGAGGAAGCAGAATATTTTTTTTTTTTTAATCTTCAACCTGAAAAAAAAGTGTTGACAAGAAAAATAGAAGTGAAATCCAGCACAGTGAGACAGAGCAAGCCTGACTTGAAAAGTATTTGGAAAAAGACAGTCTGTTTTTTTGCAGCACAGTGAGACAAAGTTGTGAACTTACTTATGGGCGTGCACAAGAATTCCTACTTCATGGGTCTATGCATTCAAAATCTGTGGAGTAAAGAAGTATGTTTGAGTAGCAACATGGTTGTTATCCATGCTAACATAAAATTACTCTTCAAAAAACAAAAAAAAAACCCACTTGCTATTTTCAATCTCTACTGTGGCTCAAAGCTAAAATATTCATATATGTAATTTAGTCAATGGATATTTTTTACAGTGATTGTTTCTGTGTATATATTCTTCATTATGCTTTCCCAACAGCTTGGCTCTAATCCCTAAATTTCAGCACCCACTGTTGTCCAGGTGATCCAGAACAATGTTGCCTTCCCAGTCTGTGCCAAGGTCATGATGATCCTGCAGCTACCTTTAGTGTCTCATCACTCCCATTTCCTGAGCCATAAATACTCACAGGCAACCCTATTCAGCTGCCCACGCTTCAGGCTCTCCCATACTATATCCTCCAGTCATGCTGCCTGATCTGGCTGGCTCCAGCGGAGCAGATGGAAATGGAGACGCCTTCAGACAGGTCACAGCAAGAGAGAAGCACAAAACAACATGGGTTGCAAATGAGTAGCTACTGAAAATATGAGAATCCTGCTTTGATGTAATGCATTGTGTATGTTTTATACTTACTGGGCTGCCTTTTGAGTTGTTTTTGGACGCTCAGCTTAGCTCTCAGCATTGATACGCTGGACACGTAATCTATTTTTAAAGCTAAAGCTCATTTCCAAAATGTAGCAAAATGATTTTCTACCGACAGAGTCACTGAAGTTCCTGCAAATACCTTCCACAGCCACCTGCACTAAGAGAGGAGCCTGATCTGCCTGATGTACCTTGCTGAGCCTACTCTACTTCATGTTTAGCAGCACTGAATAATGTGTTTTCAGCTGACCAACGAGCTGGGCGTTTGTATGAGTTGCAGTGGCCTACAGCAAAACCTCTGAGTTGTTGGCCCTAGAAGAGATTAAAGGATCTGTGGAAATAGCTGATTTCTTCCACTCTGAGGCATTTTTTTCTCTGCTTCTGGGTGGCCATAAATATACAACACCTGGTCCAGAAGGCTTAAAAATAAAACCACAGCCCCTTTTGCTGTCGTGCTGTCTCTTCTTAGCCAAAGATACGAATTATTTCTTTTGCTCCTTGACCATGTTTTCTGTCTGCTTGCTTCAGAAAGGTTACTGTAATAATCACAGAACAGAGGGAGCTGCTTTCTTTTCTGTGATTTTTCCCTGCCCTCCACCAGCTCTGCACATGTGAAGAACAAGTGCTAGCTGTTCTTACCAGCACATTTAATCACCCTGAGCAATGGGCAGGCTGTGTGAGGGATACCAAATCCGTAGCTTTCAAGATCTGCCAGCTTCAAACATCAACCAAGTCCAGGTGAAACAGGAAGGTGAAAAAGTTTTCAGAGCAATTCAGTCTGCACAGCATGTGGATGTGGAAGAATGATTTATTTCTTCAGATACTCTCCTGAGCAGACTGCAAAAGGAAGCAGAGACTTTGCAGAGAACAAATGAAGGCACACGGAAATGAAGGGGGAAACACAAGAGAATGTTTTTGCATGCATTTACGTGAAACTTTATGAAATCTACAACTTCCTGAGGGAAAGCAATGTTATGCGCTGAATGATAGGCTAAACTAAATGAAAATTAACAGGACACTGAGTTTGAAGTCAATGCATGATATGACATTACTTAGAGACTTTGGTGGAAGTATTTTAGTTGAAAGTCTTTGAGTATCATAATTTAGAAGCATAATTTCTGCCACGTGACAGCAGAATTCATTTATAAATTGGCCGTTGTATCTTGAGCCCATGACCACTCTTGTAAAGGACTAGAAGCTGTCCTTGCTCAGTGGTAACACAAAACCTGGGTAGAACTCAATTTGCACTTTATAGAATGTGTGGTGGAAGCCTTTCTAAATGGATCAAGTCTTTAAACAATTTCACAAGATTTATGTTACTCTCTAGTGTTCAGTTGCAAGCCTAGGTTTTGTGAAGTCCATCATCTTCCACATGAATTCTCCAAAGAGTTAATTCTACTTAGGAAGCGCTGATATTAGAAGTTATGTAAAGGTCATTGTTTACATTGAAGAATTTCTGTGGTTAAAAGCAAGATTTTTCTGAGTCAAAACACATTATACACATTATCATATTTTTGATGCTAAATATTTTAGTATTTTAAATGTTTGTGTTGAATGCATGAAGGGTTTTTTCCCTCTTTTTTCCTATGAGAGCTGTTACTTATTTTGTACCTAACCTAACTAACAAGGCAGCTAGAGACATCTTATTGCCGGTAGGGTTAGCAGATGCTGTCACAGTCATCCTGTCTACATTCTGACTGTATAGAGGTTATTAATCAGACACTTGATTTCTAAAAGTTTGCTCTAGGCTGCAGCCCTTGTAAAGATGAGTCTTCACCAATTTGCAACTGAAGAAGATGGATTCTTTCTTCAATCCTAATAGTCTTTTTGTATTACTAAATAGCAATGGTCAAGTCAGATCACTTGTTGGGGGAATACTACAAGTAACAGCTTTGTTCTGAGTGTTATTCTAACAATCCCTTCTTTTTCTCTGCTTTCAGAGTCTGGCAACAAGAAGCTAAAGAGCACGATACAGAGAAGCACGGAGACAGGAATGGCAGCAGAGATGAGAAGTCGTATGGTTCGACAGCCAAGTCGGGAATCCACTGATGGCAGCATAAATAGTTATAGCTCCGAGGGCAAGTACGTGGCACTAAAAATATCAGTTATGTAGGAGAAGTTTCTTGTCTTTGTAAGAAAAACAGGGATGTGAACAGAAGTCCCAGCTCTACCTGAAATGGATATAGCACTGTGTGCAGATTCTTCCTCTTGAAACATTTGCAAAACTGAACTATTTCAGACATGTAACACAAATTTCTTGAAAATTAAAATTGAGAGAGGACTTAGCAATTCACATTTTCCCTGCAATCCAGTGAGGCATTTTGTTCATCAAAAGACAACTAAATTCAGAACACATTATTCGAAATAAAACATAAGGGTACTTTTTCTTTATGTTTGGATTAACTCAGAGTTAAACTTTGAATGTTGTATGTAAATCTCTGTGATATGAAACTCAGTTCAGTAATTCTATATACAAAGAAAGTTTAGTTTGGGATTGGTCCAAGTCTCTTATTGAGAACTGTAAACCCAGAGTCCAGTGGCCCCATCAGCTGAAATCAGGCAGATAACTGTGAGGAGTGGGGCAGCTGTTTTCAGTCACTGCTGAATGACTCAGTGTGTAAGAAAGAAGAACAAAAGCAGAACTGACACAAAAATGTGCATGAATGCTCCTGCCTCCTCACAGCTCTTAGTAGGACTCTCCTGAGTCTGTCCAGGCACAATGGTCAGTGGGGATTCTTAGAAGATGCCTCCCCAAAAAAGGGGAAATTGGGGGTAAGCAAATCCACCCTATAGACCTGAGAAAAAAATGAGAGGTTTGGACTTGACTTCATTTTTTTTATGTGCTTACTGTGTTACCACAATTGCTACTGAACATTGTTCAAGGCACAAAGAGCCAGGGACAGCCATGGTGATGGCAAGGAGATGGGGATGCTCCCCATCTTTTGCTGCCCCAGCACCAGTTCTGCCCCTGACAAATCTCCTTGCTTCTCTCAGCTTTCTCATGCAACAGATTTATCACATCCAGCCACATTTGTCCTGCTTTTCTGATCCATACTTTTGGCAGCTCCCTAACTTTTCACTATGTTGCTCTCCCAGACTTTTGGATTGATCGAGTTACCAGGTATTCTGGTTGACTTCTGATCCTCATTATTCCTCAGCTTAATTTCCTGATTTCAAACCCATTTCACAGTTAACCTTAGTCTTAACCAGTGTCCCCGATCTCAACGTCCCTATTCCAGTCCTGGCAACAATAAAGAAACAGTGAGGTCAGTGAAGTGATGACACCACCAATATCTAACAGTGACTCTGAAGAGAAGTCCAGTAGAATGGTCCAAAAGAGTCAGACAGCAAAACTCGGTGAAATAGTTCAATATATCTTACTGCAATGCAGGAAGAGAAACATTCCATAAACAGGACACAATGTCATAGGTAAAATGGATGTTAGAGGGCTCTTCTTCATTGTAGTGTTGTAATTTGTGGCTTAAAAAATTTCTCAAGTCTCTTCTGATTTTCTCTAATTTGGTGATTTAGCTATAGATCAAAATCTCAGATGCTCTGTTTGACAGAATAATGTTAGTTCACAGCAACTCTGGGTTTAGTTTAATGAATGAAAAATGTTAAATGCGGAGATCCTCATAAGAAAGACGACCAATTAAACAGTCTTCTGCTGTATAATCACTTCCCCTGTGTGTATCATTGCCCAGTTTTTAGAACATGAGTGGGAGACACGTGCAATGTGGAGGGGAATCTATACAACTGTGACACATAATTGGAGGTACATGCACTGTGCCAGCTGATCCTAAAATCTACTCCCTCTCTCCTTCCTTCATGGCCTTTTTCAAATTTTAAAAATATCACCTTTGAGTTCAGATCTTATATATAGTGTGAGCACAAATCAGTTTTTGTTAGCACCCTGTATTCAGACTTCCCTTATAATTGAATAAAGAATCTGTTTGCTGGGTTTTTTTTTTTTCCTGTCTCCTGTGAGATTCCCATCAAAACCAGTGAGAACTTGACTTTAGTTGCTTTGAGTAGTATTTTATTTTTAGTTCACTGTTGATGGGTAACAGTGACATTTAGGAAGTGCTTGTGTTAAGTTCACACAGGCTACTTTTCCCTCCTTATGTATGTGCATTATCATAATGACTTTACTCCAGGATGGCGTAGTTTTTTGCTAGTACCATGCCTCATTCTGCATTTCATAAGTCCAATCAGATGCATAGCTCAGCTGAGAATGCAGAGTCCTGCAGTAGATAACCCAGCTACCATGTTATATTTTTCTGTTTGCCTCATAACCTAAGTTAAATGAATTAGAATTTATGTACATTAAGGTCAATAGAGTAATTCATTCCCTTCATTTTTTGTATAGGTAGAGGTGTCTGGAATGTGAGAAGGCTCTCAAGTGAAGATTTTCAAAGTTGTTAGTCATTCCATAGCAAAATGTAATAGGCATTCTAGGGAAAAGGGGGAGAAAAAAAAAGAGCAAGATTTTTTTTTGTAGCAGGGGCAAGAGGGAATAGGAAGTGCCACGGCAGAGAGGAGACTGTGTCTTGTCAGGTGGGGTGGATGGCTTCAACCTGCATTTCCAGGTTAAGTGAATGTTGTAACTGGTGGTTGAACTGGCAACCTTGAGGCTCTTTTCCTCCTCCATCTAAAGAAACCTTCTTAAATATGATTTAAAACTAAACTTCTGTAAAAGCTTATCTTTTGATAAGTCAGAGTTTTCTAGTGAAAAGCACTCCACTGATATTTTCTAGCCAACTTGAATTGCAGGCAGTCTATACATTTATACAGATATAGTAAGATCCTTTAGTCTTGAAGAGAGGAATGGACTCTTTCTATCCAATGAACTGGGGTTTGTGGAGAATTATCAGTGTGAATTGAATGTCTGGCACACACAAGCCTGATCTCTGGAAATCAAAGCTGTTCACCCTAGATGTTTTTCTTAGGAAGCTTTGCATTTATTTTCTGCAGTCTAATAGGGAACTTCCTCTGAAGGAGAAGCTGAGGCAAAATGCTGGATGGCCTGCCGGGGGAGATGCTATCTAGACTTGGTTCAAAGTCTGTTCTTCTGTTCCTCATTATTGTGATGAGGAAGTCAAAACTGAGTCTCCCCAATAATTTGTTTATTGTTTGGAGAACATATATCTATTAAAAAGAAAGTGAAAATTCTGGAATACGAGAAAGCAGCTTGGGAAAACTCATGTATTCTGTGCCAATGTATTACAGTTTAATTTGTGTCCTAAAAGAGGGGTGGGTACCAACTGTAGATCCAGATGTGGCTGCCAGAGTGTTGTAGCTGGGGAGCAGCATCCGGTTTAGCTGTAATCAATGCTAGTGCTACCAGCCAGTTTACTGCTTTAACAACTGCAAAAATTAGAATAATTTAGTGTATATGTCTGGTTTACTTGTTTGTTCTGACTGATGTGGATGGGATTTGGATGTTTGTATATATATAAAACAAAGTAAATCAAGAATGAAGAGTGATAGAATATTCGATTTAATGAGGCTTTCATGTTTTCTTATACAAGGTCACTCATAGTGTTTTCACCTGTCAGGCTCTTCACTGCTGCTGGAGAATTCCTTAGAAAGAACAGTTTTATGGACTACTTTGGGTCCATGTGCAGAATTGCACTTCTTTGGGGTCTGTGGGAGACCACTCATTCCTGATGCTGCTTGCACAATTTGTGGTTGCACATCCTGGGCTGCCTGCTTTGTAGTAAGGTAAATACTGTAGGACAATAGAAATCAATACTGTTCTTATGCTTAACTGGCTTTTATTTTGCTTCAGCTTAATATTTCCTGGAGTACGGCTGGGCGCTGACAGTCAGTTTAGTGATTTCCTTGATGGACTTGGACCTGCACAGTTAGTAGGCCGACAAACGCTAGCAACACCAGCCATGGGTAAGAATAATATTTTCTCCTCTATTAAATGAATAATAAGCCAATTAACTGATGCACGCACTGCCACACTGCAGCACAAAAAATACTTTTACAAAGTGGCTTCCCTCACTATAAACATGAAAGTTCTATATGCAGTATTTCTAGTATGCTAGCATCCAAAATGATGAGAAACATCATTTGCTCCTTCTGAGAGGTGTCTGCTAATCATGTTTGCAATTTTAAGACAGAGGTTGCGCATTTACTATCCACTCAAAACTGTTGTAGCTTCTCCAATTGTAGCTCAGTGCAAAATCCCTGTGGTTCAGAGTTTGTATTTACTTGCCACAGATTATACTGGATGTGACAGTTTCTGGCCACACACTGCACTTGTCTAAGGATAGTTCATCTGGAAATAACTCCGGAATGCGAAACTTCTGCCCACATTTGCAATGGCCAGTAATCAATTGCTGGCAAAGCCAGTGGTTTTCATGAAAGAGACAAAATCCTTTTCTGCAGCAGCTGCCTGGGCCCAATTGTGATCTTCTCTGTATTGCAAACCAGTCTGGATTTCCCTACAGTAGCACTAGCTGTGTCTTGGTTATGACTGGGGTATGAGTATGGCACGTGTGCAACAGCACAATATCTTTGGAAAGGTTTGATAATATTTTGCTTATGTATGAGCAGTTCTTAGACAGGCCTTAGGATGCTAAGGAAGGAGTCCTTGATCCACTACTGTAACCACACCTCTCCTGCTGGGCATTATAACTGGCCAATGCTTCAGTACGATTATCTTGGGAGCATAAACTTCAGGAAGGGCTACTGAGAGTCTTCTGAAAAATGAGAAAGAAACAGAAATAAAAATTGCAGAAGAGAGTGTTGCCTCCCCAATTCATGAGCAGAAGGAGACAGAAACTTTCTTGATAATTCCTTTAGTACTCCATAAGGCAAGGGTTGCTGTATAAGTCCAAATAACCGCTCCTTTTCTATTGCATTAATAAGCACCAAACTTGTGAAATAATTTTTTGTTGTTTCTTGTGAGAGAGAAGGTATTTGTGAGATGATTGTCCATTAAAAACTTATGTGGCTTTATTGGTATGAATATAAGGTCCTAGATTTCTTCCATTTATTTATTTTAATCTTGTATTCTGACTAAATTTCTTTTTCTGCAGATTACCTGAGTAATATGTTTATTTTCACTTCTTAGAACTGCTTTAGTTACCAAAGGCTCACGTTTGGCCCTCAAAAAAGCACTCAATGAGGATTTTTAACAATTTTTAGGAGGACTTCTATGTTGTGTTTTTTCACTAGTAACAATTTGAAAATGTTTGTATTACCACTCCCCCTTCTGGTTCCCTGTTGCATGGGTTTTTTTGGATATGCAATACAAAGATATGCTGTTAAAGAGGCTTGTTGGAATTTTCCTGTGAACTGTTTTTAGCGCAACACAGAGCTCTGTTTATTCAAGCAAAGTTTGATTGATAAATGATCCCTGCTCATGCTTCAGGTACCAAGGTACAAACACAGCTTCAATATTTTGTTAGACAAAGATGTGAAAACCTCAAGCCTAGTTAATTTCAAAATACTGTCTAAATCTGGACCCCTTTTTCTACAGTTCAGGACTGTCCATTTTGGGCATGCTCTTTAGACAATCAGAGTTGACATGACAAATATATCCGTACTCAGGTGTTTCATGGATATACATACAGTTTATTTAATTGCACAAGTGTCATATAGGTGCCCATGTCATACTATGCATTTTTATTCTCAGTGGCCAGTTAAATTTCTTCACAGCTGATTACATGATACATGAAACCATAGAGATATAACGCTTTGAGCATCAGCCCATAGTTGACTTCCCTTACATTTTATTGATCTTGATCAGAGCAGTGCTTGATCTCAGACTAAGCAGTTTCCTTTTTCTGCAGTAAATGTTGTTATTCAGAACTCAGGTAGGTGAAGAAGTTTGACTAGTTAGTAGCAAAAGCAGCTTCATATTTTAACACATTGCATCATTTTATTCACACTAAAAATGGGTGTGGAGTATTGATAAAAACAGGAAAATTGTCCCCTCTGCACTTGTTAGAGACTTTTGCAGAAGACAACCTCATCTGAGCTTCTGGAGGGCAGTGTATCATTTTCTGAAGCTGTGCTGTGACTGCATGCCCTGTCTGGTTGGTGTTTCTGCCTTATGCTTGAGGATCCAGACAGGCAGTTGGAGTCATAGAGGCTTTCAACATTACCTTCTACCATTGGTTCTGCTTCCTGCTGCATCAGACAAGGAGCCTTTGCACTACCAGCACTTGCATCTCAGCTTGGAGGCAGAAACGTCCAGCTGAGGGGATTTCTGGACATGAGTTTGGGTTTTAGGCTCTCTGAATGTGGGACCACAGTCAGGATAATGCATGTCAGTGACCAGCACACTGGGGCAACAGTCCTAGGCAGGAAGTCGTTAAGTTAATTCGCCAATGCAAAATTAAAGGTCTAGTGGTGATATTGTGTTACTGTAAATCTGCCTGCCTCCTTGGATCAGAAATCCTGAGCTCTGATGTAAACTATACACCAAGAGAGGGCACTGTGCCTCCCTAAGTGCATCGTTTAGTCCTGGCTTAATGATGGTGAAATTAAAGAGCTCAGGAGGAGATGGGGCAAGCAGACTAGTAGGAAGCTAGTCATTCCCTTCCTCACAGTTACACCCTATCTCCCAGCTGTACTGCTTCTCTAAAATGTGGGCTTCTTTCTTCTCCCTCTCAGGTGACATCCAGATCGGAATGGTGGATAAAAAGGGCCAGTTAGAAGTAGAAGTCATTAGAGCCCGTGGCCTCACACAAAAACCTGGCTCCAAGTCTACCCCAGGTAGGGGAAAAAATAGGCAATATGTGAACAGAAAACAAGAATATGAAATATGCTGATGAACTGAGGACCGGAGACCTTTTGAGCTCCCCATTTGCTATCACTATATTTGCATTTGTTTGGTTTGCTTTTTAACAAAGAATAGGTGCATAGATATATGCTTTCTACCAGCGTCCACTTCTTACCACCTTACATCTGCCTGGCATGCCATCTTTCAAGGAATGATTTTCAGCAATTCAAGATCCATTCTGAAAGGAACATTTGCAGTATTTCTGTGTATTGTAGGCAAGTCAAGTATCTCAGAAGGGCTTTGTTGATGTAGGTGAAGTCCTTTGTGTTTGTTCCACATCAAAACAAGAGATGGAGAATAGATGGAAGTGCTGTGAGCAAACAGCTTAAAAACGGACCCACATGCCACTGTCTTCTGAACACAACAGTGCTTCGAGGCAGCAGGTTATGCCAGTGCCAGTGTCAATAATTTGTATAATGAATGAGATTTAATATTATATCATTTCATAAGGACATTTTTGGAAGTTCTGGTTATTTATAGAAATCTTTATTAGAAGAGACATATAATCTCCACTGCAACCTCTGCTTGCCATGACGACTGGAATGGTTGTTTTAGATGACATTTTGCCAAAATGGTACTTTACAACCTCCTTAGGAGCTAAAGACTAAGCAATTGCTGAAGAAAGAGCAATTAATGTTTGTGTTATCTGAGTGACTTAGTTTTAAATATTCCTTTCAATGAAACATCAGAGCCTTTTGTTTTGGAATATATTTGATCCCTAAACATACATAAAGGTTCCAGAGCAGCTATCAGTGACAGTTAATTCCTGGCAAAGGGAAGTGTTTTTAAAATGACAGCCATGAAACAGAATTGTTGTTAGTAACATCTTAGATCATTAAATTCAAGTTTTATAAAAATCAAATTTATTTCTTATGGACCGTGTCATTTATTTTATGAATACAATTGTATTCAGATTATGCAATGAAGACAGCATGTATCATTTTCTTTCCACTCAGCTTCCTTTTAAGGCATTTGTCCTCCAGCTCAGATGTGCAATGGAGTTTTTAAGTCCAGACATAAAATTCATGATGTTCTATTTGCAGCTCCCTATGTCAAAGTGTATTTATTGGAAAATGGAGCCTGTATAGCTAAGAAGAAGACAAGAATTGCACGGAAGACCCTTGATCCTTTGTACCAACAGACACTGGTTTTTGATGAAAGTCCACAGGGTAAAGTCCTTCAGGTCAGTTGCTTCTTAATCCCATTTCAGACTGTCATTTGGAGAGGTGCTTGCACATTTACTCAAGTTTAAGCAATATGCATAAACCCATTCCAACTCACTAAACATTTAATGTTACAAATACTGGCAAAACACATCCTTGTGGTTTCAGACCTGCAAAATACCTGTCTGTATTAAACATTTCTCTTCTGTCGACTTACACTCCTGTCCTGCCATTAGATTTTCCCACGAGAGAGAACAATCTTATTCACCCTTAAGAATCACTTTTTCTTTACACTACACGTAACAGCAGGAGTGAACATGTAAGCATGGGTTTGAGGACAATGCTAAACCTGTATTTTATGTTCTTCCAGGTAATAGTTTGGGGAGACTATGGCCGAATGGACCACAAATGCTTCATGGGAGTTGCACAGATCCTTCTAGAGGAACTAGATCTCTCCAGTGTGGTAATAGGCTGGTATAAATTATTTCCACCTTCATCACTAGTGGATCCAACCTTGACTCCCCTGACACGCAGGGCTTCCCAGTCATCTCTGGAAAGTTCAACTGGGCCTCCCTGCATTAGGTCATAGTAGCAGGTGCTGTCTAATAAAAATGTCACCCAGGATAATAATTGGAAACAGATGCTCACATGATCAAAAAACGCTGTTGGAGGAAGACAATCACTTCTGTTTTTGCTTGTAGTAGTTATCCAAAAATATGTCTGTTTGTCAAGAGATGGCTTAAATTGACAGAACAAAGGTATATCACATATGGCCAATCTATTTAGCGGCTATCACCGATGCTTATAACGATCAAAAAAAAAAAAAAAACCAAACCAAAAAACAAAGAGAGAGAGACACCTCTAGATTCGACCTAAGTCAAAGATGAGCCAAACTGGAAGCTCTCACTCTGTTAACAATGTTGTATTCTTCACATTTTGACAGAGCCCTCAAGCAGTGTTACCTTCCTGGTGTTTCAGCAGTTTTTCTGTACTTGTCACTTCCACTAGTTTTTTTGCCATGTGATTCTGCTAGTTTTGTAGAAGTCCTCACAACGCAAACAGAGATCCTTCCTTTCTTTTTCTAAACCAAACAAAAAAGGGCTGAAGCATATCTCTGTAAGCATCCTTAAAGTGTTCAACAGCCACAGTTAACAATTCCAGCGAGTTCAAATCGTTTCTCAGTTCTGGTACTTCCAAATTTCTCACATAGGAACCCAGAACAAATGACCAATCTAAGCTATATTCTTAAAAATAAATAATCATCACAGTGCCACTTTTTCTTTGTAAAAAGCAGATATGTTTGCATTATATATATAAACTTTTGTTTATGATGTTTTGCATGGAAGAATTTCGGAGAATTCTGCAACTATTGCTGGGGACTGGTATAAAGCAGCTTTAGTCTTAATTTTTGACATTGAATATGTTACTGGTAATGCAGTTTTCCTCCTAGAAATGGAGAGGAAATATTTATGTTTCTGTGTATAAATGTAAATTTTACTTCCCAAAATGTTGACCAGGAATGGATTGAGCATATGACACTTTCAGCTGTACCCAGGCTTCTCTGATGTGTGTCACTTCAGACGCACCTGTCTGCCCTGGATAGAGCATGGTATGAGTTGTTCAGTGTTTCACTGGAAATTCCAGTTGAAATATTCTGCACTTACTAATGTTTTTATCAGATTTTAGTTTACATTTCTTTGAGATTGATGCAAGCACAAGGCTTGATTTTTTAACGCAAGATATCTTACTTTTTGGAGAAAAAAATAGTCAAATTTCAATTTGCTTTTTATTCATTTAAGTTCTTCTTGGCCTTGAAATCCCTTGTGATACTCTGTAAATGTGCAAACAACTGCAGATTCCTGCAGGTGCATTGATATGTTTCCCCTCCTTTTACGGGCCATTCAATTTTGTGATCACACAAATAGAGCAGCATGACTTGGAACTGTTCAAAGCTGCATGCACGTTTTGTAAAAAGAGATGAAAAAGGTTATTTAATAATGTATGTTAGTTCCACATAGGCCAGCTTGTATGTTGCATGTACTTGTACAGTTTGCTCGTAATTACTATACTGAAGTAAACAAGAAATCTAAGCCATCCATTTTTCTTATAGACATTTCGCAGGTTTTAGCCAGGCTAGGTCTGTGAGTCTGGTGCTAAATGTCTATAGATGGACTTTATTTTTTACCCTATGGAAAACGTGATGTAGTACGGACCAAATTCCTTCTAATAACTATTTTGGTGTAGATTCCTACTGTGGGGCTGTAACACATGTAGAAACTGTGTACACACTAGGTTTTAATTCATAGACATACTGCCTGCACCAAGTGAACTATTTATTATTACTCAACACGTGGGAATTATTCTGCCCATCTTTCCATAGGGCGCAGATTGGTTACTGCTCGACCTGCTGAGCAGGAAGAACTCAAGAATTGGTGCACTACTACTAGATCCTGTTCTGTCTTAGTGGCCAAAAAAACAATTAGTTATAATTCGATAGTATCTTTCTATTTCGACCACTTGTCTTAACACTCCCCTGTGCTTTTAAATGAACTTCCAACTCATGTTATGTAAACATGTTTAATAAAATTTCCTTTTCATGTCCAGTGTAGTAGTTGTGCTCTCTGTATGTTCTGAGGTTCATCTGTGATTCTGCTCGCTGCAGGACTGTGTGAAATGTGTTAAGGAACAGTAAAATGATAAGTAATCTCTATGGTTCTTTTGATCACTGTAATAGTGTATGTTGAAATCTGGGGCCAAAACCTGTGGCCTAGTGAAAGTCGTGTTTGGTTGGCTTCCTTTTCACCAAGCAAGGAGCCAAATTGTGCTCTCATTCGCTGAAGCAGGCAAATTGAAGTCAAATCCCAAATTCTGCCAAATTAGAATCTGGCAAAGTCAAATCAGTTGACTGGAGTTGAGTGAAGCTGCATCTACTCGCACCAGGTCAGCAGGTTGATAACTGTTAGAGGTAGACGCCAGCTCTCCATCTGGTGACTGCTGAGCCTTTAAGATGTGACAACTGATCTTTTGCACTTTTAAAACCCATAAATATATCCTTGTGTTGTAATGCCCTTTATCAAGATTTACCTGAGAGCAGAATTTGGCACTAAATTTTATTAGAGAAGCAAAGATTATGTATTTTGTTAGATTTTTAGTTTTCCATGTCCCACAGATACCTGATCACAATTTAAAAATAACATAAAGACAATATTGCCTCACTTTGAACACTTTTGTTTATTACTTTATCTGAATACATGGTTAAGCTACTGAAAAATG
Source organism: Cuculus canorus (assembly GCF_017976375.1). Taxonomy (NCBI): domain Eukaryota; kingdom Metazoa; phylum Chordata; class Aves; order Cuculiformes; family Cuculidae; genus Cuculus; species Cuculus canorus. The sequence goes on from NC_071403.1 coordinate 15,586,062, forward strand.
AATTATTAAACATGGTAAATCTCTGAAAAAAAGGCATGTTATATTTCTGCTTCTGTCTGGTGGGAGTGATCTGTTTAAATATAGAATTTCTCATACTGCTGAAAAAAGCCCTCAATTTCATATTTCTCATGGCTTTGAATATTATGCCCATTATTAGGATATATTTTCCTTTCTGATCCTGGACAATAAATAAAGTTCAGCATTTCTGATATTCCCACAAGATCACAGAAAAGATGGCAGCAAAAGAACGCGCCTAACTATGTCATTTTTATGGTGTTTCTGATGAACTGGGATCACATATGCAAAGATTTTGGGAACAAAATATTAGGTTGTGCTAGGACAGATAAATTGTGTGCTGGTCTCCTTTCCTAGGAACTGTTGCCTTTAAAAAACTCATTGCTGAGTGCTGGGTTTATACACACAGTAAAAACAGCTTTAGTTCCCTCCCGGTTCTCCCTGGAGAATGCAATGCTGCCTTATATGTCATACTTGAGGAAGAGCAAAGATACTAAACTTGTAATTTCTGTCATCTAATCTGACAGCTATTTTCCTCATAATGAATAAACGTTCTACATTTTGTATTGAAATGCAAATTTAATGTCCCTCTTTGTGGGCAGAGAAAAAGCTTTTGGCCTTGATCTTTGTATCAGAGAGACATCAGAGCTGTTGTGATAGGACAAGCCAGAGCTGCACAATCTCATTCCTTCATAATTCCCAGAGAGATCATACATGCACTTCCATTGCCTGTTTTCACTAACAAATGACAGTCCCAAAAGTTGAGTTCAGCTGAGGTATGGTATGCTGTACATACAAGAAAAGTGCAGGGTGAATCCTCAGTGGCTATTCTGCATACTGCAAGATTTTACTTCTAGCCTGTGACTTGTCCTTTATGAAGCTGACTATTTGCTGCTCCTGTGTAATCACTATTCTGCTGTCCACAGCCCGTTTAACTCTAGGAAAAAGGATTATGGGGCTCATACTCTTCTTTTGCCTTAATCTAAGAACATCATGGTAGCCAGCAACGTGGCTCTTCCTTTAAAGCACACCCTATGTTACCCTACTATAATTCTGCAAACATAAAAGAAAGGAACCTGCAAGAAAACAGATTATTGTTGATAGATGTGGTTTCTCAACTCAGATAATGAGTATTCTGGCCATCTTGAGCCATTAAGAACTCTGCTAACACCTATCAAGAGTACCAAGTCTCAATTAATACCTCACTCCCAGCCCATCCACTTCTCTCCAGGATGGATGACTGGTGTGTGCCCGTAGTTAAAAACTATTGTTATGGAAGAGGTTGTGTGTGGCAGGAATGTCATGTAGATCAGAAGTTCTTCCAAATTCTGCAATCCAAATTCTGCAATCCAAATTCTGCAATCCAAATTCGTCCTGCCTGAGGTACCAGAGATAGGAGGAGAAGCTGCCCTCACTCCTTTTAGAGTCTGATGAAGAGGATTCTGCTCCTGAATGCACAGCCTGATGTCTAATGGAATGCCACTTGGTTAGGTACTTTCTAGTCATTGGTATGATTTGAAGCCATAGTTGTACTTCAGGACATAAAACCATAGACTTTCTGCCTTGTTGAGTCACTGTGTAACTCTTAACACTGGCGGTACCTGAGGGAAAGGATAAAAAAGTTGAGAGAATCTGTGGACGACTGTGTCGGTATAGCAATTCAGGTAAGCCAAAAGTTATAGAGCTGTATTTGAGTCTCATTTAATACAAGAAAGGCACCCTCAAGAGCTGAGTCTTTTGAAGGTTTCAGCTGCTGGCTACTATAAGTGAGTCACCTAAGCGTTTCACAGCATGCCATTGGTGCTGTCTGAAAAAAAATTACCTTCAGAAAGTGATGAGAAGCAGTTTGTTGTTATCATGCTCTTTGGACAACTCAGAATTATTCACCCTGATCACCATTCTTTAACGTGTCTGCAATTTCAAAGTCCTGCTAAAATACAGTTACAAATCGGTAGTGGCTCAGTTGATAAAGCGCTTGGTCTGTAGTGAAAGGCTGTGTGATATCGCCATCTGTGTGGACTGCCACTATATCTGCAACAATTTATTTAGCTGAAACTTTAGGGTCTTTTTTTCACATTTCCTTCTCATTTATACCAGAGGAGTCCTGTAGGCTTCTAGGTGATTGAGCCACACATTTAAGGGGTCACTGCTGTTTTCTTCATTTATACCATCCCCTGTACAGTTTCATACGGATGTCTCCTGTCCCTGTCTCCTACTCTTCAGGAAGTACCATAGCACTATCACCCCTGCATTTCCAATTCCACCACTTTGTCTGTAGTCACTGCTGTCTGGTCTGACAGCAGGTCTCATGCATAAGAAATTCACCTGTGTACGTGCTATGGCACTAATTATACAAGATAGAATAATCCCCTTTAGAACAAGCTCATTCAAGGGTCAGTAAGACAGTTCTAGATAGCTTAAGAAATCTTGTCATGCAGCTTAACCAAAAAAAAAGTCAGATTTGCAAATCCAGCAACTACTGTAAAGCAGCACTTCAGTTGTTATGGTGCATACTCAGAAAATAAATCCATTTTGATAATTGTATTTGCATACTGCAGAAGCAGTGTCCACATATAATGCAAACACGACAGTATTACTCTAGCATGTTAGAACAAAAAAATCAATTATTTTCAGTAATGCAGAGGATAAGGGATGGCCAGTAGTTAAGTGTTTTCTAAATATTTAGTTACCAAGCAAAGCCTGTTAGAAGTCAGAAGCAGCATTATCCTTGAGCTGATGTTTGTTAAACCTGCAGAAAAAGGAACCAAGAGAGAGCCCAAGAACTTCACTCTCTGGTTTTAGAAAGTCCTGTGTTACTTTCAGTGATCGAGTCTGAGGCTATGTGAGTGCTCTTGAGTGCTCAGGAACAAACAGGCAACCCAAAAAATAATAATGACAATAACAACAAAAGGCAGTGCTTCAAAACCATGTGGAAAACTATCCTACGACTCTGAAGGACTGAGACCGCAGCTGTCCCTGGACCAGAACAAAGGTCTGGATTTAGAATGAGTCTCCAAATGTCACTCCCATACTGCAGGTTAGAAGGGATGGATGTCTGTTAGCAGCCAATGCTACAAAGCTTCTGAACACAAGTCAGCTTTTCCTAAGGGAGAAGTTTGTACATACAGGCCACATTTTTCTCTTGGGATATGGTCTGGCACATGCATTGAGTGTGAATGTAACTTTAAGGGGATGTAAAGGGTATATTTAATTTTAAGCTAAAAAACCGTTGTGGAAGAGGGATCTTGCATCAGCCTTCATAAAGCATTGGCTACAATGGTAAAGTTGCCTGGTGTTCTGTGCTGGGTGAGTGAATGAGTCAGAAACAGGTTCCTGTGGATGTCAGGGCAGGCTTGGGAAGCACAGAGGGGGACGCTGATGGGTGGCTTTCTAGGAGTTAACCAGGAGAGGAAAAGTAAGTTGATGACACAAATAATCTTTGAGTTATTCTATACATACTCTCAAAAGGCATATAAAGGCTGTAATTAATTGCTGGGAATAGAAAGTATCAGCTCTCTTCTTGCAGGCAGCTTGAGTAGCTTGTTGATCTCTTTTGCTTCTTTTTACCTGGTAGGAAAAAAGCTCTGATGTTTGTAAGGCATGTGAAGTACACTATCTGCTCTCATGCAAAAAGGAGGAAATGCCGATTCCTTCCTCTCACCCCTCTCCTGGTCATTGCTTCTGCACACTGTAAAGCAAAGTTTAGTGTAGTTTGCTGCCTGGGCTCAGCTCTCAGTTGCTCTGCTCTGGTGCTCCCAGCAGCTCATTTGATTACCAAGCCTGGCCATTGAAAACACGAGCATTTCTACACCATTCACGTCAAAATAATAAAAAAACCCTCCGACCCTCAGGCCTTTTTTCATCCATCGTGTGCTTGAAAAGGGAAGAAAATCATCACATTTTCTTTTGTTGAGAGCTTGAAACAGAATTAAATTACAGCTGCACCAGAAATCACTGCTGTGCTACCTATAAAATCCTTCAGCTCTGCTACACACACGGGCTTCTTTGTGAGATTTCTGTTACACCATTCAAATATTCCCTAAAACAAATCCTGAAATGTAAAGGAGGAGAAGGAGATATGTTGCCATGGCAGTCAGCCACTCTTCTGGGCTTAACCTTTTCCCGTTGCTCTTTAGGCTGGTATCTCCCCCCAGCACTAATCTTCGCCTTCTTTGTTTACCTGATAGCAGCTCAGCCCTGTATCTATTGTCTCCAGGGAATACCTGTTGGATTTGATAACATTTACATTTCTTCTGGGAGTGAGAGTGAATGGAGGGAAGCAGAGGAGGGTTGTTCAATACCTCACCTCTCTGGGGCTGCTCTTCAATCTATATGAGGCTGGTTTAAGACCACTATCATTTCCCTCCTCCACCCCAGTAATTGTATATATCATGCATGCTGTGCACTTTGTATGGACTCCAGATTCACGTTGTCTGCTTTGAAGAACATGGGAATTTTGCCACCACTTGCAATGAGACTGAACTCAAGGCGCTTTTGTGAAAAAAGTGACCAATGGACAAACGCAGCAAGGCTCCCTTGCTGACGACAAAGCCCAAACAAAGCAGGAGGCTAGCCAGCAGCAATTCCAGCTGCGCAAAGCTCAGAGCCTCATTTTCTGTCTAAGGAAGCGGTGATCCGTGCAGTGACGAAGGAGGTGACAGCCAGTGGCCGCATATCGAGCCAAGGTGCCGCATCAGTGACAGCAAGACGTTGCCTGGCCCATCAATGAGGGCTCATTGATTTATTTTTATCATGTGTATGCCCTAACAAATAAGACCAAAAGTTGGCATATTTCTGGAAAGCCGCCCACTTCTGAAGAGCAGTCAGGGAACGCGAACCTGGGCTGTGTGACCGTGGATGTGGCCCTGGACGGCACTTGGCCCAGTGTGACAGTGCTGGGGTGGCTGCAGGGCAGCGAGATGGAAAACCTGCCACTGTGGGAAGTGCTGGCCAGCCAGACCTTGGAAATAATGTTATTTATTTAGAGAAATAAACCTACTTAGGGACATCTATTTGATGGAAAGCACCCTGCTGCTTGTAAACAGTGGGATAATTAGAGGGCTGGAGCACCCCCCATGTGAGGACAGGCTGAGAGAGTTGGGGTTGTTCGGTCTGTTGAAGAGAAGGCTCTGAGGAGACCTTATAGGGACCTTCCAGTACCTGAACAGGCTACAAGAAAGCTGGAGAGGGGCTGTTTATAAAGGCTTGTGGTGACAGGGTGAGGGGGAATTGGTATAAACTGGAGAGGGACAGATTTAGGCTGGACATTAGGAAGAATTTCTTCACCATGAGAGTGGTGAGGCACTGGCACAGGCTGCCCAGGGAAGCTGTGGCTGCCCCATCCCTGGAGGTGTTCAAGGCCAGGTTGGATGGGGCCTTGGGCAGCCTGGGCTGGTGGGAGGAGTCCCTGCCCATGGAAGGGGGGTTGGAACTGGATGATCTTTAAGGTCCCTTCCAACCCAAACCATTCTATGATTCTGTGATTCAATGAAAACAAACAAAAAAAAAAAAAACCAAAAAAAACCCCCAAAACCCCAAACCCTTTCAAATATGTCATTGCGGTACACGAGCACCCCGTGGCAGCGCAGGAGGCTGCCCCGCCCGGTCCCTGAGGGGAGCCCTGGTCACTCGGTGCCTCTCCCCATGCGGCCGCCCGAGGGCGCCCCAGTCCCGCCGCGGGGCCGCCGCTCCCCACCGGGGGTCGCCAATGCCCGAGCGCGGGCGTTTGCTGTATCCGGCGCGTTGATAGGGGAAGGTGTGGGGGGGTGGGGGGTGTTGGGGGCTGCGGTGTTTTTCCACGGATGGGCTGTGTACCTGCAGCTGCTGTGAGGCCGAGCGTGTGGCCCCTGGCTGCTGGTCTCACCTGAGAGCTCCCACAGAGTGGCCTGAGTCGGGAGGGACCCGCAGGGAGCGTGGAGCCCAGCGACTAACAACTCTCAAAGCAGTCCAAACTCGAAAGTTTTGAAGGAGAATTCATAAAGCATAAAAATAAACCGTGCCTACTTTTAACAGCCTACCCTTTTCTCTGATTCAGGAGGGATTATGAACTCGCTGAAATCAATGCCATTCCACTAAGTTTGAAAAAGCTCATTTTCCCCCACTCCTGCATTATTCGCAGTGGCTGCTCTGACAAATTGTCAGGCTACCGTGTGGTTAAGCGGCAAGACTCATGTTGTTTTCTGAGTGCTACTTGTGTGGTTAGGCTGTGCTGGACCCTCACTGCACCTTTGTTGCTTTCATATTAAGCTGCAAGTCAGGTACAAGGGGAAAATCCCTTCCAACAGTGAAAGCTTGTGCTGGAGGATTATTAAACTTCCATGGTAACCTGTTTAAGTAGGAAAAAGAAGATATTACTGACAACCAAATGGTTTGATAACTCAGGTAGTGCTTATCTGAGAAAGGTAAACCGAAGAGGACATAAAAAGAAAGATCTCGCTCAGTCAAGAAAGCAGGCAGCAAGGTCTACCTAGATACCTCATGAAAAAAACATCCGATGTCATGAAGGATTCAAAGCACGGAACTGTACAGGACTGTTTTGTGTAGCCCCTACATCTACTGTGGCATTCAGCTTGCCAAACAAGTGAATTAAAGTCTTCATGCCTTCAATTCACCAACATCTTCAAAAAAGTAAAAATAAAGTTTGCTGGGACTTGGGCTCAGGCTGACCTGACACGGAGAATCTCACAGCCCAGGTACAGGCTGTCAGACACCACATATGTGCAAGGGATGAGCCCCGAGGCCAGTGCTAGATCTTCTCTACCCAAATCCTGAGGGCCAACTGGCTGCTGGGGGTCTGAAAGACAGACACCATCAGAGCAATGATGCCCATCTTGGTATAGCTCCAAGGGTCAGCTGGAGACAACATGGTTTCCTACGCTCTGCTAGTCACAGCTGCACTTCAGCAACAGCCTTCTGCTAGACGGCAATGAGGGAAGTGCTCGCTTGATATAAAGTGTTTGGAAGATCGCTAGCGTAAAAGTCTGCAATTGTGAAAAGTACTAATTCTCAGGTTGGCAATTCTCAAGGTGGCAGGGCAGCTGCACTCTATGGTAGCTTCACACTAGGTCATAGCACAAAACTTCCTAAGTTTATCCCTGCATTTCCAGCTTCATGAAGCTCCATTCTCCTGTGCAAGACACAGGAGGTCAGCAGAAGGCGTCCCTGGCATTTTCCCCTAAGCTCCCAGAGAAGAGGCTATTCCAGGGGACGTAACTATTGTATCCTTATGTCCTGGCAATGTTTGATTGCCGGAAAAGCTTCTCAAGTTGGTGGTTGGCATAACATACAGCAACCTTCAGCCTGCTAGAACTTGCTCTGAAGTGAGCGCAGCTGCAGGCAACACTTACTTCTTTTGAACTATGCTCCAGTCCAATGCGCACATGCTGCCCTTCAGCAAACTGCTGCAATTGCAGGCAGAGAAAGGAGCCTCCAGTTGTGAAGACTTCACTTCTTTGTGAACAGGGCTGGTGAAGGCCTGCCAAGTTGGCTTCACCTGAATGTGAGCAAGATTCAGCAGAACATGTTCACAGTTGACAACGGACCAAGCCCTTCGGATGCACATTCCTGAGCCCACTCCTCCCCTTTAGGGCATTTTATGCCAGCCGTTCCCAGGTTTCCCCCTCACCTTAATTACCTTTTTGTAATCATTAGCTCTGTGTGTGTGTGCATGCTAATGGTAGGAAAGGCTGTCAGTGTAGCTATGCAGCCTGATCTCTTCTAATATGATCCTGGCTTCAGGCTGCTGCTTTTCTTCCACTGCCTGATAGCAATGCATGTGGATATTAGGCAAAAGCAAGAATTAACATTTTCTTGCACATGAAGCGCGGAACTGCGTTCTGCCTCACTACAGCTGCCACAACCACAACTGTGCCGCTGAACCAGCTGCACTTACTGGCCTGCAGCAAGGCATCCAAAGCTCTCCCTCGTTGCTGTTCCTCCACCAGAGTCCTCTAGATGCCGACTGCACAGTGGGGACTGTAGTCTCTCTTGAGATTGATAGAGGAACCTTTGGTAAGCGAGCAGCTGCCACGAGCAGAGCACTAGAGGTGAGGGCTAGTGTGATCCTACAGTAGTGATCACAGTTCTGCAGCCCAGCAGTGAAAGGGTATTGAACAGGATGGTGCTACAAGGCAATCTGAGGAAATGTTCCCTTAGAAGTTCACTAATAGGCTAGAGATCATGGTCCTCACCCTGCAGCCCCTGTAAAGGCCCCACTGGATCTTGGCTATAGGGAGAGAGGTTGGAAGAGTATAGAGACTCAAACTGTTAGCTCCCGACGTGATTCAGAAATATCTGTCCACACTACAGGCATGACTCAGAACATAGAAAGGGATTTGTGATCTGTGAAGACAACCTGAAGAGAAATGGTTCCAGACCTTAGACTGATCTTGTCTCCAGATCTGAGTTAATTTTGGTGGACGCAGAATTTCCTGGATCAAAGTTAAACCAAGCAGCTGAACATACCATTAGTTTTCTTGTAGTTGATTGTTTTTGTTTTGTGGTTGGTTGGGTTTTTTTTTTTTTTGTTTTTCTTTAATGCTTCTGTGGTGTCTTTTTGTATCTTTGCATGTTTCAAAAGAATTGAAAAGAAGTGGAAATGCTAACGGGTGTTTTGGCTCATTCTGCCATGTAGAGGATTTCTGTGCCCAGGCGCTAGTTACCTAGGAAACTACTGTAGGATTGAATTTGGATAGCTGTGTTGTCAACTGCAAATGAGTAGAATGGCTTTTCAAGAGGTGGGGAAGAGTGTAAAATGCACTGAAAATATGAATTCCTGTAATGTGATTTCTAGGTGAAGTGGTGGTCTTATCTTTTTGAATGGCATTTTATAGGCACCCTGACAACTGCACAAAAGGGATTGCAGATCCGTGCATGGCTGTGCCTCGGCACCTGAGCATAAATGCCCTTGTGTTTGTAAGCTGGGTGAGCATTCATCCAAATGACAACTGTCTGCAAAGAATAGTACTAAGGTTGCCATTAAGCATTTTGCCCATTTTATTATGACAATCCTAGGAAATTACAGCCTTTCTAGAGATCTGAACCACAGCACAGCATGGCAATTTGCAAGAAGGGGAAAAAAAAAAAAAGAGAGACTGATGAAACGTGTTTAATGATTGAGATAGATCTAACAGCTTATGCAATGAAGAAAAATGTGATTGCAGAGCTTTTCTTGGAAATCATAAATAATGAGCCTTTTTCAATGTAGCAGCAAAAAAGTGAAAAAGCAAATAAATGCTTCGGTCTGGGGGAGTTATACTGATGTCTATCAGTTGTGCCATGGTGGCTAAATGTGCAAGTGGTTACTTAACTTATTCCAGGGGAGTCAATACTTAGAGTGGTCCATGGCTCAAAAAAAAAAAAAATGAGCAAAGCAGTGGAGTTTATTTGGCTGGAATAGATCTCCCACAATTCCTCCTACTCCCTCCTCTGCCCCAAAACACATGCAAGATTAGTATTTGGGCTTACACTGCGTGCCAATTTCCTTGTATTTCACCTGTAAAGTGCACTTCAAATGACAAATGCAAACTCTTAGCAGTTTATTCATGTTACAACAGGTGTCACCATTTGGCACAGCTACACATAATCTTCAAAAGTTTGGTTCCCCTGCCCCAAGCAGGTGAGCAAGTTTCCAGCTTTGAATAGGCAGGTTGTGCTGCTTGCTTTGGGTTAGGCAAGTGCACCAAGTAAGAAGATGGCTGAGTTAAAGCACTGCCTTACTCCTCTATTTAAAGTTCTGAGGCAGGACCTGCTTCCAGAGCCACTTCTGAGACTGACTGGTATCTGCTCCCTGCAACTGTGCACCACCAGAGAGCTCACATCCCCTGCATTTCTCTCTGCAGGTGCTTCTTTCTTCACAGGGGTCTGAAATAAATGCCAAAGTCATCAGTCCTATCCTCTGGCTTGACCATGGGGCCATACAGGCTTCCTGCAAGAAGACAGGTGCTCCTTTTCCTTCCTGCTGAGTGCTGCCCAGGCTCTACCTTCGGGGCAGAATCAGTCTCTCAGAGCTGCAAATCAGATGAGTGTGCGACAGCCTTTTGATTGCTTGTATCAGGCTGGCATGTCTACACAACTAAGACAAACCACCCTGTGACATATTTAGACTCTCTCCTGCCTCCTTTGCTGCCAGGAGGGCAGTCTATGCTGGTCCAGTCAGCTGCCACCACTGCACTGGGGACAGACACTAGAGTCAAAAAAAAAGGTGTGAGATCGCAGATCTTTTATCTGTTGTTTGTAAGAATACAGACACCTCTGATCACTATTCCTTCAGCTGCCTTTAATAACATTTACATTGGAGATCAGCTGAAACCTATAAAACCAACTGCAGGCTGCTGGGCCTGAGGATGCACTCTGCTGCATCCAGACTTTCTCTCTGGCCTCTGTCTTTGGAGCCGGGCTGAAGGGACATCTAAAGCTGGACACCTTTACTCAGTGCTGAAGCCTGTATGCACTGCCAGATGTGCACACAAACCTAAGCAGACTCCTCTATTTCAGGCCCATCTGTAACCTGCATAATGAATAATGTACAATGAATTTGTGGTCTACGTGTTTATTAAGTGACTCAGTATTTCCAGTGGAGATTTTGTGCTCATGTTTTATTCACATCGCAAAACCCACTCACTCTTTTATTATCCCCAGCAGCAGTAGGCGATAATAAATTATACAACTGCAGATGACGGTAACTATATCAACAAACAAATTGTATCAATTTTCGTTGTGAGTTTAAAGCTCCATTTACTGGTTGTGCAAACTCTGAAAAAGGAATTTGGGACCTCTGCTGCTGTTATTAAATGTTCTTACTGGGCTGTAATCCAAGCCTTCCAAAATGCGTCTCTAAAGAAGATTTTTGCCTACTGTGTACCACTACTTTTACATACGGGATTAGGCATTTACATACGTAAAAGCAGAGAGAGAAATGCAATTTAGGCAATACGCACCGTTCCCATTCGTTACTACGTGAAAGGGCTGAAAGACACCTCAGTGTGGTGGTGGCATTCAGAGCTAATTCCTCTCTGCTGCATTTGCAAAAACACAACCATATCCTCAAAAAAACAAATGCTTGTTCAAGTATTTGGAAAGTTAAAGTATCCTTTCCAAGAGGAACTGAGAAGCTAACTTCTATAACATAAAGGTCCAGCTCAGTCACAAGTCAGAAGACTTAGACAAATATTAAGTGTTGCTCATTTACCACAACACATGCTCTGTTCTTGTTTTGATTGAAATTTCTCTGTCATTTTGTACTTATGCTCTGTGGCGACATGGAATAATAAATCTGGGTTTGTGTTACTTATTTGAACACCACCACCAAGGTGCTGAGTGAGGCATAAAAGTGAGATAATAAATATGGCTGAAACTTTCAGCGAGAGGAGAGCATCCTGCAGGCTGGCTGGTGGTCAGATTTTGCTCTGAATTTCCCTGCACAGTGATCCTAATCCATCTGGCTCTCCAGGACAGGCTGAAGGGATGTAGAGCTAACTAACCTGACCAGCAGTCAGTCAGAGCATTTGAGTTGGTGCTACTGGGCTTTTATAAGAGTTTAGCTCTGTTACACAAATTGTCAATTAAGCTGAAGAGGTAAAATGAAGCAAGAAGTCATGTAGTATCATTAGCTTCACACTGCAAGAACCTATACTCCACAAAAACACAGTATGCCTGGAAATCCAAGTGCATTCAATATGGCTCCCATTTTATCATCTGTCAACTGCCTCACCATTTTTTAAATTTAAGTAGCTGATCGTTCACTCGCATAGGCTGAGGTTTTCTCTTTATTTTATTGTGAGCCAAGCATTAGTCTTTTGTTGTAGAGGACACAGAGCTAATCCCTACCTGTGTAAAGCAACTCACTTTATTTTGATGGGAGGAATATTAGATTTTGCTTCTTTTGTGTTCCCATTGGCTTGCTATGGTGTTTTTTTATCTTCTCCCTGAACACTTGTCATCTTGCAAACACCTCTGCATGCTCAATATGACAGATTTACATTGTGTACAGCAAGTGACTTTTGAGCAACCTGATACTCACAAAGATAACTAAAATGTTTTATTGGACTCTCACAAGAGCAGAGTGCCCCAGGCCACTGGAATGGACATATCTTTAGGCCATGGAGAGGTCCTGCCACCCTCCTCATATTTGCAGCCCTCAGTAACTGCTTATCCAGCTGACCCTACTGCCTTAGACCACCTCTCTGCTCCCTTTGCTTCCCAATGGCTTCCCACTGAGGAACAAAGCTCACGTTACTGTTGGACGCACTCTCCAACAAAAACAACTTTTCAGAGGAGATTGCTTTGTGCTTAATTTACATTATTTTGTGGGAGAGGGGTGTTGGGGTATATTTATGTACAGCCAGACCTGAAATTATATTGTTTTTTTTTTCCCTTCTATCCAGTTCCCCTACGGTGAGAAACTCCAGAAGCTAACATTGGAGTAAATTACCCTGCAGTGTATGAATAAACATAAGGATGATCAACAGGAATAATGTAAGGTGTTTGCCTTAGTTTCATAACAGCATCTCCACTAGGAGTACAATATACCAAAAAGTAGCACTGTTACAATTACAGAGGTAATTTTGCATAAGTTTTCTTATTGGCTACCCCTGGGTCTTCAGTCATATCCCATCTCCTTTGTGTATGTACTTTGCAGCAGATCCTCTTTCCTGGCAGATTCCCCATTTGCTTTGTCCCTCCTTCATGGCTTCTAAAAGCAATGGAAGCACTCAGAGACATGGAAAGTTACTCCTCCTCATTACAATAATGATATGTAAATGTGTGCTACATCCTCAGCCTCTTCTGTAAATAGAGCTGGGCATGTTATCTTTACATTCCAGGTCTGCTGTTATTAAAACATCTCACGCAAACGTACACTTAGTACTTAGCACAGAAAAGGCCTTGCTTATTTGCTTTTAGGTGGAAAAAGAACAGGTGGGTGTTAAGTATGTGAGGGCCTGGACAAGACCACAATACCGAGCAGAGCAGACAACATCAGAGTGCATCTTTGGGAGTATGCCTTTACTAGTGTAGGAAAAAAAAAGATATCTTCTTAATCTAAGTTCTCTAACCTGATTTCAAAGAGCTGTGAATAGCAGGTTGTTCAGTTTTAACTTGGGTCAGCAGCTCAAGTTCAAACGTTGTCGTGAACCTGATACTTTAACCTAGGTGAGCATACTATGTGCTGGAGGAGGGAGGGTGAGTTCTGCCTCTGCACGCGTATCAGTGGCCGGCAGGTGAGCAGCAGAGCAGGAGGCTGTCTTCCACTCCTGTTGGATCCCAGCCCAAGAGAAGAACTGTGGGTCTTTCCCAACCGGATCTCCTGCCATGCTGACTGGTCTGCTGGGATGTACTGGGAGCAGAGGCCAAGAGTCCACTTGGCCAGGCAGCAAGCAGAGGGCACTCTGGGCAGCTGTGCTCCTGGTTTGAAAGATGCCTACACAACACTTAGGAAAGAGGAAAGCAAGCCATGTGCCAGCCTGGGCCGGTGTGGTTTACCTACAGCTGGACTAGGTTGCTTAGCCGATACTAACTCTCTATGACACCAGTGAAGGCAACCAAGCTCTGCCATGTCGCTCACTGTGGAGGGTACTGCTAACAGGATACAGTCCACCTGGGACAAGGAGAACTTCCCTGAAGTTTCAGAAATACTCAATGTCACTATTTCCAGAGAAGTGGCAAAACTCCTGTTAGGTGACAGGAGAGTGCATTTGGAAGCCTCAATCTAAGCTTCTCTGGAGTTTAGCTTTTCTTTGCTTGGTATTTACCCTCTTGCTTCTTTGTCAGCTTTAAACTGGATATGTGGAATTTAAGTGATTTGGGTGTAGAGCTGAGAAAATCATTTGTCTTTGCAGTAAAATTCAGGGTATTGCATTTAACTATATTTAGTTAAATGACAGCTGCTTGGTAGTCAACTAATTCTGTGTATGAATATCCATCTGAAGTATTAAGAAATTAGGGCCAGAATGATTTATGAACTCTTATTTAAACCCTCTCTGGTTGTTCATGTGCTAAGTGGACAGGTTGGTAAAGGCTCTGGCAAGCTGATCTCTTGTAAATTCATCCTTGCCTGCTCTCCTGCAAAAACACTCAGATCCCTTTTTTATTTATTTCATTTTAAAATAGAAGGGTTAAAAAATGATTACAAACAGTGAAACCAAGAGAGTGAAAACATATTGTACCGTCAGCAAGGGCTAAACAGTGACTGTGGCACAACAATATGCTTTAATCTTAACATATCAAGTTCAAAATCCAAAGATTAGCTATACCACTACACATCTTTTACTAAGAAAGTTTCCATTTCCTTCTTGCCAAGTATGAATGTCTGTTCCTGGCCCTGTGAGTATGTGCCTTTTTTTCAAGCCAACACTGTTTGTAAAATTTCTTTTTTAAAAATTGCTTAAAGCAGGAGTTAACCCCTTGCTAACTTGAAGTGGCAGATTCAGAATGGTTCCATTTTGAAGATTTGGTTCAAATTGCTTCTTCCCTACCACATTGCTTTCTCTGACTGATTCTTCTCTTTAGTACCTTACATTTCAGTGATATATTTTCTGACCTCCGTGCCATATTTTGCATATATCACTGCCTAATATGCACTTTAGCCTCTAATCAAATCATATTTGTTTTCTCGTATACACATCCATCCTCTGGAAAATCTGGTTTTACAGCCAAGGTTTTACAGACTTAGGTACTATATTTCATTCTAATGTGGCTATGTTAGTGCCAAGATACGTCAATTGCCTGAAAATAATGGTGTCAGAAGGGTTTAATTTTCTCTTTTTGCCTTAATTAAATACTGTGCAGATGGACTTAAGGATTTATTTCTTATATTTATTGATTTTTTTTCTTCATCTTTCTCACTTTTTTTCTCATCGTGGGTTTTTTTGCCTATTTTAGCCACAATGCAATCATGGGTCATCTGCTCAGGAATATTAGACTGAAATTTCTCTGAAGGCAGTTATACAGTTTCTACCCATTTAGAATATTTTTTCAAGTCTGTGGTGATAGATTTTGAACTAGTCTGGAATAAATAAAAAAATAATCAAAAATAATTTTGTGGATTTTTTTCTTTAAATGGATAACTTTGAACTTCAAAGAGGATTGTTTCATCAAGTATTTTGATGAAGTATTTCTTGTTCCCTGAGTAGCAGGGCTGTGCATGTCCCAGTATGTGCTAAGAGATGGGTTATGGTATGGAAGTGGGGTCTGTGAGATTTCTGCTGCAGTAGCTTTGGTAATAAATAACAGTAATCTCAGGAAACTACCCAGGCAAAAGATTTTGTGTGGTCCTCATGCTGCCACTGAATGGAAGGGGAATGTTTATTTAATGATCAAACTGGCTTGTCCTTAAATGTGCCATCTTGTCTTCATAAATTTTGGGAAGGAACCAGAGAATGTTGCCAAGGGCAACCACTGCATCTTGAAGAACTGAAAGCAAAAAACAGGAAGAAAATAGAACAAAAATTCCTTAAAGGAGTTTTCCTTACTGTACTCGGTACTTTCTAAGTAAGCATGTTACAACTACTCTGATTATCCTTCCATCAGTTAACAACCCTCAGACTTTAAATGTTGAGTAAAGTTAAACCGCAGGCTGAGTACCTCTTCCAACATCCATCAGTGTTAAAAGGCTTCTGCTGGCACTTTAGGGGCAGAGTACCTCTGCGGAGTGCTGCCCTTGCTCACTCCTCCTCCTGCACTCCTTCACAGCACTGAAGGGTTTTTCATAGCCCTGCTACATCTGCAGTGCCCTTCCCAAGGTGGCAACATATTTTGCTCCTCCCTCATCCCCCCTGGGGCCATACAGCTGATGTTGGGTAAGGGTGGTTGGGAGGAGGCTCCTGCAATCAGAGTTCACTAGCATGTTCTACATCATCGCTTGGATGAAACGTAGCCAAAAGTCCATGACAGAAAAGGCGGAGATCTGTGATTTACCTGCAGTCATGTGAAACTGGTCTAAATTTCACTGAGGACTTGAAAGAATCATCAGACGTAGAGGAAAACTCATGGGGGAGGTGGATGAATGGTCATCCAGATAAGAGTTCAAAAGCTACTGGTCTACTCAGCTGACCTGTGTAGCCTTCAGAGTAAGTAAAAGCAATGCAAAAGAGAAGTACGTGGCATAGTGTTGGCAAGTCTTTTAATGAATGACCTTATTGGGGGTGAAAAACTGAGATGGCTCTTACCCAGTGTTATGACTGGACCATCCTGTCTGTCTTTCTAGAAGATAGATGACTGTTTCCATATGAAGAAATTAATTTATAACTTGGTTTCAAGCTCTGCTACACTTGGGATGGTTTGGCTTTATGGTTTGCTGTTTAGGCTCATCCCTATTAAAATATTCCAGGATTACTTTCCCATACTTGGACAATTACATGGGCTGACGCTTCCAGAATCTCTCCCCAGAGCAAATTCTCTGAATTCATAAAGCTTAAGTGACCTTTACAGTTCACAGCAATGACTAAGATTCCCAGCATTTGTGCAAGCTTTGTAATTAGATATACATACGTACATGGATACATATTTATGCATAGCTCTATACATACACGCCACATAGGCACACAAGCAGAGAGACAGAAAAGAGTATCTATGTGTATATGTATAAAAAGACTGCTTAGAATTTCAACTCTTGTGTTCCCAAGCTCTGTGCCTGTACAAGTTATGGAAATTCCAGCAGAAGTTAGAAAGCAACAAGTGTATTTTAGATTCTCACAGCTCATCTATTGCAGCATGATTTTAAGAGCCTCTAGCTATTTGAACACTTATTGTAAAGTGACTGAGTAAATGGTTTGCTGGATTAAGATTTTAGTCAGATTGTAAATTTTTAGAGACTGGGTCTATGTTTGCGTAATTTTGTGCACAGGCAATAGATTTTGGTCCCTAGGAGCTGTCTCTAGAGGAATAATTAGAACTGTTCCAAGAACTGAGAAAATCCACTGAAAATTGTGTACTACTTAGTTTCCAGTTTAATTTGGTGAAATTTTCCAGACAGCTCCTCAAATAGTAAAGCCAATAATGAATACTTTTTTTTTAAAAAAAAACCCACAATATCTCTCCTTTGCTAGATTTCTTTGACAAATATTTGAAATAAACCCTCTGGTGTGTTGGGGCAGAGATAGGTATAGGGTCTGTTACAGTTTGAGTTGTTATAGTTTTTTTAATATATGTTGCTTACTGGCAAGAAAAGTTTCAAGACAAAAACCTATCCAATCCATCCGGTACAATTTTCCTCAAACTGTTGGTAACATTTGATAGAACTCTCTTTTCCCTTGGGTGGATATGAGTAGCTCTAAGGAATTTTCTAAGGAAGCATATGCATCCGGAGAGGTAAATGCCTGGGATACTATTCCGTTCAAGAATGAGAAACTTGAAGATGAGTGTCTATATATCTATAGGTCTCTAAGCTCTGAGCGTAAGAGAAAGGGCAGGTTAATGCAGTCAGTGGAGCCTACTGCTGAGCAGCCACGGGGGATGAAATCAGATGCCGAAGTAGTTGTACGCACCGGGGCACCATGGAAACCCAGTAGCTGCATGGGTCTGATCTGATTTGGAACATATGAAAGACCATTTGGGATATCCCATAGTGCCTAAAACAACGTAACATAAGTGCTTAAAATTAGCTGACTTGGGTGAGCTGCGGCTGCACACCAAAGGCAGCCTGAGCCATACTTTATGCTCTGCCGCTCTGCTGATCAAGAGCTTAATTCAGTTGCCCATACCAGGCAACTCAAGTCATTTGAAAATCCCTGGTGTAGCACAGACATTGGTAAGAGGGCAGCAGATGCGATTCTTGACTTTCTCAGAGAGCAGCTGTAACAGTCAGCTCAGATAACAAGGGCATTTCAGTTGCCCATCAGTGACATGTTGAACCAGTCCCTAGATCTCAGTAACAGCAGCTCAGACCCTGGTACATGTATGGAAGCCTTCGAGTATCTAAGTGGCCTCACAGCCCTTTCTATACCAGTCTGAAGTTCTCCAGTAATGTTTATGCAGCTACTTCATTCTTCTACTGTTTATCCACCCGCTGCCCTGCATTCTCTCTTCTGCGTATATGTACTTTGGCTTGCATATTTTGCCCAGACATTTTTAGACTTACCCAGCATCTCCTCTGCTGGCTCACACGGTCAATCCATAAACTTTCCTTGCTGCCAACCAGCTTCCCACCAGAAATTCTCCACATGGCTCCCAGGCGAGGCATGAGGAGCATTCATCCTCCCACCCCACTTCTCATCCTTAGGGGAAGAGCTGAGGCTGAAACACAGCAGCAGCTGGAACTGGAGACACCACCTCATTCCTCCGACAGCCATCCTTCACTGGGACAAGGACATCATAACTGCTGCAGCTGTCTTTCTGGCAATACTGTCATGCAATGGTTTTGGTTTTGGTTTTGTTTCTCTGGAAGACCATAGATACAGTTTCTTGTAAAATATAATCTATATTGTATTTAAAGAGACAAATTACAATTAAATGGTTCTTGGCCTTTCTTTCTCAGGGAATTGAAAAGTGATTAATCTAGTGTTAGCATCCAGGCATACCAGGTCAAGCTGGCTAAAAATGATTTAAGAAGTAAATGTACAACATTCTATCATTTTATATCTATGTCTATATATTTCTTCAAACCTCTGTCACATTGCCATCGAGGCAGCAGTCAGCAGGCTTGTGCTCTGCAGTAGAACTCCCTGGAGAGATTAATGCCAGCAATAACCCAAAGAGGAAATGGAGGAAGCAGAAACTGTGGCCAGAAAGAAAGAATGAAAGAACAAATGAACGAAAGAACAAAAGAAAGAAAGGAAGAAAAAAGAGAAGCAAAGAGCACTGTTCACAGAATTACAGTGTCCTCTGTGCTTTCAGACTGATGAATATATCAGAACATTATAAATTTGTCTGCAAAACCAGTACCTTTCGAGTATGACAACTGAGAGAAGTGATACAATTCAGAAGGACCCCAGTTCCTAAGTAGCCTTCCCTGGCCCTTCTGCCAAGTCCTCCTCCAGAATATTTACCTATCACAACACAAACATTATTACTGTTTTTCTCTGTCTTGGTTTGTTTCTTCCTGAATGTACAGCTAATGTCTTCACCTCTCCATTCTGACAAATCCAGTTTAACTTTCGTACTTTTTAATAGATTCCTGCCACATATATATTAGCAAGCCCTGAATGTTATGTTCATGCATTTTCTTTTTCTAAAAATAAGGTGATACTTGTTCTATCCTTTTTGATCTTCAGCCAGGCCATAGTCACCTCAAATCTCAATTTAAAATTATCCTTCTGGTGTTAAAAGCTCCCCAGGGACTGCTTGAACCTACAAGAGCTATTTGACCTGCTAACCAGTGTGCTTCTAGACGGTGGAAATTTTTCAGTTTATCCTTACCAAGGGTGCTAGTATCAGCCTTAACAAAATAATAAAGAAGAAAAAGAAAGGTAAAAAGAAGGTGAGAACAAACTAGGGGCCCAAGAAATGACATTGGCAGCAATCATGATGAATTCACCACGCTCGTTGCATTAACTATCATAATGAAACATCTTATTTCTTTTTATTGTCATAAGTAATGTAGCAACCTCCGAGATGGAAATAAAAAGACTTTTTAAAGTAAAAGCCTAATGTGCTTAACCAATCAATGGTAGTTAGAAAGTGGAGAAAATGTTCTCTCAACTGTCTGAGCTTGGAATATATTTACACAGTAGTCTTTTCAAATTTTGTACAGGCAAATAAACTCACACTAAGTTTCTTGTCACTGTGGCAGGTCTGCCACCGGTTTCTGCAGCAGCTCATATAAAGGTAGCTCAGGTGCTGCTAGAACTAATTGAAATCACAATTGCAGCAACATGGAGCCATGCCCTTAGAGTCAATCACAGAGTCCAAAAGCTCCCGGCTCTTCGCATTGGAATTTGAGAAGTTTGCAAGGTGCTTAAGGCTTTGGCTAGAGAAAGTTTCCATTAACGTTATTCTGGCACTGGTACCTCAATGATTTTTCTTTTCCTGTTTGCTTTACTGTAGCATTCTCACTATCTGTTTTGCTCATGCCCCTTTCATTTCAGCGTGGCTGCTGTTCTGCGTGTCTGCGTATTGGTGACACAGGGACACAATACGACGCACAGCTCCTAGCCTCAGATTAGCAGCAACCTGCAGTCTGACTTCAATTAGCTGGAAGGATGATGTTTCTTGGCTGTCTGGTGTTTAAGTGAATTGAAAATCAAAACCTTGTTTTTCTTGGTTCTCTTCCAAATCACACACTAAGGTACAGTTTGCCTCATTAAAGTTTAAAACAGATGTTGGTAAAAGGAGGTAAATCTGAATCATATTTGAGATCCAAATAGTCCCAAGTTTGTGGTTTGATCTCTTTATTTCAGAAACATAGAAGGAAATATTGAACACTTCAGATCTATGGGATGAAGGTAAGAGGGTCTGCAGGGGCTTAGTAAGGCCCTTCCTTCATTTTAAGAGCTCTGTGGACTCTTCCTGTTTGTGTTGAGCTGCAGGTGAGGTGCCCACTGTAAGTCAGCAAAGATGCCCAACAAGGCATGGGCAGATAAAGGTCCTGCAGAAACACCTTTACACCCTTGACTTTGAAGAGCTAATCCCAGGTGAGCCAGATCCCATGTCCCAGACCCAGGGTATAGGTGCTTTTTCCTTCCTCTAATCCAGCCAGAGTACTGCTGCTGCCTCTTGCAGTCCAGCATCTGAATTGAAAATAGGAGAGAAAAGGCCAGGGCGAACACACAGTTACAATTCAATAATTACAGCTAATCTGATATATAGTTGTAACAGCATCTAGGTGCCTACCCACTGTGTGGAATATAAGCATAATAAAGAGGAAAAATGTTGTGGGGTTTTTTTTCCCCTTGGGAACATTATCCTACTTCATTTTGACCTTCTCAGTTAACTTAATAAAACAAATATCTTTGTATGAAAACATCTTCTTAGTTTCCAGGCTAGAGAATACATTGCCTTATCACTTACTATAATTTTGATTATGAAACGGTTGTTTTCATAAGCCTAACTTTTCTGTTGCTTGGAGCTATTAGAATTTTGTTTTTCAGCCTACCATTTTCTCATGCTTCCCTGACTTCAGCAACAGCACTTTGTGCAGTTGCAGGTTATATTTTAGAGAAAAATATATTTGATCGTGTTCTAATGATTTTTCAAATCCTTGTCATATATGTATATGCTATTACTTGCAGAGGTCAGACATGTAGCTTATAAACATATACCTCCACGCAGATCCTTCATTTGGCCTAACATCTATTGTTTAGTGTAGCTTTCCCTACAGGTTATGAAGCCTTACGCTACAGCTCCAAGGGAGCCAGATGCCTTGGGTACAGAGGAGTGCTAGTGAAGCCCAGAGCTGCTGCAGGCTTGTGAAGCATCATGGGTTTCCCTGGGTGGAAATGAACACCTTTATCCTTGGGAGTAAACCTTTTCAAAAACAGTCTTGTATGTTGCCTGTGAGTATTCACTTAACTTGTATTCACCAACTTCTGTTTTTCTTCCAAAGTTACTAGCCTCATCATGCATCACCCCTCAGGTCCCACCAAAGGTTGGGATCCCTCTCCCCACTGTGCCTACACTCTCCATGTGAGCTGGCTTTGCCACCACCTTTGAAAAAGCCACCAAGAAATGGGCCTGATTTCACTCTGTAGCTCAGTAGGTGATGCTGATCTTGTGAGCAAGTAGGAGGCACATCAAGCTGAGGATGCAGCTGATCAGAGAATGTATGACATTTTATTTTGGTCCAAATGTTCTCTTATTAAGAACATGCTTCCCTTTTGACTAGTAATTGAGAGTTTTTTCTCTTTAATATTAATCACTTGGCAAAGAATTTGCACAATTCATTTTCTTTACCACATTTTAAAAAATGCAGTTAGAGCCAGCAATGCTTTCATGGTGCATCACAGAGGGCTGTGATGATGAGGTTTCAGGTATTGCTCAGAGGTGTGTGCTGCTGAGTGCTTTCATACTGTGCTTAAAAAGGAGGCATTTATAAAGTCCCAGCGAAAGGACTGAATGTCCCTCCTTCAGATTCTGTGATAAAATAATTAGATAATATTGTAGATCTCAGGTTCATAGCCACTGCTCTCTGCACTGCCTCTGGGCAATCTAACACGGCAATTTTCTCTGCCAGTAGCTGATCCATCTCATATGTCCATAGTACCTTGTCTTTCTCGAGATGCTGTCATCCCCACTCTGCATTAGCCAATGTCCACAGAGGATAGCTGAGATGAAATGGGTTTTCTAGCTTTGTGAATAAGGGTTGTATTAATATCTTTTTCTCAAAAAAAAATCCAGTGTTCACAATCCTAAATTCACTCATTGTCTACCCAGATGCTGACCTTGGCCTGAACTCTCAGCCGCTCTAAGGCAGGACAAGAAATTTCATCATAGCATTTTGTTAAAAATACATTCACGTTAAGAGTTGCTATTCTGACAGTAATATTGACAAACTGTATAGTACTTGAGCTCTCTCTATATTTGCCTTCTGCTTGAATGCACAAGTCATCCTTTCCAAAGAATCAGAAGTGAAACTTGAGGCCAGGGAGAGGCTAGGAAGGTAGGTGCAGTGGTTTTGCAAACCAGAGAATCACTCAAAGAAGCTTATTAGTGTTTTGTTTGAAAGAATGCAACATTTGGTGTTCAAAAGATAAGCTTCAGATTTAAAAAGAAAGAAAAGATATCAAAGAAACTCCTCTGCATCGCAGCAAAGCTGAGTAATTAATCACGGCATTTGCCTCAATGCTTAATAGCTTCTTGAACCCATACCAGTCGTAGGGTGTATGCAAAACCTCCATAGGCATAAAGAGCATTTCAAAGTGACATTTCATGCATAATGCTTGTATGTTTGGTGACTGCAGTTACAAGGCAGTGGGGAGCCAGAGGAAGGAGGGGACAGGTGTCACTTGTCCCTGACACTGCAGAGGGGTTCCACTGGTGTGGCACCACCACCACCTGGGGCAGCTCAGTCGGCGGCAGTCAGGCTGGCACCATGGCGTGAAGGTGCGGCCTATGTGGTGAAGGCTGAAGGCCACATCCCTCCTCTCCTGCGGTGTTACTCATTGCTTCACTGGAGGCAAGTCCCCAAACCCATCTGGGATTCCTTTGCCAAGAGGAGCTGTAGTAGTGTTTGTGGCTTCGTTCCACTTCTGCCTCCTACTTCTATGTAATTGAGAAACCTTCCTCTTCCCGCAGGAACAGCAATGAGTGAAAGAGGAGGCAAAAGGGGTGACCTGCCCCAACCTGTGGACCCAGCTGGACCTCAGCCATCACAGCCACACGTGCCCAGCCACCTTGGGTTGCAAGTGGCAAGACTGACAAGCTATATGTCATAAAACCCAAGTAATTTAAAAAAAAAAAAAATCAAAGGAAATAGTTAATATTCTGTAAGAATTTAAAAAAAAAGAATTTCAAAACTCTATATGTTTAAAACTATATGTATAAAACTCTATGAAAGACCCTACATTTCTCTTTGTGCTTTTCTGTATTCTTGGGCTGTGCTTGTCCAGCCTCTCCCATGCCATTTCATCTGTCCCACAGTGTTGTCATCCTGGGCTGTAGCACCCAGAAAAACAACAGCAGAGGCTTCAAAGTCTCTTGTAAAAAAATCCGCGATGCCATCAACTCTGAAAATGATGAGCGTTTTCAAAGTGAGACTTGTAAGTGATTACCTTAAAACTTAAATGGAATTTCTCTTTTTTAATTCAGCTACTGTTTTCCTCATTGCAAAACAAATGTAATTTAAGTTATGCTATTTTATTTAATTTTAAAAATACAACATCCATTAGAAAATACATAAAGTATGTTTTGCCAGAAACATCTCCACTATTACAGCGAATAATCCTGTTACATCTTTTTATGATTTATAGTGATTTTTTTCCTTATCTTTAAGTTTAAACATTTGCCAGTAAAAGATGGTAGTGTTAGGTTAAGAAGCTCCATAAAGATTTATGCATCTGGGTTAAGAAGGCCTATTTCATATTTTCTGATTTGACATCTATATGTATTTTTTTTGCAATTTGGCTCAAGTTTCTTGAAGAATATGAAAGTAGCACTACAAAAAAAAGTAGTCCTCTGAATGGAAAATACGAGAATGAAAAGATCCCCTGAACTGAGAGGAGAGGGAAGGGAAATGCAGGGAGAGTGGATCATAGATGTTGGTTCTTGGATCTTCTTTCTAATTCCAATTTGACTCACTGTATAGCTTTAGTAAAGTTAAGTAATCCTCTTTCACTCCCTGATTAGCATCTGCAGGGATAATAGTCTTTTCTTGTTTTGCAGGTGTTTTCCCTTTTAAATCTGTCACTGGAAACTGCAGAGGACAGTGCAGGAACAGGGTATTAAAATTGTGATAGAGATCTTAACTCTTCACTCAGTATGAATGCAGAAAAAAGGTGTAAAGGAAGAACCAACAGTGAAGGGAAGCTTCTTTTTTCTAATTGATATTTTCCACGTATTCAGCATTTCCTCTTCTGTATATACATAAACAGTGGGATTTATTAAATAAACATCATCATCTTCTCCACTTTAAGACCAGCACTATCAGGAAGGATACGATCTGTATACTCTGAAAATTTACTTTAGTTCTTTAGCATCTCCATACATAAATGTTTAAATCATAGGTAGTATGTAGAAGATATACTTTCCCTGATAATATAAGTCAGCAGAAGCTAAAAGCCTCTACTGGGATTAAAGTAGAGTTCATCAGCTTTTTTTCACTGGGACACAACTTAATAGAAAAACAATCTTGGAATACATACCTCCTCGTCTTTGCAGGCACATACACAGGACTGCTGCTCCCATTCCCCAGCATAGCCCTCCCACCCTCTAGCCCAAGAAAATGGAAAAATAACGTTATTCTATTTTTAGCTTCCTTTAATGAGATTTATAGGAAGATGGAATTTCAGCACCATTGAAGCTGAAGGTGTGCTGGTGCTGTGTCAAGTCCTCCTCAAGCCCTACAGATCTCACATTGAGAACTCCTAAATAGCCCTGGGGAGGAGCGGCATGGCTTCAGGGTAGGAGCTATAGCGAGCTATAGCGAGATGCTTGAATTTTTCTGTCTTATCTTTGCGTTTAGGTGACAGCTAACATACTTATTGAGCTCTTGTATTTTCTTAAGCTATTCACTTGTAACTGCCTCCTGTGCTCAAAGTCTTATCCCACACCTTTCTTGATGCTGAGTTTTGTTCATTACACTGTGCTAAATGCAATGAATCTCTGGAAAAAATCTGGGTTAAAGATCCTGGAGAGCCTGCTGGCCTCACCAGCCAAGCACTGCCTGTTGGGTAGTGACCACACGCTTCCCAGAAGAACTGGAGACCTGGGACAGCAGTGCCAGCAGCAAGCTTTCCTCCTAATTAATTGTAGTTATACTGCAATCTGTTAAGGAGCTGTATGATGGCAACTGCACAATTGATAACTGGCACCCACTGATGCCAGATCATGAAAAGCTGAATTACGTGTTTGGTTCTCCTAGTATTGGGGGGGAAAGGGAAAAATACCATATGTTGTTTTTAATCTTTTTGGAGTTGTTTAATGTTCCTCTAGCAGAAAAAAAAAATCTTTATTTTTTTACTTCACTTCACAGAATTCCTTTGTGAGAAATTATTTTCCTTTTAACCGGATTGCCCACTGTGCAGTACTACATGAGATACTGTTTTCTTTTTCTAAATATTTTTATTTAGTAAGTTTCAGAATTCAGGGAAAAAAAAAAGTCAAGGAAATTATATTTTACATGACACCTAGGTTTTCTTGGTCATTTTGAACAAATATAGCGGCCAGCTGATAGTCATAATCAGATCTTGTTCACAGTTAATTTTATTAGATTTGGGAAGCATGGTGGAGGGGACCACCCCAGGAAGCCATGCAGCTGGTAATTATTATGTATCCTTTTTATCTGGATTTAAGAAACAGTGCCTGCTTATTTCTCAAGTTAATGCACATGAAAGAGAAGACAAGACTAAGATCTTGCAGATATTAAAATGGCAAAATAAATGCTGCGCAGCCGTGGTTTTTGCAAACGGTGCACACTGGAAAAGCAATAAAACAACCAACATGGTCATATATCACCGCTGCAGAGGTTTTCTTCTTTGCGAGGGCAAGTTTATCCATAAATTGCAGCAAGCAGAATATTGCTGCTAAATGGGAACACAAAACCTAGGAAAACACACAGGAAAGATGAGAATAAGTGGTTTGAATGCCAGCATTTCGTTTTTCAGGAAGAAAACCCTGACCGGCAGTGTCCCCCTTAGCTCTCTAGCTCTCAGGCACCAGGAGGAGTCCTTTCCTTTCTTTGCAGAGGCCCTTTGGTGAGCAGGGTCTGGTGAGAGCTGCACGGCCTCAAAAGCAGAAGGACTGGGACCCCACGAGTTACGCTGGGGAGCTGGGGAGATTTCCAAGGACCTCCAGCATGCCCTCCTGCATAGCTGCCAGGGCAGGAGGGGATGCTGTTTGTGCATCTCTGCATCCTCCATTCTACCAGCTGACTGGTTATAAAATCTCTGTCAAAACTCTTTTCATGTTAAATTTCAAGTTTTGTTTTTGCAAAACAGCATATACTTTTGATAGAGAATTTATTTTTTTTTTCTTCTTCTCTCTAAAGACTGAACAGTAAAAGCCAAAACATTTTGGCCAGATGTGTGGAAAAAAATTTATTTGGCACTGTTGCCAGTGGCTCATAGGAGTTACTGTTTGGCTGTCTCATGCCTCTGCTCTCCTCACCAAGTCTCCAGATGACAGTATCTCCAGAAAGGTACTGTGGCAATCGAGCTGCTCTGGCATCTCTGCAAAGGAGAGAGTGACTGCGGGGGCTGAGCCTGTCTCCACCAGCAAACAGTGGAGAGCCCCTCCACAACACCACCTTTGAACCATATGGGCACCTGTGGTACACAAAGTTTCAGGTTCAGATTTTTCTTTGAAAAGATAAAAAGTATACAGAGGAAAAATAAAAACCTCTTTCCAAGCAACACAGTTTAAAAACTTTTTTTACCTTTGCTGAGAGGAGGACAGTGAAAGAATCATCTTTTCTCCATCAGCTCACAGCAATGCTTTTGCACAGATACCCTAAAGCTTGTTCTCACCTTTCTCCTACGCCTTTGCTATAGACCTTCAAAGGCAGCAGCAAGATAGCAGACTTGATTTATCACAAGCTGAGATTAAGACAATTCATTTTCAATTCCCTAGCAACTGCCTATGTAAACAACTACTAGACTAGCAGTAAAAGTGGGTTTGAGAACTACAAGCAAATTAACATTGCAAACAAATTGCTTTCATACCTGAAGTGGTGTAAGAAAAGCAAAAGGAGAATTAAGTCCAAGTGGAGATCATTATTTTTTCCTTTCCTGAAATGCATGTATGTAGCAGAGTAAAACAGTAAGTCCAGCCATCTTTTCCCAGGAACGCTCACCAATTTTCCCAGTCCCAGCTTCTTTACATTTCCTTCTCCCAAATCTTTTCCTGTAAAGTGAAACAACGTTAGATATTTCCTGAATGCAGAAATACTGCAATTTTCAATTGATTTTAATTTGCTTACAGTTGCTCCCACATTCCACCATTGCTTCTCAGCTCGCTTCGCTCACCACTTCAGCTTTGCAAGCACTTCCACTCGTCTGGCTCAGAGGTTTTTCTAGACATTTTCTCCTCCTCATGTCATGATCTAAAGGGCTACCCAGCCTGTGGGTGTGTAGAAGTGATGACCATGGGTTTGTGGGCTTCTGTAATACACAAGAACATGGAGGCTTTATCATCAAAATTTCTCTGCTTTATTACAGATTACCAAAAAGTAGCACGAAAATCACCAGGAGCAACTACACCTATGATTAATGAAGGGAATATACATATCTCAAGTTGTTACAAATTACTATCAGCAATTAGTAGTATGGCAACAATCAACAACAGTAACAATCAATAGTATTATGGCAATAACCAAGTAGGTATATACCGTTACAGGTTACTACAATGTTGTCATTATTGAAGCAACTTATCAACAATATAATGACAGCTATACTTAAGATAGATTAGTTATATGAATATACAACATCAATATCAAGCAAATTAGACAGATGTCTGAAGGGGTCAAACCACTCTGAAAGTGGAAGAACAAACCAAGTCAGCCCCAGAAGGGCACCCAAAAGGGACCAGTAATATAAACAGAGAGAGCTTCATTTCAGAGATGCTCTGTGTCACAGAGGCTTGAGTCAGCCAGCCATTCCCGGTGAGGTTCCCAGATCTCATAGCAAGCTCATGTGAAGAATTCAACCTGCTTAGGGAATGAAAAATAGGTGCAGCACAGAAAATTGCCCGAGGGAAAGAGCAGCACCATTTTGGATAAAAAAAAAAAAAGTAATTTTTATATCACAGAGACATAAGAGGACACAGAACAACACCACTTTAAGCAGCCAATAGATGCTGTTCTGGTTTTCAGGGGCAGGCAATCGTGATGATGCTTTCTGTTCTTCCAAGCCAGTTTTTATTTCCCCCAACTGTTTTTCTCTTCTTCCAGTTAGAACAGTCAATGGCAGCCACTGATTCATACTTTCTCAGGATGTTTTCCTCTTTTTTTCAAGACTATTTTTCACTGTTTCAGACCACAAGTTGCTGTTACAGTTCCTTGTTTTTGCAGTTATCAATGGTATCTCTGGGTGCCTCTGGTTTCTGAGTACCGAGTCGTACTTCAAAGATGCCAGCTGTGCGCTTCTCAAGGAAGCTTCTGGTTCACAGGCTTGGTTCCTAGGCTCGCAGTTCCCAGGCTGGCAGGCATTTCCTCTCTCAGTAGTTTTCCAGTAAACATTTTCTACTGTTAAGTAATTTTCCCTTCAACTGGAACACCTTTATGGTTGTTCCCATCACCTCACCAGCCAGTGTCACTGCTCGGTAGCCTCCATGTTAAGTGTGGAAGCTGCTAGGCTTGTCTATGGAAGGAAAAATAGTTCTTTTGGCCATTAGGTTGTCTACTAGGGTGAGGGGGTTTTATTTGTGAATTTGTTTCTGTTTAATAAAAGAAAATGAATCAAGAACTAGCTCAGACCAGAGTAAAATACTGCGAGGGTTTCTGGGAGGGTCTGAATGTTAAAAGCTGTCCGTGCACAAGTTGTAAAAACAGGTGAATTGAGATTTTTTCTTTGGCTGGAGAGGTGGGGGTTCCTCCATCAGAAAGTATGTTCTGAAAAGTT
This sequence comes from Cuculus canorus, assembly GCF_017976375.1. NCBI lineage: Eukaryota > Metazoa > Chordata > Aves > Cuculiformes > Cuculidae > Cuculus > Cuculus canorus. Next base: position 15,615,218 of record NC_071403.1, read on the forward strand.
TTTGCTTTATATTCTATCCAAAGAGATGCATGGGAAGAAAATGACAGAAAACATTTTTTTTCCAACATTTTCCGGTTATCCTTTTTCAAAAAGAAGCAATGTTGTTTTTCTCTAATCTGATTTTTAGAAAAATATCGCTAAAAGTGAAAGCCCCAGGCTAAACTGTTTTGCATGATATGAAAATGGAGAGTAAGACTCCCAGCTCAGGCCTGCTTCAGTCCCCCAAGGGAAGGACGTGGGACCATGTATTCCCCTATCTGAAAGTTCCAACTCACTTAGAAAGACCTTACAAAAAGGGAAGCAGATGCTAAGGTCTCACTGACTGCCCATGGGTGTTTAAAAATCTCTTTAGAATCATCAGTGGGTCTTGCAACACAAGAAGAGCAATACTTAAAATCCTTAGTGAGGCTACTTGTTACAGGGTTGAAAGTGACTGATGTCTTTGACACCTACCTCTGTCCCTGGGCAAGGTCTGGGAGCCTGCAAAAACACAGGGCACAAAGAAGCATACTGCCAAAATATGATGTAAAGCAGAAATTTTACTGTTTCCTTATAAGAGAAATCTAGATATAAAATTGAATGTCTGATGAGGATCATAAAAATATCACTTTTACCTAGTCTGCTAGGTAGGGAATTGAATTTGTAATTTTTTATTATGTTTGTATCATTTTCATCTCCTTCATTCTTTTATCTGTGTTCCACCAGCTTTCTTCTTTTCTTCAACAGCATTTGACTAGAAGAAAAGTGCAAAGAAATATTATTTTAACAAAACTGAATCTAAAAAAAACGTGAGGTTTTGATTGTTCTTACGTGATAGTACAGATTAATTGTATCTCAGCTATTCCTAGATCTGGTTTTCATAGCAAATATTTTTACCAAGAGCTGAGTATTTCTTTGAGACAATTCTCCTGAAATCAGTGTAGTTCACATTTGAAGGTCTGAAATCCATGGCTTTGCTTTTCTTCTGTTATGTCAGTAACATTCTTCTATGTTTGGCAATATATTTTTTTCAATTGCCTATCTAGGACGTGACCGAGAGGATCTGGAAAATTAATATGAAAAAAATAAATCACTATCTTTGAAAAAGTCCACATTTCATTTCCACTAGGCAACTTGTTAGAGGAAGAGGAGATGACAAATCAGCGATGTGAAGGTAGGAAGGCCAGGCTGTGCGATGGTCAGCTAATTCTGTCCCATGGTGTGTCAAACGTCAGAGAACATACTGCAGCATGAAGAAACGCCAAATCTACTTCTGCTTCTCATTCAGAAAATATACTCAGTGCTTCCCTTCTGATGGTGGTCAGCTGGATAATGCTACCGGATAATTGAATTTCTAGCGCTGGAAAAAAAATCAAATCTATTTAGGGACAGTAGGATTCCTTTTCAGAAAGCAAACAAACAAACCAACACAAACAAGCAGCAGGGTGCCTTGTAAGAGTCCGTTTAGTGACAATCCTCTGGACTGAAGTGAGGCTGAGAGTGGGTCTCTGGGGTACATGGGGTGACTGGAATGAGGCTGGGAGTGAAGTAGTGCTTTGTCCTGCAGAAGAGGCTCAGCCCCAACACTGCTCCTTCCAGATGACTTTCTGAAACACCTCACATTTCCTGGGTGTTGTCAAGCCAGAGTTCTAGTCACCTGCAGCAAACTATTATCTTACAAAAAATGTGCGGGTAGTATGAGGGATCTTATCTCTTTGCAGTCCCATTAGCACAAACTCCTCATGCAGCTTTACTCCTTGTGCAGCTTTGAACTCTTCAGCAACTATGTTAAAATGTGAATTACCTAACTGAGTTATTCTCTTTCTTGCTGTGACTGGGACTTGGAGCAAGGGTCCCCCAAACAAATTCCTCTTTACTTTAAAGGCATGTGTTTAGAGTCTAGATTTGGACTGATGAAGCTTGCTGATTTGCAGTAAGTGGCCAACTGTGTCCTGAGGTAGGTAAGTAAAAATTCAATATAAATTCAATATTATGGATATCAAATAATAGCACAATCACCTGAATTTTAGATAAAGGATACATAGTGATTGCAGGTGGAGCACAGCTTAGCTGTCTGGAGGAATTGCTGAATATACTGTGGGCCCAAATGTCATATTTCTGTTACTCACCAAGCATTGTACCCCTCTGGGAGGACAGAAATCTCAAATTCCTATCTGCAAAAAATAAGCTGCTTAAGCCATATCTCATTTCAGTGTTAGGAATCATACTAACGAAATGTATCTCATTTGTAGGCATATGAGTGTAAATACCTTATCACAAAATAGGTGCCTCAAAGTATCTGTGGCATAAAGAACAACTACACTGGGAAACAGGTGATATAAACCATCAAGATTTTAGCAGAGCATGTGCCATTTGCCATGATGGCATGTCACACTGCAAACATGGGCCACCAAGGAAAGTAAATTCTGAGTATTTTTAAAGAGTGATGTTGATGACAAAGATGGTGCTGTGAAATGTAGGAGTTAAGCACAGGAAAGGATTCTTTCTGGTCACAGTATAAAAGAATCCACACAACTGATGCCTATGCCAGGCTTAAATTGAAGGAAATGTATATCTCAGTGTAGTTGTAAATTATAAACTGCATTATGTACAAAGTATTTATGTACAAAGCATTTCCAAAAAGCCAAGGATGAGCACAAAGCAAGAGAAATGAACATAGCTCCCTAATCAATACTGGCGTAAGATCCTGCTGTAGCTCTGAAATACAAACACATAAAGGGAAATGAGATATGGAACACCTCCATTATTTTTTAGCTCAATTAGTTTTGTGTAATTTTCCTTCAGTGAATGTGAATAATGAATGGCAGAAACTGACATCCAGTTTAACTGTAAAAGAGTGAGTCCTGGGACCTCCTTCTCTTTGAGAAGAGCAATGAAGCTGGTGAAGGGGCTGGAGAACAAGTCTTACAAGGAGCGGCTGAGGGAGCTGGGGTTGTTTAGCCTGGAGAAGAGGAGGCTGAGGGGAGACCTTATCACTGTCCACAACTACCTAAAAGGAGGTTGTAGTGAGGTGGATGTTGGTCTCTTCTCCCAAGTGGTAGGATGAGAGGGAATGGCCTCAAGTTGTGCCAGAGGAGATTCAGACTGGACATTGTGAAAAATGTCTTCACCATAAGGGTTTTCAAGCACTGGCAGAGGCTTCCCAGGGAGGTGCTTGAGTCCGCATCCCTGGAGGTATTTAAAAGACGGGTAGGTGAAGTGCTTAGGGATATGAATTAGTAGTAGATGGGTATGGTTGGGCTTGATGATCTCAAAGGTCTTTTCCCACCTAGGGATTCTATGATTCTTTGATCCTCTTCACTCCACCTGGTACCTGGCAGGTCCCATTACAATGGCTGAAGGGCTGCTCCCACTTACAGTACTCCTCAGCCAGGAATTCTAATTTCTTACCACACTGTAGCCTCCCCCAGAGGGCTACAGAGAAGTGCCTGCTGGCTTGAAACCAGAAAGAATACCAGAAGGCTTTTAGGGGTGGCTTTGTACATCTCAGTAACATGCGGGTAAGGGGACCATGCTCTTTCCCATGCCTGAGTTCAGTGTCAGAGTGAGCACACGCAGGAAGCCTGATGAGATATTTCACAGCTGGGTCCCTACAGCATTCCCAGTGCTTTTGCACTCAATGCCAGAGGGCAGAAGGTCTGCCAGAAGAAGAATAAATATTTAAGGATCAGTAGATGGAGCAGGAACAGGGTGCAGCAGGACAGAAGATGAAAGAGATGAACCTTAGGACAATCTGAAAAAGAAAAAAATGGTAGGAGGTGGAGATCATTATTAATTTATACTCTGTCAGTAAAGCTACTTTGGGGCTGATGCTGTGCATACACTTAACAATCCCACATGCAGTATATACTAATATTTACATGCAGTGACTTTCTTAAAGTTTTAGTAGAAAGTAGAGTAACAAATATGACAGGAATTGTGATTTTTTTTTTTTCTCTGAGATTACTCTGTCTAGAAGATAAAAGCTACAGACCCTAAGGAGGGAGGAAACATATTGAAAATAAAAGTCAGTGCTAAGCCAGGATCTGAAAGCTCTACTTTCATGCCATACAGAAGCAGATGTTTTTTAATAATCAGGGTGGTGTGTTTTGGTTAGAGCAGGAACAGTTTCTAACTCTAAGTAACTTCATTCTCTGAAAACTAACTGCATGATTTTGAGACAATGTTCCTCTCTAGAAGTGATAACACAGGGCATTGGTATGCAAAAGGGTCAATGTTTATACTTATTCCTATAGTAACTAAGGCCATCCTCGAGGTGACGAAAAAGGGCTGCACCTGCAAGGAGGGGTAGACAGGACAGGTGACCCTAAACTGACCAACAGAGCATTCCATCCCATATATATCATATTTGGTATAAAAGGAGAGGTCACGAGGGTCTCAGCCCTCTTCTGCAATGGCCAACATCCAGTAAGGGTCTTGTCTCTCTGGTTGCTGTGCGTTCCTGAATCCAGTTCCTGAGCTCAGCTCCCTCTTAGCCATGGACCCATTCCCTTGAGTCTATTCTACAGTATTTGTGGTGATGTAGAGTCATATAGGGGTGGAGCGGGGGCACAATCTCATATCATCATCAACATCATTATTTCATTAAAGCAGTAGTTTTAGTTTCCAACCTCCAAGTCTTTTTCTTCTCATTTCCATTTCCCCTTTTCCAGGGGTTGCGGGAAGGGAACTAGGAGTCCAGCTGCATGGTTTTAGCTGCTGAAATTAGCTGGGTCAGAGCTAAACCACGACACGGGGAAACTATATATATGAGCTCCCATGCAGCAAAGTCAACTTGTGGGGCTGAGTGGTATTAAGCTAGAAGATTTGAGAAAAATAAAATAAAATAAAATAAAATAAAATAAAATAAAATAAAATAAAATAAAATAAAATAAAATAAAATAAACAGTTAGCAGGTTTGGAGCAGCTAGAAATTTAGCAAATAATTTATAAGAAGTTTCTACGGGTGCCGTTATGGGTGATACCCTTCGGGCCAGGACATGCTCTCAACCTGTGAGATAGGTTTGCCCTTATTCTCCCTGATTAGAGAGAAACTGAGATCTGAAGTGGATCATTATCCTCCCAGTAGGATCATACCGGTAACTGCTGTACTATGGAACCCCTCTTTTGCTAAAACCGTCCCATTTCAAAGGAAATGGGAAACACTTGTGTTTGTTGCTGGCCAGAGACCTGATCAGCAGCCCATGGCCTGGGGACACCCAGCTGGTAGTTTCTGCTCTGGTCAATGGTTAATGTTTTCTACAAACTGGAAGCCTGTTGACAAGTTGATACTGATATGAACTTCCTTTAGACTATCTATACACAATCTGTTCTGCAAAAAGAAGGATTTGAAACAGGTTTCCCAAGACTTAAAGGAAACCTTAAAGGAAGAGGAGAGCAGTTTTATCTTTTCTTTGGAGTTCTTTTCTTATTTTAGCCAAATGTACTCAACAAAATCAACTCAGATTCGGAAATTGGATTGATTCTAAATAAACCAAATTTTTAGGGAACAACTTACTTAATAAATATTACAAACTACTTTCATGCAAAAGAAGAGAGAAAGTTGCATACAATAATTAAAAGTGGACTAGAAATACAGAGTATTTATGAGCTATTTTTTTCATCCAGGCTTGTTCTGTAAACTTCTGCCGTAGTCTCTTCTTGCCCGGCCCCTCACAAATATGACTTCCTACATAAATTACTTCTAGGACCTAGATACACTCCTTGGGTCTCCACAGGCTGTCAGACGTTATATGCTGGAGCTGTGATGCAGTGCTCTGTTCCCATACCCCTGCCCTACCTGGGATGTGAAGTCAGCCAACTCCCAACTAAGTTCATTTGATGCATACTCACACGCAGTATCATTCTCTGACTCTGGTCTGGTATAGTGCAAAGAGGAATGATAAAAACTAGTACAAATGCTGCATGATAGAACTGTTCAATTTTAAGACAGGTATTACTTTTAATGCAATGTTCCCATAGCAAGTCTACAGGGAAGCATCTAATAGCGATGTTTTCTCTCGTTCTTTTTTCTCTACCAGGACTAATAAAGTACTAACAAATGAGTCTTTCTGATGTTTTTCAAGGACTTGTATAGTAAACACCAACCAGAGGTCTCATTTGTGTTCTTTACCAGCCCTTGGGTACTGCAAGGACTCCCAGGGGAGAGGAAATGAGTGCCCTGCAATGACACATCAAGAAGCATAGCATGACCCCCTTAGGCCAGCACAAACACTGCACAATTACCTTTTGTTTGTCGTATAGCCCTGTAAAAAGAAAATTAGATGGAGATGGTTTTGCTGGACTTCTTACTGACTTTTGGTGGTATAAGGAAAAATAAGATTCTATAATAATCTGACCCTTTTGGTATAACAACATATGACCCGGTTATCTTTTTTTCTTGGCAGTTCAAGGTCTGACTGTATTGGGAAGAAATGCCAGTCTCTAGTGGGACTGGACATCTGGCATCTGGGGTACTGTGCTTATTCCTGCCTGAACACTTTTTCAGTTTTGCATGTATAAGGCAACTAGTGCCCATTCAGCTACCTTGCAGGAGGAATGCATAGGGTTGGGTAGAAGGGCTGAAAGGCACGTTTCATCCCTCCGTGAGAGAAGAAGCAGAGAGGATACATGAGTGTAATTTAGTGAGGGAAGCCGCGTTCCTTTTCCAGCTCCTGGCAGACAGAAAACCCCAAGAAAATTGGAAACAAAGCCAATAACTTGACTAAAATGTTTCTTTTAAAATGTCTGCGATTTTGTGAATGTCCATAATTATCTTAAGAAACCTGGTGGGTTTTGTTATAATGTTGCAGGCTCATATAGGAGGTAGGAGAGAAAATGCACCTAGTCTCTGGCTGCCTTGAGTGGCTTGGGCTGTTCTGGCCATGTGCCTGTTCTAGGTCCTGGGCTGCTTTGGCTGATAGTGGCCGTGAGTCTGAGCCCTGATTCTGTCCTACATCCTCCATTTCGCCACTCAATTGCAACTTAAAATAATGCTCCACATTCCTTCCTTTTTATCGCATCTTTATTTTATACCACTTCTAAAGAAATGATGATTGTTTCTCCTCTTGCCACTAGGGAAACCTAGAACTCCTTTCTTTTTCTTTAACTAACTTTTTTTGTGAATACTCTCTCACTTCTCTTCCAGCTTTCTCTTACTGTTAACATAATGTGTGTCTTTTCATCTGAACTGCCATTTTAGTCTCAAAAGTGAATTGAAATTGCTTTTATCTGTAATGTGCTCCCTGTAAGAGTACAGTTGGATCTTATTTTAGTGACAAAACCAAGCTCTTCCTGCTATTGCTGCCAAACTAACATGGCTAAGAAAAAAATAGAAAAAAAAAAAAAAAGGAAAAAAAAAAGTAGAGTCTATGTATTCATTGGTATCATGAAAAGAATCTTATTTCTGTAAAACCTGTCAATTTTGTTCAGACTTGTGTAATTCCAGAGCCTATTCGTGTAAATAAGAAACAATGCAGGTCCTAGTTTTCAGTTGTCTACAGCTCTGAAAGCTGTTGATTGACCTGGATGAACAAAACTTGTCATCTTGGTGCTTATGAGCTTACAGGAGAAAACTAGTTTGCGGATTACAGATTGAATCTACAATCAGTTAGATGACTGGAGGCAAAAAGAGCAAGCTGGGAAGCTTTGTTTGCTGGGCAAGCTCAGTTCCAAAGTATTGAAATTTTCATGTTGGTAACAGTTTTCCATTAAGACATCAATGTTTTTAAAAGTCTGGGAAGTTAAATTCCATACCTTTTTGTAAACTTCAGCTAGGCCTTCATTTTTTCCAGTATGATGCAGAAAGTGTGCCCTGAAGCTTCATGTGGCTTTAATGAAGGCAGGGCTGTGGCTCAGTGGTGGGGGTCAACCTGCGGGCACCACATACCTCCCTCCCACTGTCCTCTGAAAAGGGATACCTCCTTGCCTTGTCAGATGTATAATTGAAAAAGAATTCTTTATTGAAAGAATATACAAAAGGATAAAATTGTGCACTATCTTGTCCTTATACAACTGTTGCTGTAAGTGCATTATCCTGATACTGTCAGCTTGACCCATTTTAGTTTTTTAATGACTCCAGCTTTGTAAGGTACATGTCACATTATCTTGCAATGCGTAAGATAAATTATTCCATTTTAATTTGTTAAATTTAATGTAAAATATGTTTTGGCTCCAGGTATTAGTTTTTAAGCCCCTCTTAATAACTGAGTAATAGACAGTACTTTGTGTTTTTCTAAATCGCTCTCTCCAAGTCATTAAGATTTATGGAGTTAGTATGTCTGTTGATGCTGGTATTTTCTTGCTTTTGTGTCTCTTAGTATCACGGATCCAACTTGTAAATTTAATTTGCCTTCTCAGTTTTCACCATAAACATTAATGTTCCACAGTGTTTTAAGTTATGTGACTGAAGACTGAATAATAGAAAAAGGGACCCAGAAGGATCTCAAAAGATCACTCACCCCTACTTTGACGATGGATCAACTGCATTTCTGTCATGACTTACAGATATTTGCCAAAATATTTGATTTTGAAGTTGTATAGAAGTGGGGCTCCTAGGATTCATCTGACAATAAAACCAGTGCTTCACTGTGTTTAATCTCGTTAGGGTTTTCTTCTTATGTCCAGCCAGAGTTCCCTTTCTACAGTAAAGCCCACCCATTCTTGCCTTCTCTATGCTGTACATACAGAGAAAATCTTTTTTCCCTTCCTGGGAAACGTCTTTTTTTCTACATGCTTGAATACCATCTTGTTCCCTCAAACTCTTTCTCTGTACACTGAACACCTCTTCATTCAGCCTTTCTCAGAGATCACATTTTCTGGTCTTCTGATCTTTCTCACTGCTTTCCTCTGCAGTCTCTGTGCTTGGTTACTGGCTATCCTGAAGCACAGTGCTCTGACCTTTATTTGTAATAGAGCTGAGCTAGCATACTACCATTTTAAATCATTTTATGGAGACAGCAGTAGCAGAAGGAAACCAAATACTGTCTTCTTTTTTTAAAAAAAAAAAGCAAGTAAGGAATAAGAGGATTTGTGTTATGGTAATAGCCAAATTAACAAGGAACCAAACAAATGGTTAAGTTTTCCAAATGAATTCAACACACAAAAAAAAAGTCCTATCTACAATGCAAATGCAGTGAATAAAATATAGCTAATGTTTCTAAACAGTGAAGCAGCCTGTATAAACTTGGCTGAAAAAACCTGCACTAAGGAGTTTTAGTGGTATGAGGGAAATAAAGTGTGTAAGCAATTCAAGGAAAAAAGATATCCCCTAAGTGCGGGAATGAAGCCTGTGCTGCACTGGGAGGGGGGTGTACTTCAGTGAGAGAGAGAAATCACATTTCTGTGGGTAAGTTTTAATGAAATTGAACTGTTTTTAGCAAGACAGTTGCTATAACAGTTCAATTGCCAACATTTTAAGGAAAGACCCTAGGTCATTATAAATGACAGCACAACTAGTATCTGAAATAAACAATTTACTTTGCAGGAGAAAAAGCAACTGGGTTAATTCATACAGCATATGCCTATTGTTATTCATACAGATGCAGAATAAGGATATGTTTGTAGGGAGCTTTTGGGTTTGGTTCGAGGTTTTTTACTCTTGAGATACATTTAGATTAACAAGTGCTTGCTTTCACAAAGATGAAACATGCATCACTGGGGCCAGGGTGGTTCATCTAGCCTGGACAGCAGATGATACTGTCAGTGCAGGGATTTCCTGGCAAGGACGCAGCTGCCCAAGGGTGGTGGGAGTCTAAACCAGGGTGACAGGCTCCCTACCACTCTCACTGGCTCCACCCTGAAGAGTCTCATGCAACATCTCTTGCCCTTTTCTCCTTGAATAAAATGAGAATAACATATTTTGACTCTTTGTCATCACTTGGGTTCTGTGAACGGCACACACTCTCCAACAGGGAGTTTATAGTTCTTAAAGTATTTCTCAATGGACCTGCCATGCACATCGCTGGGGTATGTATACCTTTCTAACATGAAGATGGCATAAGGTTTTGTCCTGAAGCTGAAGTGAAAGCCTAAGTTAACTTAACCCATTCCACACCCTGCCCTCAAACTCTAAATTATCCCATGTAGGGTCAGTAAAATCCTCAAAAGTTCCAATTCAGCAGGGGATTAATTTCCTTCACCACCATTCAGGTTACTGAGGCTCAAGAGGCTTTCTTCTATTTGTTCCCCTCTTTGACTTATGTTTCCCTTTGAATTATTCTATTGCACTCTTGAGTTATCCTACAAGACTCTTCTGGCCTCTGGTATTTCAAGAGTAATTCAGCCAAATTAGTTGTTGTCTTCAAGAGATAACTGCTGATGCAAACCAGGTATGAAGAAAGCAAGATATGTGCTAAAAAGAAAAATGCTGAAGCCTAAAACTGATGTAAAATGAATGAGAAAAGGCAGGACTGGACAAGGCTGTCTTTACTCTCCCATTTCTGTTTTACTCCCCCATAGGCTGCTTATGCAACACATAACATTCCTTGCTGCCAGCAACAGACTAACCCATCACACACAACTCACTGTCTGGCCGTCACATCTGTAACTTGTGCCATATGGTATTATGTAAAGAGTAGGTGAAGCAAAAGGGAGAGTTACTGCAGTCTACTACAAAAGTATTATTTCTGTGGAAATCTAGGCAACAGGGTAGATGTGCTTGAAGAAGCCACAAAAGAGGAGAGAAATTGTTCTCAAAGTGTTGACAGCAAAGCATCCAGTTTACTTAATAGACTAGAAGCACCGCTGTGGTAATGCAAGAGTTAATCATTTGTTACAGAAATCTTCAGCAATTGAAACAAATAAGCAGGCTGATAGCTAGAAACTATCTATCTTTGCTGGGGCCAGGAAACCCTTGTTTTGGCAGGAAGAAGGAGAGAGAGCAGATAATGGAATTGCCCGTGCTCCAAAGTGAAAACACACGAATCTTCACACATTGCTTCGTGCAACAACCTCTCTGATAAAGTTTGTTGGCTTGTTCCAAATGAAGTTCATCCAGATAAACAGTACACTTCTACTAAAGTTCACACCCTTAACACACACCACAAATGCAGTTGGTGCTATGGACAGGATTTAATGGCCTAATTTGATTTTACTTTTATCTTTTAGGAAAGATGCAAAATAATCACAAAGTCTTTGTCCATTTACATTTTCTGGGTCAAACTGGAGGAGCCCCTTGGGCTGGACAGACTGATACAGTTCTCTCTCCCATGGTAACACCTCTTATTTTTTTCTGTTGGGAGATTGTAAAAGCATTACCCTTCTTTTTTTCCCATGACAGAGTTTCCAGAAGAGCTGAGCACAGTTCTTAACACATTGAGATGAGGTTTTCCTTCCTCACTGGAGAGATGAAAGTCATGAAGACAAGATGCTCTGGCAGGATGCTCTTCATCATCTAGAGACCTCTAGAGCAGCCTGAGTCCCTGGAGGGCTGCAGCAAGCAGGTAGTACTCTCCAATACCCTACACCTGAACCACAGGAGCCCTGTGAACCACATCAGCAACTTCAGAGGACCTGAAGTTTTATATTAACATGGTGTCAGTATAAAATGCGTTGGAGGTAACTTCTCTAGGGACTACAGGGTTCCTTTCAGAGGGAGCAATGCCGTCAGGCTGTTGGGAAGCCTTTGGCTCATGCTGTGGTTTCTTTGACTCGTATATTTGTATGTGGGAAAGATTATTTTTAACTCTCATAAGAGTGTTGCCCCAAACATTGTAAAAGCCCATGACTGCAGAAGAGAACACAACTGCTTCTTACAGTGTAGGCTGACTAGTGCATGGAACGGCTCGCAGTTGTGTTGGCCAGGGCTGTGGTGCAGGCAGTCCTTCTACCTTTGTTTTCATAACAAGGAGCCCAGTTACACAGTGAAAACCCTCACTCAGCTAGAGGGGAAAAACCCTTGAAGTATCCCCATCTAATCTCTGCAGGAGAACTGTAGGGCTTTCTGAGAGCTCGGTCCCAGAAACACCATTTGGGCTCAGGTTGTCCTCTCCTTAAAAAGGTGCAAACCCCGATTTCCATACAACTAAAGATCCCTGTCAAAAGTACGAAGGAATTGCATGTTGCAATTGTTATACGTGGAGCGATCAAACTCAATATCTCCCCCAGTGATCCTCGAAGTATCCCTAGATCATAAAGCAAACACTCAGTGATATTTATTGGGTTTTTTCCCCCAACATTGTTTTGCTGTTTCAGGTACGCTGGCATACTCTACTCTAGTTTTATTTCTCCTTTAATGAGTAATCTATGATGAAGACACTGTATTTGCATGGAGATAAGCAGCTTTATAGTGAAAAAGGCCTTGCCAAGTGAGGCAGAAGGGAAAACAATACCTCAGCACTTCTTGTCTGTCATTCACCTGCCCTCCTACAATGCAAGCAATTCAATGAATATTGCTTTGTATCATTCTTATTAAAACTTTCCAGCGTACAGTGCTAAGTTCTTTCCCCTGCAGACATTTCTTTTTAACAGGAAGTTTGATGTCAAGATCAGTTTCTGCCTCAAAATCAATCTCGTACTCGAAGTCACTTAAAATTTCCAGATAACTTCAGATTCAGCCACTGGCTGAAGATCTTCACTGGACCTTAATGATTTTTATCCCCACAGAATACCACTGTAAACACTAAAAATTTTGCTGAATAAATAGAGAAATAAAAGATACCATTCTTTAGCATACATTAAGTCTAAGCTTTCTAATGAAGGTAAGAAAAGCAGTTGGTTAAAACCCAGGGAGCAACGGATCTTCAAGTCAGAAGTTACACTGATGTAGAAATTTAAGCAGGATTAGCATCAGACTTAATAATTATTAATGCAACACTTAGTCTTAATCTTCCATTTCTTTGCAGATTTGCATTTGGTAAAATAGTCTTGAGAAATAAGCACTGTTATGCTCATTGTGTAGTGAGACTAAGCTTTTAAGCCTTTTCTACAAAGGCTTTTGCAGTGGCTGAGGCTAGAAACTGTAGGCTGCCCTATCTACCTCTTCACCATTGGCTTGCCCTCATTTTGCAGTTGTCCTTGGAAACCTACAATCCTTCCTGTCAGCAGCCTCTTGTGTAGGAGGTGGACAACTGGTGAGGCAGGTGAAGGCACCTTAATGGTGTCGCAGACTTGAACACAGACTGTGACCCTGTGAAAGCTTTGTCTTCTGTTCCTCAGCCAACTCCCAGCCCTACCTAAAAGGACCTGGCTGCAGCGTACTGCCAGCCTTACACCGCTCTGCCTTGCACATCACAAGAGGACTGAATCAAACAAGGAAGGTCTACAGTTAATATTTTCACCAAATAGATGAACTGTGTGCTGCTCTGTATATCATCTACAAGTGGCACATCATGAAAGAGTCACTACCAAGATCCCAAAATATATATCCCTTGGCAGCTCTCCTCTACCAGGCAAGGGCACTTAAAGGCTGCTTTCAGCTCTCACGCTAACACCTCTCTGTGGGTGGTAGGAGCAATGTGCCAGCTCAACATCTGCTGCTTGTCCCAACTTTCAGGACACCTCTAACCATTACGGGGCTGTAGCTGGAAATCCCAAAGCTATCTTCCAGTTCCATTTTCACAGCCTTTTTTTTTTTTTTTTATATTGTAGTATTTTTGAATACTGCTTAGCAGTCAGAAATCAAATTACTACCTTGGCCATAGTGTAGTTCTTCCTTCACAATCAGATGCTTGTGGAGCACCAGTTGCATCAGCAGCTCATGACCACACTGCACAGTCTATGTTCCTCTGGGCTACTTTAGTAAAAATAATTAAGCCTCATTTTATGTCTTTTTAGTGCTGCATATGAATTCCAGTCCTTGAATTTAAAGGAGGACATTTGAGGTTGGATTTTACAGGGAATCAGGTTTTCCTTTGGTACCAGGAAACTACTCTGGGGAAATACCTATTGCCACTCCAAAGGCACCCTGAAGTCATCCAAATTGAAAGCAGGGTGATGATGGAACCTGAGACTGCAGGTAACTACGTGATTTGCTAGTGATTTGATGAATTTTTTCCTTCCATCCAACCATTCATATAAGAACAATTGTGAATGAAATGTTTATATTTTTACAATTTTGAATTATTAAAAAAAAAGTTGTTTTACATGAAATTACTTAGTTTTTCTTACTGTCTGATTCAGAGTCTTTTTTCTTACTTGATTTTTGCAACTTCTTTAGAATTGCACCCCACAGCTGCTCAGAGACTCCCTCTTTCTTTGCTACATCTGATATTTTAGACTTCTTGTCAGGTTTACATGCTCTATATCCTAACATTAGCCTGTCTTTTAACATTGAAAGCCAATTGCCATTACTAACTGTTTTCTTCAAATGCCCCCTGATAAAATTTTCAGATACCAGCTTGTGTGATCTTCTGTATCCCGGCCCTCATGTTTGGAAGAGATCTCTAAAATCACCTGCAATGAGGCAACATTGAGTTTTTCAGGCTCCTTATGCAACCTACCTTTGCAGGAAGGCCCGCAAAACTCTATAGGAACTGTAAATTGTAATCACGGGACATCTGTGAGAAGTATTTACTCCCAATGTGTTTGTTTTCCCTGTATCTGTCTGTTTTCCATCTGTTTCGCTTCTCTAAGTAAAGCCCAGCTTTTCCACCTCTACGTATAGTCCTTAACACAGTGGGGTTTCAGTTCATGACTAAAGGAGCTGTGTGGGTATATGCTGCACTACCACAAATAGCAAAAGATACTTGTTACTTAGATAGCCTGGTGAGTAAGATTGTATATTTTCTCAAGCCAGGATCCATTTGTTTGTTGTTTTTTTTGTGCAGTACCTAAAAATCACTTTCTTTTGAAAGGTGATCAGAAACCCCTGAGTATATATTTTGTCTATCATTAAATATCAATACAGCTATTGCAGTGATCAGTATCTCTATTAGCCTACTCAAGCCAGCAAAATTTCTCCTCTGATTACTTGTTTTGTCACTCTCGGGTGTTTTTTTTCTACCTCCTCCATCCCATCTATGTTTTCTGAGTGCCTTCTGTTTAAAATTGCAGCTGGAGTTAGAGTTTGGGGTAGCTGTTAGCTGGTCTCACAGAGTTCCTGCCAGTTTTCTTTTTCAGAGTTAGAACTTTGCTTTGGTTACTGCACTGGTTTTGTTTTCTTTTGGGGGATATTTTGAGTTATGATATTTTTTTTCTCTCTTTCTTGCATGGGAAAAATTGTTTGAACCCAAACTGGAGTTACCTGTAGTGTGTATGGGAGAAGAAGAAAAGGGGAAGGAAACAAGGTGTAAATCCAGCACTTTGCTTCTGATCTGGCTCCATTGGACATGAAGGCAGTGTCTCTTCTTCCTAGGTGCCCAGTGGCCCTCAGCAAGCTCACAGCCCAGCAGCTATAGCTCACTCTAGCAGCTTCTCTCATTGGCAGGTGAAGATCACTGCTACTTTGATGGCTGGCAATCCTTAGCAGCTGCCAGTGGCAGTGGTTCCAGAGGCAGCTTGCTAGATTTGGCATGCCCATAGCATTGGCAAAATCGCAGTCAATCCCACTGCATTCCCAAGGATATTCTGAACACACATTTCTGTGTTTTTCTACTGGGGTGCGGCACGCTATCCTATTTTGAGGGCAGAGTGTTTCTGTCATTGTTCTGCTTTTTTCTTTCTATCATGTTCCATCCAGAGACCAGCCCAGCCCTCTCAGGTGCTGCTAGGCACACCCACCCTGCCATGTACATTCCCAAGAGGAGGACAGAAGTTCACTAATTTTCTGAGTGAGGCCCAAGCTCAACACTGGCTGACGTACCAGGTTCTCAAAGCCAGTGGCACTTAGACTTGAAGCAAATAAGGCCTCTTTTATCCTTTGCCTTGAATGTTTGTTGAAGAGTAATGATTTATGGCAGTGAGCTGAAACATGAACCTGACTGGCAGTGAAATTAAAGCATGGGTAGGTTGACTTAGCAAAATCAGATCTCTTTCCTGTTGATGTAGTTATGCTGGCGTGAGGTTCTGGGCAGTAGCCGTAGGTTATTTTGGCCCAGGAAATAGCTTTGTTGCGGCATTTGTTTGTGAGCTCTGTCTGCACAACAAAGCTGTGCTCTAAGGGATTGGGATGATGATACTTTTTTGAGCACGGGAGGTGGGGAGAGATTTTATAAACAAGCTCGCTTACTTTCTTCCCCTGCTGTACAGCCCCTGATTAGCTCTGTCTGGGAGGTAACAAATCAGCTAAAGGTGAAGCCGCATCACTTTGAGACTCAGTTTTCCATGGCAGGATGCCGCTTTTAGCAGGCTAAATTCTGTGCATGGAGGGAAGTCCATACCTTATTTAGGCCATCTGGAGCACAGGGCCTTTGTCACGACCCAACCTGGCAGTGCAGGGATTGCCACAGTAAGACCCTGGATCTTCACATAACATTTATGGGTTCAGTACCCAGAGGGCTAAATGAAGTCAAATGATGCTAAACAATTGGTCCAAAAAGGAATTTATTTGTACTGGCATTCCTAGGAATGAGATTGGCATTGGCTTGCTAAATCTGTGGTCAGGGAAAAGAAAGAAAGATAAAAAGGCAAGAAAGGGAGAGAGAGAGCAAAAAGTGCAAGGACACCTCCCGGGCTCTGGTACTCTTTTTCTCTCTCCCTGGAGGGCAGGCACACCACTGCAAATGACTCCTCTTCCAAAGTATTATTTATAGTTTTTTGGTGTGCCTGCCTAGTGCTTCTTCTAGGAAAGTTTTGGAACTGATTTTGGGGGAGCTTAGGGTATCTCTGGAGTCCAAGTTATCGTTCTGCCCCTGCTCCCTTTACTGGCAAGACTGCAGCATGATGTCTCTGGGCAGCAAAAGCCCCTGGGCTGCTTGCTAGACTGAGATAAGGCTGAAGGACACTGCTTCCCCTGCTGTGGAAAACACTTGGTTTAAGGCAGCCAAAAAGAACCAATCTCCTACAGCCTTTGCTGTGCTAATTTAGACGAGAAATTTTGTTGTAAGAAAGGAATTTTACATCACTTGGTCCTAAAGCAGCAGTCTGTTCTGTACGTACACGAGTGTTACCAACGTGCTTAGCATCCTCCAGTATGGACAAAGTGTTGCATAGTGTGGTACTTTCCAGGCTTTGTACTTCCTACGTTGAAAAGGGTCTCAGCTGCTCTCCATGGCTGGGAAAGATGCAAAACATGCCCAGTCCACCTGGAGTTTGTATTTGCTAAGTTTGTTTTATTCATTTGTGTATAAATGGCAGGATGCCCACGTTCCACTGAAAAGCTTTGGAAATAATGTTGTCCCTCCAGAAACCAGTAAAGGTAGATCCAATTTAGGGAAATATTGTGTTAGCTGCTCATAGTAGAAAAGCAATTGCATTTTTTGTCTGTTTTCTTCAGACACTTAAGTTCTCAGGGCAATCCGAGTGAAGAGAACTTGATCGTATTCAGCTCTTCAGGAGTGGTTAAAAATCCTTTAAATCTGTAGATGATAGTGTAAGCACTACCAGTGTCTGAGGAATGAAAAGAGAAACTAACAAAAGCGACCTTCTGCCCTTGCTTTGCTCCAGAGTCTGGATCCATCTGATAATGTGTAGCCACCACAAAGCACAAACCTCGCAATCCAGACATTATTCATGGCATTTCCACTGCAATTTCAGCTTTACAGGTCAGGGAGAACCACAACATTTTGTACAGCACAGCTGTGCCAGCATCAACTCTGTCTTTCAGTTAAGAGCTAGCCCCCTACCTCTTCACAGCAGGGCAATGCTGCAAGGGGCGGCGGCAGTACCAGCGCAGGGAAGCTGTGGGGTGAACCTCTGATTTATTCCTCAGAGGAAGAGTGCTGCCTTGCCTGGTTGCTCAACCGCAGGATGGATAGGATGCTTATTGCCATAAACAAAGCACTTTAGCCCTGCGCATGCCATCTTCTCCTGTTTCTCCACCTTACCATTCCATGTTTGTTGATTCTATCCAGATTTGTCTTGTTCCCAGCACCAGAATGACTCTGGAAAAGAATAAGTAAGGGCATAATTAGTAAGACTTACCATTGGGTTTTTAGAGACAGTTTTGGACGAAAGTTTCAAATACGATAAATATAAAAATGTATATGTTTTATTTGTGCTTAACAATGACTTTCCTTTTTAGCTATTTTCTGTACCTGTCACCTACATTCTTCTGGCATGTCCTAGCTGCAAAAACTGGAGATTCAGATATTTCCTAGGGCTTCCAGATGGCTCCCCAAGTTTTATATGACACTACCTACCCCCTGTGACATTTCTTTCTAGTTAAGATTTGAGTACAAATGGAAATATTCCAGATGGCTTTAGCAGGAGCCAAGTGCCTTCAGTACTTCAGAGCTGCCTAGACAGCCCACTAACTAATTGTCCCTTCTCAGTCTGTTCATGCTAAATTCCTCAGACTTCTTTTGGGGTTACAAAAATATTCAACTGTGATATACAATATCAGTAAATTGTACCTTTTTCAGTGACAGCCCTATCTCCAGTTTCTTTAAAAGGCTAAATATAACCCATTAAATAATAGCATGAATAACAAAACTAGCAAGAGGTTTGCTTTGCCCAAACATGTCTGGCAATTTACTCCTTCACCCCTCAAAAACCCTGTGGTTCTTGTATGGCATGGTGTACCTTGCAGTTTTATAAGCATTATAGATAGTGCTCATGTAAACCATGGTATATTTCCAGGATTTCCAAGTCTGGCTTCTCATAGGGAATAATGATGTAATCTGAATATCATTAATTATTGGAAAAGCAAATCTGGAGATATGAATTTAGAATGATTTACATTGAGGGCTGTCTAAGATTTTGAAAGTTTAATTCTCTTTACTTTTGCTCTTGCAGCACTGTCTCCTATCTCTTTTCATGTGCTTTTTAGTGGAATTCTTAAGTATGAACATAATTAAATGAGTGTAATGGTCTGCAAAATTCTAAAACTAACATCTTCCTGGCAAAAGAAAAAAAAAAAAGAAGCTAATTCCTAAGCAAGGGAAGAAACCGAATGCTTCAAATCCTTTGTTCTGCGCTGCTACCTAAGGAGTGCAGAGTGGCTTGCCTCATTAGTCTTCAAAGCATGACACAGAATATAGGAGATAAAAATATCAGCAAGACAAGCTTTGCTAATGACATGTTTTTCAAGTTTACAAAACAGTTTTGTACTCTACAAGAGTTTTAATCAAGAGAGAGTACCAAGGTTCATGCAACTTGAAATTAGCATTCAATTTGTCTGTTGTGAGCAAAAGACCTCTGTCTAGTCAGGGCTTTAAAAATTGTCAACCCACAGAACAACAGAGAAAGGAGAGAAAACTCTTATCGGGATTAGACCTGAAAGTGCATAAGTCAGAAAGCACTGCTGAAATATAAGAAGATGGAAATCAAAGTCCCTTAAAACCTTTTAGGTGAATTTGACATATGACTTTTTTACCCTAAATAAAAAGGCTAACGTAATTACATCTATGGTATTTGAATGCATGCTGTTAGATATAAAACATTCATTATCTGCTTTTGTTAAAGATATTATGAGTATTTTGTTAATTAGACATATTATTACATGAAGCTGATTATAGCACTTCATATTCCTGGAGAAAAATATTGAGAGGGTCACGAGAAGCTATACACTTGCTGGGAAAAGACAATGAACATGGGATGAAGCTGAAGGTAAGAAAAAATTAAGCTGCTGAAAAAGAGTCAAGAAAATCACGTTTGCTAGTTCATGCTGACTTGTAGAGCAATATAATCTGTGATTCCGAAGTTTCCTGTTCCCTGTGCAGAGTTCTGTACCAGTATACCTCTATTCCCTCTACTGTAGCTGGATTTCCAGGTGAGAAGTGAATGCTGTTAGCTGCTATTCTATTGCCTTTTTGTGCAGCTCAAGTGGCAGATCTCTGTGTGGTTGATCAAAAATTTCCAGCTCCAGTGATCACCTTCCAACCTTCCTAAGTATCCATACAATTCCACTTGAAAGACCTTCTGTTTTTTAACTTGCTGTTTCGTTGTTTCAGGTCATTATACTGATATTCATATTAAAAAAGGGATGTTAAAAACAGTATTAAGCTGGCAAAATCTCCTACTAACCCAAAGCTAAGAAGTGTTGAGAAATAAGACACAGTGGCACTTATCACAGCTCACACTACATTACAAATACATAAGGCAGTAGTGGAACTTAAAAGCTGTTTCACATGAGTCTCAGCACAAGAAGATATAAATTCCCAAGGAAATGTTGCTAATGGTTCCTGAAGTTGTCAAGCACCCTAATTCTCCTACTGTCCTCTCGACTTGTACTGGTAGACCTTTTCCCAAACTTGGTGGCACAGCACCTTTTACTGTACCAGGGACTGTTATTGTAAAGTGCAAGAAAGGTTACTAAATAAATAAAGGGAATTTATGGCATTAATTGAAGAGAGTGTACCTGCACAGCTTTATGTAAAAACCTTGCAAGTGAACTAGACGTCTGAACTGTGCCTCTAACAATGGGAGCAGAGGGAAAAACAACTCTCGACCTGATTTTCTCTCCCTCTTCTGTTACCTTACAGCCATGCAGAAGCCAGGTAGACTGTGAGTGTGTGCAGACTAGCTGGGAAAGGCGTACTCATTTTAGGCAAATATTCTCAGATCTGACAACAGATACTGCCAGAAAATTTGCTTTTCTTATACAGGAACCAGGTGTGGCTTATGATACAGTGATAAAATCTTTGATTAGACAAAATGTGATGAAAGTTCTGCATCACTAGAATAAAGCTGAACAGTCTCTGCCTCTGAAACAACCTAGTTTGCTACCTAGGAGACAAGCCGAAGAGGAAAAGCTGTTACAGGAGGCAGCAGACGGTTTTCTTATCTTTATATCCTTTAGATGGCCTCATTACAGTAGTGTCTGGGTATATTGTTCTTCTTCCTGAAGACTCTCAGGAGGTAGGGAAGTGATATTTTACCCATTTTCAAGGAGAATTAAGGCATAGGGAATAAACATCATCTTTGGCATTGTAGGAGGCTGACCCCAGGTTGCTAATTATCTATCTATGGACCATCCCTCGGTTCTGTTTTTCTTCTTGTATGTGCAGCTCCATGTGTAGTTTTAAGCATCTGTAGGGAGGTTGCCTTATTTTATATGTATAACTACATTTATCTAAATTACAAGATTCTTCAGTAAAAAGAGTCAAAAGGGAGGAAACAGAAGAAAGAAGTATGTGCAAACTTATTTTGACTTCTCTGGACAAATGATTATGAAAGTCCAATTGTATAAAAGCAAAGTCCTTCTTCTTCTCCAGAGGCAGCATTATTCAAGTAGCAATGATACATGGTGAGAATTGTACTGGAATGTGCTGTGTTTCTAGTCACTCTTAACTCTAAATTGTATAACCCACTTTCCCATTTTTCTGCTAAGCACAAACTATTAAAGTCTTTGTGGACTTTGCTGTGCTGTCGTCACTAGAGTGCTCCACCACCACTGAGGAATATCGACCCCAACTCCCAGAAGTGCCCACTAGGATTCAGTACCTGATCATGTGAAATTTGAGGCTGATTTCTGATAGACTTAATCTCCTCTCCCCAACATCCATGCTATATCTTTGAGATCCCAAACAAGCAACCAGAAAATGAGGAACATGATTCATGGTTGTGTGTGTTTTAACCTATGTTACGTAAAGGACATATGAACCATTCAGAAGGGTGTGGTCTTTGAACAAGAGATTTGCTGTTCAAATCCCAAACTACAGTTCTGAAACCTCCTAATTCAATTGCCATCCAACATTTCAGTGCCAAAATGCCATGAGGAATTTATCACACTAGAGGCTCAAGGTCACTGTGGGTTGTACTTTTATTTATGCTTCAGATGTGATGAGGAGCAGTTTCTTACCTGACTTACTCCTGAACTGGCCTGGCATCTAGAAATTGCATTGTGGCAGTTAGATAATTTCTCTCAGTAACTGGTAATTGGTAGAACACCCTTTTTAGGAGCATGTCTGAAGAGTTACCTCAAAGCTAAGGAAAATGCCTGAGAAATTGAAGTCCAAAATTCCTTATCAGCCCAAGTGGTAGCAATTTCAAAGTAAATACTCCAATTTTTCATACCTACTGTATACAGGGTAGTGGTTCTTGGTGCCCCCTGGGACATGGGATGGTAGGAATATCTCTGAGGTTATAGGTTAGGCTTAATAGTTTCCAGACCCTTGTGTCATCTGAGCAGTCACGTCCATTATGAGTTGTTATTTCTTCCTTCCTTGAGTAAATGAGCAAACAAGGTCAAATGACCAAATGACCAAATGAGCAAACCTGATCTAATGGACGGTGTCCTTGCCTATGGCATGGGGGTTGGAACTAGGTGATATTTAAGTTTCCTTCCAATTCAAACCGTTCTATGATTCTATGATTCCAAGGTCAGATGACAGCAAGTCTCCAATTTCTTATGTATTCACCCACTCCCAAAAACTTGTGGATGTGAAGCTGACAAAAAGTAGGGGCAGAAACATAACTAGCCTAGAAATCCCGCCCATGTTTTGAGAAAAATTTTGAGCTCTGTCTTGGCCAGCTCTAATTTAATTAGAGGAGGATGTTGCTCCTGTTGTCTTTGGATAGCTTTTATAGCTGAGGTTGGGGTGAAGGAAGGTTAAAGCTGCAGCAGTGTAAATAATGTAACAGTATTTCATCTTGACTTAGGATCTTAAAAAATATTATTGGATGACCATCCTTCTGTGATAAGAATCTATTCAAACAGTACTATTTGTTGAAATAATTTTTGTCTATTTTCACTGGGTGTGCTTTCAGAAATAAGGATTTCAGAAACCTTTAATACGAAGCACACAAACATCACAGAGTCGAGCTGTTGTCTTTGGTATAATCCCAGATTTCATTTGTTTACACTTTATCATTAAAAAGAAAAAAACAAAGGGAAAATAAAATTCCATCCAGGAATGCATTCACTTATAATTCTATTCATAAATTCAAAACATTACTTCATATTAAATATTTAATGTGCATGAAGTGTGGCCACCGAGGGGTTTCAGTACCATTTTTATAAGTCTCCATTCATGGTAGAACTTTGAAACTGGTGGCAACTTGGACTGAGAGCCATTGTATTTCACAGCTAGTGCTGCTGGGGCTGGCAACTCTGCCCCAGTCCATGACTTTCATTGACAGCAAATGCCAGATTTCCCTAGTCTGACCCAACTCTGGGCTTTGTTATTAGCTACAAATCAAAGTTGAGAGAGTGAATGTGAATGTTTCTCCCTAAGCTAAATAAATATTGAACAATTTGAAACTTGTTGAGTGAGTCAGCCAATGAGCCAGCAAAGCAGCTAGCAGTGAAAGTGCAAGCCTATGGCTCATAGAAGTGATTTAGAATCTGAAATCCACAGCCTGTTTCCTTTATGAAAGTTTGCAGATCTCATGAAAACAACACGATTGCCCAGGCTAACAAGAAGCCTTCTCCTTTGTCACATAAACACTCCTCTGTGTGAAATGAACCTTGCACTTAATGCCATGATACTGGCCTGTGTCAGTTGGCTTTATTCTCTGCTTTATTCTCTCTTTGCGGCAGCTAGCAAGACTTGCTAGCATCTTCCATTATATTTTTGAGTTTTATGGGGGAAGGAGGGAATTCTGAGAAAATTCAGAGAAATTAAAGGATGTATCTCTTGATCATTTCTCTAGAACAACACTCTCCAGTGTTGATTGAAGATTACCCTTCATTTGGGAGAATGTGTTTTGCACCAGCTAATGGTGCTGTTGGGCTCACCATTGGACTTGATGATCTTAGAGGTCTTTTCCAACCTCTATATTTCTATGATCCTGTTGATCCACAGAGAGCTTATCTATAGCTAGAAGAATTTTACACAAGCTTCATTTCATTATATTTTTTCTATGAGATAAGAATATCTAGGCTTGAGTGAAATAATCATGGTGACACCAGCTAACACAGTTCATGATGGCTGATTTCTATTCAGTATGAAATCCCAACAGGAAAACAAAACAAAGAAAAGAGGACTGTGTAGTCAATGTTTTGGTTTGGGGTTTGGGTTTTTTTTCACTCTTTGAAAACTGTGTTTAGACTATAATGTGTCCTCTTAGCAGTGCTCAGCTAGTGTCAAATGCATCTTAATAAATTCTAATTTTATACATTGACAATACCTGGGTATAGCAGTTAAATAATGAAAACCATGAAAATTTAGGATCAATATTTTTTTAAAGGGATTTTTAAACAGAAGGATACTTGTCCTAGGGTGTAATTTATTGTATCTCACACTGTTTGGACTTTTTTAGTTTAAAATTGCAACTTCAGGCATGATGGAAAAAGTCTTCAACCAAAAACAGAGTTCAGAAGTGCTCACCCATATTGAGCCAAAATAGTCTATAATAAATCACTGTCTAAGAGGAAAACCTCAAACCTAAAAATATTTTAGGTGGGCAATGTGTATGTGTAGGCAGGTGTCGGGGGCAGGAGAGGAAATATCTCTCTGTTTCTGTTTTTCTTCTTTTTCTGATAGATTTTTTATGCTGAATTTTTGACAAATATTTTCTGAATCTTTTCACAGAAATATAGTCCTCAATGAGGAGATACGTCAGTGAACAATCTAAAGATAATCAATATCGAGTAGCCAGGGAAGCTTGCATTACATACCCAGCTGCTTCATTAATAGCTTTTTATACTTAGATTGTGATTCCTGTCTTTGGAAGCTCATGTGGCTGTTGAGCCAATGCCTCTGGCACCAGTGATGGTCTGCTTTGTTTTCTATGGTAATGTTTTAAGTTTGTCATAAGTAGCAGATGGCCCATACACATCACTGGTGCTGCTGAAGCTTACGAAGGGGAAATTGGTTCATATATGGGACTGTCAGGGCAGTTGTATGGGACCAGCTCAGTAACAGTAAAAGGTTTTGGGGTTTCACCCTCTCTGGAGAAAGTATAAGAAGTCTCCCCAAAAGGAGCTGGTTATGAGCTAAAAGTACAGTTGGGATCAGGAGCTCAGAGGTGAAATGCTTATCCTTCTCTCTTTGCTCTTCTGCACACTATCAAAATGCTGCCTGACCAGGTGTTGCCTAGAGTTCTATAATTAATTTGGGAGCAATTCTTATTGTCAGGGTGACTGAATACTGGAGCAGGTTGCCCAGAAAAGTTGTGGAGTCTCCATCCTTGGAGATATTCAAAACCTCACTGGACAAGACCCTGAGCAACATGCTGTAGCTGACCCTGAGCATGGAGACTAGACAATTTTCAGAGGTCCTGGCCGATTTCTGTTGCTCTGTGTTTCTATAAAGTACTGATGGCCCTAAATAGCAGTTCTTCTTACACTAGCTTCAAGACCATTGAATTATTCCTCCATTCAGCAGGGTAGTGGGCCCATTTCAAGGCCTTGTTGTCTCAGTATAGCCTGTGTAAACAAAAGTGTCCCAAGATACATATTAAATACCATGCCTTCAATCCTTGCTAAAGCTGAAGTTCCATGGATTTTATTTTAATAGAAAATTAATTCCATGGATTTTATTTTAATAGAAAATTAATTAATAGAAAATTCTATTGGTGGAGTTCGCAGAGTATCATCATCAGGACCCAGTCATGACAATGTTCAAATACAGAGACAAAAAGACCTACCCACCTCTCAAAAAGTGCAGCTCAAGCATAAAACAGAACAATAGATGAGAAATCTATGGGGAAAATATGCAGATATTAATAAACAACATCGGGAAACTAACCATTGTCAAGTTTTTGTAAGAATTTTGGGAATTTAGCGAAGATTTCCTGAGCATGAGAGGAAAGAGATCACCATGAAAGAAAGTACAGTAGTTTTTGTCTGAAGTGAGGGTTGGTGGCCAGGAGATGGCCTGATAATTTACCTTTGCAGATGTGAATGATTGGATGAGTGCATGAGAAGGTTAGCGCAAGAGTAAGACAAATACCAAGGGCAAAGAAGAAAACAGAATTGGATACAGAATTAGTATGAAATTAATGTAAAACATGGGTTTATACAACAGGGAGGGAAATATATAGATAAAGAGGAAGATGTTGGTAGCCTAATCTAGTGGGAGATGTCCCTGCCCAACGCAGGGGAGGTAGAATTAGATTATCTTTAAAGTCTCTTCCAACCCAAACCATTCTATGATTCTATGATATTCAAGGAGAGGTCATAGTGACCAGAAATGGGAGATTGAGACAGCTGTAAAAAGAAGAAAGAGAAAACAGATGTAGAAAAAAATTTCTTCTTCAGTTTAAAAACTCATGTGGTAGTCATGCTCCCAGAAGCATCCTTCTGGCAGCTAAAGAGACTGTCCCAGCTTGCCAGATGTGAGAGTGTGCAGCCACATCCCTGTGTGTTGTGCAGAGCTCCTGTGTTGGGAAAGGGAGAGCTGGTTGAGCCAGGAGCACGTCATGTCTGACCCCGCAGGCACGTGTCGTATGGCTTTGGGTCTTTGTCTTTTCAGGGAAAATTAGGGCAAATATTTTACTAGCTAAATGTCATAGTAGTTCAGTTATTTTCCCTCTTACATTGTTAACGCTTTGGCTAGAAAATATCCCTTATCTACGTCACTTAGCCAGCAGATGTGCAAGAGATCAAGCATACGGGAAGGACACTTGAGATGAATGTGAGCAAACATCAGACATCTTGGGTTTGTTCATGTTAATAGATGGGCTGTTAAAAAAGAGCCAAGGAAATGCACTATCCATATGTGTGAAATACGTAAAACATTGCTGTTGACCATATTTTTGTTAGTATTGTCTTGCTGCCTCAAATAATAGAATTCCTGAGACATTAGTGCTGAGATAAATGAGGTCATTGTACGAACTGGTCTGTATGGCTGCAATTTTCCGAAGTTATCACAGGATAACTTCGTGTTCTATGTGTTCTATGATGCTCTGTTTGTTGCTGTCTTCATTGTACAGCTGAAGCATTTGATTTACCCCAGGACATGTGAGGAACCGGGCAACTGAGGAGAGACACAACTCCTTTCTGCTTTCCTATCTGACCTCTGATGCTGGGTTTACATGTTGCTTCAACTGCAGCAACAGGCTTTGAAACCCGATGCTAGAGGCATCTGAATTGTTACCGCTTTAATAGTTCTCTTTGCTTTCCTTCTCATGTCCTCATTTCATTACCATTTTCCAGTAAGAGCTGTGGCACTTGCTGGTTCTTGCACATGGTGGTGAGCATGTGGATCAATTTTATTTGGTTTTGAAGTGATTACATCTTGCCACCATCCTTTTCGCTCTGGGACGTTGTCTCTTCCAGTGCTCCCCAGGCAACACGTGTGATGGAAGTGCTGTGGGTTTATGTCTTCACAGTGTCTGTGATGTGTTCCGATTAAAGAATTAAGGCTACTGCACAAGGCCGTTATGGCAACTGCAGAGGAGCTGTGGGTGACTCTGTGGAGATGCAGCCCCTAATCTTCTCAAGGAAGCTGGTCTGTGGTATCCTCACTCCTTGATCGGGAAATACTTGAACACAAGCAGGAGTGTAAGGCGACCGCACTCACAGGAGGAACCTGCAGCTGCTCACCAGCCTGGGGATTTGGGGTCGGCCCCCCTGCAATACCCTTCTTGAGCAGCCTCTAGTGCTGTGGCATCAGGCTTGTGGGGCCACATCCTGGGCTGTCCTGGTAACCAAGTGAGGACACGGTGAGATGAGGGCACCTCTGTTGCCCTCACCTACAAATGCATCTGCAATGGCTGCAAAATCCCGATTCCACCAGGCAGAGCCTCATGAAACTATCCTTTTGACTTTCCTTCCTTCCTGCCGTGTCTCACCAAGCTTAGCAGAGCCTGCAGCACTGCCCCTCAAAGCCTCTGAAACTCCACTTTTCCACAAAAAATCTTCTGCTGGAATATTACGCTATTGGTCTCCAGAGGAAACTTATGACTTTTATTTAAAAAAGACTTCTAGAACTTTTCTATGAGACTTTAAAGAAACCACAGACTACAAAACCCCAACCTAAGAGGAACTAATTAAAAAAAGTTAGAAATTGCTAGCTCCAGCACAACACTGGAGAAGATGAAGAAGGTCAGTTCACTGAAACCAGAGTCAGCATGATGTTCTCCAGGCCTGTGGAGTCTAATGGGATTTATTTCTCACTCTTAACAATTAGAGAAGAAGATCAGCAAGCAAGGGAAATACACTGATTTCTCTTAGTTTAGGCTTAATTGAAACATCTCCCATTCTTGCTGTTTCATGTTTTGTTGTGATTTAAAAGTCCTTCAAATTAGTCTCTGTGTCTGTGTGGGCATTAATGTTTTGAATAATCTTGTACACTTTTACAACATCCATTGAAGATGTCAATTTTAACACTCATTCTTCTTAAAAGACTAAGTTATTGCAGTTGAAAAAGTCTTAATGGGGAAATTAAAGCTGAATATTTTAGATTCTCACGAGGATGTGGGTTACAATAGACTTCTGCTTTATTGTGCACTAATTCTCCATTACAAGTATTTTGATTCTTCTAACACTTTGTATGCTAGCAAGCACCTGCATGAGTAGCACCTTTGTGTTACGGAGAAGTATTTGTGCAGGGATGAGTTTGAAGTTCTGGATAATATTTTTCCATGGTGGCATTTGGCTTGATTATCTTCATCAATTATGAAATACTTTTAAGACCATCTCAAGAATGATGGATTTCCCTAGGGGACTTACTCTACTCCAGGTGCTAAGCACCTGTCTCCAGACTCAATGCCTTCTTCCTCAACCCCTGTCCCGCCCCAAGTAGTCATTTATTTTTAATTGCACGTGGTTTACGTTCTTTTGGGTTTAAGCCACATCCCATTTTCTCCCATAGTATAGAAAGGGAAGCAGAGAGAGGTAATACTTATGAGTTATACCATAGACTAAACTCAAGAAAGGATCCCATCACTGCACTAGAGTACAGCAGAGGAAACTACAGGGCAGGACAGCAAAGTGGAGAAGTAATACATGCCATAGAAGAACAAATCTCAGGAGGGTCAGAAGGGTGTCTTCTCTCCTGTATTCAGTGGTCTGACTGCCACAATGAGGAGATACTGATGCCTAGGAGTTCTGGACTATGGATGACTTTCTTAATTCACTGGCCAGCAAGGTCTCACAGAAAGCTGGATGTCTGAGAGATACTAAATTCCTACAGATTTTATAGAAACTGGTCCATGGTTAGTGAAGAATGGTCCCCATTGCAGTGTCATTTAATGTAAATGCTGCTGAGTGAACTCAACACTTATCCTCTTCATTTGGCCTCCTCCTGGCAGTTAAAAGCATGTGCTTTCAATCCAGTGTCTGCTCATGCTGTCCCTTACCCCTCTGCAAGTTGTAGGACTTACAAAGTAAATAGAAAATGCTTAAGGGAATATACAAATAGATATTGGAGTACTGAGAGAGAAGAAGCATATGTAAGAAAAACTAGAGGTATGAGAAGATGAAGTTGGGGCAAAGAACAGAGGGACAAGGAGTGCATTGGGGATGTGCAGAGAACAAGAGCTCTGCTAGAGTCAGCTTCCAAACTTCTGCTGATCACTTTGAATATAAGGGGGGGGGGGGAAGAAATGTTAGCTTTATATATTTAATGGCTATAAAAAAACAATTGGTGCTTCCAAAAATACTGCTTTTTGGAAGATTGAGTAATAAGCCTAAAACTTTTGCAATAATAAGAATCTTTCCAGTATATTCAACTGACTTAGATTTGTTAGATTTTTAACATCATTTCTTCAATGCTATGTTAGAGGTCCCTGCCCTTCGGAGCTCATGACCTAAAAGATAGATGTTGAGCTAAAACAGAATGAGAGAGTTATAGAAAACAAATAATATGGATTACTTTTTTGTTTGATTTTTTGCCGAGTATGTAAAATTGATATTCTCTGGCTGTAAGCTGCTTGGAACGGTAAGTGTCAACGATAAGAAGATGTAAGCTCATTGAGCTCCAAACTCTACTACTCTCACAGATTAAAGTTCCTCCGCCATTTAAAAATGAGTGTACATGTTACCATGTATATTCCTAAAACCAGTTAAAGACTAGAGTACTTAGGACCTTTGCCTTTTCTTTGTGTTGTCTGCAAACAGCACAAAAAAAGTTAAATGAGGCTTTTGGGTTTTCACCAGTTTTAAAGGTCACTATTGTATCGTATATTCTTTCGATGAATCATGAAATTCACTGTAACTGTCTCTTTCTTGCTCTGTGTTTTCCAAAGTATTGCTGAACCTGAGCCACATCACTCAATTCCCTAAACCAATATAACTGTGTTTTGGCTGTATATTCTTCTCCATAGCAGACTGATTTTTAATAGCTCTGCTCAACAAAATTTATCTTACCCATTTCAATTCTGTCTAGTCTAGAAGAGCTGTTTAATGGTAACAGAATGACACACAAGGTAATCATCTGCTGCCAAGCTGGAAATTTCAGAAGAGAGTATGGCTGTACTGAATTCTATTCTCTTACAGCTAATTACTGGTGTTTAGTTACTTATGGGGAAAAAGACATTGGGATTTTATGGGATTTGTGAGGCCAGTTGCTCAGCATATCTGAAAGTCAGAGCATATGTTTAGTACTTACAGATATTTAAAAACCTTCAGCCTGAGGACTCAGTGTAAAAGTGTTGGCTAACAGACATTCAGTCATGTAGGGATAGAAAGAATGCATTCTAACTATCTTTAATCTGTGCAAAAAACAATGGTGCTAAGAAGATTTCTATGTAATCCAGATAAATTTTGTTCTTGAAAAGCTGTCTGGAAGGACAGAAGATGAGACAGAGTTCACACTCATATTTCAGGATTAGATAACTGGTTCTGATTGAAAGGTCTGATGTTAAATTTACTTCCACAGTCTTTGACACGTAGCAGTTTTCAACTGATGGTGCACTTATAATGAAGCAAGGAGGTAAAAAACATGTATGGATATGTTGTTTTGGGGATACAAGTCCTCTATATTTGAATCCTTGGGTATTTGAAGTATTTGGGTATATTTCCCATGCATGCCTGTCTGGGACAAAGGCAATGAACCATGTTTCCAGTTCTCAAATTAAAGCATTCTGTGAAGAAAAAAAGCAAACAAATGAGAACTCTATTATGTACGTGGGTGCTGACAGCACCAAGACAGTCCTGGAGGTTTATCCAGTGTCAGAGGAATGGCCTAAACTTTTTAAAGGTCTGTAAATTCTGTAAAGGTAAAGACTTCTGGGATTTGGTGATACAAAAGTGGATGCTACGTCAATCCCTGATGACTGAGATATTTCCAACTATTTGCTTCTTTTCAAGTTTTCTCCATGCACCAGAAAAGTTGGCAGAGAGAATGAACTTATTCAAGCATGAATATGAAAGAGGTTTTATATTCCTCTTCCTCTTTCTCCACTATAAGTTCACTCCATGAACTTACATTTCAGACCACAAACACAGAAAGATTTTAAATATAGCACAGTCAAATCATCCAAAAGGTTAACTAAGTGTTCTTCATCCTATGTATTTCTAATCATAATGTTAAAATTTGATACTTTCGTCTCACAGGCTTTTGGGTAAGATGAAGCATTCAGGTGAAGTTCAGTATTTTCCATATCTTTCAATTATTTTTGAAGGAATTGCTATCCTAAATAGCAGTTACTGCTTCTGCCAGGTGATAAGGTAAGTATGGTTATACAAGACAATGACAACATGGTGAGTACTTTCAGGGGTGTGAGCTGCTCTCTGTCCCTTTCTCTCCCAAAAGAGTTAAGTAAACCTTTTTCAGTCAGTTCATACCAGGCCTGTGAAAACTGTGCCAAAACTTATATTTGGGCACATAAGCACGAGTTGAAAAACTTAACTTTAGGTTTTTATTCTGGCTTTCACTGATATTACTTAAATACCAGTCTGCTTCTCTTGGACTGAATTGTTGAAATGCACAATTATCAGCACACATTGTTAAAGTCATCATAAAGTAACAAACAGAACAAAGCTGTACCGTGTAGTGCCTAGGAGAGAAATCTGATCTTTTTTTCATAAAAGGAGCTTACAGAGAGGAAACCTGCAAGAAAGTTTTCCATACTTCACTATACGAAGGAAAGAAATCAAAAATCATAAGATGGGTAATGAAAAGATGGGATAAAAGGCTAACCAGCTCACATTAGTCGTCCTTTCTGGAAGGTGTGAATTTACAGAGTAAAAGTGGCTCTCTATTACAAAACTGCCCCAGACTTATTGAATAAAAAATACAGTGAAGTAGATATGGAAGTATTTACAAATGACAAAGCTTGGAAATCAGATTTAGGATCTCAAAAATATATTAATCCAAACAAGATGTTTGTGGTTCAGGTAATTTTGCCAGTGGGAATGGAAAATCCTTTATCTTAAAAAATGATGATTTAGAAAGTTCTTGAGCTCCAAAACAACCAAATTAATGAATATTATATGGCTTTCTTGAAAGACAAATTTTTTATTTCTAATTAATGAATTAAAAAATGTTTAGGTACACTTACTTACAACTCTTGCAATTAGTCTTGTTCTGTAGCTAACATCTACAATGGAATTAGAATAGGTCCATTCTGTCACATCTTCATTTTTAGGAGAAAAGATACTTGATCTGAACCAGACATCCAGATTAAAAACTAACTTTATTTAGCTACGTGCCAAGCTCACTGTGTACTGTCTATAAAAGAAGCTAGGTAATAAGTGCTGTAGAATTTGATAAAGTACTGGTTATCAAATAAGCAGTGGAAAGGTATAATCCCAAATGTGAAAAAATTTGAAAAATTCAGGGCAAAAAGATATATGTGAACAGTTTAATATAAAAATATCCTCAAGATAAATACTAAATGAAATGTGCAGATCAAATTTGGGATGCAGAAATTGTTTCCTTTCATTTTGCAATAACAAGGTAGGGTATAAAGAATCTTTTTTTCCCCTTCCAGCTAATCTGCTGCTCTGCACTAGTTCAGTGAGATAAATAAGCAAATGCCCCATTTTGAACACTTAAGTAGATTCTGTTTCAGAGAGACTATTCTGCTGAGAAGGTTAAGCAAGAGCCAAATGACATGCTGAACTGGTCCTTTTAGGCTCGCTGCCAGCCCTTTGGGGTCACTGGAAATGTAAACCCATACCCTTTTCCTCCTAGGAGCTTGAAATGAGATTTAGGTAAGCTTTAAGCTCATAAATTCAAACTTGTAGTGCAAAGGATTCTTGTGAAGCAACAGCTTTGTCTGGGGAGTAGCTAACCTTTGTGATCGTTTCTGTTTCTTCCACAAGGCTTTCCCTGACGCCCTAGATTTGCAGATATGGGTATGCCTACTCAGGTGACGCCTGGGCAGGTAGTTTCCACTCAAATGCCAGCTGGATCCAAGACCAGGGACGGTCTGTAGCTTAATCTCCCAGAGGGTCTGGCACCATAGAAGTGCTCACCACTCGCTTACCAGACCTGATCCCTGCCAAAAAGCAAAAAAAATCTGTTTTCTTTAAGAAACGCGGAAGTAGTAATCCTTGTTTATCTTAGAGTTTATAGCTGGGAAATAGTCGGTCTCCTACCCACCTGAGAGCAAAAAGCAAGCCCACGTCCTTTGACTTGCCCAGAAGCTCAATCTATGGGTTCTGCTGAATGCTACAGGCAATGTGAATGGGAGCATTGGCAGCAAAGCTGAGTTGCAGAGCAGAGAAAGGCACGAGGACATGGGAGGAGAAGTCCTCCCTGCCACGTCCCTGCTACATGGACACCTCACGGTACGAAGCTGCTGAGTACAAGGCAAATTGTCTATGTGTGCTATAGAATGCTTCTAATCTGAACTTTATCATGAAATTTGTTTGGCTGATTTGTTAGAGACCCACCAAAATTGTTCGTGTTACTCCTGTAGACTACTTCACTTGGGGTCCTGCTGGGAGCTCGAGGAGCCACACGGTGCACTCAGGTGCCATGTTTCACATTCAGCTGCCAAGATCAGGGAAGTAGAGAGCAAAAGTGCAGATACAACCAAGATTTCTGTTTGCTGGGTTTTGCTGGAGAATTTTTCCATTATTTATTCCTAAAATTGTCTGGTATAATTGAAGTGGATTTTTTTGGAGAGGGTATGACAGAAGTATGTTTTGGAGCAATAAATCCTCGTGGCCAAAACTAACCCCTTCAAGGAAAGGATTATTTCTTCTTTCAAACACTGCTCCTTCACCTTCCATATCCTTCTGCCAAAAAAAATTTTGGAAACAGTATCCCATCTGACCACACGTGTGGTACAAGCAATTTTGGATCTCAGCTGGCATCAGACCAGGAGGCTGGGAGATGTGCAAATTAGATTTGTAGCCTTGATGTTCTGTACACGCTAATGCTTCTGGGTGGTTCCTGGTGGCACATTGTGTTTGATTGCTCCCCATCAGCACTCCGGTTGCCCACAGAGGAGGGGGTGAAAGTTGCTGGGACCTTCCAGGGGAATGGGGCCAGTTGCTGCCCACAGCCAATAGCCCTGGAGGTGGCTGCAGAGAAGCCAGTAGAGGAGCTGGAGAGACACCATGTCGAACAGGACACCCTCTGCTCTGGGGCTGCAGGAGAAACCAGCAGCCGGCACATAGCCAGCATCAACAGAGGTGGGAGGGGAGGCATCCCGGGGAGCTGAGGGGAACAGGCACAATATGATCCCAAGCAGAAAGCTTTAGAGTTGGCCGAAACTGATCCAGAAAGCAAGGGCGGAATAGAGATTGGGCGGAAGAGAGATTTGTTTATAAACCCTTTTACTTCTGTTCCATCTCACCCAGTCACTTTGAGTGCTTCTCTATTTATGAAGTATTTATATACTAATAAGATTTGTCTTTTTGAGTTTAGAAACCTTTTGATCTTTCTGGAAAGTTACTATCTTGAAAAGTAAATCCATTTGAAAGTGCTGGCTGGGCCCCATCACATTCCACTATCCCAAATTTTCAAATAATTTAATTTGAATGCTAATATTAAAACTTTGAATTTTGAACATATTTATGTAGGAAATATTTATATTATTTTGGCACTAGGTTTGATGTTTCTTTTTATAGCATTCAGAAAGAAAATAAATCCCTTTTTTTTTAAGCAACTGGACATAACGTATAGGCTCTGATTGCTCTCAGTTTTCTTGGTCATCAGTATTTTGGAAATGCTAAGAGGTCCTAAGACTAGAGGTGAGAGAAGATACTGACTGTTCAAAGTATTTGTGCTTAGATTGCTGGTGGAACATGTCGATCAGGATTTCCCCATGATAATGCCTGACACCAGTTCTAAGGAGAAAAAGAAATGTTGCTGCTATGTGTTTCAGATAACTTTGGGCAACTAAGGAGCCTGAAAGTTAGCCCTGACTCTTTATTTAAGAAAGCTTGACATATTTCCTATTCCTGCAAAGCAACTTGTTTTCTTGACAGTCTCCAAGACAGAAATTATGCAACATCTCTGTAGGCTTGGTTACCACAAACCCAGCAACTGGGTGGCATTTAGCATCAACT
Organism: Cuculus canorus; assembly: GCF_017976375.1. Taxonomy (NCBI): domain Eukaryota; kingdom Metazoa; phylum Chordata; class Aves; order Cuculiformes; family Cuculidae; genus Cuculus; species Cuculus canorus. Next base: position 15,650,472 of record NC_071403.1, read on the forward strand.
ACATTTGTTGTTATTACAGCATCACTATAAAACCTGTGAGAGCTGGTCTGGGATGGGGGGGCATCAGTCAGATGCTGTACAGAAAGTGAACAAAGAGATGGTCCTAGTACCAAACATGTCGATACCTTCAGAAAACATTAGAAAGCTTTGAAATATCTGGACCAAAAGGTGGCTTGTGTCGGAGATCATCACACTGTGCCTGTAGCTGACACGGCCACAGCTGTTTTGATCTTCAGCTGCCAGAAGGGCAGAAGGGCGAGGACACCATTTCCTGTATTCTGAGTCTGAAAAAAAAAGAGCAACAATGATTAGTTACCTGGCTTCAAACCAAGGTGAATGCTTAATGAGAAACCTAATGCACACTCTGAAATGAACATTTGTGTTACTTAAAGAGAGCAAGAAGTTATCAAAGACAAAGGAAGACCTAATGAACTATTTTGGGCTGAACCAGCCCTGTTGCTTCTGCAACAGCATCTTAGTTTTAAAAAATAGCTGTTAAGAATAGAGACAAACACCACTGTTGGGATCAGCTAGAATACTGCAGTTTTTCCTTTTTTTTTTTTGAAGGAATATCTGGCTAGATACCAGAGGCTCCCCAAGGACAGGCAACTTGGTAGAGATTTGTTGTTTCTCTTTGTTTCTTACATCTGCTCTGTTCTGTTTTTGACTTGGTTCAGTGTTTCCTACCTGGGAAAGCTTGAAGGCAGCTGTTGCAGTTGATTAATCTCACCTTCTATAAATTGGCAGGCTGTTGTCTCTCCTCACCCGTTGTTAGGAGCTGAAGTATATCAAGGTCCTATGATCTTGGAGAACCAGGAGTCCTAAAAGGACAGCTTTACTCTTCTCCCTACGTTACCACAGAGAAACATTTTCCCCACTGGAATTAAGCAGTATTTTCTTAGATTCTTTCATATTTGTTCCTTTTGTGGGCATGACAAAAATAAGAATTTTTTAAGGCATAGATAAAGCTTCTGTTGGCTTTGGAGAAAAGAAGCACGTGTTCTGCCAGAATCACCAAGAACCAAATTTATAAAAGTATTTAGCTGTTTAAATGTAGCTATGATTCTTAAGCACAATCTGCTTTTTCTGTTGAAAAGTCATATCTTTCAAACTCCTAACCTTCTTGTGTTCCTGCACTCCACTTTGCACAGTCAAGTACCATAACCACACGAATTCTACAGAATCATTTCTCATGCTAGCAGAAACACAATAAAAATACCCACACAGAAGAGGTGAAATACAGTAATGATGACTAGTTTAAGCAGATGGGGCCAAACTCGCGTCTGTTTTCATGGAAGACAATCAAAAGTAGAATTACATCAGGATAATTCAGGTGCACACAGCTTTCAAGAATTTCCTTTAATAAAAAGTTACTTAAGCAAATTTACAGCAGCTGCCAATTGGAGCTAAAGAGAAGAAGAAAATATAGTGTACTGGAGAAACATTAAGTGCATAGCTTGGTGGCACATAAAAACAATATGTTAAAATGTTTCCTTATCATCATCACATTAAAGCCACCTATAATCACATCAATCCTCTGCCCAGAGAATTTCTGATAAGATTAAAACAGAGCTGCTGAGAAGTGTGAGAAATCTAAAGCTATTTGAATAAGAGTCTGAAACAGCTCTTAGGGACTCTGTTCTCTCTAACTTTTATTTGGAGTGTGAGTGGTAGGCAATGAATTGCCAGAAGTCCCAACTCTTCCACAAAGCACTGTTTCTGATCTTCAAAACCAGAAACAAAATCAATCTTGGTCTTATGTCCAGAGACAAGAGAGGAACAGTGTTGGAAACCAGGATTTAGAAGGTTACTGAAAAGACCTATCAGAGTCATGAAGGGTGGAGAACAGTGTAAAACTTCAAAAGAAAAAAATATTTGGTCCTGGAGTAGCGATGTCAAAATCCATTCAAACTGGCAGATCCAGAGAGTTTTTTGGGATTCCTAGTTTAGGTATGCATCCCCATAGCAGACTTAGGCTTATGCATGCACTGGTCTTATCTCTTTTTACATCTTTGTGCCGGGGGAAAACAAAGGACTTCAGGGCAGTGCCAAGATTCAGCAAAGTCTCTGCCCTAGTTGAGGATGGACCCACTGTCCAATGCAACAGTGACTTGTTGCTCAACCCATGAGAATTATCTCTAAATCTCTTTTTCAAATATTTAGGGGATTTAATCTTGGGTATAAGCGCTCTGAAGATCCAGGCATACACCACTGCATAGACTGTGCTTGAATCTCATCAGTCTCAGCCTTACTACGCAACGGTGGTGACTAGAAGTATGTAAAAAATCTGCCATCATCATGTAATGACAGCAAGTAATGAGGTCACATATATATCTGCAGTTACATTGGAGTTCCATAGTCTATCACCTGTTGCCATTCTTTCTGCCAAAGTGTACTGTTTAGATGCTCTACCATTCCATATAGCTATGGAGGCATTTCCTATTAGAAATAAGCTTTAATTAGAGCTCTGACAGCTCTAATGTTAGTTCTGCTACTAACTATAATACATTATTTTCTCTTAAGTTCTATTTTTTACTTATTAATTTCCTTTCCTCAGGTATATTAAATACATGCTTAAAAGTCTGTCTTATTAGACTACCATTGAAATACTTTTTTTATTCATCTCATAATCGCAGACGGAGAACATGAAGTAGCACAGCCATGTCGTGGAATTTCCCTCCTTGGAGATATTTAAAAGCCACCTCAACACTGTCCTGTTCAACCTGCTCTAGGTGGCCCTGCTTGAGCAGGGGGATTTGGACCAGATGACCTCCAGAGGTTCCGTCCAGTCTCGACCATTCTACGATTCCATTCTGAAATTCATATGCCCTTTAGGCTTTATCTTTAGGAATAATTTGGTATGTCTTCGTGACACTTATTTGTTAATGGCACCAGTGGGACAGAAAACAGTTGATTTTCAGCAAGAGGAGAGTTAAATTCTACAGGTGCGTTGCTTTCTGTTTTCTGTGCCTAGTTCTTGTTTAGCTAGTGTATGAGTACGATGTGTTCAGCATGAATTTCAGTGAAGTACTGAAGAATTTTATTTCAGAAAACCTTTTCCAAATGCACTTATTTGCCTAAGCATCTAATTTATTCTGATATACTTTATCAGTCTTCTTTTTCTTTTTACATAATGACCAGTCTAAAGCATTCCATGGCTTTTCTCAACAGACTAAAATGTGCCAGTGCTCCCTAAACTTTATATATCACCTATATTTTTCTTGGTTTTGTTTGTGTGAGGGGGTTTCTTTGCTTTTAAAATGTAAGCTATTGTTTTTGTCAATATGTTCTTCCAGTGTTATGCATGGACTTTTAAGAGGATAATGTAATTCAACATTAACTTATTTTGTCTTCCATACTACCTCCAAGTGGAAAAATAAATGACACTTACTTTTCTTGGTTTAACATAACTTATGATTGTAAAAATTCAGTTTCACAATTATGTGTGTGTATAAATATTGTTACGTATGTATCATACTGATACATATCGGTACATATTCATACTGATGTTTGTATGTGCTTATATGCACAAGGTTTTTACATGACTTCGGCACTTCATGTTGAGGCCAAAATGGCCTTTGGGTTTTTAGCATAGATGTAGGCATCACCTCCATTGTCGGCATATAAAACTGGTTGAGATAGATCAAACTGAGCAGCAGTGATAGAGGAGCCAACAAAGAGAGGTGCGCCATTGGATCTCATTGTCACAAACAAGGAAGGATATATTTCAGATGCGAAGGTCAAAGGCAGCCTTGGTTGCAGTGACCATGAGATGGTGGAATTGAAGTTCCTGAGAGAAGGGAGCATGGCAATAAGCGAGATCACAAGCCTGGACTTCAGGAGAGCAGACTTTGGCATCTTCAGGGTTCTTCCTGAAAGAGTGCCATGGCATAAGACCCTGGAGGAAAGAGAAGTTCAAGAAAGCTTGTTGATATTTGAGGGCCAATAAAATGATTAAGGGACATGAGTGTTTCTCCTATGAGGAAGAGCAGAGACTCTTTAGCCTAGAAAAGAGAAGGTTCAGGTGGCATCTCATCAGTGTGAAGGAAACATATGAAAATGATGAACCAAAGCTCTTTTAAGTGGTGCTCAGTGAGAAGACAAGAGGCAATGGGCACAAACTGAAATATAGGACGTTCTATCTGAACATCAGGAAGGACTTCTACTGTGAGGGTTACTGAGCACTTGCTCAGAGAGCTTGTGGAGTCTCCCTCCATACAAACATGGTCCTGGGCTCTAGGTGAGCCTTCTTAAGCAGGGAGGCTGGACAAGATGATCTCCAGAGGTCCCTTCTAACCTCAACCATTTGTTGATTCTGTGGTTCCATTAACCAGCCCTTGGTTGTTGTGTTTCACAAATTCTTGCTTAGTGGGGCTATATACCGGGAACACTTCACTGGGACGACATAGCAGAAACGCTTTGGTTCTTCCTGACCCCAGAGTCACAGTGCAAAGGCAGAACACTCACAAATTTCTAGGCTGAAAAGCTGGGACATTGTACCCCAGGAAAGAAGCAATTATAGCATAGTACACTGGAGAGTGAAATATTTGGCAACAAATAAAGCATATGCAGAAAGGAAAACCTTCATAAGCCTTCACAAATGATTCAGGCTGTTGTCATATGAATAACAGTAAACTCTGGGGAAGAAGAAGGTCTGTTGAGATTAAATTCCCACATCTTCACATCTGCTAGTGAAGGGACTGCCTCACTTGTTGTCTTTCCTTTGTTAAAAACATGTTTTCTCTTCTCTGTGCCACCAAGTAGCAAGAGCATTGCTTCTCTATCATACTGCCTGCTGGTAACTGATGTATGAAACTAGGTGTTTTAAATCGATGTGGCAAAAATCTCCAGCTAAGAGATTTAGGGTCCTCACTTTAGGGTCCTCACTGTACTGTTTGAAATGGAAAGCAGTTGACTCCCAAAAATCAGCGCCCTTCTGCTTCAGAAGTTTTCATTTCTCTCTGTCTTTCATGTCCAACATGAAAGATTTTAGACCACGTTGTCCAACAAGCTGGTATCAATTAGGAAGATGAATCTCTTACAGGTCAACAAAATCAAATGCTGGACTAGTGTTGAACCAGTCATGTTACTATTTGGCCTGTGAATATTTCAGAGATATTGGCAGAGCACGAGAGCAATCAGCTCTTAATGCAAGATGGGGCAGGAACGCCAGAATGAAGACAGGGAAATAGGGCTGGTGGACCCTGTCTTGTACATCTGGTGATGGAGAAAACTGATGATTGTGACAAAGACTGTGAAGACAGTTGTGAATTTTTGAAGAGCTGTGACTTAAATTGAGAATACAAAAAAAAAAGAAATGCGAAAGAAAGAAAGAAAGAAAGAAAGAAAGAAAGAAAGAGAAAGAAAGAAAGAAGTGAAATCTATTCCTAAGCATAAATCTCAACATACCCTCAGTGAAAAGCAGTATTCCCCAACTTTACAGAACTGCAGCAACACCTGTGTGAGTAGCCCGCTGGCAGGTAATCTCCCGTACCAAAGAGGCATCACAGGGTGTATTGCATGTCTGTGTATAAATGCAGAATACAGCCCCCTTCAAGAAATGTTTCACTTTACTCCAATTTGAGACACTTTCCAAGGATATAGCAGCAGAAGGCCCTCCAGACACCTTGCAGCCACTCAGTGCTGTCCCTTGCATGCACTTTTCTAAAGTCTATCCTGACAGCCAGCTTTCAACAACTGAGAGATGGGCATAACCAAGTACTTAATGCACTTCCACTGCCAGACAGCAGATGATGAACATCTCAACGGGATCAAACCCGTGGGTTTGCACCAAGCTGCTTCTGGTCTAAATGTTAGGATTGAATCAGTGATGCTAAAAAGCCAGTCTGAGGCTTCAAACAGTTGAATTATTACTGGAAGTAAATAAAGTTTTACTCTGTTTCTATGCTTGTTTTGTTTTTCTTAGTTACGCAAGTGGTTCTCCAGATTTTTTTCAGGCATGTTTGCAAGGAATTTTCCTTTCCAAATGTGTTTCAGGCACATTTGCAAGTATCCACTCATACAATGTCAGGTATATATCTTAAAACTGATGGTTGCCATGAGGAATTCATGTAAAAAAGATAAATTCTGCCAGTGAATTTCACTGTGCTTTTGTGCGTGAGCATATATTACTATTAAACAGCTTTCTTTTTTGGACCATTTTCATGTACTGATTAAGCTGAGTTTGTGGAAAGCTCCTATTCGGCCTCTCACCTTATATTCATTATTCTAAGCACAGTTGTACAGGTTTTTGGTCTTTAAGTAGATCCGTGAGTCATTTGCAGTAAAGGCATATCTCATGCTTTGCATGGCATATGAAAAAATAATTTGTTCATATACAAATGGTAGTAGGTGGCAATATTTTGTATTTCCGAAATGGTATTTTTCAGTAATGCCTCTCATGAGCCTGAAATAATTTAGATCAATGCCTTCAGGCTTTAAGTTTGACCTGTACCTTCAGTCTACATCTATACGTTAGCTTGGAACTTGGGACTGTTCTCCAATCCAACCTCCTCAATTGTCCCCAGTGCTTATAAATTAGCCCTGACTGTGGAGAGCGAATGCTGAGGCACAGGCTGCTGCAGGGGCACCAGCCCACGCGCCGGCTCAGCCTCAAAGCGGCGAGAGGTTTTCCCCGCTTCAGACCATTTGGCTTTGAAAGCTGGAGTCCATGGTCAGACAAAGATATTTTGAAAAGGCAGTATGCCTCCTGGTACTGATAGTTCCCCTCTTTAAGTGAACAGTTTTATTTTTGTAACTCAGAAAGCGTACCCTTTTTTTTTTTTTTGCTGTGTGCTTAGTGTTGGGCCTCAGCTAAGGTTGATTCTCTCAGTTTACAAGAAAGTCGATTTCTTCCTAAGGATTTTTCTTTGTTTGTTTGTTTATTTGTTTGTTTGCTAGCTGTTTCCCCCATTCCCTGCACACATTCTGCTATCAAACAGACAGAGCTCAGTACTATGTTTTGGTGTCTGAAGTGCAAAATCAGTAGCAGCATTGTCCGAAGTTTTCCTATGGGGAACACAGGCAAAGTGTCTTGCTGGTCTTTAGAATGAATAAGTACAGTTTTCCTAGAGAGAGCATCATTTATTTATGGGACAGAAGGTGTCTCTGAAAAGCAGAAAAGTCAAAAGTCACTGTAGAAAATGAGATTTTCAGTACTAAGACACTAATAAATTCCTGAAAAGTTTATGCAAAGTCTAGTGGCATCGAAGTTTGAAGTCACTGAGCTGTGAGTCAGAAATGCTTTTGACCTTCTAGTCTTCAATAAGAATGCTACAGTCTTGCTTCTGAAAAATAAAACTTTCACTAAGGCATGAAAATAATGTATATCCAGCCAAAATGGATGTGCCTTCCATGTCTTCTTACAATCTGAATTTTCAGTAGTATATATTTTCAGATTATTGTAATCCTATAGGGGAAATGATGAAAACTGTCAGCCTTGGATATTTTTGAATGAGACTAACAGCTTTCTTAGTCTTTAGATTGAACAACTTAATGACCTGTGGGCTTGTAAAATAGGAGTTCATGAGCATTAAAGTGATTGCAACTGAGAGTTTAAAAATTACAGATGAGAAGATCTTAGACTCTTTATTTGCCAATGAGACTCAATGCTAGCTGGACAGCTAGTAATGAAACACTAATTTTTTTTTGAAGTTTCCTGTAGTGACATGTTCAACCCATAAATAAATGTTTTTCTTTCAGGCACCTTGGCTGTCAGAGTCTCAGGTTGCAGGTGACCCCTAAGAATAGCATTTCTTTTTCACAGAGGTGCTGCATTTTAGTGGGATTTTCTCCGCAGGAAGGCTGGAAGGGAAGGCTCTGACAACTGTGAGTACCTGCTGTGCTCTAAACCCCACCTGATACAGAAGTCCTCACCAGAGCATGCAGGTTTTGAAGCTGGATTCTGAGAGAAGGAAGTATAAAGTTCCTTGTTTCTTAGGAGCTCTGCTACAGGAAGGGGCTAGAAACTTCTTTGCAATTTTAAATTCAGAAGTCTTTCTGCAGTAGAATGCTAACCTCGAGACTGAAGACAATTACATCACAAGGAAGGGAAGTCTGCAGTTCTTTGAGAAGCACAGATGACAACATAGGAAGAAAACATCGGCTAAGACTAATACAACAAGGAAAAAATGATACTTGATCCTATTATGATTTATATTTCTAAACTACTAGTAGCAAAAACGCTAACAAAGCTCTTAGTGAGACATAGCATTAGGGTCTTTTATCCTATGGATGCCATCTCTAATGGCAGTCTCAATATTCTCAAAGAGAGCACAGTGCAGAATATGTAGGCTTTTTCTTTGGATCTACACAGCTGGTATTCTAGTTTAGGAGCGTTAAGAAAAAGAAACAGGAAATGTTATGAGAGAAGAAAGAAAACACACAGAAAAGATCCTTTTTCTTCTCTTTTCCTCTGTCTTTTCCTTCTTTCCTTCTTCTGTCATTTCTTCACAAAGGGAGGAACAAAAACACAGTTGTAAAGATACATAAGTAAACATACATTAATTTCTTTGGTTGACAAGATGTTCACATAAAGAAAACCCACAATGCAGGGTTCAATGAAGCCGACATATTTTCAGTGTAGAACTAGAATTAAAGGGACCAGGGTTGAAGGGGCAATCCTTTGGTCCCTGGCAGGGCTGGGATCCCTGAAGCAAGAGAAGAGGCTAACAATTCATTGTCAACAGAAGAAGAAGAGACCAATTCGGTTTATACGGCAGAAGTTAAAGTTGGGTGGATGCATACTGCTAAGCTGCCAAAGAGGTAGGGTTGTTTTGGTCAGCAGAGCATGGAAAATGAGGGACAGGAAAAGCACTGAAATAACACTGGGGCTGTGTGTTCAAGAATCAAAAACCTAAGCAAGAAAAGCAACATTTGTAAAGTCAAGCAGAAAGTGTCCAGTTACAAGAATAGTTGAGAGACAGACAAATAACAGGATATGGCTGGTAGAATAAATAGGCGAGGAGTCTACAAGCGTTTCCATGAGTCACTGCTGGGCTACATGCAGTAACCAAGAGAAGCACAGAGAAATGATTCAAAGGGATGCAAGGAAGGTGGGTGCAGAAGAAATAAAAAAGAGGATAAAAATATTGTAAGGCTGAGGAGACAGGGAAATGGATGAGATGGAGTGATGTCATGGAGAGATACCTTTCTTGGCCAGACAAATGGGAAATTGAGGTACATAGATTATAGTTCTGTTTATGATCTGCTGCCAGCAACTGATTGTTTACAGCACTGAGGGTTAAGATGACAGCTGTACCTTAATATGATAGGAAACCTTATTTCACGGGAAGTCTGATTGGACTGGCAAAGAATCACATCTGGTAGCAATGGAGGCCTGAAGAGACTTTTTAATCTAGTACACATCTGAAAAGAACCAAAGTGGAAAAAGAAGAATATGTCTTTCTTTTTCAGATTTATGATACTGAAGAAGAAAGATCATTTTTTCCAAGAATCTTTGCTAGATTCTGGTGGAAGCAAACTAAATCAAACAGGCGACTGGGAAATCAAAGTATATTTTAAAATAAAGGATTTGGTTTTATCCTCATCAGGAATAAAAGCTGAAATGAACCTGAGCCTACCATTACCATGTAAGTGTTTGAAATGAAATAAACAGTTTTCTGGCTGAATGGCTATCCCCATGGCAATAGGAGAGGATCTTGCACGTTGAAGAGTGAAAGGAATGAATAGACGAGAAGAAAGCACAGTAGATCCTGACATAGCCTGAGGAACACCGTGTAGCCTTAGAACTGAGCTGTGAAGGATACATGTAGAAAGAACAGTGCCTGTATGTTCACAGTTTATCAGTAATATGAGATAGAACTATGCTCCGAGTCAGGCAAGGACAAGAAGAACCTTTGTTAATTTGAGAAGCACTGGGATTATTGTGTCTGGAGCATTAAAGGTGCATTATTTAATGAGTGTCTAAAACTTTTATTAACTCCACTTCAGTTATATTAATTTTCAATTCCATGGCTCAAACACAGCCCTGGATAGTTACCAGGATAAGCTTTAAAGCCAACAGGAACTGTGCCTATTTATTCCAGGATTGGAAGGAGGTCTATAGCTCCAGCTCTAAACAGAATAAACCTTGCAGACCTGAAGCAGAGCACTATATGAATTACTGATTATTTTTATTTTTCAGTTCTGCTGTAAGACAGTAAAAGATAAATAAAAATTTCATTGGCATCAACCAAATTCTAAGTTCTTATTTTCTCAAGAATAAAAAAAGATGTTCTGACATGAAATGTTCCCAATTGGCACAAACAAAGCCACTAAGGTATTTGAAAGAAAAGCCAAAGAAATAAAGTATTAACTTCATAAAATCTGATGTGGCAATTTCATGTCTTTTCTCCATAGGTTCAGAGATCAGATTTCTCACCCAAGCTATGACAATCTGAACTCTCTCCTCTTCTATATGCCCAATACCCTCACAGAGCACCCCATTCTCCAACTCTAGGTTGAATTTTCCTTCTAAGCCCTATTGGCATCCTTACATTCCATTAGAAAAAAGGATATATATATATTCTTTAAATCACATTGTGTGAGTAAAGGTAACTTGTTTGCTTGGATTACACCAGGAAGATAAGAGAGCAGGTCTCAGTTCATTTCCTCAAGAAGAAAATGGAACTTAATTACGTCATTAGCATCCATCATATTCCTGAAAAATCCTGAAAAGTTTAACCAAGGAAAATTATTCTTTTTTCTTTTATTTGGATTTTGTCCATCTGTTTCTTTAAGAAAATAAATCAACCCACTTAAAACCTTTCAATACAGTTGCCCTGAATTTGTTACTTAAATTCAGGTGGACTGAAATCCTAGTTTTACCAATTAATATTCACAAAAAAGATAATCTACCCAGCTAGTGTTGAGCACTCCTTAGTCCCTTTTGTCTTTAGGGAGTAAAGGTTTCCCAGATGATCTTTACAAATCTTTCCAATCTAATAATCAGTGGGAAACACCCTGGTCTTGACTCCCTCTTCCCCACAGAAAATTTCATACACAATAAAAAAAGGAAGGAGGAGTTGATGGATTCTGTTCTTCCATTACCAAAAGTATCGACCGGAATAATTTACTTTTCCATATCCTTTAACCCTTGCACTGTTAGTGAAGCTGGAGTATGCTGATCTACCACAGGGTTAGGTGAGGGTTGTGATAAGATATCTCATGTTTTAAGATCACTGGATCATCCTAGATTTACACATATTTATATATATATATAAAAAAAAAAAAAAAAGCTGAAGCAATTACTGGCCTCGTCCTAATTTCCTCCACAGTTATTTGCACATTCAAATTTAAAGCAGAGGCTGGAAATTAAAAAATCAATTTTGGTGGTGCAACATCACATTTTTTGAAACATCAGTGTAAAGAGCCATTCCCTAGCGATCCCTAGATGCAGGGATCAGTATGAACATTTATTTTAGAACTTAGAAATCAGTGTGATCAATTAATTTCAGATGGCCTCTGGTTTGTGATGATTTTCATTTGAAGCAGTTTAGCTACAGAAGAAAGCATGAAAGCTATTTTTGCAAGCTATTTTGCATAAATATGATGCATAAAGAACAATAAGGTTACAAAGACAAGCAGTTTAATGGAAGAAAAAAACAATTCACAGAATCACAGGATAATCCAGGAGGGAAGAGATCCCAGGAGGTCTTTAGTCCAACCTCCTGCTCAAAGCAGGGTCACATAAGGATTCAGAACAAGTTGCCCAAGGTTTTATTCTGGTGATTCCTGAAAATGTGCAGTTCCCAGGGAATGTGCTCTGCTTCAAGAGTGTCCCCACAGTGTAAAAGTTTCTCTGAGTCTAATCTGAACACTTCCTGCTGCAATTTATGTTCCTTCCCTTTCGTCCTGCCTGTCTCAGTCTCCTTGCTGACCTACTCATAATTCCTAGAAGGCTGCTTGTAGGACACCTTTAAAATTTCCTTTATTAACTTCTGGAAACTTAATTAAAGTTTCCTCTTCAACTTTATTTTAGTTTTCTGGAGTATATGCATATAGCCTTTGCTATGATAGAATCTCGAACTACCTGAACAAACTACTTTTTCCTCAAGATTTCATTTTCATATACTGAAAAGATGGATGGCATCTTATTTAAAGGGTAACAACTTATTAAATTTTTATTCTGCAGTGTTCCGCATGTGGTTTTATTCCTTGTTTACAGCACACACTTAAAATTAGACCCCAAAGGATGCTTTTCTCATTATCATTAATTCCCTCAGAGGTATCTAACAGTGTCGACTGTGAAACTTGTGTGGGAATTGGAATTTGTATTACATGAAATTACATAGAATAGTCCTGCATTTTTAATTTCTGATTTAGAAAAGAAAGGAAAATGTTCCTGTAAAATATTTTTTATTAGAAATTGACCCACTTACTTGGGATAGTTCAGAACAAACAAAGCTATAATTGTTAAGTTACATGATTTGTTTTCAAAGTTTCACAATCACAAACACCGGGTGGCTTGAAGGTGTATTATGCTTATTTTAAAGCAGGACATTGAAGCACAGAATAAGAAAGTTCTAAAATAATCATATTTTTTTTTTATGTCTAAACTGACACACTTAAGAATGGAGTTAAACATAGGGCTGAGAGGATTTTATGGAGACCTGAGCCCTTATTCTCTTCCAAATAAAGAGATGAACACTTAAAGTGAGTGTTAAGGAGATTATGATGCTCTAGAAAGAGAATGGAAGGAACTTGAGTCTTCTCTATTAGTCTATGTGGGTCTAAATATGGACAAGCATCTTGACTTAATTACATTTTCCAGCTGTTTTGGAGGACAGAGCACAACTCATACATCTACTGGGAAGGAGAACTGAAAAAAGTTGATGTTCTGCTCACAAGTCCAGTGCAAAACAAAAAATAAGTGATGATTTTCTGATTTGGTTAGTCTGTTCCCAGACACTGCAAGTTTTGGAGAACAGTACACAGAGGCAGCCAGCATCTCTGCTCAGAAGAACATCCACATCCTCTGCAGTCCTAAGGGTGAATGCAGCTTTGCAACCAGGAACTGTGAAGACCCAAGAGGCCTCTCACCAAGGAGCCAGCTTAGATGTGTGCCTTGCCTGCAGCACGTGGGTGCTGGGGATGTCCCATGCTGCCAACTGAGCGAGTTGCAGGAGGGGGTTCACAGGCTGAGCAGCATCAGAAATGGCAAACAAGACATTGACTGGAGCTCCTCCAAAACCCTCAAGTTAACAGACCCTGAAATCCTAGCTGCACTGCTGGGGGGGGAGGCAGGGTCCATGCCTTTGGCACTAGGAAATGGAGACTGCTTTAATGGTGAAGAATGGAAGCTGGTGACCAGGAGGACGGTTCCAGCCCCATCTGCATATTTGTAGCTCCAGAAGGGAGTCAGTGCCCTAGCAGCTAAGGATAGGTTGGGGGATGTGTCCACGAAGCCTCTGAGCTGGCAGCGAAAGACGGTGAAATTCAGGATCCTGAGAAAAAAAGAGCAAGGCAAGGAGAACAATCACAACCTTGGACTTCAGGAGAGCAGACTTTAGCCTGTTCAGAGGCTAAAGTCCTAGGGAGGAGTCCGGGCAACTTGGTCAGTTCTAAAGGATCCACTACCTTCAAGCTTGAGACTGGTCTTTCTTCATATGTAGTAGATCAAGAAAAGGTGACAGGAAGTCTGCATGAATGAACAAGGAGCTCCTGGTAAATCTGAAACATAAAAAGGAACTTTACATAAGGGGAAGCAGGTCATAGTACAGGAATATATAGGGAAACACTATTTGAGTGAGCAGCGGTGCGGTTCGGAAAGCCAAAATCTACATGAGGTTGAATCTGAATAGGGCTGTAAAGGGCAACAGAAAAGGCTTTAGCAGATACGACAGCAGCAAAAGGGAGACAAGTGAAAATGTGAGCCCATTGCTGAATCACAGAATCACTGAATCACAGAATCACTAGGTTGGAAAAGACCTCCAGGATCATTAAGTCCAACCATTCCTATTGACCACTAAACCATGCCCCTGAGGATCTCATTCACCCATCTTTTAAATACTTCCAGGACAGGTCACTCAACCACCTCCCTGGGCAGCCTCTGCCAGGGCCCAATGACCCTTTCTGTGAAAAATTTTTTTCTGATGTCCAGCCTGAACCTCCCCTGGCAGAGTTTGAGGACATTCCCCCTTGTCCTGTCCCCTGACACTTGGGAGAAGAGGCCAGCTCCCTCCTCTCCACAACCTCCTTTCAGGTAGCTGTAGAGAGCAATAAGGTCACCCCTCAGCCTCCTCTTCTCCAGGCTAAACAACCCCAGCTCTCTCAGCCGCTCCTCATAAGACTTGTTCTCCAGCCCCCTCACCAGCTACATTGCTCTTCTCTGGACACGCTCCAGACCCTCAACATCCTTCTTGTAGTGAGGGGCCCAAACTCAACACAGGATTCGAGGTGCGGTCTCACCAGTGCCGAGTACAGAGGGAGAATAACCTCCCTGGACCTGCTGGTCACACCATTTCTGATATAAGCCAAGATGCCATTGGCCTTCTTTGCTACCTGGGCACACTGCTGGCTCATGTTCAGTTGCTGTCAACCAACAACCCCAGGTCCTTCTCCTCCAGGCAGCTTTCTAGCCACTCTTCCCGTAGTCCGTAGCACCACATAGGGTTGTTGCGCCCCAAGTGCAGGACCCGGCATTTGGCCTTGATAAACCTCATGCCATTGGTCTCTGCCCAGTGGTCCAGCCTGTTAAGATCCCTTTACAGAGCCTCCCTACCCTCCAGCAGATCCACTCTTCCACCCAGCTTAGTGTCGTCCACAAACTTACTTAGGGTGCAGTCGATCCCCTCATCCCGGTCATTGATAAAGACATTGAACAGAGCTGGACCCAGTACTGAGCCCTGAGGAACCCCACTTGTGACTGGCCTCCAGCTGGAGTTAACTCCATTGACCACCACTCTCTGGGCCCGGCCATCCAACCAGTTTTCAACCCAGGAGAGTGTGCGCCTGTCCAGGCCAGAGGCTGACAGTTTCTGAAGCAGAATGCTGTGAGAAACTGTGTCAAAGGTTTTACTGAAGTCCAAGAAGACTACAAGCCTTTCTGTCATCCAGTACTCAAGTCATTTTGTCATAGAAGGTGATCAGGTTAGTTTGGCAAGATCTGCCTTTCGTGAACCCGTGTTGACTGGGCCTGATCACCTGTTTCAGGCAGGCGACCTGGTGACAAAGGACATGAAAAAGGCTGAAGTACTCTATGACACTTGTCTTCTGTCTTTAGTGGTAAGAACAGCCTTCAAATATCCGAGGCTCCTGAGATGAGTGGGAAAGTTCGGAACAATGAAGACTTATCTATGGTGAAGGGTGATCATATTAGGAGATACTTAAACAAACTGAAAATGCACAAGTCCATCAGACCTGACAAGGTGCACCCAGGAGCACTGAAGGAGCTGGCTAGAGTCATTGTCAGGACAATCTAGATCATCTTTGAAAGGTCATGGTGATCAGAGGATGTTCCCGAGGGCTGGAGAAAAGCAAATGCTACTCCTGTCTTCAAGAAGGGTGAGAAGGATGATCTCAGGAATGTCTGCTAGCCTCAGCTTGGCCCTTGGGAACATCCTGGAGCAACTAATCCTAGAAATCATATCTAAGCACCCAAGGCAAGAGGGCGAATGGGAACAGTCAGCATGAATTAACTAAGGGGAAAGCATTCCTGACCAAACTGACAGTGTGTTACAGTGAGATGACTGGTTCAATGCATGAAAGAAGAGCAGCGGATGTTGTTTATCTTGCCTCTGGTAAGGCCTTTGGCACTACCTCTCATAACATCCTCACAGACAAACTAAGGAAGTACAGATTAGATAGGTGGACAATGAGGTAAATCAAAAAAACTGGCTGAAGATCTGGGCTGAACAGATCTGTGGCATAAAGGCCAGCTGGAGGATTGTCACTATTGATGCGCCCCAGGGGTCAACACTGAGGCGAGTGCCAGTAACATCTTAATTAGTGATCTGAACAATGGGGCAGAGCACATCCTCAGCAAGTTAGCAGATGATACAAAACTGAGAGGAGTGGCTGATATATCAAATGGATCTTGGTAAGCTGGAAAAAAGGGCCAGTGGTTATCTCATAAAGTTCAGCAAAAGGAAATGCTAAGTCCTGCCACAGAGGTCATACCTCCATGCTGAGGGCCAACCGGTTGGAAAACAGTTTGGTAGAAAAGGTACTGAGGGTCTTGGTGGATACCAATTTGAACATAAGTCAGCAGTGCATTATTGCAGCAAAGAAGATCAAAACCATCCTGCGTTGTATGCTAGTGACCACTGCCTTCAGGTTGAGGGAGGTGATTCTTCCCCTCTACTCAGCTCTGGCAAGATGCATTCAGAGTGCTGGATTGAAGACTGGGCTTTCCCATACAACAGAGATATGGACATACTGGAGCAAGTCCAGCAAAAGGCCACAAAGATGACAAAGGGATTGAGACATGTATAAGGAAAGGCTGAGAGATCTGGGATTGTTTGCTCCGGAGAAGTAGTCTCAGAGGGATCTTACCAATGTATAAATAATGCTTGATGGGAAAGGTAAAGATGAAGTCAGACTGTATTCAGTCACAGTATGAGATGCAATCGGCACAAAAAGGAATAAAGCAAATCCCATTTAAACACAAGAAAAAAATACTGTGAGGGTTTTTGAGCACTGGCATGGGTTTGCCTAGAGAGGCTGTGAGGTCTCCTTCTACGGAGAAGTTCAAATCCCAACTAGACATAGTCCTGAGAAACCTGCTGTAAGCTGACCCTGCTGTGAGGAGGGATTAGATGATCTCCAGAGGTGTCATCCAGCCTCAAACAGTTTTTGATTCTGTGATACTGTGGTTCTATGGCTTTTTTGTCTCTGAATGTGACATTTTAATAAACTCTCTACAGACAAGAAAATGGATGGAACTTTCTTTTATTACAGCTCTTTCCCTCTGCTTCACCTTAAAATATTCTCAGAAATCTCTTACTTTTAGTCTTTTGTGTCTCTGTAGATTTTGTGAAGTTTTCTCTATGTATTCTAAAGTGTAGGTTCTGAACACTATCACTACTCAAGACCTGTGTGGAATTATTCTCAGTCCAGAGTAAAGTGTATGTACAGTCCATGGTTCCACCTATGTTCTCAGCAACAGGTGATGAGAAAAGGGTATCATAAAGTCACACTTCCCTTGCTGTACTTTTGCCACCTCAACTTCCTGCAACCTGGCAGCTGGCAGTGTTTTCACCAGTGTCTTTAATGGTTCTCTATAGTTTTTTACCCATACATTTATTGAAGTAAATTTCTGTTTCTGGATTCTCTAACACCCTGCAGCAACCATTCCACAGCACTTATGTTTTTTACTACATCTGTTTGCTTTGAAGTTGCTGCTTTGATTAATTTATTTATTTCTGTGTTGTGACTGGTGAATAATCACTCCCTCTTCATGTTCTCAATCATCCTAATGATTTCACATACTCTTAAAATATTCACCTGAGGAATCTTTTCCTCTGCTAAAGATCACTAATCTAGCTACTTATAAAGCAGTTATTTCATACTCCTACTCATACTTGCCACCTTTCTCTGTCGCCTTCCACTGTCCTTATTCTATTAGATGTGTCCATACATAATGCCCAAGAAGTGAACAGACAGTAGCATCACATTTTTTTCTTTTCTTTTTTTTTATTTTGATTCTTTCCCATTTCTAATAATTTTTGTTTTAAGTAATGAGCAGGCATTTATCACTGTCTACAACTACCTGAAAGGAGGCTATAATGAGATGGGTGTTGGTCTCATCTCCCATGTAACTAGTGATTTGATGAGAGGGAATGGCCTCAAGTTGTGCCAGGGGAGGTTCAGATTAGATATCAAGAAAAATTTCTTCACTGAAAGGGTTCCTAGGCACTGGAACAGGTCGCCTAGGGAAGTGGTGGAGTCACCATCCCTGGAGGTGTTTAAAAGACGAGTGGGTAGACAAGGTGCTCAGAGATATTGTCAATAGTGGACAGGTACAGTTGGACTCAATGACCTCAAAGATCTTTTCCTATCAAGCAATTCTATGATTATATCTTCCTAGAATGATCTACAATGCCACCATGATCAGTTTCCTGAGATGTAATAACTGATTTAGAGCCTTACAGTGAATATGTCTACTTAGAGTTATTTCTCTCTATCTGACTGATATTCAGATACAGTAAAACTTACCTGTGATTTACAATTTTGCTAGGCCTATGGCTCTTCCACAGCAAGATCCTAGTTTTGTTATGGAGTGGTACATCCACTCTTTGTGGCGTTGCTGTGCTCTAGTTCAATTATCTCATCCTGCTTTACTTGCAGCCTGTCTGCAGCCACCTTCTCTGCAGTAGATAACTTTTGACCATTCTTTTGCTGGTAAGTTGAGGTGCTTTATCTATATCTTTATCATATTTACCCACCCTGAGTAACCACCACATCAAACGACAGAGCTAGTTCTTGCTGCCCCAATGTTATTGTAAGGCCATTTAAGGAACTGCTTTCCAAGACACATGAAATTTTATGTTTATTTTTTTGCTTATTTCAAAAAATTTCCATGTCTGATATCAGTGTATAGCAGTGAAGGTATCTTGTTTCAGTTTTCTACAGGATAAAAAAAAGTTCTGTACTTCCTTGAGTGATGTTCTTACTTTAATTGAACAGTATTAATTAGAGATGCACGTCAATCTTGGTATCTTTTTAGGTAGGTACTGTATATTTGCCACTAACTTGTTCCTACTATTTAGAATAGAGGTAATTTGAGCTAGTTAATTATATTATTACATTCAAATTACACAGCAACTTCATGCCTACTGAAAAGCATTCTGTAGTCAGGCCAGGAATCTATATTCAAATAAAAGTGTATGATCATTTGTTTAAGCATGATGACTGCCTAGGATTGTAATCTCAGGGAAGGCAGAACAATAATAAAAAAAAGCCTCATTATAAACAAATATATATAATGCAAAATATCTCTGCCTGTAATTCCTTAATGGACCAAGTCTTTCTTTTACCACAAGCATTGGCTCTTCCAGACGACTTGCTATATTCTTTGTACTTCTTGTAAGCCAAAGAGCCTTAGTGAAAGCAATTGTTCTTTTTAGGTCAACAATAAAGTCTTGTCTACTCCTAAGTTTCTGATTCTGTAAATCATCCTTACACCTGTGTTTTGAAGTTTTTTTTTTTTTTTTCCTAAAATAGCTTGGCAATCATTATCTTGGTGCTTTCAAATAAAATCTCAACAGTACTGAAAGCCTTTCCTTACAATGGTGTCTAGGATTACACTGTACTAGTTCTCCAGGGCTATTTTTTGTAGGGTCTTGTTCCTAACAATAATGCCAGGAATAATAGTCCTCATTTTCGGCTGAAACCAGATCACATTTTTAATCAGAGTCATAGTACATAACATACCTCTTGACTTAGCTCCATTGCACTGTCAAAATGCTCTGAGTGCATCTGAAATCCCCAATTCTTTCTCCACTTGGCGTTCAATTTGAAAATCTTACATTTGCAGCTGAAAAAAACAAACTCTATTCTTAGCAGCAGCAGAATGGTTTGCCAGGCCCATTTTGGCACTGTCAACAAGTGGTTTATGGTCCGTGTCAGCTAATAGTGGCCTCCCATAAATAAAAACATGAAGTATTTTTCAACCATGGACTGAGACCAAAGCCGCATTCTTTATTTGAGTTTATTGAAAACTTGGGTTTTGTTCATTCTTATGGTGATTATTCTACTGGGGTTTTTAAGTTTTGACCACACCATAGTAAGGGATTGTGAAATACTTTCCTTAGAGACATCAGTGAAAAAACTCGGTTTGCATTTATCGTAATAGAAACTCATGACTGAAATCTCATCAACTCCTTTAATATCTTCCTTTTTTAAGGGCCAGAATGAGTCTTTTGTCTTTATCGGTACACCAATTTACCACAGCCTCCTGGTTCATGAATGCAGGAAAAAAAATCATTTGTATATACCATTTCTCTCAATATTTCTCTCTTTTCTAGATAGTAGAAAACGTTCCATTTTAGTGTGACTATTTAGCTTCTTGGAGTTGACATCTAAATGGAAGGTCTTTTTTCTGTGCTGAATTGCACGTGTCTGGACAACTGTTGGTTCTCTTCATTGCTGTATGGTTCTGAGACAAAGAGCCTCCTTGCCCATCTTCTTGCCCCAGGCTTAGGAGGTTTTGTGTAATCGCTGGGATTTTTCAAGTGTAGTACACAGAACATAGGTACAAGTTTCTTTTTCCTTTTAATAACCTTGGAACATGTTTGACGCAGCTGGTTCCCTTGCCATCTCCAGAGAATGCATTTGCTGGATGAAATCAAGGGTTTTGACACATTTCTAATATGGTCTTTCCCCTTTATGCTATTACAGGGAAAGTCCTTTCCGTGTTCTGTAAAATGGAATGTAAACATCTCATACAGGAAAACATTGGAAAAAGTTAATGAAAATCTATTACATATCCTTTCTTCCGGTTTTTCACGCACACGTACTCGTGAAGTTGAGACCAGAGAAGTAATTAGAAAATCTGCTGCAAAAGCAAGGTGAAGGGGCAGTTGCTTAGCAGGCTGCAGCGTTGCAGAGGGAGAGCAGCCTGTGGCAAAAGGAGATGGGCAGCAAAGCCAAGAAGCTGCAGAACGTGGCTGGTCAGTGAGCAAGCTTAGCGGGAAGCAGAATGGGCCGTTTCTGGGGAAGAGCAGGGATGCCCGGCAGCAAAAGACACGTTAGGCAAGATCCTCCTGCACAGGGGAAGCCAGAGCCCGCGAGGGCCATGCCTGGCAGCGCACATAGGGCTGGGCTGCCACCCATCAGGGGCTTCCATGGCTCATGGGTTCTTGCCCCAAGGCACACGAGGAACGTTACACTGACCTCTGTGATTCTTCTCTGATTATAAACATTGGATTGTGGCAGTCTGTTTTCTTCTGTCCATGAGGTTGTTGCTGTGTTTTTCCCCCAGAGCAAACATGTTTGCTTTTGGCACCACTTTGACTTCTGCTACTCTGACTTTGTTACAAGTAATCTGTGCCATTAGCTCTCAGGCTGATTGTCCATTTGTCATCTGCTGCATTATTGTCCAACAAGGCTTGTCTGAGCTAGCAATATGGTGGCATTTGTTGAACCTCCTGTGCATATACACCACAGAAATGTGTGTCCAAGGTTTTATATCTTTTCCCATATGTTTGGCATTGGCAATGCTGTTCGGCAAAGCATGCACAGCTTTTTGTGCTGTCTCCTTGTAGAATTTTGTTTTGAGCTCTCGTACACTTTTCTAACCTAGATAACTCTTTTTGCATGTCTTGCTGGGCTTACGTTTCCATTTCTAATACCTGTCGTTCTGGACAGGTAGGTTCCTTTCCTTGAAAAAATCCTATGGCTTTGTGCAAAGGCCAATTTGGGGAACTCCAAAACAGTCTGAGGTGTTTTATCATGCTTCTAAATCAAAATTTATCATTTCATATGTGATTTGGTTAGTGCCACATACTTTCCAAACTGCAGTCTTTAGCTGACAGCCTGTGTTCAATCTTTTTCACTTCATTTTATTTCTTGGTGCGTTGAAACCTGTTTCTCCTAATTTTCAGCTTAATGTGGAAACGCAGACAAGGTAAGAAGCAACAAAGGTCAAACTCACTGTGAAATTATGCGAAATGGATTGCTATGTTATTGTTTGTGCAACACAATGTGTGAAATGAACATGCTAGTACACTGCTCTGGCTGTAAAAAAATTTAGCTTTCTTGATTTTCGGTTATCACTTTCAGAAAGTTCAAAACACGAGTAATTTCAGCCTCCAGATTCTGATACCTATAAAGAAACACATGTATAAGGAAAAGGCTGATTTGAAAATGTAGGAAAAAAGATGGAAAATATTTTAGTCTCTTAGCTGTTTAATCATTGACAGGAGTCTGCTGCCTCTTTGTACTGTCCCTTAAAAACAATATTTCAATAAATTTCCTTGATTAATGCAGCAAAATTGAAACAAAATTAAATTTTGAGCTACCAATGTTGTTGAAAGGATGTTCCCAGTGTATGAACAGGAGAAGAATGTATTGGTCAATTTCTTTATCCTTCAATTCTGATCTGAATGACCCACTCCCCTGTCTTAGAATCTTAGCAGAGAATATGAACCTCCTTTCTTTCCAGCTCCCCTTTCTAGAAGACAGTCATACAATTTCCATCACTCGCATCACAGTTTGCCTCTCCATATTAAGCTTTTTTTGATAGAGGGCTAAGCATACTGACTTGAAATACGGAGTCATAGAATGGTTTGGATTAGAAAGGACCTCTAAACATCACCTGGTTGAACCCCCCTGCTGTAGGCAGGGACATCTTTCACTAGATCAGGTTGGTCAAAGCCCTGTCCAACATGACCTTGAACACATCCAGTGATGGAGCATCCACAACTTCTCTGTAAACTATATGCTTTAGTTCTTACCTTAAAGACACTCATATTTAATTTTTCTTGGTGCTTTTTCATGCCCTTATTAAAATAACTCTTCCTCTTCAAACTGGGAATGTCCTTCAGAGGAATGCTCACTTGTAGGTCGGTTTTCTCACACTGACCCGTGAACGCTGCTCCTATACAGCACCTCTGCACTGCGACCAAAATACTCCTCCAGCTTTTGCAGAAAACCGCATATTAACAACGTGAGAAGCAGGAGCTATTCTACCTCTCCACAGCACCTATTAGTAAAGAAAAACTTCCTACCTTGAGTCTAAGCACTACATAGATTTCCAGCCTGACACCCTTTATTACTGTGGATTTCCTGGTCTACAAGAACCCTCCCAGCCTCCTCAGCAGTGATGTTCAATGGTTACAGCATCCACCGATGTCCTCTGAGGTTCCTCATGTCAGAGCTTTCTTGGTATGTGCAGATCCAGGGCTATGGTTGCGCCATGGGGCCGGTGCGAGGGCTGGGGCTGTGTGCAGGTCTGTGCCGTAGGCAGTGCCAGCTGGAAACCCCGGGCACAGATGGCTCACAGACACCATGTCCTACGCGCTGGTATGGCTGCCTCCACTGGATCTGCTCACAATTAGAAAAGGTTTGATTTTCTCTGTATAACAACCTCAGAAATTAACTGTTTCTGGTTTGTATATCAGCCACTTTTCTAAATTACAGGTACAAAGTTACTGCCTGACTGCATGCTTCCATGGCCTCCTCTTGATATATTATTGTTTCAACATCTGCCTGTTTGAAAAAAAACCAAAAAACAGCTTGTTCTAATTGCAGCTTTGGACAGCACTTTGACACAATGAACTTTTGAGGTTCAATTGACTATTTTGTCTATCTTTTGTGGAATGATTTTGCTCCTTCATAACAGGCATGGTCTTCTCTGGAAACCTGTAAAATTACGGCCATACAAATTACTGTGAAGAGCAGAGGGTGAGATGTTCTCCTCTCCCAGCGTTGCCAAGTGTACCCATTGGCTGGTTAAGTGCAACGCTCTTACATGAACTCATCTGGGCCAATTGACACCACATGTGAATCTGGCAAAAGTTTAGACAAAACTACTGTTTCGTGTAGAACCTATATTTTACCTCTAAGGAAGGAGTCCATGAACTGCAGTCATGAAGGGGTTTACAAATGAGTCTACAGTTTAGAGCTTCAAAACTTCTGTTCAGCTGCTGTCTTATCCTGGGTTAGAGATTGTAGGTTCCTAGAAGCCCTCTGCCTCAAAATGCCAAACAGCTAACGCCTTCTTCTTAAACTCACCCTACTAGACACCTGCATGAAGTGCACTGTGGGTAAGGAAGCTTGCCTGGGGAATGCTTGACCAATTGATCTCCATAAAAAAAAGGAGCGAGGAAAAATAGTAGATGCAGATCCATTCACTGCCATCACCCTCACTTGTTCGGCACTTTTGTGGTTACCTCTGGTATTGGACATCTGCAAGAGAAAACTAACTTGCACCTGAGGCCACCACAGCCAATCGCACAAGGCAGAGTGGAAGCATTCTTATTCCCTCTGTGTCTTGTTCTACTTGCCTGGAAGTATTCAATACGCAGTAGTTCAGAGAGTGAATGAGGATGAAATACTTGTTCCTGGTGAATAAGGGTGCCCCTTCAAAAAAGTGGATACAAGTATTAAGTATACAGAAGTAAAACTACAGCAGGATTTCGGGTCTCGCTCAGGCAGGTGAGTGTATTAATCACTAGCCTATAAAATCATTTTCACTGTCCCTCTGAAAGGAGGAATTTTCCTGTGATGCCTGGGTACCATTCCTGGATCGAGTCATAAGTTTGTTCTGTCTTTTACTAACTATGAAAAGTTACTATTACTATTACTATTACTATTACTATTACCATTACCATTACTATTACTAGAGTTGTATACGTAAATGAAAACCTTGGCTGGTGGGGAGCTAGAAATTAACTGTGATATGATTTTAAACAAACAAGGTATCTTGTATGCATATACAGTATTTTTAAACTAGCTTTTCATGTATAATTTTGAGTCCTCAACAATAATTCTTTTTTCCAGAATTTAAATAAATTTTTCTTCGTTTACACTGAAAATATTCTACATTTCCCAAGTACAGAAAATTACTCTGACTATAAAGCCTTGCAGTTACAGCGTTTTCTTTTGTCACTTCTAGCAGTTAGAGAGTCTTATTTATTACTTTAATATAAATTTCTTCCCTACTGTATTTGTCATTGCGATCTTGTCGAAACTTTTAAGTTGCAAAGTTCTTTATCCCTAAAGGCATTATTTTCTAAGAATTTTGCCTTTTTTCACCCTTAAAAGTGAAACTTAAGGTTTTATTCATACTCGTGTGCTAATTGTCTCCATCTTTCCAATTATTTCAGCAACTGTGACCCTTCCTTGATCTTATGCATGTGTTTTATTTTAAGCTTGTGTTGAACTCGAACACTGCAGTTTGTCTAAGAGATTGGTGAGATGGACAATAAAAGGATTTGTGCCCCTCATTTCTCAGTCTTTGGGCTGAAGACAGCAAACGATACCTAAATATAAGTAACTAATGTAATTTGAGAAATAAGATGGCTTAAATGTCCTCGGGCATTTCAAGTCTGTGGCCCTTGAAATGGTACTAAATGTCAATGTTCAGGTAACTGATTCCCACCCCAGAGAGGCAGGATTAAGACACATGAAGTTAGGTAGCTAAATATAGGTGTTTACATGTGATCTAGGTGCCAAGCTTGCATTATAGTCAACGGGGCTCAATTCAAACTGCCAGCTGGAGGCACACTATCTGACGCTGCATGTCACTCCACATTTATTTTTAACTTTCATGAAGAGTATGTGATGCAGCTCGTGTATCATGCTCGGGTGACAAGAAATCACTCCTTAGCCAGAAGTGTGCCAAAGGCATTGCACAATTGCCCTGATTTCAAACAAAATAGTTTTTTTTTCTCAAGCGTGCACACACTGGGTGGCGAGTGCGCTGTAAATTTAACCTGCACATATAAAAGCTTTGTGCCCACAGGCCATTGTGCAAGGTCCCTTGGCAGAGTAAGACCTTTTCAGATTCCATGACGTTCTTGCTCCCAGCCAGGAGAGGTTTCCATACTGCTCCTGCAGCTCAGCTGTGGCATTGTCCCTGGGAAGCAGAGCACCAACACCTCTGGGAAGGCAGAGACCCCACCAGCAGGCATAGCAGCATGCATCAGGCACTTGACGACAAGGACAGCGAAGGCGCCAGGGCAGTGCTAGCAGGCAATGCCTTGCTGCCACGCACACTAAGCAGGTTGTGCCAGTGGGCAGTGGGAATAGCTGTGGCTGAACCCTTGGAATAATTGCAGGGTTCATGTGGGGCTGCCAAGTGCCGAGCACAGGCTATGTGCCAGGTGTGGGAGATGGAAATATTGTGGAGTGGGTGCACATCCACCACAAGCACATTTTGCTCTTCAGGGTGCCAAGCAAGAGCAGAGTAGGGACTAACCAACATGCACAGATTTGCCCAAGGGCCCACGTTAGATCTCCAACACGTACGCCTTTGAAAGTGTGCACAATCTCAAGCGACACTTGGAGAGCACAAGTAACCCATCAAGCATCAAGCTTCTATCTTTCTTTCATAAAGCT
The DNA here is from genome assembly GCF_017976375.1 of Cuculus canorus. Lineage (NCBI taxonomy): Eukaryota > Metazoa > Chordata > Aves > Cuculiformes > Cuculidae > Cuculus > Cuculus canorus. The sequence goes on from NC_071403.1 coordinate 15,676,476, forward strand.
GAAATTTCTCTTACTCTTTAGTAAAAAAACAGACTCCTTGCACAAACATTCTTTCAATCTAGTTTTGCAATCAATCGTACTGTCCTGCTATTACTTTTTGGGTAACAAATCATGCTAGCTAGTGCTGTGATGTTGCAGGACTGGGAGACCTAGACTGCCAAGATACTTCCGCTAAATGGTCAAAACACATCAAAGATTAAAATTTCAAATAATATTTTTCACTGAATCTTGAATTTTGGCACAATTTAAAAAAAAAAACAAACTAATACAGGATGAGAGGGCTCAGTGAAGCTCCCACAGATCTTTAAATTAAGGTATTTGTTTTATACCTAAATACGATAGTTTTTCATCACAACTGGACTGTTATGTCACACCTTCTCTCTTAAAATGGAGAATAGTTAGGATGAGAACCATATTAACTACTCAGAGTCCCTAAAATATGTCAGTATTTTAGGTGTTATAAGCCAAAGCCTTTATCTGACTAGTTATAGCTTGGATACACATCTTAAGGATACAATCATGACTAAGACAATGAAGAAAATGTCTCAACAGCACATTTTCATTTCCAAAGAACTGAACAATTTCTCCTATTTCCACAGCAAATGCCTTAAGAAAAGTGAACAGACTAAGTAACTTCTAAGAGCTTCATTTTTTTCTAGGAGAATCTTGAAAAATGCTTTTAAAAGTCACCCACATCTATTCAATACGCAACACATTACACGAATGTCAAGTTATCATCACATTATTAACGGAAAGATGTTTTTCAGTAAAAATTTATGCAGCAGAAGAAAGTCTGAAAAGCATTTGTCTTGACTTTTCTGCAATGTGGATTTATTTTCTGGAAAGGTATTAATGGTCTTCTAATACTGAATCCCAGCTAACATAATAATAAGAGTGAGACTTTGGTGGCTTATTTCCTTAAAGAACGAAGAATAAAACTTACTCCAGGCTGGGAAAGGGAAGGAGTTACAGGAAAGATGTTCCTTCACAGCATTCCTAAGATGAGACCTGTTGATGCTGGGCACATGAATGTGTGTGCTGCTGAGCAGCCAAAACCACTGGCCTTGGCAGAGCTGAAGTCCCTTCCCTGTCGCTGCCCATGAAGTGTGGCAATCAGCACCCACTGCTACCTCTGCCACTTCTGTTAGAGAGGTCAAAAGGCTCTAACAGTGCAGCCTGAAGTGTGAAAGCAATTACTTATTTAGCATTCTCCCCCAAAAATAGCCTTGATATGTGACAGTGCTGTTACCTTTATTAGATTTTTTGTTATCGTGGTTAGATGATAATATTTGGAAGTAATGAAAGAAACACGGGATGATGTGGGTATGAAGAGTAAGGCAGGAGGAGAAAGATGAGTTACAGCCAAAGAAAAAAAGAGAAATATTAACGTTCTGTTGAAAAACTTCCAAAGTAAGCTTCTCCCCAAAATTCTAACAACGAAGTCAGACTGGTTTTAGACTCTTTTTTAATAAGCAGTTTGGACAGTCTGATATTCCTGGTGGGACAAATCAGGTGCTTAAATTGCTGATGTTTGAGGAGAAGTGGAATTTATTTAAGTGGTGAGACCAGCTGTACGTCAGCTCCTGTCTGTACTCTTGAGGGTAGCAAATGTCTTTCAGAGTAATTGTCAGAATCATTGAGAACAGTGCACCTATGCATACAAGTGTGAGAAGAAATTACAAAGCTCAATATTAAAAAGAAATCTGACTGTTTATTGTACTTGCTGATTTGGATGCAATACAAGGACTGTACGCTGAGCAATAACCAAACATTTACCTTCTGAAGAGGTTGCAGAAATAAGTACCATAACCCTATCCCTTATCCTAGGAGAGATTGATAACTTATTTCAGCCTTTTTAGTGGCAGCAAAACTTCTATACACTGAGACTTCCCTTTCTAAACTTTAGGATGAAACTGTCACCCAGTTCGTCTGCAATTCCACTCTATGAAGAGACTTATAGTATCACCTAGGCCAGGAAAAACACTCTAAACACTCTAAATTTAACACATTACTAAGCCACAGACTTTGTTCTGGAAGAAAAACCATGCATCAGTTTCTATCAATTTAATTTTTGGCTTGTTTCTTAGTGGGAAATAAGAGGTTGTGGTGAACGAGCTTTAGCTTTAGCTATTTTTTTACCCAACAGCAGAATATTTTGGTGAAAACACTTGATCTTTGAAGACTGTGATCTCCTCTTCATGACTTCTAAAAGAGCTGTCACATCACTCTCCATTTTTGCTTTTAATGGCACTTAATTATATTTTAAAAGGTTTGTATTAATGTCTCTTTTTGAGTTAGATTCAAACCATTCTAATTAAAAATATGTAAGAAGAACTTTAAAGTCTGAAAACTTTTCCTCAAGCACGGAGGAGGAGAACCCTCTGTTAGCCCTACAAAAAATTGCTATAGATTGTACAGGATTAATATCCAGAGGAGGCTTTAAAGACGCACAAACAAAATATCCTTAGGTAAATCTTCTTCCTTCAGAGCAGGCATTGTAGGTTTATTTTGAAACCACTTAAATCATGTTGTTGCTTTCTGCAGAAAAGCTATGAAAATATATTTATATTAAAAAAACATAAAATATTCCCGGCTCTAGCTTATTTACAAATGCCTTCAAAGAAAAGGGAGAGGAGGAAGTCATCTATATCCTGCTGTACCCACTAAATATTGCAAATTTAGGTTCCTCAATCTACTGTAGCCATCCTGCTCCAAAGCTGCGCATGTCATGGATCCTGGATCCTGCCATGTTTCACACTTCTCTTGATGCAGGCACCTTTTTAGTAGCTGACATTTTGCTGCCATGAGAATTACTAGCAAGCACTAGACATCATTTCTTTACAGAAGGGACACTTCCCACTCAAAAAAATCTATCAAGCTATCCCTTACAGTGATTCCCAGTTTTCTGTTTTTAGTAAAAATTTCATCTCCTTCCTAAGAAGTCACCAGGATATGATTTAGGTAATCATACACTTCAAATATTTTAGCATGAAATATCTTCTATCTTAGCTCCAGAACATCATACTCTTTTGTCAAGTTGAATGAAACCTCATCTCTTGAAATAGATGGATATTCTGCTGTTCATTTCAGGAGAACAAAGTATTTCCATATTAGCATTTCTTTATTCTAAAAGTGTTGAAACAGTCCATGAGGTAAGGACATACTCATCACAAATTAAGACTATCACAGTCTAGTCATTAATGCCTGAAGCTGTACCTTTTCGATGCAAAAAAATAGAAAGCTGTCTTATCACAGATAAGCGCTAAAATGTAGAAGTTCAAAGTCCAGGGGAAAACAATACAGTGCATTGTGTGATTAATCTGCTGAAGACTAACATCTGATACTTACTGAGCAGCGACTAAAAAAAATACATCCCAAGCTGACATTTTTCTAATGTATTTTGTAGATAGATGCCGTCCCCAGGCAAGGCACCTGCAAGACTCCACTGTTAGCAGGCAGGTGGCCGATCCCATCACGTGCACAGTAACAGCCACACAAACCTCTACGCAGAATGTGGAGAGGGGCAGCCTTCCCCAGCTCGCTGCTCTGTAGAGGCTGCCTTACACCTGCAAGGTGGTGGCAGATCATGCACAGACCTACGCATTTACTCTCTAATGTAACTCACCTTTTTCCAATTGTGCATCCATTTGCACTCCTTCATTAAATAGTAGTTACTTTCAAAGAGACCTGGAAGGCTAACGGTGCTTCCCAACATCCCCAGCTAGCGTCTGCTCCACAAAGAACAGGGACAGTCCTTGTGGACAGAAGAGTTTAGGAAACTGCCTGTGCCTTCAGAGCTGTTTCACCAAAGGCCTGACTGAGGACATGCTGCCAAAAGATTTCCTCTCCCACAATCTTTATCCATAGGGCTGTTTTTCAGCACAGTGGCAGCAGGCAAAGGACACTGTTCCCAGCTGGAGATGACACATAGGCTTTCTCAGATGACAAAATGTCTTTTCGCTTTCCCTTTGTGCTTCTGCAAAAGGAAAGAGAAAACACAGCTGACAATTGCTGATGCACAGCCAGGTGCCAAGCCAGGTCCACCCCCACCTCCAGCATGATGTGCCTGACAGTCAGTATGTAACAGTCAGTATGAACAAGTCAAGACTACTGCATTTCTCCTGTCCCCATCAAAACAAGGAGTATATCTACACATTCAGTCACTCCTGGGTCACCGGGCTACTCAGCAACAAGATGCCTTCTTTCTAGAGGTGGAAATAGGAGAAAAAGAGAAGAAAAGAGGAGGAGGAACAGCACAGGCTTCTGTAAAAGCCTCTCCTTTCTTCTGCACTTGGAAATGAGAGGTATCTACAGTTTCTACTGACTCAGAGGTGCTGCAGGCAGGGAGCTCTGCCCACAGCCTCTAATCCTCTGCGGTTGGCAGTGATGTCTTCGAGCTGGAGGGTAGAAGGGGTGGTCACAAGCAAACGTTTGAGGAAAGACATGGATATTTAGAAAGCAGAAGTAACATCACAGTGAATAAAAACATATTTTGCTAATATTTAAATATTTTCAGGATTCGGTAGTTGTTTAGTGCAGAAAAGCCGTGGAGAGCTGGTGCCAGATTTGGCATCAGCAGGGATTTGGATGGCAATCGCTGACAGAAACTTCTACTGCTTTTTAAAATAAATTTGGCATGAGATCCAATGAAGTTTACCATCACTGCTGCAGAAAAAAAAGATCAGTAGAAGTGTGAGAAAATATTAGAAATGAATATTTTATATGCAGGAACATTAACATGGAAGTCTAAGAAACAAATGACAGCCTTGCCTTCATCTTAACTTGTTATTCCACATCTGATGTTTTCATGTGAGAAATTAGAGAGAGTTTTCATATTTTGGCCTAACTTGGAGATGATCTCAGAATATTTTTGATGGAGAACTCTTTTACATATAATTTAGTCTTGCTTGTATCTCACACCTAAGTGAGAGTGAACATGTTCTTTAATTCAATAGTCATGAAAGATCACTAATGATGAATAAGAAACTATACTGATATTTCTTCTGTGCCCTTTAAAACCTGTTCACTTAGTACCCATCAAAAGCAGAAAAATACTGGAATTGCAAAAGAAGTTTTAAATTTCTTTCCTGCTTTTTATGATGCTTTCAGTAGTTTGCTAGTTTGATTTTTTCCCAGAAATATCTGTTTTAGAGTTGAACGCCTTTTTCATTTAACTGTATGAGATAAACCAGGGTTTTATTTGAAAAACATTTTGAAAGAACTGTCAAAAAAAAATGGTATTAATACCCACCTCTCCTTCTTCTTAATAGGCGTTTCCAGAAGTTGGGTTTTGAGGACTAGTGTATTTTTTCATTTTGTTTCTCATTGATAATAAAATTAACCTTTAGGGAAAAAGCCTAAGTAATAGGACTAACTATTAATATATGTTTTTGTGCAGTGAAAACCCTATACTTATAGTAGCCTAATGTACTGTACTACAGACGATCTTCATGTCCTTCATATTTCCAAATCAAATTTGAAAATTGGGTATGATAACTGACCTAATGAGATAAAGCAAATTACTTACTTAATATAGCATGGTGCCAAGTTTGCCAGTTAATTGTGTTTCTAAATGGCTGTACAAGAAAGTGACTATTACCAGGGAGATTTTTTTAACTCTATCTGGAAAACAGTTTCCATGAAGGATAATTGCCTGATGGAACAAATACATTGAAGCCCTTCAAACAGTAAATTCTCTGTCCTTCATGTATGCAGGCAGCTCTCACAGTTCCATCCAATCCAATTCAGGTATAAACTACCTGTGCTACTATAAATAGATTGCAAAATACCAGAAAAAATCAACTAAAAAAAAAAAAAACAGTATACTGAAGTATCTAATCTCAGCAGCAGAAAAATTTTCTTATTGAAAAAGTCTTTAAAATTCAGACTCGCATTCATTTGCTGCCTACCAGAGCTAAAGAACGTCAAGAGGATTTATCTTTTGTATGTGGAAAATCAGTGGCTGAGGGATAATTTAAATGACTGAGAACTAAATTCTGAAGTAGATGCTATTATACACTCTATGCCAGTTAACTGAGTGCTGCTGTATCTTATTATTACCTAATTTCTTTTTATTTTAACAAAACCAAAACCTTCAGTTTTCATTACAGTAGATAATCAAACCACTAGCAGAATATGTTTTCAGTAAAATAGTGTTGTTCTCTTTAAATGCTTTGTAAGTTCCTGTCTTTTTTTTTTTTTACTGAAATTTCATTTATGTGAGGAGAAAATAGGATGAAAGGCTCTGGCAATGTCAAAATAGCTCATTTTGACATCTGTAAATGAAAGTCTCATACTTTCCTTTTTGAAACAGCTTTTTACTTTTACTTTTGTGTTTCATACAGACATATGTGAGATGTGTAAAAAAAATCTAAATTAGAAAGAATTGATCCATATGAAACCAGATATTTTTCATTTTGCAGAACATTTAATACTGAAGTTTTCTTGAGCTAGGATAAAAATTTCTCTAGAAAACTCAAAGTTCTGAAAGCATTTTCATTCTCCATATAGGTCTGGGTTTGCTTTAAGTTACATTAGCAGAGCTACAGCTAAAACGGCCTATAATAACTCTCTACAATGATGTCTGCTCTGAAGTGGAAACAAACACGAAAGTGTTAAGACAAATTGCTATACGAGCACTTTTGGAGTGTTAATGGGAAATTCAGACACAAGGTCTGACTATTTCCATTTTGCAAATTTTTTTAAGAGTACAGCTGAGACAGGGGATCAACATCCTCTGAGTATTTTCTTCAAACAATCAGCATCCATCCTTGTACGATGGAGATGTTATATTGGAGACAAGGAAAATTAACCCTTTGAAACCTGAGAAAGGTTCAAGCCTTGCTTTTCCCTTTTAGGATTTCCTGCAAACCATGGAGTGGCCCTTGGCTTGTGCAAAATGAGGCTTAGCTATCTCAGAGTGGTTCTCCATGGTTCTCCCCCAAGCTGCTCTTCAGAGGGCAAAGAAATGGAAGCAGAAATAAGTGGAATTTAAGGATGTCATTTTTAAAATGGAGGCAAAAATAAACAAATGTCTTAAGCTTTGGGATGGCAAGATCACACTTTTCAGAAGTGATAGTGGTTTTGCCAGGGACAAGACTTCCCAAAGGGAGGGCTGAGGTCCCTTAGCTCCTTGGGCACGGTAGTGGCAGGTTGCAGTCTAGCTGCCACCACCAAGCCTGGTCCTGTTTTGCAGCTGGCTTCACCCGATTACATGGGCCTTGTACTGCCCAGACGAGATCTCATGCCGACCAGGAGGAAGGGAGGTGAAACACTGTCTGCTCAGCTGCTGGCACGCTACCCGCTACCTCCTCTGTCCCACATGACAGCAAAGAGGAGTAAGACAGAGTCAGTGACAGAGCAGCTACAAGCACAGTTTAAAGGTTTTTTATCTACAGTGTGGTTGGGGAATGTACTTGGTGTCCCCATCCTGAACCCTTTCAGGGATGCTTCTGGGGAAGCGCTTCTGAGTCAGCATGGTTCAGCACAGACTATGGCCAATGATATGAGACAAACAGGGTGTAGATGTTCTGCTTGACGTTACGGCCAGCAATAGATAGCACTACGTGTGACATTTAAAAACGAGAAGCAGACTCCCGTGTTTCCCAGCTGTTAAGAAGTTGGCAGCCTATGCTGTCCCTCTTGCTAGAGCGGCTGCTTACATTAGAAGTGAATGGGCAAAGGCAGGGGAGGGGGTGACATGCCAAGGTAGGATGACCGGCGGTGCTTTCACAGGTGTTGAGTGACATACAGTGCTGCCACAGGGACATCGCTCACAGGAAAGAGAATCACTCAGGCAACTCTGCCTGCCCAGATAAAGCTCCTGGTCAAAGGAAATAGAAGTTGGTGATGTGCTGAGTATGTCAGCACACACTGGAGGATTTCCAGAAGTGATCCGTGGTTGTATAAGCATCTGTGCCTTTCTGTCTTCAGAGAGTAAACAGGTACTCAAGATTTGTTGAAAGTCCCTAAAGACTGGAAGGTGGGATAAATCCAGGCTTTCACGGTACTATTTTATAATGCAAGTCTTCCTGGTTCTGTCCCCAGAATAGTTTATCCTCAGGCTAAATATCAGCTTACCAGTGGGAAAAACAGAATTATTTAAAATGTGTTATATAAACCCAAATATATAAACAAATTGAGATAATCTCCATGTTTGCCTTGGTTTATTTTCATTATGAATTATATGGTCAATTTCTTTCCTTTCACTATTTTTCCCAATAACCTTGCTAAGTAAACACAGTACTGACAGTATTTATAATAATACACACACATAAGATCTTGCATCAATAATTTAAACAACCTTTATAAAACACAGTAAAAAATTTGCAAAGTGAATTATCTTTTTTTTATGAGTGGAATTCATACCATTTGGGTGGTGCGGTTAAATCCCACTTAGAAGTTTATAATACTGTAGTGAAGAATATCAGAAGAACCAATTAAAAACTTTATATGACTTGCTGTCTACAGCAGTCCTGCTATACTATTATAATAACAATACTACTACTACTACTCAGGTACTGGAAAGATTTCGCACTTGACACTGTAAACGTAGTTGAATTCTGATCTTCAGTGATCTCTCTCTAATATCAGTCCTTACTGTAGCAAATGTGGGGAGAGGCTACAAATAGTATCTATATTTAACTCATTTCATGTTAGGCTTCAATTTTTAATACTATACATTTCTACCAAAGCAATACAAACAAACTTTGGTACAGATGATTATACAGAGTATATTTAGAGCTAGATCTCCACAGATAAAAAAACTGGAGAAATATCATATTGCATTGATGGGTTTGCCTGTGTCTCATAAATGTAACTACTGACTTAGTAAAGAACACCAAGTCACAGGAAAAATGAACATGCAACAAGATATTTTAATATACAGGTACTGTGTACTTTATGTTACTTTAACTCTGGGTTTAGATTGGAACAAAAGGAATGGCTCAATAATATCTGCAAAGCCAGAATAACCCTGTATCCCATTACCCTGCCAATGAACTATGGCAAGAAACAGGCTCCCAGGTTCATATTCTCAGCTGCTGGAATGACTGGACGTGCTACATAGTCAATAGTTCCTACTAACTTGCTGGAAGTTAAAAGTTCCCTTGTTGCTCAGAGCAGTGTTGATTCAATCTGTAAGTTAAAGCAGCCAAATCAGAGAGAAGTGTCCAAGCATCCATGGCACAGTAAGCTAACAAAGCCAGTTATTCACCAAAACCTAAGAGCCAAATCCCAATCCAGTGGCACCTTAGAATAACAGAATCATTTAGATTGGAAAAGACCTTTAAGATCATCTGGTCCAACCTTAAACCTTAAACCTAACACTGCCAAGTCCACCACTAAACTATGTCCTTAAGTGCCACATCTACACTTCTTTTAAATACCTTCAGGGATGGTGGACTCCACTGCTTCACTGGGCAGCCTGTTCCAGTGCTTGACAACACTATCCGTGGAGTAATATTTCCTAATACAGAGCATAAACGTCCCCTGGCACAACTTGAGGCCATTTCCTCTTGTCCTACCACTTGTTACTCCGGAGAAGAGACCAACATCCACCTTGCTACAACCTCTTTTCAGGTAGTTTTAGCCTCATCTTCTCCAGACTAAACAGCCTCAGTTCCCTGAGACGCTCCTCATAAGACTTGTGATTCAGACCCTTCACCAAATTTGTTATCCTTCTCTGAACGGGCTCCAACACCTCAACATCTTTCTTACAGTGAGGGGACCAAAACTGAACACAGTATTTCAGGTGTGGCCTCACCTGTGCCCGGTACAAGGGGATGATTGCTTCCCTAGTCCTGCTGGCCACACTATTTCTCATACAAGCCAGGATGCTATTGGCTTCTTGGCCACCTAGGCGCCCTGCCAGATCATATTGAGCTGGCTGTCAACCAGCACCCCCGAGTCCTTTTCCTCGGGGCAGCTTTCCAGCCACACTTCCCCAAGCCTGTAGTGTTGCATGGGGTTGCTGTGGCTCAGCTGCAGAACCTTGCACTTAGCCCTGTTGGATCTTATACAATTAGCATCGGCTCGTTGATCCAGCTTGTCCAGATCCCTGATCCCTCTGTAGAGCCTTTCTACCATCAAGCAGATTGACACACTCACCTAACCTGGCGTTGTTTGCAAATTTAATGAGGGTGTACTCAGTCTCCTTGCCCAGTTCCTTGATAAAGATATCAAACAGAACTGGCCCCAACACTGAGCCCTGGGGAACACCACTTGTAACCAGCCATCAACTGAATTTCACTGAATTCATCGCAACTCTTTAGGCCTGGCCATCCAGCCATTTTTTTACTCAGTAAGAGTACAGTCATCCAAGCCATGAGCAGCCAGCTTCTCTAGGAGGATGCTGTGGGGAAACTGTGTCAAAGGCTTTACTAAAGTCAAGGTAGACAATGTTCACAATTTCATTCACCCACTAGGTCCATCCCTTGTCATAGAAGGACATCAGGTCAGTTAAGCAGTACCTGCCTTTCCTGAACCTGTACCATCTGGGCCTGGTCACCTGGTTGTGCTGTACATGCTGAGTGATGGCATTCAAGACGATTTTTTCCATGACCTTCCCCAGTACTGAGGTCAGGCTGATATGCCTGCAGTTCCGCAGACCCTCTTTCTGTTTCTTCTTACAGGTGGGCATCACGTTTGCTGATCTCCAGTCAAGTGGGACCTCCCCAGTTAGCCAAGACTGCTGATAAATGATTGAAAGTGGCTCGATGAGCACTTGTGCCATCTCCCTCAGCACCCTTGGGTGGATCCCATCTAGCCCCATAGACCTGTGTGTATCTAAGTGGTATGGCTCATTGCTAAACATTTCCCTTTGGATTATGGGGGCTCCATTCGGCTCCCTATTTCTGTCTTCCAGTGCAGGAGGTTGGGCACCCAAAGAACAACTGGTCTTACTGTTAAAGACTAAGGTGAACAAGGCATTTAGTATCTCAGCCTTTTCATTGTCCTTTTTCACTAAGTTTCCATTCACATACAATAAAGTATGGAGATGCTCCTCATCCCTTCTTTTGTTGCTGGTGTATTTATAGAAATATTTTTTATCACTCTTTATGTCAGTAGCCAGATTAAGTTCTAGTTGGGCTTTGCCCCTTCTAATTTTCTTCCTGCATAACCTCATGACATGTTTGTAGTCCTTCTGAGTTGCCTGCCCCTTTTTCCAAAGGCCATAAATTCTCCCTTTTTTCCTAAGTTCCAGCCAGAGCTTTATGTTCAGCCAGGTTGGTCTTCCCCACCAGCTTATGACACATGAGGAGGGCCTGCTCCTCTGCCTTCAAGACTGCTTTCTTGAAGAATGTCCAGCCTTCCTGGACACCTTTGCCCTTCAGGACCTCCTCCCAAGGGAGTCTGTCATCCAGGCTCCTAAACGGGCCAAAGTCTGCCCTCTGGAATTCCAAGGCAGTTCTGCTGATCATCCTTCTTATTTCTCCAAGAACTGAAAATTCTTTATTGTTTTGTGATAGCTATGCCCAAGGCAGCCTCCAATCATTACATCACCCACAAGTCTTTCTCTACTTGCAAACAGGAACCTTCTACCTCACCCACTGACACCCCACATAATCTACATGGGGATCAACAAGCTGCTTGCAGGATTTCAAATAATGCATTAAACTAGTTGATAACTAGATAATTAGTTGGGTGGGGAGGAGCAGGGAATGTCAACATCCATCGGAGGAGAGAAGAATATCACTTAAGTGAGCACACACTCAAAAGATCGTACTTCAGGCTGTAATATTTTGCAATAAAAGAGCAGAATGTCTCGGTTTCTATCCAGATTTAATCCACTTGTCATCTTGCAATTTCCACTCGTAAAACTTCAATTCAGATTTTGTTTTTTATTAAAGTCACGTCTGAGTGCTTCATGATTAAAATTTTTAAGGTGGTTTAAAATTATCTGCAGGGTAAACAAGTCAGATTTTGATTGGTTGTGTATAATAACAGACATTTGTTAGTACTGTAGAGCAATATAACAACAAGCTACAAAATGCTCCATTAGAAATGCATACTTGTTATTAAGAATAAGAACATTTAATTGATTTAGCCTGTGGTGATACATTTTTACTCTTAGTCATGCATTAAAATAGATGTATTCTACACAGTGACAAATGTACAAAACATCTCATTGACTAAGCAACATCCTCCTGTGTCAGAGTTATCCTGACTGTGAGCACAGTCCTCTCCATCTGTGGTGGATGATGGAAGAGATAAGCAAACTCTGTTGGTTTTGAACATGAAGGAGTAGATGTATTTAACCATGCGCTTTTAAAGCATTTTAAGGATGGTGGCAGCAACCTTCCAAACACTGAAGTGGCTACCATTACAACATTATCTGAAATAACAAATTATTATTCCTATTTTACAGATGGGAAACTGAGGCATAGGCATGCCATGCAGTTTCCCCAGACCTGCTCAGGGAGATTGCTGCCTGTGCCGAAAAAAAAGAACATTGAGCTTCTGGCAAACTAATGGATTTGTTGTAATACCTTCCACACAAAACACATCCAAGCTAAATCAGCAGCAGTTAAATTAGAAAAAAATGTTCCTTCAGATACTTTTTCAGGAGATCTTCCCTTTTTCTAAATCAAGAAATAATACTTCCTCTTACCTCATTCCAGAAAAGTACTTTAATCTGAAAGTTGAGATCTTAAGACAGCTCTGGCAGAGATTTGAGTTGCTTTTCTGTCCTGTCTCCCAGCTGGCTTAGGGATGGAGAGGTGTGCATTTTGGGGGCCTTTCCCGCAATGCATTGTGCTGCCTGCATAATTCCCAACTAAGCAATTAATTAGAGAACTTAAAATAAACAGTTTTCAAAAAAGCTGAAAAAAAAGAATTCCCTAAGACTCCATTCCTCAGCGTGCTGAATAACTAGCTAGGACAAATGCTTTTATGATAAAAACCTACAGGTTTACAGCCCCTGTAGAAAAATTATTTAATATCAGTATAAAACTTTCTGTTGTTTATCAAAATGTTGTAAAATCTACATCCTAAATTGATCTTAAAAATACCACAGAGAAAAGCTTTTCTCAGGCATATATCATTACAGATCCTGCCATAAACTTGGTATCCTCATGTCATAGTAAAATCGTTCAGTCAAGCCCCATTCTCCATGCCTCTGGGAAGGAACGTCATGTCTAAGGTGAACAGCAAATCATAACTTGACTCACCTGAAGTTGTCTGGAATAAAATATATAGAAAGCTGAATGTACTAAACAGCAACATGGTAGATGCTGAACCTCTTCAATAGCACACTTAGTGATTATCAGGGAACTCAACAGGACACTTCTAGTTAAGCTCCCTTCTAGATATTTCCTGAAGGCGTGATCTTTGCCTTTCTGTCTCCTTAGCGTTTGTGCCCTCTGAACAAACGAGCAAAGTTAAGGGTAGGAAGCAGAAACTTTGTGGGGCTTCTTTCTTCTGCAGAGGGACAATTTAGGGATCAATAGTTGGCACCAAGTTCTCTAACTTCAAAAAAACAATTGCCATTCAATATCATAATATAACTTGGAAAGCGAGTAGTGGAACTTTTCAGGATATCAAGCAAGAAGAAAACAAATGTAAAGGTGTTACAGTGTGGTAGACCCACTACTTGTAGCAATCACAGAAGTAATAAGGGGATATATACGTTATGTTAAAAAAGAATATCAGATGCGTTATTAAGCATTTTATTTTGCCAGAGCTCTGTAACAGTTCACTGCAATTATTGCACTAGAAGTCACAAAAGCCGTGATCCTCAGAGAGACAAAGCATTGGAACTGCTCGGCCTTTGTAACATTACTCCCAAAGCTGACGCATGCTTCTCGTGATTGGGGTAAGTAACATAAGTACTCTCAGTTCTATGCAAAATTAAATGTAAAAATCTAGGAGGAGAGTGTTTCCTCTATGCCCCTGGTATAAGCACATAGGGTAAGGCTACATTCAAAATAACAACAAACAGATGAGGATAGTCTTCTTTATACTCTTTTGGCAGGTGAAAGAGGACTGCATGCAAATACTAACTTCATAATTTAAAATAGTTTGTTTACCTGCAGTTACACGTGTAAAATTTGTAAGCTGCAGATTTCACTTCAAGTAACTGCAAGCATCTGTTCTAGTGCAACAGTTTGACAGCTGATAAGTGTAGAATGGGAAATGTGTAGGATTTTGTGTTTCCACAGCCTAGAACTAGACAGATTTCCACTACTTTGTGTCCTTTGTACCCTATTCTTTCATCAGAGCACGCATTTTAATGAAAGAAACCTTGCAGTAATCAGTTTGGTAGAAACTGGCTTCAAAATAAGCAAAAGCCTGCAAATGTTCTCCTATGGGAAGCAAGTAGCCAAAAAGTTAGGAGTTATTGAATGCTATAGGAGGTAAACAGAGCAGCACAACCATGGAAACCACTGCACAGGCAGATCTCCTCTGATGGAAAGCGTACAACCTCCGAGGGACGCATAGAAATACCCAACCTGTGCCTCCTTCCTTTCTCTGCTTCCCACTTACTTCCTCGAGATGAATCATTATCAGTGGGCAGGTGAAGAGGAATTGTCAATCAATATGCCTCTCTGGTCTCCAGAGAGAGGCTTCTGATGCTTCTGTCAATAAAAATAAACATACTCTTCCCTTACGGAAAATGTATTATTTCTCAGTTTCCCAAAGCCCCAAATCACAACACAGATAATTTTGTTTAAAAAACTTGAGTCCCACTTGAAATCATGGACTAGCCAGCACATGACTGCACCAAATTGCCGCAGGTTTAAATAGTGGATACATAGCTTCTGAAAACAAACAGTCAAGCTGCCAGATGATATATGCAAATGAGCCACATATGTAAAAAATATGCATTTTCATAGGTTGTAAACGGGTACTAGTAAATAAATAGAACATAGAAAATACAATCTCCATTTCTCTTCCCTTATTTTTTCTGTAACTAAAGAACCATGTACTCCACAAAACCAAAAAGTAACCAAAAATAATGATCAGTGTTCATTACTCATGTCATTCCACCAAAGTTAGCACAGATGCAATTGGGAACAGTCTGGATCAGCATTTTAACTACCTTATTTAAACAAGTACTAATTAAACAAACTCTATTCAACAATCATTCCTGTAAACCCTAGTCCTCTTATTATGTAATCACTTTCGACAGTCATTAAAAAAAAAAAAAAAGATATATTTTACTTAATGCTAGTTAAAAAAACTTAAGATACAATACAAAATGATATTATAGAAACATATATAATACCTAAAAAAAATTAGAAAACAAACACAGGCAGCATTTACTTTCTGCACAAACTCAGCACAGGAAATGGAAATTTATATGATTAACATTTTGGAAATTCAAATATTTGGAAATTCAAAGAGGGATCGCACCATCTGAAATGTAATTGCTTCAACATATTTTTACCCAGGTACTTTTTTGCATTATCTGCTCCCTTTATGGAATAGAATCATAGAATCATAGAATCATAGAATCATAGAATCATAGAATCATAGACTAGTTAGGGTCAGAAGAGACCTTAAAGATCATTCCAACAGTTCCATATGCTTCTTATGTTGAGGATTCCAGGACGCGATACTCCAACTGGACACAGGACTCCAGATGAGGCCTCACAAGAGAGGAATAGAGGGGCAGAATCCCCTCCCTGGCCACACTTCTTTTGATGCAGCCCAGGACATGGTTGGTTTCTGGGCTGGGAGCGCACATCGCCGGATCGTGCCAATAGCTCAAGACTGGCAAAGTCTTTCAATCATTGTGTAAGCAGTCACATAAGTATTTAATCATAACAGTATTAAATCCATGATGATCAAATTTAACAGAAAGGTGGGGGGGAGGTTATCATGATGTTTTTACCATCACTTACACACAAGTCCAGTCACAGCTGTGACGGCGAAGGGACCGCAAGGAGAAGGGAGAACCAAGCAACACTTCTTATTTAGTGGGGGTGGGATGTAGGGGTTGTAATTTATTTTTTGTCTTGATTGTATCAACTTTTCTTTACAATTCCTTCGAGGAATTACTTTGACACTTACTAGAAGAACCAGACGGCCTGCGGGGAGCCGGGGGAGAAGGATGCGCGCTGCCACCTGTCCGCGGTGCAGCTCCGGCCCCGCCTCAGCGCTCGGCTCCGCGCAGCCCCGCGGAGCTCTGGGGGCTCCGCGCACCCCTTCCCGCCACGGGCCACCACTGCCACCTGCTGAGGGCACGGGGATACTGACGGTCCCGGCCCCCGGACGACCCCCCGGGGTCAGGCGGTGTGGAGGATGCCGAGCATGCAGAGGATGCAGAGGATGCTGAGGATGCAGAGGAGGCAGAGGATGCGCAGAGCCCCGCACGCTGATGCAGGTGTTCATTAGCAGCACCACGGCGCGAAGGATGGTGTCAAATGAAGATAAACTTAGGGCTGATGGGTTTCTTTCTGTTCCCCTGCAGCTGCTCGGACTCCCAGCACCAGCCTCCTAAAACACTTAATAAGTTTTAAGTGAGAAGAAATAATGTTGGAATGGGTTCAGAGGAGGGCTACAAAGATGATCAGAGGGCTGGAGCACCTTCCCTACGAGAATAGGCTGAGAGATTTGGGCTTGTTCAGCCTGGAGAAGAGAAGGCTCCAAGGAGGTCTTTTAGTGACGTTCCAGTACCTGAAGGGGCTACAGGAAAGCTGGAGAGGGGCTGTTCATAAAGGCTTGTGGTGACAGGAGGAGGGGCAATAGGTATAAACTGGAGAGGGGCAGATTTAGACTGGAAATTAGGAAGAGTTTCTTCACCATGAGAGTGGTGAGACACTGGCACAGGCTGCCCAGGGAGGTTGTGGCTGCCCCATCCCTGGAGGTGTTCAAGGCCAGGTTGGATGGGGCCTTGGGCAGCCTGATCCAGTGGGATGTCCCTGCCCATGGCAGGGGCGGGTGGAACTGGATGATCTTTAAGGTCCCTTCCAACCCTAATTATTTAATGATTCTACTATTCTATGATTCTACAATTCTACGATTCTATTATTCTATGATTCTATGTTTCGTGGCCTCGTGATTGTGAGGCATCTCCACAATGTGTGTTTTGATGTAAATTCTTGCCTTTTAGATAACATATTGTTTGATTTCAGAGGTGTGGTTTAGGAAGAGAGCGTGCCAGTTCAGTGGGCAGCAAATAATTATGCAAGAGGAGGTAAGGTTACACAGTGGAAATTATTACTCCGAACTAATGCGGTGCATGAAACCAAAATGCCTTTAATAGGGCTCCTGAGCCAAAGGCAATGTACAAAAGAGATTTTCATATACTATATTCAAGAAAGAAGACTTGTTTATTTTTAAACAGAGAATAAGATCCTAATCGATATTACCTGGGGCCTAAAGCAATATTGTTCTTCTGAAATTGTCATAAGCATTGAAAATGTTCCCCCTTTTAGAAAATCAAGTCAGTAATTCTTCATCAGTTAAGCAGAAGTAAGCAATAAAATGGCCATTACTATCTGGGGCTCATTTGTTTCAGCAGGAAACTGCCTCCACTGTTACACTACTCGAGTGTACAGATTCGCTCTGGTAACAGAGACGTATCCTTATCTGTATGGATTTAAATATGGAAAGAGGCAGTGAATGGAAAGAACAACTTCAATCAGATATTTTAAGTTACAACTGAATTGTGCATTTATGGCCCCAGACAGTGTGCTCTGCAAAATGTTCCAAAACACTCATCTCTAAGCTTTCAACTATTTCTCACTTCTGCTCCAGTGAAACATTTTGGGGGGTGGGGAGGGTGGGGGTGGAAATTCTATCAGGATCTAACATAAAGAAGGTGGAATCACAGTGATAACCATTTCCAACTGAGTCCTTAAGGTAGTTGGTTGCTTTTATTTATCATTCGTCGTTATCATCCAGGCCATTCCTTTTTTTAAATGCCTAAGAGTTTTCCTTCCAGTGAATGATCTTTACTATAAAAATCATTTTAGAATCATAGTTTTACAGTGCACCTTTTAGAAGATAATGGCTTAAATTTCTAGTTCCTCTCTTCATTGCAGTGATAGGATAGCTGCTTCCATAAACCGGTCTAGCTAATATGTCATATCTCTCTTCAGTAGCTACTGCACACATGATATAGGAAACTCTCCTGCTACTGGTTACTCATTAAAGTTAAGTGATAGGGATCCACATGGCAAGGTTAAATTTCAACACTTTAAACCCTGCTGAAAGTTGCTAATAATAATGTTTAATTTTCATTCCAAGCATTTATGGTATCATCCACTTGAGACAGTTATTTTCTTCTTCTCATTAGTTGGAACTGATGAACCTTCCTGCAGAACAACAATAACAAAATAGAGGTAAAATTCGACCTCCGCTTAAATTAAACTATCTAAAAGGGTTTAATGTGAATGTCCTAATAACCAGAGGTAAAGCCTGATCAAGATTTCTGAAAAAGACCAGAGAATACAACATTCTTGTCAGGAAATGCTAAAGAAAACGTAATTTTCAACCCAGGAGCACTCAACACTTTCTTAAAATGGTCCATTATGGAGGGCAACTAAAATAACTACTCCTTTTTAAAACATAAAAACTTAGAAATGCTACCTTTTTATTTGGGGAAAATAAGATTTGCAACTAATCAGCTGTAATCATTTGACACTGAAAAGCATTGCTGCAAAAATTCAGCCAAGTTCAAACAATCTCATGGGGAAAGAAAGAGATGAGAAAAGGAAAGATATTTGCTGTGGCAGAGAAGGCTGGATACAGGAAGGGGAAGCCAATGGGCTGCAGAGTGGTGGGACTCCTGGCAGAGACAAGACAGGCACCTTGTGCTGTTCCTCACGCTTGTGCTTGCAGGGACTGTGTTACAGTGTCTCTTGTTGCTTATTCTCCCATCTCCCCCCCTTCTTAGAGCAGCAATCGGAGGAGCTATTACATCAAAGGCAGAAACCACTGCTATCCTTTCAACCCTTTGGCCCCTGCACGTAAGGTTTGTGATTTTGCAGCAGGGGCAGGATATCAGCAGTGACAGATGCTTATGTGCCCTTATAGTATTGACCAGGTCAAACTTATCAATGGGGTTCTGTTTCACAGGGTAGGTCATAAAGTATTCATTGCCGTAGGTCATCTTGACTCATGGAACAGTTTAGGGTGGAAGGAACTTCTAGAGGTCAACTACGCCCCAACCTGCCCAGCTCATGGTTCTCATCAAAGTTACATCAGGTTGCTTGGGGCCTGCTAATTTTTGAAAAACTCCAAATGGGGACCTCTGCCAGTATCTGACCATCCTGATGGTAAAAGGTTTGGGGGTTTGCCTTATACCTATATTTGTACATCTTCTTTCTCATGTAAATACTCCTCTAGTAAATCTGGCCTACGGCATTTAATCATCCTCTTCCCAACCCCATAATATATGTGGAAACATAAAACTAGCCAGCTTTAGATACACCAGCCTCTATTTTATTCCTTTTTTGAAACGAAATACCTACTTCCAACCTTTCTTTGGAATACAGCTATTAGACCACCCCTTTAAGCTGCATGGGAAAAAAAAAGTCCTATTCTGTAATTTTATTTCCCATGATTACAATTCCTACTTAATTATTGTTGAAAGCTTTGTCTCATTATTGTTGCTGTCTCATAGTCTTACTAGATCAATGTATTCCTCTTAACCTTTGTTTTCTTGTTTTCTTGTCTATCTTCTGACAGACATTTTTGAAGTGCATATTTTAGAACGAGATGAGTAAGTCAAGTGTCTAACCATGCTTATAGAAGGCTAAGAAATTTCTTTCTGGCATGCTACGGTTCCATCAGCTCTGACTGAATCTCATCATTCACCCAACATGAGCTCTTGAGGGCCCCACTGATCATAGGCACTCTCCCCTCCACCTTTGCTGTTTACCTAAAACCAGGAATAAGTATCTCTGAAGTCAATAGGAATGCAGTAGCAGAAATGAGAAGCTCCAAGCATAAAGTTCCTACAAAAGGTTTCCAACAACTAGTTATCCTCTGATACACTAATGGAAACACATGCTGTCAGTGTTTGTACCCATTCCAGCTTTCTGTGGTGCCTCTATGCGAAGTTCTCGTTATGTCACTTGGGTAACTCGGAGGGAACATCTTATTCAGATTCCTTCAGGATCATAGATACTGTCAAATTATTTGAGCAGGCACATAGAAAAGGTGAAATATTTGTATATTTTTATGAAAAATGGCAGTACATTATGTTTTATTTTAAAATGTACCTGCAGAACCTATTAGGTTAGCGATTAACCACCTAATCTAGAAAGAATGTTACTCCAGTTACAATGAATTACAGTAATTTTGTTTTGAGTCCTGAATTTATGCTATGAATAAAGTCTAACGCACAAGAGCTTTTGTATGGAAGATGAGCAGCTAATTATCTTTTGAGACTATTAAATCACTCCTAGATCTCAACAGATCCTTTAGATGCCAGGAAACTGTGCTTTAGCCCCTAAAACTTTAAGTTCTATTCCAAGAGCAAAAACCAGACTCCTATGTTAGGACTAGGCCATCTCAATAATTCATGAAGCAGAGAGGCACCTCCAAATGAGGGTTGCAGAAGCCAGGGCACCAAACAAGGAACCTTTTAAACTGGGCAGAAACATACAGAGAGTATCTCCTCTTGTGTCCTATACCTGAGATTAGTGATGCTGCTAATCTATCCTAGCGGTCAGCAGTCAGAGTACTCACTCCAGCCCCAGCGCGGCTCTGCTGCTCAGGAGCAACAACTTCAGCATTTCTGAAGTAAAAGCATCCTGAGGTAAGAGAATCTGAAGTGGCTGGCTCTCTCCGTGCTACTCTGCCTGGATTTTCTTAACTATATTTGAACCAGAGAGAGCAAAGATGAGCACACCTACCGTATCTCCAAGTTAGTCTGCAGAAACAAACAGCATAAATGCAAATAATGTTCCAGTTGAGTCAAGTGAATACTGGCAGGAGTCTAGGTATGCTCAGAAGAAATATTTTAGGTGATTCTGAAATATTAATGTAAAAAAATTTCAATGCCTCAAAGATTAGGCCGCAGCTGAATAAGAATTTTCAAAATCAAAGCTGCTATAGTACAAGTGGAAGAGATGTGCAGAGAAGGGGAAAGAGGAGATGGCCAGAGGTTCGTGTCTGGCAAATAATGAAGGTCACTATAGTTTAAAGAAAAAACTCATTATGGCGTACACCAAAATATCAGTCATTAACTTCTTTCTGGTACAGCCTGGATGATCTAATGCATAAACTAAGACTATTGCTGTGTCTTAAAGGAATTTTGTTAACTCTAGGGATCAAGCTGAGCTTTCACAGAATATTTCCTCCATACGCAAATAAACCAGAAACAAATCCAAAATAAAAATATCCTATACTTATCTCCTACACTGGAAATCTGAAAAAAAAAAAAAAAAAAAAGAAAAAGAATATTCTCTTGATGAATTCCTAAGTAGCTATATTCCAAACTTGCCAAGTTTCTTTGGGTCTGCTGTGGCTTGTTACAATGCCTCCTTGAAGGAAGCTCTGACTTGCAAGCTAACCAAATTGCACTTTTCTGCTTGATGACAAACAATTTTGAAGATAATACCCCAAGAATTCCAAGGATGTCTTTTCTCTGTCATTTGTCATTAGCATGTTTACTCCAAAACTTCCAGGTATTTTGGGAAATATGATTTTGAAAATCCAAATATTTTGAGAAATGAAACATTTCTATGTGAAAAAGTATTTTATATTCTATTCTATTTATATTCCCAGCTCCTGCATGGTAAACTGCTCTTTAGTTCTCAGTATAGACTCAAGCCTCTTTTTTCCGTCTTCCCTAAATGGCCAAATGCTTTGGTGTCACTAGATTAGAGAGTGGGAAAGTCTATGGAGCAGGCCCTGCACCTCTGAAAGAGATTACACCATTCAAGGCATATGGTCTCATTTTGTCATCAGACTGTTTGCTCAGGAGTCCAGATAGTTGAATCACAGAGGGAGGAAGCTTAGGAAGGAAGGAAGAAAAGTATCACAAAATAGCCAACCCACCACCTTCCCCGAAAATGAAGGAGAAATTAACAGATGAACAGAAAAGTTATTTAGGAGAGAGGACGCTGACGTCTGACCATGACTTTACAAAGAGGCATGCCTTATTAACAAAGAGGGCTGTTTAGATATTTAGTTAAGTAGGAATCAATGGAATCAATTAATTCTCTTATCAGGGATGAATATCTGATGAGTGATAGGAAATACCAGATGTCAAGAAGCAAAATTAACATTTTGCTAGTACAGCCAGGCAGCACAATGGACCAGACAAGGAGAGAAGGCCAAACCATTCTTCTAGTTGGGCAGGAGCAAACAGCTCCTTGGCAGACAAAGGGCCCACTAGAAACAGTTTGGGAACTGGCCGTAGCTTTTACAGACGTAATAACTAGACAGAAATCTTTCTAGCATGCCTTTGGCCAAGGAAGTGCAAAAATTGCCAACGAGCCGTTCACATCTTGTGCTTGGATTAAAATTTAGCCTGTGCTGGTAGTAACCCATAGTGATGACCAGTGCCAGCCATGGTCTGCTCCGAATGGAAGTCTGGTCTCAAGACGGCTCTTTGTGGAGACAGGTCAGGCTCAGATAGCACCCTTGTAGCAGTCTAACAGCAAGGTTAACACATAAAAGGGACATCAAAACTAAATTACTTTAGAAGGTACTCCCTTGATTTCAGAGTTAAGGGATCTCATGGAGAATGCATCAGGAAGGTTGGACCATCCTTTCTGCTGTGTTCAGAGCATGAATGCCTCATGCTACTGACAGTCTTGTTTCTTTCATTTATGTGAAAACAACTTGCAGGAAAATACTCTAACATCTTGGAATATTAATGTAATGTATATACTATTCCAACATTTTTGAACATAAATATCAGAGCCCTGCTACAGCTGCTAGCATGTTACATGCACCGACAAGACAGCTCGTAATATGCATCCTAACATACTGTTCACCTCATCTGACATCTTGCTAATGATTTATTATGCAATAGTGATGCTCCATTTGGGGCTTCCTGGAGATGCGTACCATGTATTACAGGCCACAGAACGGGTCCATGCAGCAAATGAATTGTTCCTAACACCTAAATTCTTTGAAAACCTATTCCTGACACTTGTATGCTTGTCACCAAGAATAGCAATATGTATCCCCTCCTCCACATAATTAGGCAGAAAGCTAAAAATCTTACAAAGGGATCCAGAACTACAGCATACATGATACCCTCACAGTATTATATAACACAAAAAAGGTTATTAACAAGCAACTCAAATGAACTCAAAACATGATACTGCGGTAAACTGACCTTTGCAAACCATTGCCACGAAGGCCCTCCACCTTGCACTCTGGTTGCTTTTCTGTTTAAAACAGCCACAGTATGTACGTGATTGCTACTGCTCCTCCTTTGCAGTATTTAAGTGCCTTACGCTGTTTCATGAATTTATGCTAACAATCCCTCTCTCTACAAATGAATGGCTACCACCCCCTGTGACAGATATGTAATTGAGGTACACAGATAGAGAGATTTTTCAAATCCATGTAAATACTAAAAGTTGTATATAGGTACACATTTGGTTTTCAGCAAGTCAGTAGGCATCTCTCTGTGAGAGAGGCAACCGCATGCTCAGGTAGTTTGGACATGATTTGTGCAGGCTCCACCTTCTATCTGGCCTGGCAGCACAGAGTGAGGAAGGAAACCAGATGCACTGAACTCTGGCCAGTGCCTCCCAACCCAAATATTCTTTTTTGTTTTCCCTCTTTTTTCCCCCTTAACAAAGTTCTTCTAA
Organism: Cuculus canorus; assembly: GCF_017976375.1. Lineage (NCBI taxonomy): Eukaryota > Metazoa > Chordata > Aves > Cuculiformes > Cuculidae > Cuculus > Cuculus canorus. Next base: position 15,700,205 of record NC_071403.1, read on the forward strand.
TAACATCTATACTGTGTCACAATTGCACCAGTGCATTTTGGTATTCCTGTTATTTATCCACAGATTTAGTCTTTGTGAATCATAGAATCACAGAATAGTTTGAGTAGGAAGGGACCTTAAAGCTCATCCAGTTCCAACCCTCTGCCATGGGCAGGGACACATTCCATTAGATCAGGCTGCCCAAGGCCCCATCCAACCCGACCTTGAACACCTCCAGGGATGGGGCAGCCACAACTTCCCTGGGCAACCTGTGCCAGTGTCTCACCACCCTCACAGTGAAGAAATTGTTCCTTATGTATGGTCTAAATCTGCCCCTCTCCAGTTTACACCCATACTACCCATAGTGTGGATAGCCCCAAAATCGCAGTAGTAGATGTCTTAGAAAAGTTTACATGCCATTGCAAAAGCCTATTTTGTGATAAATAAGGGAATAAGGACTGCTGTTTAAATTATTTCCTCTCTTTTATTAAAATGGAACCCAGAAACACTTATTTAAGACAGTGTAAAACAAGTAACATATTGGAAAGAAATATCTTTAAAATCACAAACATATGCAACATTTTGTTCATGATCAGAAAAGATTATATGTATCAGCTGATCCCTCAACAAGTCAAGATAGACAACGTCTGATGCATACCTTTGGAATAATGCAATGTGATCTTAAAACCTGTGATTTACAGTTTTGGAAGAATATGTTGTTGTTATTTGCCATGAAGAATAGTAATGGCTACTCTCCAGCTGCATTTCAGCATGCCCTTTTCCTGGTTCCACCTGCAGGTGGGATATACAGTACCTGCAGCCTCAAGAAGTGAAGATTCCTTAGGGTGTTCTTGCCTTGGAGATTTCGTCAAGTAGATCCTCTTACTGACACCTGAACCCAGGGTGACCTTGGACCACGCGGACACACTAGAATTTCACACGACTCATCTCTGTAGGTATTAAGATAGTCCGAAGCCAAAATATCAGGAAAATTTGTTGCCTTATAAATCTAGGCCTGTATTTTGCAATAAATACTTAGAGGAGAACTACTGGGTTTTTTCACATAGTACAGCCCCTCTGCCTTGTACAAAGCAGGCAGCTGCCTGGGTGCTAAGGATCTACTCAGCATTCAACCAGCATATCATGCCCTGGTTATCTGACATATGAACAAGTAGGAAATAGACTGATTACCACCAATCCCTTATCATAATGCATACTTTTAAAGCATTATTTAATAAAAGATAACAAATGGAAAAATACTTTTGTTCTCACACCGTAAAAATAGAATGCTTAATTCATCACTAAGAATGTTACTTTTGTTTGCTTCCAGCTGTCCTGGCATCTGTGGCTATACTTCAGTACTGCCCCATGCTATTTGTGCTCACAAACTGCCTTCCTTACTATTATTTAAATTAATAGATGATTTAAGCACCACTAGAGGGCACAGAATTATAACAATATTTCTTAGTGGATCACAAAAAGTACATCAGGAACTGGAGTTCGGTAATTTCATAGTTTGTAGTTCAAGTCCCCAGTTTAAAGTCCCAGTTGTGCAAACAGCAATACACGCACGTGGGTCTGCTGCTGCCAGCCGAGACATTGACTACCCATGGCAATTACCCCAACACATTTCAGGGGTGAGCGCTTGTGATACAGGGGCGTTACTGAGAGGGATGGACCACGTGCTCTCATTTGAATGGTGCAGTTCAGCTTTCTGGATACCAGTCCTCAAATATTTAACTCAAGCAACTCAAGCGAGTAGAGTATAAATGGTTTGGGAGGCCCAGATGATGGGAAAGGCACGCTGCACATCTTCAGCTGTAAATAGGGACGGGTAAAATGAAGAATATAAACACTTGCATATCAAACCAGGGAAACGCAAACAAGTATTAAATGAAGGATTAATTAACTCAATTTACAATTCAGAGAAAGAGGAGTAGGTATGTGCCACTGGAAAGCTTAAATATTAATGGGATTGCTGTGGATACTTATCAACCACTTAACATCTGTTTTGACATGTGTGCTGTCTCTGTCATCTCTTATCAGAAGTGTGAGTGGCCACTGTGGTTCACATGTTACCAAGTTCCTGTTCAAAGCTGCCCGAGGAGGAAGTGCAGTGAAGAAAGGAAGAAGATGAAGGGCTTTTTTCCCAGTGCTTGAATGGCTCTGGAGACACTGTAGCAGTAAATTAATACTGTTGATGTTTCCACGTAGCTTTAGTAGAGGCACAAGTTAATGTCCACAGCCAGAATACATCTACTTCACCCCTTACTTCTTTTCTGGGGGATGGAGATGGTGTGTTCATCAAAGGCTTGAGAACCTGGCCTCTGACTAGCCAGTACAAAGAAAACACCCTGAAATTTAATTGAATTTCAGAATGCCTCCATTGATTTTTGCATAACCTTAGCGCCCACATCGCTCTTCATTAACCCTTCACCAATTACCATCGCACTTCTCACACTACGGGTCCTCAGGCTGCAAAAACACAGCTGTTTTTTCACCAAGCTGGTGGCTGAAGAGCCGGTGGCTCATCCCCTTTCCTTTCCTCTTCTCCTCCTAGGGAATCGCGTGGCTCCCAAAGGATCCCAGGGGAAAACCGGGGAGCACCGGCAATGAACGGGCAGGGAGGCAGGAAGCCTGCGTCGTGCTTGGATGGAGGGATGGAGGGAGGGATGGAGGGATGGATGGGTGGGTGGATGGATGGATGGATGGATGACGGACGAATCTATCTATCTATCTATCTATCTATCTATCTATCTATCTATCTATCTATCCATCTATCCATCTATCCATCCATCCCCCCCTCCCTCAAGCTCACCTTGATGCGGCGGGGAGTTAAAGACCCGCTCTCGGCAGGGGGAGCTTTGTTCTCTCGGCGCGGTCTCGGGCACCGAGCGGCGGCACCGCTGCGCTCCGGGAGCTGCCGGAGGGAAAGGAGGAGGAGGAGGAAGAGGAGGAGGAGGAGGGGGAGGGGGGGCACCCGCAGCCAGGGCAGCCCCCGCCGCCGCTGGGATTCGCTCTCTCTCCGGGCACCCGAAGCGGCTGCCGGGCTGCGCCTCCCCCTCGGGGGGGACCACCGGCCGCTCGCCCCGCCCTCCCGCACCCGGGGTCCCGCCGACAAGCCGAGCCTCCCCCCCCGCCCCCCCCCGCGCCGAGACTTACGGCAGTTTTGTTACTTTCTCGGACTTAAATGGACATTTCCCAGGAGCGCGAGTAGCCGCTCGCCGGCCGCCCCGGCGCTGCCTTCACCGCTCCGCGCTCCCCCCTCCATCCCTCACCCCGGGACGCCGCCGCCGACCCCCGCCGAGCCGCCTTTTCTCACCGACTTTTCTCTTCTCTCTCCGCCGGGAGCACTAGCTCGGCCGGTCCCGCCGCGGGAGGGCGGCGAGAAGGCACCGCCGGAGCTCCTCGCCCTCCCCGTCCCGGGCCGCGGAGCCACGGAGAGCCCGGGGGAGCCCCCCGCGACGCTGCCGCAGCCCCGCTGCCCCCTCGCCCCCCGCTGCCTGCTGCGGGTGGCGGCCGCGGGGTGCCTGTCGGCCGCCCGCACCCTGCTCCGCCGCGGCGCCCGGGGTGATGCCATGCCCCGCAACCACGGCGGAGGGGAGGAGGGCGGCTCGGCGGGGCTCTGGGCGAAGAGCGGAGCGGGGATGAAGGATGTGGAGTCGGGCCGGGGCAGGGCGCTGGCGAGCGGGGCGGCCCGAGGAGACGGGCTGCTGCTTCTGGGCACCGGCGGAGCGGCCGCCCCCGCCGGGCTGCGGGAGGGCCGCCGCGGGAAGCACGGCGCCCGCATGAGCCTGCTGGGGAAGCCGCTGTCCTACAGCAGCGGCCCGAGCTGCCGCAGGAACGCCAAGTACCGGCGGCTGCAGAACTACCTGTACAACGTGCTGGAGCGGCCCCGCGGATGGGCTTTCGTCTACCACGCCTTCGTGTGAGTACCGACCCGCTCCCCCTCTCCTCCCGTCCCGTCCCGGACAGAGCCGCGGCGCGCATCTTCCCTCCTCGGCTCCCCGACCATCCCTCCGGGGCGCATCCCTCCTCCGCCCCCCGAGCATCCCCCCGGGGTCGGCCCCCAGGGAGGACGGGCACCCCGGCAGCCACGCCGAGAGCGCCCGGGGGGAGGCAGGGGAGCCTCTGCCACCTGCTGCGCGGCGCTCCGCGGGCGACGGAAAATCCTCGCAGCGGTGGAGGGGAAGCTCAGTTTATTCGGCAAAGAGAACCGGGGGAGAGCACGGCGGGGAAAGCACGTGCTGGCTCGTCTCCCGGGCGCTTGAGGCCGCCGGTTTGCGCCTGGGGGGCTGCGCGGCGCTCCCGCAGCGGGGCCGGGCGGGGCGAGGGGTGCCGGCCGCCCCCGCATCTCCCCGCGCCGCCCGTAACCCCGGCGTGCGCCTCGCTTTGCCGGCACCGAGCGCGCTGCGCGCTTTGAAAAGTTAGCGCCGCACCGGGGAAGCCGCACCGGTGCCTTTCCTTCCTCCCGCGTGTGTTTTTTTTCGGAGCTCGCCTGGTTCCCACCCTGAGGGCACCGCGGGTGGTTCCCACGCGTCTGCTGGAAGCGGTGCTGCCCCGAGGGATGCTGCTACCCGGGGCCATCCCCGAGGGATGCTGCCACCCCCCGAGGGATGCTGCCACCCCCCGAGGGATGCTGCGACTCGGGGCCATCCCCGAGGGATGCTGCTACCCCTGAGGGATGCTGCTATCCGGGGCCATCCCCGACGGATGCTGCCACCCCCCGAGGGATGCTGCCACCCCTCGAGGGATTCTGATACCCGGGGCCATCCCCGACGGATGCTGCTACCCCCGAGGGATGCTGCTATCCGGGGCCATCCCCGACGGATGCTGCTACCCCCGAGGGATGCTGCTATCCGGGGCCATCCCCGATGGATGCTGCCACCCCCCGAGGGATGCTGCCACCCGGGACCATCCCCGAGGAAGGGTGCAGCGAGCAGCCCCTGCTGTGACAGCACTCTCCTCCCGTTATCTGTCCTTACTGTGGTTTGTGTCTTAGCAAGTGTCTCCTCCTGTGGCCCACACTGTAAAAGACCCAGTGAACAAAACCCACATCCCTTCGCATTACTCTCTGGAGAGCGGTACTGTCACTGTGCTGCGAAACTTGTGCTGCCTTAGTGATGGGGTCTGGCCTGAGGGAGCTGTGTGAAGGGGGCACGAGGGCCCCAGATACCTAAAGTGCCTCTAGGGCTAGTGATGCGCCTTTGTTCATTAGCAGTCCCCTATTTTTACAGGTTTGGGTAATATTCAGGGAAAAGGCCTGACTTGGGAGCCTTTTGGATGGCTGAGCAAGATGTTCAGTACCATCTGGCAAGGAATCGTTGCAATGGATCACAGTCCTAAATGAAAATGTTGCGATAGACTACAGAGAAAGGATGATAAGCGTTACTGTATTTGGGATATTATACAGGGTATTTTCATGATTAACTACAGAAAAAATACCTTAAAGAAAATGGAAGACTTAATTAAGATGCTGTAGATGCTATATTTCCATGGTAGTTGTCGGAATCAAGCTACGGGTTACAGCAGCTTTGGTAAAAAAAACAACCGTTCCCTGAAAGCTGTTTAATAGCACAAAGAGTATTCTTCTCCCAGCATCAGAGGAGTCCCCAAATCCTACTTCGATAGAAGTTTTTCTAAGTGAAAAAAATACTTTGCCCAAAGGATGGCAATCTGATTAATAAGATATTTTGTGTAAAGATTTATATTTACTTGATCAAAATTGCTGTAGATAACAAGCAGTAGAAACATACGTAATGTTATATTTTATTCGGTTAAAGGGATTGTTCTCCACTTAGATGATGTCCCCATTCTCTCTGTTTTACTGTGAAAATCATCTCTTACAGACTGAACTTTCATCTTGGAGGTCATTTATTTGGTACCTTTTGCTGTTTGGGTTCTTACAGGTATTATCTTGAGGCACAGATGGATGTTAAGTAGTGTTCTGAGAATCACTGAAGTATTTGCTAGGAATTGCCTTACTGCAGCACCTGAAGTTACCATACAAAATCTTTAAATTTGAGTTTTGGACCTTTCTAATGATGAAAATAATTAAACAAAATAAAGTTCAAGCTGGAAATGAAGTTGACAAGTTTAAACCTCCCCCCCAAAAAGTAAATTTTCAAACAGAGTGAAGTCATGACACAGCAGCACTGTAAACAAGGAAGATTGCCAGCTGCGTTTAGATAATTGCCTGCATAGAAAGAGTGCCAGTTTTAATTTTTAATTGCAAATGGCAATTTTGGCAGCTGTAAATGCCAACATTATATCTTTTACTTGAGCAGATCTGTGTGAAAAAGCTCGAAACATTACTGTAATATAAAGGCACCCAGTAATAAGGACCTTTAAGGATCTGTCATTGCTACAGTGTTTAATGTGCATTTGAAGTTCCATTGGATTTCAATTTGACAGCCATCCTCATTGCCAGTCTATAATTATTTTAATGTATTTATATAATTCTGTTTTAATGACTGCCAGATATTCAGATAATATTTTTGGTGTTTCAGGCTCAATTCTTTTTTTCAGCCACCTGATCAAACATAACTGCATCTTGGAAAACATTCTTTCTTACAGAATTTTTAAAAAAAACAAAATCACAAACAATGCCGCTATTTGAAAAAGAGTTTTGAAACAGACAAATAGGTTATAGTTGCTAAGACATTACTAAGTACATGGATGAAGTGTCTGCTTCTACCTCTGTTAAGCTATTCTTGACTGCAGTAGAGCCCGTTATAGCTCTGTACTATTTCTGTTACAGGAATGGGCTGTCTGGTGTGAGACCTTCTGTGTAGATCATTGGTCTCCTGAAATGAAGCACGTTCTCATACGCAGGTTGAAAGGACGCAAGAGTAGTTTCAGAGTTTCACGTTCAAGTCTTTGATCCGGAAGTTTATTTAGGTTTGCTTGATTGTTTTTGAAATAAGAAGTGGGTAATTAAGTGCCAGTTACAAAAAAAAGGAACCATCCCTGCAGTGGTATTTTCATTCTCATTTCCATAGAGAGAAACAATTTAAAGCTGAGAGTTATGCACAGTTAGTTCTTTTTTCTTTTTGCCCTTTCAAATAAGACAGAAAAATAGGCCAACCACGTGAGGAATGAGTGTGGTGACCTACATTCAGAAGTCAATTGTTTAGCTTATTTGTAAATATAAACTTGTAAAATGCAAGAGGAAGGATTTACTCTTCACCAAAGACCTTTGACTTCAGTAGCTGTGCTAGGGGTAGAGCCGTACATTACATGTTTCTTGGCTCCTTTTTGTGTACCTCAGTAGTTCTTTACACGGAAGCAGTAGTTAAAAATCTAAGGTCTTTAGAGTAAGTTTTTGAAAAACTACTTTCCAGATACCACGGTCTTCTGTTCTTAAATATTCAGGAACACCAAAAATATTAACACTTATAAAATCAGAAAAGAACATTCATACCATTTGTGAGTAATGAGTCAGTAACTTAAACTCCTGCTGGTAAAATATTTATGTCACACCACATCACCTACACATGGAGCATGTGCATATTGAACGTGTGCGCACGTACTTTAAAATGTGATATTGCAACTTTTCAGAAGCATTGCCTTGGGATGTCATTGGATTTCTTTCTGTTGTTGCTGTTGTTGTTTATTTAGATTATTTTGGGTTGTTTGGTCTGATAAAAATGTTATAGACATTGCCTTAGAATGGTCAAAGGGGACTTCCAGATTTCTTGCAAGTTTAACTCTGGGTATCATCTTCAGTTGTCATAAGGATTTTGTATTATTTTTATCCTTAGTTGACATTCTGAAAAAGAGATGACTTGAGATGTTCAGGAAAAAAAATACTACTCTTTGATATTGTTTATAGTGGTAGGATGTAATTACTTACATAAGTTTCCTAATTTAACATATTGGATTTATTTCAGGAATAATAAGGTATCTGTTTCTTACTGACTTCTTTGCAATATATTCCATGCAAAAGTCTTTAACGTTTGCTGGGGGGATGTCCTTCGCTTTACAAAGCCACCACCTTTGCTCTGGAAGTTTCTGAATCACAAATTGCAGGGCTGGATGTGTGCACAAGGGCAGTATCACTTTGCATGACCTGTACTGATAGGTTTCCACTGGCATCTTCTGTTGGCTGTTGCTGGAGTCAGAAGGTACAGTACTAGGTGAATTTAGGAGTCTGTATGATGATGTTCTTGTCCTTTGCGTTGTTGATGGAAAGAGGGCTGAAAAATTGTTTCTAAAAAGATTCTAATGATGTCCTCAAAGATTGAACTAGCTATTTTAGTTTCCCATATCTCCGAGAAAGGACATAGCTTATAATGATTGTATAGCTGTTGAACAGCAGTGTCTTTGCATGTGAGCTAACAGCGCTGCAGGAAGTTTCCACGTTCTGATTAAAAAAACAATAACGTGCAACAGCCTAAATACTTATTTTTTCTTCTACTATTAGAAAGCAGGAGAAACTATTTTCTCTCTTTATTTTATTCATCTCAATGCATCTAATGAATTCCAGGTGCACTCTAAGTTAAAGTCTGTGGCTTACATCTTTTCAAACCACCATTTCAGAGTCAGGGTCTGATGTTGTCAGGATAACAATGTATTTTTATTTAAAAAAAAATGGCAGCGTATTTACAAATAATAGGATTGACAACATAAATGATGTGTTAAATCAAATTTTATTAGGTACTAAGGAGGTAAAAATTTAAACATTTTGGTAATTTCTGTTCAAGTTATTGCAGGCTGGTACTAAGTCACCTGTTAGATCACCCTCTTACCAGACTGAACAAAACTCAGGTCCTTCAACTTCTCTATGTTAGACACAAGCTTGAGGCTTCTGACTATCTTAGTTGCTCTCCTGCATCTCTTGCAGCTTCTGTACATCTCTGTTCAGCTGTGGGGATCACAACTGGGTGCCACAGTGTGAGGCCATGTTGAGTAGAGGAGAAAAATAACTTTGTTCATCCTGATGGCCCCAGTCCTGTAATGCAGCTGTATGCTTCTTGCTTTATTTCTGATGAGGGCATGCTGTCGGCTGGTACTCAGCCTGCTGTGTCTGCAGGAATGCTGAAGACCTTTTTGGTGGAACCGTCACCCAAACAGTGGGTTGCCACCCAGTGTGTGTGGATGGGATTGTTCTGCATCGGGTGCAGATCTCTGCTTTTCTCTTTATTTGAGTTCATAGCTTTTTATGTTTATGGCCTATGTTTTCTTGCATTATCTCAGTCACTGTACATTGAACAGAGAGGTGCAGATATGAATCTTTAAAACCGCTTGCACTTTTACTGTGATTGGCAGAGACTATAAAATGGTCAGCAGTGCTTCATTTCGCCTCCTTCCCGGTGTTGTTCATGGACAGCATTCCTCTCCTGGACCCTTGTCATGGGCAAAACATAACATCTAACTTCTCTTTTTCACTTGCCCATCTCAGGATCTTCAGTAGATAAGTATCAGGAATGTTAATTATGTAATACTTATATATGTAAGTAGATGTGTACTTAACCTTAGTGGAGTGCTGCTTCATGTTTTATTTTTTGAGGCTCAGTGTACTGAATTTTCTCATATGTTCTGGCCTTACTTTCTGATGCAAGAGTAGTGATTCAGGGGAAACAACTAATTTGTCATAAAAATCAATATCTTCACTATCCTAGAAAGAAGAGAATAGAAGATTTTCTTTGAGAAAGAGTCATCAAGACATGAACTGGTAAAAGTTCATGCATGTGGACTATCTTCTATTTGTCATTAATTTCAAATGGGATTAGGAATGGTGTATGTAATTAGGAAGGTGGATATTATCTTAGATTAGCGTTTGGGTTTTCAAAGTTTCAATAAATGTACAACCTATGCAAGAAGGGTCTTCTCCATCTTCTACCAGTCTTTAAGCATGAAGTGAGATAAGAGCTTTCATTATAATTATCCTTTTGCCCTAATTTTTTCCATCATGCAAAATTCACACAGTTTGCATTATGTTTGTGAGTGAGAGTCCTACCTTAGATCTGTTTTCCTTTGTTTGCTGGTCTAGGGCATGACATTTCTTGTCTTTCTTACTGAAGGTCTTGTGTGGTTTGGGGACTCTACGTGGACTTCCTGTGACTTTGTATAGTGAAAGATGTTGCCTGAAATTATACATGTTGCCCAGGAGTTGGATGATTTCTGTATAAGTAATGTTGGATGATTTCTGTATAAGTAATATTGCTTTAGAGGATGCAAGAAAGATTTTAATTGCCTGTGAGACAGTATTTGAGTGACAGACTTTCAGGGTAGGCTCTAGATGACAGCTTAATCAGGTTAGACACCTCTATTTCCTCCCCCCCCCAACATTTTTTAGGCCTTTGTGGTATTTGACTTTTGAAAGTGAAAATAAAAGTCATGATACCTATACAGACTTGATGCTTTTTTCCATGCTCCAAATCTAACTGTATTTTTACTGTTGTTGTTTTTAGCTTAAATGGGTTTTCTGAGTTGGATGAAAGTACAGTTCAACTAATATTTTTGAAAGAATTACAAATAATTTCTTCTATCAACCAAATGAAATACCAATGATTATTCAATCATCAGTAGTAATTTCCCTATTCATGAGAACAGACATCATTAATATATTTACCAGTACTCATAAAAATGCAGTAAAATTTTTCATAATAGTTTCAGTAGAGAGGAAAAACACATGGTTCATAACTTTATCAATCTTTATGGAGAAAACATTTTATTCCTAGATAATGTAAACTCCTGACAGTGCAGATAAAGCTTACTGCTGTAAGGTAGTTGTTTCTTAATAATTCAAAGCTAAAACTTAATTGCCAGGTGGTTTATGGCTCATATTTCCATTACCATGAATGTTTGAAGAAAATTAATGAAAGCATAAAGAATGCTATCAAATGAAAAATCTTTTACATGTATACAAAATAGACATTATTTGCTACATTATTCCTAGTGAGACAGATGTTTACTCCTAAAATAAATGTTGCTTTTTCCCTTTGCAAACCATTAATACAACAGAGCATGCATTCTTGGCTTTTTTTTTTAATTAATGCTGGTGCATTGAGATTTATCTCTAAATATCTGTTGCGTAAACTGTGCAGAGTTTGGGGACAGTTGAATCTTCTTTTTTTTTTTTTTTCTGCTTTCTCATTTTCTCTGCGAGATATTGTTTTTTAAGTTTGTTTTACGGATTTCCTGTAAGAGAGCAAATGCAGATTACCCAAGTGATTGCCACCACACGTCAGTTAAGATAGAAAATTCATTTTTCAATTTAACAATTGCAAAATAATTTTAAGCAGTTGCTGTGCTCATGTGCAAAGTAAACTTCCTTTAAAGATATTAATTAAAAGTTCAAATGTCTTAGAGGTCAGCTGCACTTACTCAAGACATATTTTCAAGTTTCTGTTGAGCATTAGATTTAGCTTGTGGTAGCTGTCTGAGTTGCAGTGTAATTGCATTACAGGAAGCTCAGCAAAACGTTCGTCACTTTGGGCACTGAAGTGTAGTTTCAGGCAGCGCCTTCTTCTTGAAAGACTGATTACTTCTTAATATATACGGACTAGTACAGTGATTCATTGGTGGACATAGTCATCCAGCTAGACGTATCTGAATTTCTCAGTTTGGACTGCACCCAAAAGTATATGTGTGTATTTTCCTCCACAGAGATGGACGTCAATATGTATGATTTTCAAAGGCATGGAGTACCTGCAGCTTCCTTTCATTAGTCGATTGTGCATTCAATGGGTAATTCACTTTTTTCTCCCCACTTGTATAGAATGAAGTTTAACAAGTGAATCATGCTCTTAAACTGATTAGAAATAATGAAGAAAGGAAGTTCTGTACTTGCCCACTTTTTGATTTAAGTAGTATATTTCTGCTTGTCTTGGCTTCCTTCTTGCTTTGAGACTCCCTAGTTCCACAAAGCAAACATATTACACCTTTCAAGATTTATGTAGAGTTATCGTAGAATCACAGAATCACCAGGTTGGAAGGGACCCACTGGGTCATTGAGTCCAACCATTCCTAACACTCCCAAAACCATACCCCTCAGCACCTCGTCCACCCGTCCCTTAAACACCTCCAGGGAAGGTGACCCAACCACCTCCCTGGGCAGCCTCTGCCAGTGCCCAGTGACCCTCTCCGTGAAAGATTTTTTCCTGATGTCCAGCCTGAACCTCCCCTGACGGAACTTGAGGCCATTCCCCCATGTCCTGTCCCCTGTCACTTGGGAGAAAAGGCCAGCTCCCTCCTCTCCACAACCTCCTTTCAGGAGGAATATTTTATTGTAGCCATTCCCATATGGTAGCAAAAGAATGGTGCCAGGAGTCAAATATGACAACAGCAAGAGAGTAAAATCTTTCTGCCTTGAGAGGAAAAAAAACTACCAAACACATTCAGATGCCTCCCTAATTCACAAGTGTCATAGATTAGAGCATCTGCACACACCCTTTTGAGGTCATTCAGTCAGAAATAGCATCTAACTTCTCCTAGAGCATTAAATGTAATTGCTTTCTACAGCCTAAGCTCATCTATAACCATGGTATCTAAGAATTATCCATTAGAAGCAAATGCACAAATCTTCCTCTTCCAGGCTCTCTTGGCAGGCGTGCACTTAAAAGTTACTGCTGGGGCCTTTCTAAATAACTGAAAGGATCCTGACATACTTGAGAGGGCCTTTTGTGGGAAAATTAAGATGAAATATTGTTTTGGATGCATTTCTGTAAGTAGTGGGAGTGGAGGGCTACTCACCATTGGCAGTGAGCATGGAAATGTAGGTTGATCTCCCAAGGAGACAAGTCTGTATCAGTAATGATGTCTTTTCATTGGCAAAACTGGTATGTCTTTGGAGAATGACACGTGCTGGCTCATTTGAAGCTGGCATGGCGAGGCTGGAGCAGCCCCTGCACTGTGCCAGGGCTGGTGAGCAGGGGATCCTCTGCCCTTCAGGTGGCCCAGCACCACAGTATAAGCATTGCTGTGTTGCCAGGAAATCACACAGCAACCTCATCGCCTTGAAAAACTCTTTTACAGCCAATAAAAGTTATGCTGACTGAGGTTGGAAATAGTCTCTGAAATCATTAGGAAGAAAGAAATCTCTCTCTCTGCTCTCATCACTCTGCAGTCGATACTTGTAGAGTCAGATTTTTTTTCACGTGCCTCAGATAAACCATTGCCACAGGAAGGATGGCAGCCTTGCTTTTTGCCAAAGTTTATATATAGGTGGCAGGAAATGTGAAGCACCGTGTGAATGAGCTACTTGCAGATGTCTGTGCAACAGGGAGGAAAGGAGAGACTGTGCTGGCAGTTGGAGGGTTTTCTTAGACTTGTCCCTCAGACCCTTCTGAAGTGCAATTGGGAGGTAGAACTTAGAATCATGGAATCCTTTAGGTTGGAAAAAAACTTCAAGATTGACAAGTTCAACCCTAAATCTATCACTGTCAAGTCCACTAGTAAACCATGCCCTTAAGTGCCACATCCTAAATACCTCTAGGGATGGTGACTCTACCACTTTCCTGGGCACCCTGTTCCAGTGTTTGACAACCCTTTCCATGAAATAGTATTACCTAATATCCTATCTAAACCTCCTATGGCACAACTTCAGGCCTTTTCGTCTTGTTCTATTACTCCTTACTTTGGGGAGGACACAGACACCCCCCTCATTACAACCTTCTTTGAGCCTCCTCATGCCTTCGGCCACTAGAAATGTTAATTCTTTTTTTTTCAGGGAGGTTTCAGTACACTTCCTGAGCAACAGTAGTTAGTTGCAATAAGTATGCATGTTCTGGAGTGATTTATTCACTTGCTAGTCATGTAATCTGTGGATGTTTCTCTCTTCAAGATGTCCCGGCTGCATCTGTAGACTGAAGATGAAGCAGAATTTAGAATAGAAGAGGAACAGCTTTGCTAATGTCTGTGGGTGTTGAAAATTTTTATATAATAGAACAGTTTGTTCAAACAGACACAGTTCTTTCTCCTTAAGCTTAGAAACAATAGATTTCATTTGGTGGCTGGAGATACTGTCTGGAAAGACGTTAGCCTTCCTCAAAGGTCATGCTTGACTGCTGACTAAACTCGTGATTTGGCATCTGCAAATATCTGTTTGCTTGGGTACTGGAATCAAGAGGTTATTGTAGGCAGGGATGAGGCAGGTGATGATCCTGAATTATAAACAATCTTTGGAAAGAATTTTTATTTTCATGGTTAAAATGTTTGTAGACATACTTTTTAGTGGTATTATTAATAGTTTTAGGCACTTATATGGTAATTATTACGAATATCAAACTGAGCATTGATAAAAGCTCTTATGTTTCCATCAGGGATGACGGCAAAACCTCATCTGAATTAGAAACATGTTTATAAAGTTTCTGAGGTTATAATTGAGAAATTCTTCTGTGGAGAGAGGAAGGCCTATCTTCAAAGCTACTGCATTATGGATGTGTGGGCACTTCACATGACGTTTTGTTGTTGAGACACTGTGAAGGGAGAATTATGGTGAGAGCATTTGTGGAATTGCAGAGGCAGAAGTTATCTGAATGGGAACAAGATCACTGAGGTGAAGGAGAATTTATAAATGTCTATTTGACAGATAATGAATATTACTTTCAGGATAGAAATGTGTTTGATTTGTATTATTAATATGTTGTTAATTAACATTTTCCCCCTTTTATTATCTCTTTCTGTAGAGAGAGTGCTGAAGTACTAGCATGACTCAATTTATTGCATTTATATATAAATAAAACATAATATTGATCTTTACGTTTTTCTTCCACTGAGGTCTTGACCCTGCGTGCAGACCTGAGGAAATCAGTCATATTTTTACTACAGCATGAAAGTTTTATTCACTACCTGATTGTATTTCTGATAGCTTTTCATTTGGTAAATGTTTGTGTAAATCTCCATGCTGAGATTGAACCTCAGATGGTCTATTCCCGTCTGGATCCACTCTCTACTGGAGTGTGGGTCACTTTTTAGCTGCTCTTGTGGGTCATTTGATCGGCAGGGATGCAGCTGGGTGAGCACAGTGCAGCCCAGTCTCTGACCTCCAGTATGGCAACATCTACACTTGGAGAAAAACTAGGGAGGTGCATCTGAAATTCCATTATTTCTGAATACCCTTTAGCCTGGTGAGAAACACGATCCTCAGGGATTTTTTCTGCAGGAAGGAGTTCACTCGGTCTTATTCCTCCGAATTTCTCCTTGAAACCACAGTTGAGTTAATGATATCCATAAAATATAAAAGATATCTAAAAATATGATAATGTTAGATTAAATGTTGTTATTGCTGATCTTCATTAATGGGAAAGTTGGAGCTGAAGTAGCTGTACCAAACTGAAGCATGATACCACACCAGTAAGTGTCAGAAGGGAAGCATTTATTTGGAAAAATCCTTTGTATGATTTCGCTTTCCAGTATTTTTTCATTTGTCTATATCTGTAAATCATCTTACCACAATGAAAGGTCGTGGCATTCTTTTTTGCTTGCCTTTATCACCATCTTTAGGGATTAATTATAAATAATATAACTGATAGTGACTGAAAACTTGGATAGCTTAAGACAACGCAATGACATTTCAGATGTGATCTATAGCTGGAAGATAGAACTAACTAGCAGAGTGATCCCTATTTAAGAAATATGATCTTATTAAATTTTGATTGTGTTCTTCAGGTTTATTAATCTCTGGCAAAACTGTATTCTTCTCTGTCTTGAGTGGGAAAGAGGCAAATCTCTGTGAAATAAGACTAGAATGAAAATGATCCTGCATGAAAATGCGAACAGTTGTAAAGATTTCAAAATCATTTAGAGATGAGTCAGTTAAGTGATCCAAGGTATATTTTGATTTTGTGAATGGGTTAAGAATACTATGGAGGTTCACTCAACACCAAATACTTGTATTTACACCCTGCAATGAACCAGAATTTGCCTTCGTCACAATCTGGCGTGTATCACAGAGCCATGTTTTATGGATGCACAGGATATCTGCTGTATTCAGTATGTTGTGATGGCTCAGTAATAAAGTTCCGTCTTTCAGCCTTGTCTTTAAATGTGAGGCTTACTGTAGCGGCTATGTGACGTTGGCAGGTTATGCAGTTCTAAGTATGGATCTGTGGATTAATTCCAAGCTGAGGGCTGCCTTGCCTACCTCTAGAGGGTGTGCAGGTGACGGCAACAAATCACTACACATACAGTTCATACTGTTTCTGGCAGGAGGATAAAACGGGTATCTTGCAGTCTAGCCCTAGGAACTGCAGGTTATGTGTTCTAAAAAATCATTAACTTTTTTTTTTAGTTTTATTAAAAGCAATAATTAATGCAGAATACCGGAAAATTCTTAAAATGCTTCGTGAAAATGGTGACACAACACACCCAGCCACAGCTCTGCAGATCACTCTCGAAACTGCAAACTTCTTTCTTGTAACAAATGCAGGAGTTGCAAGTTCATGATTAAATGATGCCAAGTATTTGTGTCAGTTTTGTTCTTGGGAGTTCTAGCTACCTGTCTAGCTGTCTCTCAGTGTCTTAGGTGCTCTGCAAACAGTGAAAACTCTTCACAGAAGAAATCTGTCTTTGCTTTTGACATAACATGGAAAGGCAGAACGATGGCATTGGTCAGCATCGTGGGCAAATGCTAATTCTCTCCCTACCCATTTGTAAATTACCACAGGCAAAGCATCGCTGTCTTTTATTCAGGATGGTGATGCAGAGATTATTTGAGATGGACCATTGTCATTCCTAATATGATTTCTGTCTTACCTTGTATCTCAAAGTCAGGACCTATCTGTCAGCACAGCTCAAACTATCACTCAGACTCTTAATATTTCAGTTCTTGCAACCTCCCTCTGTCTGGACTCAACAATAAGAGTGCTCGGCCCTGTAACTGTATAACCCCTGCTGCTCAGCCCAGAGTTAGCTCCTCTTACTGCCCAGGGAGAAAGTTATTTCTCTTAACTTTCAATAGCTGCAAGAAGCATCCGCCTAGTTAATTTTGAAAATTAATTTTAAAATTGAGTAATGAAAGCAGAAAGACAACCTTGAATGATTCATTAATTGGGAAGAAAGAATAAATGGAACTGTTCATTTTTGCTGGGTCTGACAACTCAGGAGCGTGTGATAGAAGTGTTGTTCATTTAACAACAAACTACTGACAGCAGAAGACTATGGTGCATTTCCAGCTTACTGCAACTGAACCAAACTTCAGTAAACCTGTAACTAAAAACAGGGTGTATTTTTTTTCCAGTCACTTTTTGAAAGTGACAGTTATTTTGGCAGATACTGAGCTGTTACATTAGCGGGGAATTTCACTGTGTAACTATTGTATTAATGTAATTTATCGCCTGGTTAATGACAGTTTTCTTTCTGCACTATTTGGCTTTGTCTGTAGATACTCAGTTAGAGAAATGGATGGTTGGTGGAAGAACAAGCAGAATGGCAACACCGCTTCCCAGCATGTGGCAGGGATGCCAGGACACAGATGAATTAATTGTGATAAAAATACACAAAGTCTTATGACTTTTTCTGTGGTTGGGAGCTAAAACCCCATGAGATATTAAGTGGCTGATAGAGACAAGCAAGAATGTGGGGAAAACAATCAACGGGATGCCCTGGGAGAAAGGGTTGATGTCAGTCTCATGGGTTCTTTGAAACAGGCTGTTGTCAAACTCTTAAGGCGTGACGAACATTGGAAAAGGTAGACATGAATTGGAGTAGTTTTTTTTTTTTTAAAGTATGTTTTCACAAAGCTCTTTCTGTCAGCAGGTTTCTGCATCTGCATACTTTTGCAGTCTGAAGTATGGAATGAGAAAGGACTTAATTAAACTAGTTGAGGAGTATCAATATCAACTGATCATATTGCTGTGATATCATCACTGTGTCTTTTGGGACATTCTACAAAACTTTTAAAGCCTTGTATAAGCCTGTGCAAATTGTTGAAAAACAGGAATAAAAAAGAATATCGTTGCTTGTGACCTAGAATAGAAGAACAAGTCAGATCTTTGCAACTGAAAGTCTCAAGTAGTTTTTCTATCTTATCAGCTAACCTCTAGATCATAGGAGTTGAAAATTGATTAATAATCTGTCTAGGTAGGCTGAGTCAACTATGTCTGCTCTTTCACTTTTACATTGTGTTCATTAACATAGACCTTAGAATTTGTTGTACACAGGTACACACACTGAAATCTTCTGGTTGTCTTTTGTGTTTGCCTTATTCATGCCTCAGAGAATGCACTGGGAAAGATAGAAACGTATGGCCTCTCCATTCACACAACCGTAGCAAACCAAAGAGAACTTAACACTTTTTTGAAACCTCACCTTGATTATGTAGACACCTTTGTCTTCCACAAAGACAAAGCAAATAAGACTGTCAGCTCTTCTGTCCCAAGGGGGAAAAAAAGCTAAACCAAACACATTGGAAAAACATGGTTATTCCTTTTCTTTTCTTTTTTTTTTTTTTTTTTTTTTTTTTAAATGTAGAGTCATGACAAACTTTTGAGTCTGAAGTGAAGTATTTCTAGGTTGTTTCTGCAAGGGAAAGGTAAAGAAAAGGTCCTTATCAATCTTAGAAGATTTCAGGTGTTTTCTAAAAAGTCACTAAAATAAAGACGCTAGACTTGCCTTTGAGTGGCTTTATAGCTACTCTGCCAGTCGATTTTTTCTTCTTCCAGTGGTGCCCAGTAGGTTTCCTAAGGGAGTAATGATCTTTTCCTACCTCTGTGCTCTCTGGTTAACTCAAGTCCTCCCTCAGAGAACCACGGAACTGGAACCTAAGGGTTTGTTAATGGTCACCTTTGTAAGAGGACTCCTTGGACATTGCTGAGGGATGAAAAGAACCACAGCTTTTATGACAGTGGTTTATTTCCTTTGAAATCTCAGCACCAGCGTGGCATTTAGCTTGCACTATTTTGAGCTTTCAGAAGACTCTCTGATGCATTAAAGCATGTAGATGTTCACATATATATATAAAAGTGCTGATGTACATTGCTGCCCCCACTAATGAAAGCAGAGAATGTGATTTATATTTTGTTGAGTCAAACATTAGTACTTTTGGATGAAGAAGTCTTTCGCAGGTACAAGTGGCAGGCCAAATCCTAAAGCTGTTTACTAGCCATTAATTCCACGCTCAATCCAGAAGCTCTTACTCAAACAAAATACCAGTGAAGAAATAGGATCCTTTATCTTTGTGTTATCCTGAATTTTCTAAGAGTGCTGTGTCGTATAAAGAGAATTCTGCTTCAGGTTTCTATCAGTCCTGTGTCATTGCTGTCTTGTGCAGCCTCAGAAGTGATCGCTTGTGCTGCGTGAACTGTGGTATGTTATGTGGTAAAACTACCTGATTGTAGATCACAATATGCTGTAGGCAATGGTTTTAGATCTTTGCTCTATCTATTTGCAATGAATAACAGAGATTGCAAGTAGCAAAATACTTTTCCTTGAAAAGTAACCATTAAAATACTGCTGCAAAGGTAACTATAGTGTTCCGATAATGATACGGTACAAAATAACATATTTTGCTACATGCAGTTTTATTCATTTCTGAAAATGATTGTTCTCTTGCAGGCATGGAAATCTGGATATGTTCCTAATCTAAAATCAATAGGAAATACTTCAGTTGTTCAAATAGCTCTTAAACATATTTTAGTTTGATAGCTGATTTTATATTATGTTTGCAGCCTTTATTCAAAGCCGTATTTAATAGCAGAGTTTGCTTCATAATGAATATAGATGAAGACTGTTCTTTATATTATCAGTCTAAAACCTCCATGTATTCATATAATGCAGTTGAGGGTAAGTTGGAATTTATTGCTGCATTACTTGACACATAGCTATCAACTAAAAGAACTCCTTCAACTCAAACTCAAGACTTATCACTTCCCATTTAGAAAATGACCTTACATTTAGTCAAATGACTGTGTTAGCAGGGTTATAATGGTTCTACAGTAAAGCAGCTATTAATGGACAGTTCTCAGTATTGGCATGGATCACATACTGGTTCATCCTTTAATGTTTTCATCTTCTCTGGCATTTGGACTACATGACCAATGTAGGTCCCTTCTAACTAAATAGTCCTATTCCCTTCTCTCTCACTCCGTCATCATTGTCTTCGTAGGCAGTGGATGTCAATAACTGTAATTGCTTTATAGTTCTTAGTCTTATTCTTACTGTTATGATAAATTTTTAACTTTCTTAAAAAGGCAGAAAATGTGGGACAATTAACCTACATTTTTCTTTTGTGCTTTTTCTGGCATCTTTGTGTAAGTTGCTAGTTATTAATGACCACCCTTGGGGTATGAAAACAAATATCCTTAATGTTCTCATGATGAAATACATTTTCTTTTGAAAATCTCTGGGACCAGATTTCGTTCATTTACACAATGATTTACATGATTTTGTCCATGATTTACTCAATTTGCTTGCATAGTATTGTGAAAAAGAAAGAGCAAATTAAACCAGCTCAACTGCACCCTCCAACATAGAGGTGTTTCACAGAGAAGAGACCTGGATGAGCATGGGTTTTGAGGGGTCATTTGGTCTATTGCTCACCTGTCCTGGACCACTTGCAAAATATAGCACCTAAGGTTATCTTTTTAGCTTAAGTTTAGTGACAAAGTTGCAGCATGACTTGCTTGGTAAGTCTGGGTTTGTACAAATTGTGTGTTTGTTGGAAACATTAAAGTCTAGCTGGAAGATTCTGTCTACAGAGAGGATTCGTTATGAATTGAAAAAACCTTGCACTTCTAAAGGTTTAAAAAAGGTGATAGCTGGCAATAAAAAATGTCACTGCTTTAGTGTACTTACCCTCATTTTATGTTAAATCTGTTCTGTAGTATTTAGTTTAGAATAGGTGTTCCTCTGGCTCAAATCGCATAGAGTCACAGTTGTGATGATACTCTTGGCAGTACCAGGGACAACTGCTTTGAAGTTGTTTCCTGTTGTGATCGTCTTTCTTGCAGTGCGGTGTATGCCGATACGTTACAACTTGCAGCTTGTGGTGTTTTATTGCTTAATTTAACTATAGCTTGCATTTCTTATGGTTTGATTGGTTGGCAAAGCATGCAGAAATTCTGAGTCAGATACACCTATTTCTGGTTGCCCAGTATAATAAGGTGCAGCCCTGGAGCAACATATTTTGTGCAACTTTCCAGGCACACGAAATTCTGAGGTAGAAGGGATGGTTTAAAATTTAAAAAAAAATAATAATGCCATTTAACTTTGAATTATGTTTGTATTTGTTCTTATGAGCCTCTTGGTAATAATAAAATTGTGAGGGGTTTCCCCCCCCTTTTTTATTTTTACCTTTTTTTCCTTTAATAACTACGACTTTGTTACGTATGAAATATGCCAGATGGACATTCCTGGAAATGTAGGTGTCCTGTACAATCTCAGGGTGGCTATATAGAACTAGCATTGAAATTTCACAAATTTCTGCTTTCTATAACCCTATCTTGGGGCATTGCTGTTGAAAGTGAGTTTTGTTTCTGTAGCTTGTGTAGTCTGGTTTGCATGACCACCCTGCTAGGAAGTGCACTCATTAGTGGTACTGGACTTTGGTGCATGGCGCGAATGGAATATAGGGCTGAAACCAGCAGCTTGTATTTCAGGAGACAATGGAATTATTCACTGCTGATAATTTTTGGCTCATAACTAATGAGTTTGAATCTGTCACTAGAGAAAGGAAAGAGTTTGGCCATAATTCTTACTGAAAAAGGAAAATTATTTGAGAAATGTTTCCGTATGTTTGAAGACTAAGATTCTGTTGAGCAGATAACTGTTAGCTGCATCAAACATGATTATGTGCTTAATTGCTTGTGTGTAAATAATGGAGTAAAATCCTTATGGGTAGCAATTGAGACACACCTGGGGGCAATTACGTACAGCGGTATATAATATTGGTTTCTTTGAAATACAAGAAATATGCTAATACTCATGGCACAAAATTGCACACCTCCATGTACTGAAAATACTGCCTCCTGAGAGAATCAGATAGATTAAAAAAATCCATTTGTTATGCATTTTTGTAAAGAAACCCATTATCTACATTTATTCTTTCTTTAGATTTATATTTTGAGGTCTGCCATTGTTTTATCTGCTTTGTTCGAGCCGATCTGCTTTGTTATCTACCCTTGGCTGACAGCAGACATGGTTTGCTCTGGGAGATACCAATACATGTCTACCAAGATGTAGCCATGTGGGAAACCTGGCTTGCTTTTTGGTGCTGCTAAGCTGCTGGTCTGCTGTTGTTATGACAGTTACTTCAAATCGGCAGTCAGTCTTGAAGTCTGTAGTGACGTGAATACTAAGTTTGGATCACTATGGTTTTGTATTTATGGTTACTTAGGCTTTTTCCCTATTCCATTTCTTCATTTATTTTCTTTTTAAATGTATGATCTTTTGAGTCTTGTTTATTTCCCCTACTAAAAACCTTTGCATGTGATTGTTTTTCTTTCTCCGAAACCTTACTTTAAGATTAAAAACACTCCATTTATAATATATATTTTACAAAACTGTATTAAACACATAAGACTAGATTACTCAGTTTATTTTATTTAAAATACATTTTATAATTCAGTTAGGTATTCATTCCCTAAAATTCCTGGAAATAACATGGACAGCATCTTAAATTACCAGGAGAGGAAAAATGAAGTGACATTGAAGATGCAAAGCCGAAATTTTGGGATATTGCTATGTTATTTTTGGTTTATTTTTAAAAAGGGAGAAAATATTTTTTATACCATTCTAAAACTCATGCAAAGTAATTTTTTGAAAATAATATTGATGTCAATGTTTATCCCTTGCTGTGTAGCTTTGGAAACTTCTGGCATTTCTTCTGTGTTTTAACATTTCCCTTCTTTATATGATGTTGTTTTGTTCTTTTGATGTAGCAGCCATACACCGGATAGATGTTCTGGTGCAATGTGAGCAAGTTGAACTGTTAATTAACATATATACTGGTTTATTCTTCTTGCTAACTGCATACCAGAAGCACCACAAAGTGAATCAGTTCCAACAGATTGTAGACCCATCATAATGTGCATCCATTCAGTGGACTTACACGTAAGTTTACGTGCATGTATGTACGTACAGACATGCTGTTGAACATAGCAGCTGCTGATATCAAGGTGAAGTGATGTAGGCTTTACCCTTTCCACATCACTTAGGGCTACCTTGCACCAGAGCTGGACTGCATCTGTCCTGACTTTCACTTGGCCAAGGACCTCTTCTGGACATCAGGTGACAGTCCATATTTTTTTTGAGCAAACTATCCAAAAGAATGAGAAAACTGTGTTGCAGCCCACCAGAATGATGGTTTTTATAGCATGAAACTTTTATCACATTTTATGACCCGTGTGGCCACTTCATCTATCCTATGTCTTTCTCCCCAAAAATGAGAGGTTATGGGAGCAATCGGTCCCCAAAGACAAAGAGCAAATCAGAGCTGGGGGCTGAACAGCTGAAGTGTTCAGAAGTGTGGTACACAAGACCTCCTCTTGGCTACCCTCTGTTTAGCAGGATAGACATACCCAAATGTACTTAATAGCTGAGTTTGCAGAGCCATAGTGTAGTAGGTTTTTTTAATGTGTTGCGCTTCACTTCACTAGGAGAACCTTTTAACCTGAAATCAAAATGCTTTGCAGACTCTTCAATGTTCCTGTTAAGGACAAAGAAAATCCATCATTTCCTTTGATTAAAGTTTAGATATTTGTGAACTGGTACTTTTTTTCAGGAGGAAGTTTTGCTAAACATTCCCAACCAGGCATTTTCTCTTTTCCACTTCCCCTCTTTTCTTTGGAGATAACCGACATGAAGAAAGGCAATGAGACTCCCACTGGAGAATTTTTCCTGCGTTTTTCATGAGGAATTCACAGAAGGAGGCTGAAATGAGCTTCTTTGCTCTGGTTGGTAGTCTAGGTAGCACAGTTCAGTATTAAAAGTACAAAGTAGGGTTGCAGAGCTGAACAAAAGAGCAGCTCAGATACCAAATGCATAATTTGTGGACTTTATATGGAAGTATGAAGTGTTTGGATTGATAAATAATGAGTGTAGTAGTGGTCTTGTGTTTAGTAGTATGATGTAGTATTTTTAGTGCTTGAAATACTTCTAAGAAAAAGAAGAATTTTTGTTATGCAACTAATCAAAGCAAGTTGCTGTTGCAAGTTAGAAATATACTTCAGGATGTTTAACATTTCACAGCTCTTTCTTGAGAGAATGCAAATGAAGCAAACCAGTAAGTGAAGACAAGTTGATGTTACACTCTGGTGTTGCTTCCTTTAGATTTGGCTTAAGGCATAAAATAACAGCTTGAGAAGCCAGTGCAACAACAGTAACTTCTATGATTCATTTAGAGTACTCACATCTTTAAGCATAAAGGAGCTTTTTGAGGCTACACTCTTGATATAAAAAAAAATTCATAGGAACACATGCCCTTAAATGCGCTTATGTTTTTCTGCCAGGTGCTGCTGTAACAGTAGTGTGGATTTCTTAGATCAGGAAAATAACTGAAAAGCTGTACGATCTTTTTTCACATTATGCTATGAAATACCAATTGAGTGTCATTTGGTATTGAGCTCTGGGAAAAAAATCTGTTTGTTTGGCAACTTCTGTTATTCGTAACTTTACAAAGCTTGGCTAATATTTGTTTCTAAAGGAGAACCACAAGAAAGTGCCACAGGAACTTGTTGATTTTGCTGCAGTTCTGACTGCAAGGGAGGCAGATGCTGATGACTCTCCATACTCCTTTGCTTCTCACTCCTGCCCACCAGTCTGTCTTGCTATCTGCCTGCTTCTTTAGCTCCCTGCACTTCCAGCTTACCATCTTCCATCTGCGTTTCCCTAGTGGACCTCTCTGCAGTTTGTTGAACAGTAGACAAGCTGGGGTGAAGCCCAGTGAGCAGTGGCATCCATGAGTTTGGGAACTAGAGATTTGGAGATCCTACCATATTCCCATGTAGATTTTTAAAATTAAATAATTTTTGAAGGATTCTGCACTTAATATTTCCCAAATTAAATCCAGAATTGAAAAATATTTGTCTTTTTAAAACAAATTTCTGTGGGAATTTTTATGTCCAGTCCAGATTTTGAATATTTTGTAGTTTAAATAAACATCTGATTGTTTTGATTGAAATGAAAATATGCAACATGCTGGAAAGAGATTGACCCAGACCACTTCCACAGTTGCTATGTTTGGTTTGTGGGGAATGTTCACTATGGAGTTGCTTGGAGCTCCTTACTAACATTCTGCGCAAAATCTGAGGGAGAAAACAATAGGAAGGTGGCTGATGCCCTGTGGTGTGTCTCTTACCTTGCTGCTCCAGATGTCTCCTGATGATCACAGCTCACTACGTATGTAGGTACGATGTGGCACAGCTGACAATTCCGCACTGCATATTTTTTTAAAGTTAATGTTAGAAGGTAGTGGTAGATACCACCATTGCTGGCTTTGGACTACCACGTGGACTGCACAGGTTAATTTTTCTAACATGTGAGGCATGCTGAACATATTGAAATTCACTGTGAGTGAGTTGTTGAGGTGTCTGAAGTTCCTGGATGTGCTAGGCAAGCACAGAGCAAACTCTCCTGCTGGGCTTGGACAGACGTGGGCATTGCGGGGAGCTCACTCATCAGGTATTTCTGTTGTGAATTTTACTGTAGTTGAAAGGCAGTTACTGCCGCACATTTTGCAAAAGTGTTTGGCAGCCACACAACTTGCTTCATTTTTATTGACTAATTACAAGACAATATTGGTTGCTCTGTTTTCCAAGTTCTGTTATTCGCATGTGAAGTTAATGATTTAAAAAAATGCGAGAAGTGCTAGGTGAGTGGAAAATCACCATGATTTTAATTAACAGGTAGCCCCATGAGTAGCAGAATTAATAAAACCTGGAATTCCTTTTCTGGATTTTTTTCCTGTTTTGGTGCCTTAAGATGATCCAAGCTCAGTCTGATGTTTTTTTTTCATATGTGGCATATTGCAGATTTCTTTCCTATGCATTTCTGATGTGCCTTTCAAGCTGTGTCGCATGCTGCACCTTTTCTTTGGCACAGGATTTGCACATAGTTTCTCTCCTCTGCCAGGTCATTTATTTTCATTAAATATGTAAAAGCAAGAAACATTTTTGTGAATTTCCCCATCTGTCAAGTCTGAATTCGGCTACTGGGCTGAAAAGTTGATTTGCTTTGAAGGGAGACTGGAGCAGTTGAGCACACACACAAGCCACCTGATTGCATAAATCTTGTTTCCATAAGAATCTGACTCCAATCCCACTGCTAACTCATCCATTATTGGAGAGAGCTGAACTGACTGTATTCCCAGAAACATACCGTAGCACCTCAAGACTGTATGGCGTATTTTTGAGTATACACTTGGTTTGTCAAGGACAGCTGACTTAGTGGAGTGGTAATGGTGGTAACACATATATTCTTGTCCCATAAATATGCATTGTACTTTGCAAGGAAAAGATGAGTCCTCTGTCTCAAAGTTAAACCTGAATAAAATGCAAATCACAACATATTAAAATTGCCTTGTCACTAAGGTCTTTCCACTGCGAAAAAGAACAGCATTCCTGTTGAATGAGTTTTCCTGAAAGACAAATGTGAGATACCCCCACACCTGTTGCTTAATCTCTGTGAACAAAAGGGTGATGAATACAAATATGAGAAATTGTACCCTTTTACCGGCCTGGATAGATGTTGATGTTAAGCAGTGATAGTGCTTTCTACATACTTGCCAGCATTTAGAAATGTTGTCCAAAGAAAACTCTCTAAATAAACTGGGTGCTTGCTGAGCTGCAAGGAGTGAATAAACAGAGAGAGGTTGCCAAGAAAGCGAAGTACAGGGCACTGCTTGGACCGGGCCAGATGTATGGGGTGGATGGAGGAGCCGTACGGGAAAGGCACTTTGCACCTTCAAAAGCTTCCAGAAATGCTCTTACTCCTTAGGGAGCTGGTGCAACTGTACTGTGGGAAGTACATTAAATTAGATTGTACAAACACTTGAGACTGTGTGGAAAACAGAGCAAATGCTAAATATATTCAGTATTTTGTACAGTAAAAGTAAAAGAACACCTGCAAGTTTCTCTTGTGTAGTCCTTTGTCTTTCACAGCAAAAGCATAATCATCCTATCTTTTTGTTACTGAATAGTATCTTCTTTTTATTGAATTGGAAAATGACTCTTTATTAGTCTTGAATGGAGAATTTCCCTTGAGTAGCTGTTGCGTAGAATAACAGTTTAGCTGTTCATGTTCAAACTCGACTGACGAAATTGATTTTGGATTAAATTATTTTAATTTTAAATTTTCTTGTTTTAATATCAAGTGGTTTAGAGAGACTTTGCTGATCTGCAATACACAGAAAATGCAATATCATGCTTCAGCAAAATAACATGTAATCATATTTCTTGATTAAATTTTTACCTGTACCTGTTGTTAATTATTACAGTGTCATTCACAGTGTTGGTAGCAAACAAAATTGCCTGTTGGTGGCAAAGAAGGTTCCAAGTGGCTTTGTTTTTCATTTCATGGCTTTCAGGAAAACAATGTTTTAAAGTTCTGCTTATTTTCTATTGCTGATTAGTAACTGTAACTGAGAAATACTTTCTCTCTTGTGGGTTTTGGTTTGGTTTGGGGTTTTTTTCCCACCCTTTAGCTTCAGCAGATTCAAAACTGAACACCTTGTTAGGGTGTACAAAACTAGTGACAGCTGTACAAAAATATATCTAATACCAATTGATAGGATTAAAATTACTACTCTGAAATAAAAGGCACATATCAATAATCTAGAATGACCAAATGCCTTAGAAACTACATACTTAATGTTGGATACACATTTCAGCCGATGAGCAGAAATGGAGACTGAGTGTATGTGAGCACATACAGTGTATGTGTATATAAACTAATTCAATTATAAACTTGGCAACCAATGCAAACATAAGACTTGGTTAACCTCACTCACATATCTGAAGCTCAAAGAGCAGCAGTATTTCTGTTGCATCCCACCCTGTGTATTTGAATGCCATTGCATCTACATGTGCTGAGCGCTGTGGAAATCAGCAACATGATAAGGCATGTTCCCCTTCGGGCTCCCTTGTTTGAATATCACTTACTCAATGGCTAAAGATTGTCTGTGTCAATGGAATTAGATGATACCTCTTTCTGGGCATGTGTCTACATCACAAGAAAAAATCCATTTTGTTTGTGACTAGTTGGCAGGATGGCTAAAAGCTCTAGGCAGAGAGGTTAAGAAGTGAAATTATAGGAAAGCTGAAATGCCATTTTCTTCAAGAAAAGGTCATTGAAAGGCTTGGATGGAAAGAAGGCTGTTGGAAAGAGAGTGCTTGTACTGGTTTTTGTGGGGGTTTGTGGGTTTTTTTTTCTCCCTCTCCTCTGAAGAAAGATCATTGCATGTCTAAAATGAAGAAGAAAAACAAGCGACTGAGAAGAAATGCCTAGCGTTCCTTTTTATTCTACATATACTTTCCCTGTCATGTTTATAAGAGAATATTGGCATTTTAACAAGCCAGTTAGTAGTATTTTAGAGATAGCGAAGAAAATAAACTAATAAAAGAGTATCCATTGCTTAATCCAGAATTATTTGTGAGATACTGATGATTTTGAAGGACAAGAATAGTTTCTGAAAGATCTAAGTAAATGCCATACTTGTACCAGCAGTAAATGTGCAAGAAGTTAAAGTCTGTGTCCCTTTTAGGTTTCTAAGATTTGTAGAGTTGTAAACATTCTAGCAAAATTGCAGAATGGCAACAGAATTCTATTAAAAATATTATTATAGTGTTCTTCATGAAATTTTTTTTCCTATTTATGTTTTTATTGGCTCTCTGTAGGATATGGGTTCATAACCCAGTCATAATCAGTTCCACTCTGAAATTAGAAATGGGAGTAAAGCCACTTTTCCGCAAGTTAGAGAGTAAACACTGTTTTCGTTCCAGCAAAAATGTGACTAATAATGGTTCTTCCTAAAGACATGAAGTGAAAGGCGTGATATATAAAAATTGTTATCTTGATGAAAAGTGATAAGTTATTAAAAATACTGTGAATTAATGCAATTCATTTCTGTCTACATCTGTAAAGGAAAAAGTGAGCATTTTGCCCATTTGTATTAAAATATTTTAAATACTGTAAACATGCCAATGTAATTTATATTGTCGGTTAACATTTTATATACTTATACCTCTAGAAATTTCCAGGGATTATTTAATGTTATGCACTTCTAAAGCAATTTAAACTGAAAACAAATACAAGGAAAGAAACAAATACAAAGAAACAAATATAAAGAAAGCTGTTAATTATTTCTTAAAATTCATTGATTTTGTTCTTCTTGGAATAAATAAGGGAACTGGAAAACAAGACGGAGATGAGACTTCCTATCCTAACATACCAAAACATGATCTTATGGGGTGAGCCTACTTTTGTTAGAATGGGTTATATTTGCATGTTCAGGTTCCTTGTGTAGACAATGTGGACAGAAGTACTCCAGACTGGTTGTGTTATAGAGAGGGAAGTGATGAGAAATTTGAAACAAGTCATTTTATTTTAGTTGCAATGCATGTTGAAAATGAAAGACGAAGTCTAATTAGTGTATGAGTTTTTATGTATTGCTGAGCTGTGAGGTATGCTGTGTGAACCTTTCTAGTAGGTTTTTCATAGGCTTGTCCCAGTGTGCAGATAGATTGTTGAGGAAGGGATTTGGTGGTACCCTGGCCTGGGACATTGTTCTTTTGTCCCTTGGACCCTCTATCTCAGCAAGACACCTTTGAAGGTGTCAAGACCCAGAGGTGGTAGTTTGTAAAAGATGAAAGTTGTTCCCATCTCCATAGAGCTATCTGAGATTCATGGGTATCTCAAGAAGCTGGAGTGTTAAGGGATCCAAACCGAAACTCCAGCAAGAGGACTTAAAATTAACTTCCTTAAGGTTAAACTCTTAAGATTTCCACTCACTTATAGAAGGATAATTGCTGTGGGAGTCTGGAGAAGAAATCATGTCCAGATTTTCATATATAACAATTAATACTATCGATAGAAGAAAATATTGGCTCTTAAGCATCTCAGGGAAAATTGGTCATTAGGACAATAGCATGATTTAAAGTAAATTTTGTAACAAAGACGTATATGCTGAAATACTTGCAATCTTTCTGCTTTTAAAATCTGAAAAGTGTATACCAGACTAATTATGGTGTTTATAAAGTCTAGTTTATGGCAAGTTCATCAATGGAGATTCTAGAGATTATGATTTACAAACTGTAAATAGAAGACAATGGATGTACTGTTGCACAGTGCTTGGATATAATTTATGTAACTTTGGTGCATAGATCCCAGTCAGATGCAAATAGATCCATTCCAAGAAAGTCATAGTGCTAATTAATAATTCATCTATATATTAACGAAAAGTAATGTTCAGTGCTGTCAGAGGTGGAATTGTGCTTCATGACACGCTGCATTTTGCAGTAACTATGACATGTTCAAATTGGCCATATGACAGACTTTCAGTTTTATTTCTCTTGGCTTTTCTGGTCCTTTGGCAAACTTGATCAAAGAATTTATTTCAGAACAGTCAACAGAACCCCAGGAGTTGAGATGAACTCTGAGTCTTTACTAGGTAATGGCTAAAACCATTTAAAGAAGGTTTGAACTGAGATTACAGTTGTGGCTCGAAGCTCAAAGCATGCTTATTATGAAAAAAAGAAGAAGGAAATGAAGATCAGTTTGATTAAAAACATAATGCTTGTTGCAATGATAGTAGTTTGAATATCAAATACAAGAACTGTGGATATTTGAGACAGCAGATGTGTGGTGCTGGTAAATGTGCTGGATTCAGATAAAATTGTTCATTGACAGCTAGCAAGCAGCTGTGCTGAGGCAGAGCAGTGTTGTACAAGGTGCTTTGGCTTGGTTTTATCTCACTCCTTTATCAACCAAAAGTGCTGATAGGCGTTTCACGGAGCAGCATGATGCACTTTACCTTCCTTTCTTGCTGGAGGGATCTGTTCTTGTTTCCTGTCCTCATCGGATGTATTTCACAGTAATGTTATTTACTGACAGTAGAGTCAGTTCACCTCTGTAACGTTTCAGACTTTTTCGAGTATGGTCTGCTTTTCTGTCATAGTGTGAATTTTCATGTATTCTGAGCATGTTTTCTCTTTTGAAGTATTTTGTATATGCCTTGTACCAAAAACATTAGCTGTTTTCTTGCTGAAAAAGCCACATGTTGAGTTTTATGCTTCTCAGCAGGGACCGCAGTAACTGTATCAATTTTTTCAACACTCATTCAAATTTGCAACCCTGGATTTTTATAATCATTGCATTTTTTTCTGTAGGCATACTTCAGTCCCTGCATTCCTCCCCCAGTTTTATTGCCCGTTTGCGCTTTTTCTGCCTCCATGTTTTATTTTGTTTCTTAGAGCATTTCTTTTTCCTTTTAATGACTTCCATCTTATTCTTTATGCCATATTTTCAGGGTACCTTAGCATCAGTAGACAGTACTTGAGTATGTTGTATGTAGTTTGTGCCATCTGTGCCAGTCACACTGGCGTTTATAAGCTTCACATGGCTGAGAAGAGGCCAGCTTGTATGGGTTTTCTGGGTGCCCACTGAATCCCAGACACCTGCTGCAGGAATATCTAAATACGAGGAAAGAAATTGGAGGTGGCCATTAAACTTAGGTAGGTATGGAAGAAGTTACCCTAGAGTTATATGAGAGCTCCACACATTTAACATCGTCTTGATGATTGCCAGCAAGTTTTCTGAAGCACCACAAAAGAGTCGGTGCTGATGTAAGCCCAGCCTGAAGACACTGAACCAGAGAGCTCCTCCTTGCACAAAGTGGGCTTAAAGCCTTGCATTAAGATGGGTACCTGCTCTGAGTTGCAACACGCTTAACGGTCCATTTATATTCCTTGGAAAGGTGGCAGCATAACTCAGCTTTTGCCTTGATGAATAGCAGACAAAGCATGTAGAGTGTGTTGCTAGAGAACAACATAAAGGTCAGGCAAACTCAGGCGGTCCATCTCCAAGAAAACAGAGACAGTTGCTTTCAGGGACCACAGCAACTGATTTTCCTTCCCACTCAGCTCATTTATGCTACATGATTGGGTTAGCACTTCTCCTTAGCTCATTACGTATAATGGTGTTTAGCAATAATTGGAAGCAGTGACTGTTGATGTAAGGAGGTGTTAGCGGTACTGCGAGTGTGGCCGCCAGTGCTGTACCTTTGGCAGCAGATATATTCAGCAGTGTTGAACCCTGTCTCAAAATGCAAGTAGCAGCTTTGAACTACATCGTTCTAATTTGCTAAATATCTGCTAAATTTGAACTTGTTACTGTATTCCGAATCATCAAATGGCACGAGATGGCAAATGATTTAAAACCAGAACTTCCTGAGCTTTGTGTTTCTTCAATATTACTGAAACAACTTATTTTCAGAATAAGGAAGCTGTCATTTATTAAGTATGATATGCTAGGCTGTTTGGAAAAGAAAATCAGAGGCTGCATGTGTCATCCATGCAGAGAATGGTTGTTAACTAAGTTGGCCCCACTGCAGTGGGTATACCAGTGCTCCACTTGATCTTTCTACACCTTGAAGCTCTTGGCTTCAGCCTTTAGCCCACTCTGTTTACATTGTCATCAAGATGTCAAGGTAGCATCCAAGGACAAGGCTTTTAACATATTTGCAAGATAAAGAAAGATATGAACTACTAAAAGCTGTCCCTGTACATTAAAAGTGTAGTCTAGGTGTACAAGGACAGCTAAACTTAATTCTGTGCTCTGAGACAAGGCATTTATCCACCTTTTGTGCTGCTGTACGAGTCTGAATAGGCAAAAAATGAGTCAAGGCCATGTAAAATAAAAGTAAAAATAGAAATTCCTGATATTTGCTATGTAGTTATGAAGAACATCCATTTTGCATAATCTAAGTCGTATACAAGTCACCAGTTTTCACATTATGGGAAATCATGTGGTTCCATACAAAGGCCATACCTAATAAGAGAAAACAAATGACAGTGCACACACATTTCATGTCCTGGGAAGAAATAGCAGGGATGAATTGTGTAAATGTTAATCATGTCATTTACCTCATGGCAATAGGTTTTTGGATGCTGGGGTGATTAAGACTGTGAAAGAACACATTCACATTATAGTAGAATTTATGAACTGACATTAATGAAAAATTAGTGTTACCTGTCACATAAATACTTGCCATAACGAATACAGATTGTAGGGTTGGAAAAATATCCTGCTTGAGAAAACACCTTTCAATAATAATACACAGTAAGGTTAATAAAGTGTTCCTAAAGATAGATATTTTTCAAATGAAAACTTTGTTGTTCTTGTTTCCGATACCATCAATGTCATGGTGAATATATACATTTTTCCTCATCTTTATACTCTTTTTCAGCTTGATTACCTTTACAAAAAGAAATCCTTGTAGCCAAATTATTAAGACATTTATTCTTTCTGCAGATGGAAGATTAAACGAACAAAAAGTATTAATTCAATTTTTATTAGGATTTTTGGAGCTGTTGATGTAGAATATCTACATATTCCCTACATTTTTAAGAAATTGTTGTAGAATATGAAGAAGTCTCCTTGTTTCTTTGAAAACTGGGATGGTATTTTATACCTTTTTATTTAAATAAAGTTAAATTTGTTAAATCACTATTAGTTAATCTAGGTTACCTTTCCACCAGTAGCCAATGCCACCAGTGCAACCACTAGCACTTCCTATACAGAAATGGGCTTTTAATCCTTGACTTATTTCTGAGTCAGAGTAGGACAACAAATTAATTTAAGTAGGTGCAAATCACAGGAAAGAGATTCTGGATCCATAGACGATCTTCCAAATGTTTTAGGGGTGAGTAGTGGATGCGTATTTAAGGTTTGTGCTGCTCTGTGAAGAGTTTTGCTTCTTTATTGATACTGTGACTTCTTAACACGTACAGGATCAGGTTTAAAAGTTAGGTGTTCAGTATAATCACTTTGTCTTTTCTTGCCTCTTAGATTAGAGCTTTACGATTATGTTATCTACTTCTGTAGCTTAACAAGTTGTATTGGAAAGATTTTGCCATTAAAGACTGAACCGGGAGACATATCGTGACAAGCCAACTTATTAATCTGTGAAGAGTACAAAGTACCACTGCTATCTAATGACTAGGAGTTTTGAACATCTGTAGATTGGTTTTCAGTATCATTGGAGCTGGACATTTTCAGATTGAGAGGACTGGTACTGTACTGATAGCTTTAGAGGTGATGTCTGCTCAAAAGCTGTATATACAAGATAATCTACACACCTGAATTAATAAAATTAAAATACTATTACCTGCATGCTCTGACGATACAGGTTTAAAACCAACTGAAAGTAACCAGAAGAGTTGAACTATAGGCTGTCCCTGTATTCTGCTCTGTCAGTTTACCTTGCTTCTTAGTGTGGAAGCTTTCCTGTCGGGTATGTTCTATGGCATGGAAACAAAATCAGAATAAATCTGTAGTCTAGGAATCCAGACAGTGTAATTTTCTTTTGTTGTTCCTGTTTATCTTGTCACTTAAGTCTTCCTCTGTGATTTGTTTTTCAGGTGTTTTTTTTTGGGGGGGGGAGGATGCACACGTATCAGTTTCTTTTTCTGTATTTTTGGGGTTGTTATCGCTTGGCCTTTGTGAAAGCTTTTTTTAATTGTGTCTAAGCCTACACAAAAGCATTTTTCTTGTCTTACAAGATAGCATTTAGGAAATATTAACTAGATCTTTTGAATGGTCAGGGAAAAGATGCAATGAAGTAAATTCTTAGTTCCGTATCCTCTGCTTGCCATACTGAAAATGTCTCCTTAGGAGATGAGTGACCTGATGAGAAGGGAAAATAGAATGGATTCTCATCACAGAAGGTCACAGGGCTATTCTAGTTTAGCAGACAATTTCAGAATTTGAGGAAAAACATTCTAAAAAGACAGAAACATCTCTCAACTCATAGAAATATGCCTACTAGCTCAGTATCCTAAAGCAAATTTTAATTCAATTTTCTTCCGCATTTTATACATTGCTAATTTTTTCAGGTAATAGACATTTTTGTGGTAGTGTTTGCACTCTGTTGTACTTATGGTTGTCCTACAACTTGTTTTATGTTTCTGCTAAAACACGGTAAAATGAAATATTTTCCTAGGTTATTTGGAAGAGGAGGTGTTTCATGTTATGATAGCTTAGAGTAATTGTTTGGTAAAGTACAGTACAGCTTCTTAAGAAGCAATATAATATAACATTTGCAACTATGAAAGCCATACTTAGGGATAATGTTTTAATAGGACTGTCTTGCCGTTCACTTCCTCTAGACAGACTTTCCTTGTTTTGTTTCTGCTTGTTTACGCACATGAAGCTTAGATGAAACAGTCCTACACACAGATCTTTTCCTTCTCAAGGGGGTGATTTCTGTAGTCCTGACACATGATCTCCAAATACAGATTTTTGCATTTCTTGGATGTAGTCTGAACACCACGGCAGCTTCAGAATACACTTGAATTTCCCCTGTAAGCAGCAGTCCCCGAGTCATCAGAACAGTAATTCAATCTCAGTATCAATAGCAAGCATCTCCTCTATTCCACACAACAGTGGTAACTTGCAGTTTAAATCACAAATACAAGGGGTGCCAGGGTCCAGCTCTATGACCAATGAGCTCCCTCTCTCCTCTTTTGTAGCTCCCAGTGCCATTTTCCCTCTCCTGTAGAATCGTAGAATCATAGAATCATAGAATCATAGAATCAGAATAGTTTGGGTTGGAAGGGACCTTAGAGATCATCCAGTTCCATCCCCCCTGCCATGGGCAGGGACATCCCACCAGCCCAGGCTGCCCAAGGCCCCATCCAACCTGGCCTTGAACACCTCCAGGGATGGGGCAGCCACAACTGCCCTGGGCAACCTGTGCCAGTGCCTCACCACTCTCATGGTGGAGAAATTCTTCCTAATGTCCAGTCTAAATCTGCCCCTCTCCAGTTTATACCCATTGCCCCTCATCCTATTCCCCCTCGTCTTATCACCACTGTCGTTAAATCCATTTCTTGCCCCCATATCTTGCAGATTGAGCTTTCACCTGGTGAGCATGTGGAGCTTACCACACTAACTGTTCTCCATGGGCATCCATAGGAAAGCTCCTGAAACAGCTGAGGAAATTGCTGGAGTGTATTTTCTGGGCTCTTGGTGAGATTGTCTTGGGCTTGTTGTGTGTATGCCGAGTTAGGACCTAATAAAACTCTATTCTTCCACTGTTCTTTCCCATTCTTTATATTTAAAAATAAACCAGGAACAAATGATAACACTTAAGTTCTTGGTCAGCTCTGCAGCTGGAGAGTAAGTGCTGCTTCTACTTGCAAGTGAAACTTGGAAGAAGAGTTGTGGAAATAGGACTCATGGCAAAGTTTTGCTGTGCCAGATCTCCCTAAATGACAGGCAATGAGAGGTAGGTAGCCAGAAAATATGTATAGACTTCAGGCGTTTTGAGAATGACATTTAAAAAAAAACCCTTTACACTGGAGACAAGGATGTGTGGCACTTGTCTAGCATTTTCAATTGGGATTGATGAGCTGAAGTCAGCATGTTACTGCCTGCAACTTGCAGAGAGATTTAACCATCTGTACTCTCATGTTTCTATAGGTTACATCTGGAGCCTAAAAGACACAATGGGAGGACCAGTGAGAATTCAGGATGTTTTTTAACATTTTGATTTTCAAAGCAAACTTTGGGCATCACACCCTGCAGTCACATGGACGAAGTTTTATTTCAGCAGCAATCCCCAACTGGTTCGAAAAAAATTTGAAATTCAAAGTACAGTGGAATTGTCAGATTTGGGATATATTTGCTGGTGTAGAAAAAACACCCATGAATGAAAGGTTTGTGCTAAGTTGTTTCAACTTATTATTATTACTTGAGCTACATTATGTTTTTTTCACTGTGCAAGCTTTATTAAGTACTTCATTAGAAAAGGCTTTTTACTGCTTATAATTCAAACTTTGTAGTCTCCAATTTATACAAGTTCTACCCAAATCAGAGCATAGTGAGAAAGTAAGGACACTCATGAGTTTGTCTTTGCAGAACTAAGCTTTAATTGTTTGCAATCTGTAGCTTTGAGGAGTTTTTCAGCTTACTCTGATTTGCTTGAAGAGCTGTGATTTCCTTGTGGTGAGTGTTCGTCTTTATCTTCATTGATGAATATACATATATTCTGGATTTTTCACTTGCTGCAGATTTCTGAGACTTCATGGGAATTAATTTGAGGAAGAAGATGAATATTTGGTTCAGTGATGGTAAACAGTGTGGAATTCTTAAAAGTGAAGTTACACTGATAATGAGATAAATGCTATAGATAAACGAGAGGTAAGCCTTTGATGTTGTGCTGTCACAGAACATCTGCAATTGCCGCTCTTTGCTGAAAGATAGGTAACAAGCTGAAAGCTTAGGAAGAGAGGCTTGAAATCTCAGTGTGATACGCTGGGAAAGACTTGGGAAAAGCTGAATGGTTAAGGGACTTTTTGAGAAAAAGGCTTCTCATATATGATGTGGCAAAACTATGAGAAAGATGCTTAATGCTACTTTATCTGCTTTCCTTCAGAGTTATTTATTTTCATTCTCTCGTGTTCTCAGGACCAGAGATGCCTGTGAATTATGATAATGTGAAAACAGTTCTGAACACTTCACTGTCTGTTTCTATATTAAAAAATGATTAATTTGTATGTGTGGTGTTGTACAGATGGCTCAGTTGTAGTGCAGCCTAAACCTAAGGGCAAGTAATGTTTTTTTCTCTTTTCTAACTATAGGTTGAGCCGGTATCATAGCCTACCCTCAGATTTGCCTGATGTTTCTCAAGGATGTGCTTTCAGTGATTTTTTTTTAGCTGTGGGCCTTGCTAGCTTAGATTTTTTGTAGCAACATTTCCTTATACCTGAGTTATTTTGAAAATTATCAATTAAAACATCCCAGCTTACTTAAAAAGAAAAAAAATGAAAGAGAAGGAAACAGATGCTTTTATTTACATTCAGCTACCAAAAATGAATGAAAACAAGTAACCAGGAAAGAAGCTACCAGAGTTGATTAAGAGCAAAGGTTTATGGTTGTAGATGGTTCTGGCCTTTGGGACAGAATCTGTGAATATCTGTTGGCATTTGGTGATACTAGAAGCCTTTGAAAAGCAGATTAGCAAGTGGCAGGTGGTTTCTGCCAGGTTAGTAACTCCAGGATGTGCCAGCTGGGGCTCGTGAGGGCTTTCTGGAGCTGTGAGGTGTGCAAGGAGCTGGGAGTGTCACCAGACTTGTGCCTGGTGTTTGCTGTGGTGGCTGGAGGCCAGCGTTGGTGAAGGAGCAGGTGCTTGGCGGGCCTTGGACATCTACATCAGAGCTCCTGGGGAAAGGAGCCAAACAGGATATATGAGCAAAATGCCTCTTCCCTCGTCCCTTTTGTGAAGGTTCTCCTGCCTTTGCATAGCCCAGAGCTCATGAATGCCTTGCCTCTAGGCGTTTGCTTTCAGCTAGGACATATTTGTGAAATAATGTTCTTGCCTTGGAGTTGTCTCACTAAAATTAATTACCGAAGCTAATTTTGTTTTTTGATCCACTATAAGATAACCAAAGAAAAAGGGACTAACCTGGCCCTGGACCTTTGTGTTCTCTTAGGGTAAAGATGATGCCAATGGCATTTACACATGTCTACCTTGGCTCAGTTTCTTAATTAATAATGCAGTGATATTACGAGGTTGGCTGTATTTCTTTCCCTTTCCTGCACTTCCTCTGGCAAGAAAGTGTTTTCCTTGATGTTTCTTACTGTGAGATGTTGCATTTCCTTCAAATCTTGAGTCCCTAGCCAGGTTCAGGCTGATGTATTTAACTGGATTTTGAGGCTCAGCCTTTCCTCCCCTGGGTCTGCATGACGCATGCTACTGGCCCTCTTGAAATAAATTAATGTAACAAAATCATTTCAATCATTCAAAGATTTAAACAAATAATTTAAAAACAATGAGCATACGCTGTGCCTACTTAGTTCCCATCTAAATTGGACCGTGCCCTAATTAAGATAAATGGCCTTTTCTCTTCATTTACAGGAATTGGAATGAGTGTGAGGTTTTGTTATCCCTAGCAAAACCTGGATGCTTCCAGGCTCTTGTGGCTGTTTCTGTCCAGTCTGACTGACCCTGCTCGAACTGATGGATTGCTGTTTGCTACCAGGGCAGGGTAGTAGCAGTAAGGCAACTTCTTCTGGTGTGACCTGGAAAAAGGTTGACAATTAACCACTTTCATGCTGGCAGAAGGGGCCTTAGTGCTTTATTTGCTGGGCCGAGGGATCTGTGTTCCTATGGGGAAATTTGGTGACAGATCCAGAGGCAGTATAGTAATTGCTAAAGAAAGTGCGCTACTTCATGTCACGTTAAGTGTGTGGAGTTTTGAAAAGGCACATCTTAAATGTTATGATTATTACTGTTAAGTTTTATCTAAGGTGATTCTGGGGGTCTGTCTCGTTACAGAGGGGATGTGAGGAAAACCACCTTCTGAACAAGGTGATGTTATGCTTGTATTCATCCTACATTGCTGAGAGAGAGGGAATCCTATTCATTTGCTTTAATATGTCTCTGCTTTCATCCTGTTCTTCATTTTGCCATTAACTCTTGCCAAAAGAACAGGATGAGACTGCGGTGTTGAAAGTGATTTGAGTCACTGCAACTGTCTTTGCAGCATATTGGGTAGTTAACAGTTAAGAATTAATTTTAATTACCTCCTTTCCAGCTGCCTGCTGACTTGAATCTCATTCTCCCTTACCTTTCACATCAGCCCTTCTTTTATTTTCCTTTTTTCCTTCCCTTGACTCTCAGAAAGGTGCTTTCTAAATGAATATTTAAACAGGCCCACTCTGGATATGCGAGTGAGCTTAGACATTGTCCAGAGAAGTTAGCTGGGTTAAACTGATACCCAGAGATACACTCAGGGAGCTTTCTTCCTCCAAAGGCACCTTTTAGGGTTCTTCTTACTTGTTATTGCTGCTAATCACACAGAATCATAACTCCTGTGTAACAGACATTAACATCGTTGCCTACCTTTATGGCTAGTTTTATACATCGGTAGTTCCCTAAAACATTTGACCCCTATTAGGACATGCACACCATAAATTTTAAGTATGCCAAAATTAAAATCCTGTGTTAAAATTAGCCCAGACCATGTAACAAAGCCACCTCAAAGAAATGCAATCCTTGCAGTCGGCTCACATTTTCAATAATATTCTTTCACTGTCAGAACATTGGCATACTTGTAAAATTTGAGGTTAACAGTGTTTGCAAAAATTTATATTGCTTTGCATCAGTTGCCGAGCTGGAGCACACAAACATTATTATAAATAAACAATTTCACATGTTCTTGGGAATTTTATGAAAATCTTTTAGCAACTCCTATTTACACATGCATATTGTATTTTTTTCTTATGCACACATGAAATATGACCTGGACATTGCATCCTTTTATGACAAATCTTCAAGCTCTTAAATGTGTTTGAAGGGTGAATGTTTTCAGAAAGGACAATACAAGTCTAGGTTTTAGTGTGAAATATTGCTGTTTCTCAGTTTTTACCACCAAAGTGCACAATCTAAAAATAAAACTGCTGGCAAGTACTTAACTACAATAGCATAAGGAAGTGTCTCCAGAATAAAGAAATAAACCAGCCTTCAGCTAAAGCATTGGAGTAAAATGAATGTGTAATTCATCTGGGAAGCCACATATTTGGAAGGTACTATGCTATGGCTGGGATATCCAATTTATCAAGACAAAACATTTTGCTGAATGTTGCTTGGAACTGCTCTGAAAACCCTTAGGATACCACATTTTCCACTGTGCAGAGGCCATTAAAACTAAATGACTTGGAAAAACAGTAGCCACTAAATTACAGTTTTATTAGCACCTACATGTACAGCAGTAAAAAAATTGTAAATTCATAAATAAATTAATAATTTTTAAAGCAAAAATGAAAATTAACTATAAAATACTGTATAAACTATGATGTCTCAGGGTAACCATGACAGCAGTCTGGGCTTCATAATCGTTTTCTGGATCTGAGCATGTGCATTTTTTTTCTTAACTGAAAGCAGGGATGTGAGGGATTACTGTACAAGCTCTAGCAAAAATAAGTATGCTCTTGTTCACTGACAAGTGAGAATAGAGATATGTCATTTTAGGTATATTCCTGTGCTTATCAACCAAGTTATTGTGGTTTTTTTCATGTCAGTGTCAAAGCTATTTCCCATTCATAGTGTTGCATCCCGCTGTCAAGTGGGATACAAAATGTGTATTTTCCCTATACCATTAGATATTATATCAAATATTTTTAGAATTAGGGTTTTTCCTTTGGTTCCATAAATGATATGAGCAACAAATTAGACCCAAACTACGTATGTGTAAATGTTTTTTTTTAATACAAAAAAAATGTGGACAAGGGTAGTGTTTTGTTCTGTTTCTAATTGCAAAGAGAATGCTGAAGTTAAAACAAAAAGAATTGTCTTTTTCTATGACAAGTGCTTATATTTTGCAGCAAATATCTGAATTTTAAAATTTATTTTTATAGAAATAGACATTGATATATCATGCGTGATACCAAAGATAGCGAAACTAATCTCCATTCTAGGAGAAATATTTTAATTCTGCTCATAGAAAAGTAGCAAAACAGCAATAGCATAAGTGCACATTGAACCTTTGGCCATCAGCTTGACAAGAATGTCTGGATATAGTATAATGAAAAAGGTGATGTGGTGGCCTGTGGGAAGCAAATGAAACATTCCAGCCAGCTGAGATGTGACACGGGACCTACAGCAGACTTACCCCTTTTGCCTGACAGTGTAAGGCCATAAAGCATAAGAATCAATAAATTCAATCCCATAAAACAATTATTTTGTGGTCCTACAGCGTGAGAAGCCTTTTGCCATTTTGGCATACTCTGTGTAATAAATCTCCCACTCTGGCTGGCAAATTATCAAAAACAATGTCCTGCAAGTTGAAAAATTCAGCAGATTATTCCTTTACTATGATGTGAAGTTTTTCCATTACTAATGAATTAAGTATTAAAACCAAAACAACTCGGAGTTCACTGTCCAGTCTGGAGTACACGTTTCTCTACAAGCAGCAAGAATACATTATTTTTCTTGTTCTTTTCCCCCTTCTTTGTTCAAATCAGGGCGTAAGGGAGTGGGATGGAAAGAATAAAATAAAAAACACACAATAGCAAGGACAGTAACAAAGGCTGTGTTTTTATAATGATCTTTTACTTTACTTAAGACACTACTATCACATAGACAAAGAAAACTTCTAGTTAGAAAACATGCTAAAGATGCATACAATAGTGGTCACATATGAAAAGTGGTAAGTTTTATACTTCTAACTTCATGCTTCAAGTTTTGCCTTTTAAAGCAGTATCTTTGCTTAGAGTGGTATAACTGCAAACAGAATCTCTGCCCATATTTAAAGCCAGAGCTTAATGATAGAATTATCACTGATTAAATGTTGATTTTTTTAGTTGTTGTTTTTTTTTTTCTAATTCTCTGGAGTAATTACAATTTCTATATACTTTTTGTGTATTGGTTTGTTTCTACATTCTTTCAGGTTTTGTATAAAATAGTTCGATTGTGTATCGATATATTTAATTAAACGTGCAACCTGTGTTAAAAGTTCAAAGTCGAATAAGGTTTTCTGTAGGCTCCTTGACTATAGCATTATAAATCCTGACTTGTCATGATTAGATCTGGGTGGTGGTTTTTCGACCAGTAGTCAAAACGTCATCCTGAAGCTATTTGCTACTATATCCCCATTTTGCTGAGTTGTTGCATCGAACAGCATTTTTAGGTTTAGGTTCAGAAAGTCACCAAGGATGAATAGTTGTAGTTTCTGGTTAGTCACACTTCTATCCTTGCATCTTCCTGGGGTGAACTTTAAGCTGCAAGTTTACGAAGCATTTAGGGGATATCTTCCATCTCTTACGTGGACCTTTTCATTTTGTATAAATGATTATCCTTTGCGGAAATTGTCATGTCCTGCTTCCTGGGTGGATCTGTTGATCTGTTTATCAATTTTTTTTTTAAGTATTTTGTGTGATAGGGAGCTACTCCAGGTGATATTTGCTGCCTCTGCTGGCTGCTAGGGCATTCCCTCTGACTTTACATCCGGTATCCTCAATGAGTGGTCTGCCTGCAGAGCTATTGCACAGGTGAAAAAAATATTACTGTTTCATCCTCATTTTACAGTTCCAGTCTTTTACTGTGGAAGGCATTCTTTTTTTTATCATGTGTCCAGAAAGAGATATTTAGTTTGTTGTTCAGCTTGGAAATAACTTAAGATGTTGCTTCTCTGTCTTTGAGCAAAGAGTTAAAAAGACTTTTTCCAGTTGACCCCACAAGAGAAGGTCATTGACTAAAGTCAGAGAGTGAAACTGAGACTGTGTATGGAATATGCCTCCTAGGGTTCAGCTTAT
Source organism: Cuculus canorus (assembly GCF_017976375.1). Classification (NCBI taxonomy): domain Eukaryota; kingdom Metazoa; phylum Chordata; class Aves; order Cuculiformes; family Cuculidae; genus Cuculus; species Cuculus canorus. The sequence goes on from NC_071403.1 coordinate 15,743,597, forward strand.
TTCAAATTGTAAAGTATATGCTTCAATATTACTTTTGCAGCCTTTGGACTACTTCCATAGTGACCATCTTGATTTTGTGGTCTGACTGCCTAAGACATATAATTTCTACAAAATGCACCAACCCAGAGCAAAATATAATAAACATGCCTTTTTAATATTTGCAACGACAAAAGCACTTTGTCTGCTCTGCTTCTGGAAGGTATCCTGAAAAATGGGAATTAATAAATGGATCAATCCTTGTGAGAGGTCCAATTTTGTCCAAACGAATTGTCATTAATAATCATTAATGTCACACTAATGTCATACTAGCTCTAATTAGGTCCTGTTGCGCTATGTGATATGCGCCTATAATAATAGAAAATATGATAGTATTTCATTGCCTTCCATTTCCCAGCAAAGCAGACAGCTATGTTTATTTGAAATTAGTCTTACTGAACCTGAGGTCTTTGCTAAATGTGGCAGTTTCTTTGTGTGTATGCGGCAGGCTCACGTAACCAACATTTTATCATCAGCATGAGAGTTGAGGTAAGTCTGACTTTCACAGTTAGTTTTCAGATGTTTTATGAGTGGGTTTGCTCTGAAGCGTAGCCCAGAAGGCTAGGGATTTGTTGCCCTTTCCTCGGGTGCTGGGGAGTTACCGCTGCAAGTGTTTGGCTGCCAGGGCGTTGTTTTCCAATTCTGCTCAGTGTGGCCTTCTGCTTCCATCAGCCATTAAGAAATCAGCACAACCCTGAAATCCTTAATTCTTAGCATAATGTGTTATGAAAGGGTTTGTCCTGTATCCATGTGTTCTTCCTGGTTAAGTCCTACTAGGAAAAATTATCTGAATAGTTATAATTGTATTAGAACAGACTTATTACAGACTTATAAAACCTGTTGAGAATTGAGCAAGCAGTGCCGTTCCCCTTAGCTGGATTTTTATCGCTCTGATAAGGACTATATGTCCTTCTAGGTTACATATTTGGGGAGGGTGATAATTACTGCCGTATCTGTCAGCAGTGTTGCAGTGCTTTGATAAAAGACTATTCTGCTCACAATCAAATGACTAAGAAGTTATTTTTGGCTTTGTTTATGGAAAAAAAGACGTTTTGTGAGATTATAGTTGGAGTCTGCGGAGCAAAAAAGACAAATAGTTTCTTGGCATCATAATTTAGAGAGAAGCAGGCAAGAGGACCTCTGAGATCTTCGATCAGCATGAGGAGTTGGTGCTCTGGTTTGAAGTTGCAAGCAGCCATATGCAAATGCTCATCATGCTTGTGCACAGTTAAAAATTAACTCCTTCTGCATACTGTTCTACATAAAAATGCAGCATCATATTGGAAACTGAGTGCTTCAGCCGTAATAATTATTTTCTTACAGCATTATGTGATTTATTCATTTCCAACCAAATTGATAATATATTGTGTCAGGAATACAGGTTTCCCATTCTGAAAAGAAACTTTAGTGGGATAGCATCAACAGTTGTGGTCATTTAAAATTTAAAAATGTTAGTCTAGGGGTTGTAGAAGTAAGGTGTTTTTAAGCAAAAAATATCTTAGAAAGACAGAATTATATGGGAGAAAATATAAGGCCAAACACTTGATGGGATACAAGCAGAGTATAGTTTGTGCAAATGCTATTTCAGGAAATGATGATGAGGTTTACCCATGTAAAGGGGGCTAAAGCTTATCCTTAGTGTCTGGCAGCATATTATAATATTGCCAAGGTATTATTGGAAGTACCTACTAACAGAGAAATAGTCTGTGTCAACAGTCTTCAGCTTTCAGTTTGCAGTAAAATTGAATTTATTATGAAATTAGAACTTTTTAGCATTTAAACAATCTTCAGATAAAAACATGGCTTGGTTTTTCATGGAAAGTAGAGCTGAATTTATTGTTTAGTTAAAAAAATTTCCTCTATACATAGCACATTTCCCTCATGCATAGACTGACTGAATGTCATGCTTGTTTTCATAAACTGTTTTAATATCACCCTGGTTCCATGGGGAGTCACTCTTTTTCTTGGAGGTTCATCCTGTATATGTATTTGGCTTTGACTGAAATACAAGACTGTCAGATGTTAGGGTGGTCTTTTATTCCAGGAAACAGCTGTGTCCCTGGGACCAGAAGGAGAAGCTGAAATGTAAAGTGAGACAGATTCAGAATTCCTGGGTCTTGTGTGGCTCAGACTGAGCACAGAGTTGCTGTCTCACATGATGTTTGGCTGTTACACGATTTGACCAGTTATGTTTTAGGGCTGTTTTAAAAACAAGATTATTCCTGACACCAGAGGCTACAAAGAAACTATTGTATGGTTTCTTTCTTGTTGAAAAGAAACTACCCTACTCATCTGTACAGTGCTGGAAAGCTGGGAAGCATTAGGATTCACAGCACTCACACATCTTTTTCAGGAGGTGGATATGATGTGTGGATGTGTGTGAATGTTACGGTGTACCTTTCAAATTGATTTTGTCTACTTTATTCAAGTAAGGATTTTTTTTGGATGAAGTTTTTCTTCCTGTTTAAAGTTGTGATCCATCAGTCAATATTTCCTATGATATATTATGTGCCTTTTGTTCCAAAAATGTTTCAATGCTACAATTTTTAGAGGCCGCTGTACCACCAAATGTGAAGATTTCTGGCTTAATCTCTCTGTAGTAGTCTCCAGTATGTTCTGTGGATGAAGAAATAGTATTTTCAGCTTGTTCAGTTCAATAGCTAAAGAGATTATTTTGGAATTGAAGTGCAGTTGCGTTTTCTCCTGTTTTATACATAAAAATAAGTCTCTTTTAATCTGAAATTCCTTAAAGAGGTGATCATCGGGAGTTTCAGCTCAATCAACTGAAAATACAACTTCCTTTTGATTTGTACATCATTTTCTTGAACTGTTTTAGTAATCTCAGGGAAGAAGGAGGCTGTGTTTGTGTATATGAATCCAGCAGTCTGATAAACGTATGTAACTATTTTTAGAATGCTATTTTCTGCATTTTATAATTCTAGTTTCCATCTCAATGCATTTTGACACAAATTACTAAAAAATTTTACAGCTTCATAAATGCAAATAAAAAATATAGCATATTAATAAATTTTCTGATACAAAGCTGCATAAATATGTTTTCATTTAGATATAGTTTCCCTGTGTGTGAAAATATATGTAATCTGTGTAGCCTCCTGGGTGCTAACAAGTAGTGCCAAAAAGTTATCGTTAGTTGAAAACCAATGGGTTTTAGTAGGTAACGATCAAGAATATAGGTCTTTCATTAGGAATGAGCAAATATTCGAGAGAATCTTTTAATAAATTTAACTAAAAGTTTCCTGTTAATTGAAAATCATGCTCTTTTCAATTATTACATTCAATTCTTTAAACTGATCCACAAATGTTGTATTACCTTTAACACTTTAATTATAAAATGTAAGGAAAACCTACAGGTTAAAAATAAGAGCATTAGATGGGGTATTGAAACTTTTCTATAATTGGCTTTCCTGGAAAGTAATTGTTTTAAAAGCATCACGAACAAAATCTATTTTACTTTTGGATAAACTTGGGTCTTTCCAGTTTTTTTCATTGACTCAAGTGTACTCTATTTTCCAGTAAACTTTTGCCTTCCTAGGAGGTCAGTGTTTAAGGAGTAACACTGATAGATATATTCTTAAGTTTAAATGAACAACAGGAAGGAGTCTTCAGTAGTCTAAAACAAACTTTCAAAAAAGCATGTTAAAGCAGCATATTTTTTAATTGAAAATACATCTGCCCAATGGAAACTGAATATACCTTGATAAGATGAGAATAAGCAGCCTACACTTTCAAACTAGCAATTCACACGAGCAAAAGTTTGGCTTAGACTTACCTGTTCATGTTAATAGGAGTGCAGAAGTTGTGTATGTAAACATACATACACAACTTCTTTGTTGTGTATGTATCTTCTTTGATCTCTGGCACTGTTTCTATGGTCATCCCTAATCAGTCTGTTTCTCTTCCTAGACATGAACTTACTGAATTGGTTTCCACCCACCCAGATTTTAATACTTCTGCACCAATGCAGAGATGTAATGTGAAGATGTTGGCCCTTATGCCTGTCCTTTTATAGTGCTTTGACACCTGTAGCTAAGGGTCTGCCCTGGCTACCCTGAGGTCTTCTCAGGAATTTGTAATCAAATTTACAGAAATATGTTTATCTATCCCATACATTTGTCTGTCACTTATACATGTGATTTGTCTATCACATAGATGTGATTTATCAACTGGAACAAGGTAAATAAACAATCAACTAAAGTCTGCTGGGAGGTTGGTCAGAAGCACAAATGTGCTTCTAAGTAGGAAAGAAACTTAGAAGGATAGTATTCTGGAATTAAATTCTTATCAACTGACAATAGAAAATTATAATAATAACCAAAAAACCCACTGATCATTCTTTTCATGAAAAAGCCGTATAGAATCAAAGCCTAGAGTTTTATCTACCCTAATTTCCAGTCTCGCAATACAGGCCAGTAATGGATTATAAGAGAACAAGTGAAGGAGCCGAGGTCCTCCTTGATGCCTGCTGTAGTAACCACCTCTGTTTCTGATAAGGGAAGATTCAGGACTTTCTAAACTGGAAGCTGTATTCTTTCTGTTGTGCTGAGCAGATCCAAAGCATATTCCACTGCATGGTTTCACTCTACGTCTTTAATTTCTGACCTATGAGACATAGTAAAGGTTTTCACTTCATGGTTTTTTAGACATCCTCAGTTTAGTCATGTATTTCCCCACCCTAAAGACCTATAGTCTGAAATTATATGAACTCCACTGTATCGTCTTTCCTTCTTCTTTTTCTACACAAAAAAAAAAAAGAAATGTGAATCCCTGTATCTGAAATTTTGAAAGTGGGCATTAATTAGGTTTCACCAGGGAAAAGTGCAGTAGGCTACAAGAGTATTTATTGCTGATCACAAGTGTGTAGAAATATAGCTTACTAATTTTATCCTAATGCACTTGAGAGGAAAGAAATCCAAGCACTGAAAATAAAAGCATCACATGTCCTCCATTATTTGCTTATGGAAGCAATAATACGCAGTAGATGTTACTGCAAACATGAACTGATCCTTTTTCAGTTGAAATCGTCAGTTGATTAACTTCAGTAGAAGGGGGTTATGCCCAAATGGTGAATTTTGCGTGTGCATTCTTCCAACACTTGTGATACAAATAACTGCATGTCCTGATTCTATTTTTATAAATGCAAATTAAAATAAGAAATAGCAGTGGATGTTTTTGCTGAGCAATGTTGACCTATGCATGCTTGGTCAGTAATTGCAGTGCTTCTCACTGTCTAAAGCTATTTCCTTGAGAGAAAGCAATTTTTAAATTATGTTATATTTTCCCATGTACTTTTTTTAAGTATAAATAAGAAACTCCTGTCTTTCAACTTAACTGTTCCCATCAAAAACAAAGCTATGACAAAACGATGGGTCTGGCAGTTTGACTTCAATTGTTAACCATGGTTAAGTGTATCTGAAGTATCCAAAAGCGAGAATGAATGTAAATGATGTTTCTGGAGTTGCCTTGTTTTGAAACTCCCACATCTCATATATAAAGAGTCAGGAATGCATTTATCCTCATAAGCCAGTTAAAAGAGTAATATCCATTTGGGCTTTCAACTTGCATTCCAAGGGAGTTTCAGAAGAGACAGCAGGCTTTCTGTTTCCTGAGGTGAACCCATGCTTGCTGTGGCTTTGGAATGGGCATAATGTCCCTTGGCATTAGGCGCTGTGCTGGGCTGTGGATGTCTCAGTGTGGGGCAGTTATTCTATTCTCCCTTACGCCCATGGAGAGAAATAAGCATTGAGGTGCAGTTCATCTGGCCTGGTTTAGGCCTCTGGTTTCTAATGAGATGATCTGCCTTCTAAAAGTATCAGCTTTTCTACACTGATTTTAAGGGTCAGGTGATACGTTAGGCAATATCTGTCTTCTGTCAGGCGAATCTGATGCTCTGTGCTGCTGTCACGTAGAGTTGCTTCTACCATTACTGTGCTATTGGCTCATTCTCCCTTGGCAACATTTGCAAGGCCACCAGGTGCATAACAGATGACAAAACTTAATTGTACCAAACCCACTGTTATCAAATTAGGGTTGTTTGTTTTTGCGATTTTTTTTCCTGACACTGGGAGCTTTTGCTTCAGATGATTCAAACCAAGCAAAGGTCTCATTCCCAGCCTTGGCAGAAGATAGTAAAAGACTGTTCTGCTTTCATGCTTTTATAGAAACTCGCATGATGTGAGTCTCTGCAAGTCAACAGTGTGAGTCTCAACTTCTATATCAATTGTTTTACCATTTTTATTGCTGTGTTTTTATTGGTCGGTCACAGGACTACTTTGTCTAAACTCAGCAAGTATAGCACATGTAGATCTCAGCCGAGGGGAAGAGTGAGATACACTGTGTGTATATGTATGTATGCTGGTGGGTCTCAAACACAGTGTTTGTAATTAGACTATGTGGTTTCTTATTTAAATTAGGCCAGTATGTGTCTGTTAAATCTTAGGGGCTTCTTCCAAATGGGTATGCTTCTTGAAATGCAATGTTGTTGTCTCTGTTTTGTAAGTGAGCTCAGCATGTCACTTTTTAGGGGGCTTCCTTTCAGTCATATGACAGAATAATTTTTTGAGAAACCTAATTTCTCCTTGGCGTTTGAACTGTAAATGAAAGCAGAGCCTATACTGCACATTTTTAAGGCTTAAGAGGGGCTTTCTTGCATTTGCTTTGCAGTTGACCCTTTAGTCCTATTTTGAGTTGCCAGATGAAAATAAGGTTTCCCTTCAAAGGTTGGTTGCCAGGGGCAACAGGCACTGACGCCAAAAGATGAATACTCTACCTACTTAGGATAATGCCTACTTTGTGAGCTAAATAAAGAGCTAAATTGCAGAGAAGGAAGTTGGATAATGTGAAATATCAAGGGAGGAAAAACAAGATTATTAGGGGTGCAGAATTCAGAAAGGATTATTGCCTTTTGCAGCAGTAATGGTCTGGTACACAGATCGCGTACGCTGCTCTGCAGCTAGGAGCTTGGCTCGCTCAGCCCGCTGATCCATTGAACAGTATCCACATGCTTACCTCTGCCTGTATGGTATATAGAGCTGTGGAAGTGAGAGACAGGGAGGCAGCATATTTTGCATGATGTAATTATTTCTAATTTTACAGAGGAACGATGGTTAATACAGTTGCAAGAAGTTCGATATTTTGAGGTTGAGGTTGAGAAGCTTAGCTTCTGCTGGAGGGGTTACAGTTGGAATTCAGAATTTCTCAACAAAATTCATGTACAGTTCATCTAAGGAAGAAAAACTTCTCTGTGTCTAATAGTGTATATTGGAAGGAATTTATTAGTTTGGTATTTGATTCAAATGTGAAAGCAGTTTTAGTCACTGTCCTCACAAGAAGATAGGATGCTTTGGGGGATTATGGGAGAAGAAAGCTTTTAAAATATTTAAGTGATAAAACTGAACAATATCATCAGAACTTGGCGTCAACTGAGGGTGTCCTATTTGAGCAAAGGAAGATGAAAACCCATCACCCATATTATCTAACATCAAAAGATGTAAGCTTTTAGTTTCTTACAGTTTGTTAACACACTGAATAATTTGTCAGTAACTATGAGTTACACCATATTCAGGTTCATACACTGATGTAATTTTCAGAGACTGTATTTCATGTAATTTTGCTCAAAAAAAATGTAGCAAAAGTTGGAGTACGGACCTGTGCAAGTGACTTGGTGGGCTGAGCAGTCAAGACAGTTCCTAATAAGTTTGTTTTCTGCTGAGGCATTTAAGAGTTTTCAGGCAGATCCAGTAGCTTTTTCATCAGGTTTGTTCTGAAGATACAAACCAGTTCTTCTCACAGCTAACACACTGCTAATTTTACCAAAGAAATCTAGTACAGTTGTTTGACTAATTGGAGACCACAAAGATGGCTCGGACTACATTTTCACTGGAGCTTACATTTACATTGGAGATCTCTTCGTTGCTCTCTGCAAAGGCTGCCAACACCAGTCACAGTTCTGTGTGGAGAAAGATTTCTGCAGATTGGCAGCAAGATAGCAAACAAGTTGCTGATTGCAATTTCTGTCAGGTTTTTTGTTATTATAAACTCTTTCCACTTTGGAGGCAATAAAGAAGAGTCACACTGTATGTCATAGGAGCACGGCCTAAAGATGACTCTGTCAGTGATACTTCAGTGAAATACCTTCACCCAAAGTCAAAAAAGGGAGCAAGAAGAAGTCTTTTCATTTTAAGAGTACTTCTAGTGGTTTTTATATGCTCTGTAACATTCTACTTTGTTTTGAGAATTTCCTGAGGTTGTGGAGGGAAGATTCAGCCTTCAACATATTCACTGCATCGGTGTTGTCACGTAACACATGATGTAGGGAACTTGAGCCCAGGTAAATACTATTTTTAGTCACTATGTAATTTCATGAAATACATTTCTAGCATCTCAGATAAGAAAAATAGCTTTGCATAACTAAAAAATGTGCTAAGAATTAACGTAAGGATATACCTGAGCACTCTTAACTATCCTGTGCTCCGTCGGATTTCTGTGGTTACTGAGAAGTCACCAGCAGTTCTTTTGGTGGTCAACAGAATGACCAGATGAACGTTTTCCTCTGTGAACTTCACTTGCAGTTTGTGCTCATCAGAACAAAACTAAAATTCTCCACCTACAAAACTATCTGAATGATTAGAAATGTTTACCTTTAAAAAAAAGCAGTCCACACTGTTCTTTGCCATATACCGCACAGAATAGTAGAAGAGACTTCTGGCTTATTTCCTGTGCAAACCATCCTCAGATTCCCCACTGTGGAAGTTACTGCCAGAAGAAACCAGACAAAGCCTGTGATTGACTGTTTTTCATTTCTAAATGCTACATGATTTTGCTCAGCAGGCTTTCGAGGGAAGATTTGGGATTGATATCCAAATATATGTACTTAGGCTTCAAAAATACAGTAACCACATGTAAGTAAGAGTGGACTTTGCAATGCATTCATCCAAGTAATGGCACTATTTGGGATGCTGAAACACAATTTAGAAGATGAGAGAGTGATAATTGTAGAAAGTTAGTTTTCTGGACTTCTTATGGATTGAGGAGAAATTGTAGCAATCATCCAGATTCCTTTACCAGTTCTTGCAGTACAAACAATGCTTTAATCACTGCAATGTAAAGACTTTTTAAGCTTATATTTGTGCACACCAAAAAGTTGACTTAGTTTCTATCTTAATTAAAACCAACTGTAAATATAAAATGCTTTCAGTATAAAAGGGTTTCACATGTCAAAAATGTTCAATGCTTTCCTGACATTAATTTTCATAGTATCATAGCATCATAGTATAGTTAGGGTCGGAAGGGACCTTAAAGCTCATCCAGTTCCAACCCTCCTGCCATGGGCAGGGACATCCCACTAGATCAGGCTGCCCAAGGCCCCATCCAACCTGTCCTTGAACACCTCCAGGGGTGGGGCAGCCACAACTTACCTGGGCAACCTGTGCCAGTGTCTTGCCACTTTCATAGTGAAGAAGTTCTTCCTAATGTCCAGTCTAAATTTGCCCCTCTCCAGTTTATACCCATTGCCCCTCGTCCTATCCCCACGAGCCTTTATGAATAGCACCTCTTCAGCTTTCCTGTAGCCCCTTCAGGTACTGGAAGGTCGCTATAAGATCTCCTCAGAGCCTTCTCTTCTCCAGGCTGAACAACCCCAACTCTCCCAGCCTGTCCTCATAGGGAAGGTGCTCTAACTCTCCGATCATCTTTGCAGCCCTCCTCTGGACCTGTTCCAACAGCTCCATATCCTTTTTACGTTGAGGATTCCAGAATTGGACCAAGTATTCCAGGTGAGGTCTCACAAGAGAGGAGTAGAGGGGTAGAATCACTTCCCTTGACCTGCTGGCCACACTTCTTTTGATACAACCAAGGACACGCTTGACCTTCTGGGCTGCGAGCGCACATTGCTGTCTCATGTTGAGCAACCGGCACCCCAAGTCCTTCTCTGCAGGGCTGCTCTCAAGCATGTCCTCCCCCATTGTGTACTAAAAATGGGGATTGCCCTGGCACAGGTGCAGGACCTTACACTTGGCCTTGTTGAACCTCATGAGGTTCTCAGAGGCTGACTTCTCCAGAATTTTGATCTTATCTTTGTAAAAGAATGATCTAAGGAAAATTTTTCTAGCTGCAAGATTATATAAAATCTTGTGGATCTGATGGAACGACCATGATTTCTTACAAGTTTACAATAAACTGAAATATTAGATAATTATTCCATTTGAATATGCTGTCAATGTCTAGTGAAAATGAGTGCCAAATAGTCTGTTATCTTCTTGATATTATCAATAAATATGCTTATGTAGACTTCCTTATTCACTGTATATTAAAATAAAATCAGTTATTTGTAATTCTAATTATACATTCCTTTCACTTCTTTCTTTTTACTTCAATGAATGCTATCTTTCATCTTAACCATACAACTCCATAAACTCTGCCTAACAGGTTTTTGGAAAGGAGCAGCTCCTAATTAGTAAATACAAAACCCCTATGTGAATGAAATTTGAGTTATGGGATTGTTTTAATTCTGTTTTTTTTACATTCTTTTGCTACAGAGGTTTTAAGATCCTAAAGTAACAATTAAGATTATCTAGTTCTCCTGTGCAATCTCTGGCCATGTATGATGAATACCTGTATGAAGGCATCTTCTGCATGAACTGGCTGACACCTTGCACAAGGCTGCTCCAAAATCCAGCTCTTTTCATGGTTAGAAACAGACATCTATCTCGAAGCTTCTATTTCTTCATTGCCTGTTCATATGCGTTTGCTTTTCTGCCAACCATAATCCTTTGTCTCTTTTTCTCTCCTCCCTCACTGCCCCCAAAGTATCCATACATATGATCATACTCCCCGTGGCTTGTTTTTGCTGTGCCAAACAGCTGTTCTCTCTAACCATCCTCGTATAAATTGGCTAGACTTCTCCACTGTATTCCAGATAACCCTCTCACCTATGCCTCTTGCAGTTTTCTTCTCTGTCTCTGTGGGAGTTGCTACTCAAGATGTTAATTTTTCCGGACATACATCAGGCTATGCTGGTCAGACCAAAGACACATTACCAATGATTGCCAGTATGCACAGGTATGGAAAGATGATATTCCTCTGTGCTCCAGTAATCTGCAGCTGTGCCTCAGCAGGGAGTTACATTGACAAATACTCTAATTGTATTCCGAAGCTATTTGTACTTTGGCATTCAAATCACTTCCAGCATTACATTGTTCAACTGGATGTTGCTTGTTGTCGGCACTTACATCTCTAAAAGTGCTAGACATGTATTTCTTTCAACAAGTGTCTCTTGTAGATTAGTGGTTAAGAGTTCAGGAGTTGAATAACACAAGTTTAGATTTATTACAGTATAAAAGTGCATACTTCCGCTCAATCACAAGAATAAACACAAGAATGTTGACCTCAAGGATTCACTGCAGTGAATGTTAGTGGTAAATTTTGTAGCGTGATGCTGATTTGTATTTAAATAAGTCCAAAAGAATTTTGTATGTGTAAGTAGAGTTCAGTGCAGGTTTACACTGATCTTAGTGACAATAGTGGGTGTTAAAAAAGGACATCTGTTAAGACGTCAGTGTGCTGGTAAAACATAAGCAAAATAACTTGTTTTACTACAATCACTATTATTGGAGCCTTTGAAATGAGATTATGTTCTAAACTATTTTTTGTAATTATTAAGATGGCATCACCTCACTAATCAGAATTTGGGTATCTTACCTAGAATGCTGCATCCAGCGCTGGGGCCCTGAATACAGGGAGGACATGGAGCTGTTGGAGCAGGTCCAGAGGAAGGCTATGAAAGTCATCCAAGGGCTGGAGCACCTCACCTACAAGTATTGGCTGACAGTTGGGGTTGTTCAGCCTGGAGAAGAGAAAGCTGCAGGGGGACCTGATACCATCATTCCATTACTTAAAAGGGGCCTATAGGAAAGATGGGGACAGACTTTTTAGCAAAGCCTGTTGTGACAGGGCAAGGAGTAATGGTTTTAAACAAAGGGAGAGTAGATTTAGATTGGATATAAGGGAGAATTTTTTTATGATGAGGGTGGTGAAACACTGGAACAGGTTGCCCAGGGAGGTGGTGGAGCCCCCGTCCCTGGAAACATTCAGGGTCAGGTTGGATGGAGCTCTGAGCAACGTGACCTAATTAAAGATGTCCCTGCTTCTGCAAGGTGGTTGGACTGGATGGCCTTTAAAGGTCCCTTCCAAGCAAAAGCATTTCATGATTCTATCTGGACATAAAATATCTACCTGAGACCCAGCAAGACTCAGCAACACTTCCAGAAATGAGTGGTAGTTTCTTAGTGAGTTTGTATTTCTTGGAGCTTTTGTATCCAAAGACTAGTATGGCACAATTGCCATAGTAGTAAAAGTTCAGTTAAATTGTTTGAGAGGTAAATGGCATCCTTTTACAGAAATTCGTGTTATAATATATGTAAGTATACAAACAGTTAACTATGTATTAACATGGGAAAAAAAATCTCTGGAATTATGTTTTATTGCCTGTATTTCTATTTCCTCATAATTTTGTGAGTTGTTATGATTTCACATTTCGCTTCTAAAAAATCCATTTTGCAAAAATCAGAAATACTAAAAGTATCATTAAAAAGCCTTATTTAGATGAAAAATTGTAGGTACCTTCATTATGGTTGTATTATGGTAATTCTCTGTGTGTACTAATAGCCTTATTTGAGAATCGGTAACCTTTCCCAGTTTGTCCTGTACATACAGCAGAGCAAAGATAAACTATAAAAGATTGTGTGAACGTGTTTGTAATTGTGATGGAGAGAACTGCTTCTGATCTCATTGTAATTTGATTTAATATAGCGTGGTAGCAGAGCATTTGAGATGCTTAGAAAAAATACTTATTGCAATTTTTTTTTCAATTATCCATCAGTTTCTGGAAAATTAAGAGAACATGAATCTGCTATCACTTTCTCAGTGACAGCTATGATTCAGCATGCCAAATGTGGAACCATGAAACTATTTCCTTGATTCTGTATTCTTTGGCAGAAGCATAATGAATAATAAAACACAATCTCTCTAGAAAAACATGTGCTATCTTTTCACCCTAGTTTTGCATGATTGTAGTGAAAAGATTATTTGGTGCTTTTTATTGTCATATCAAGTTGCTAACTGTTGAAATATAATACAAAGCTGTTGCTATATATTACTACTAGGAAGTAGAGTTTGTATGTGTGTGGCCTCATGTCTAATGTTGCAGCTTGCCATCTTCTGTCGTTCCCATCACCTATAATTAGCTAATTGGTACTGTCATTTTTTTCTTTATTTCTTTAATATATGAATTAAAAATTATTAAAATGCTGCTAAAGTAATATGTCCTTTTTGCTTTAGAATGAGAAAAATTGTCAGTCTCATTTATGTAAATGTTTGTAAATATGTATTTCTTTATGTAGCGTAGTATTATATATACACAAATCTAAACAAGAGGTTTGGCCCATCATGGAAGTGTTGGTGGTCTCTGGAAATGTGAGTGATGGGAATTTTGTGTTTTGAAAACTAGATATTGAAAATATGTTTGGGCAAATTGAAGTGCATGGTAAGAGTTAACCATGGTAGCCAACTTGCTTTCAGTAGATTGGGTTGAAAGCTGTTTTTACAGGTAGTACTTTTGTCAGCTAAAAAGGTACCAGATGAGAAATGAAGAGATAGGTGTGGATCCCCAGGACACGGAGCAAGGCTGGTAGGGTGGCGCTGCCGAGGTGACTTGAAAGGCTACAGATATGTGTGTCAACCTCAGGCCTTAGGTATGAGCTGCTGTCTCCCGCTGGGCTGGAGTGCCCATTTTTTTCTTGCCCTGTTAAGATCCAGCCATGTCTATGTGACATGCTCCAGGTAGTAGCATGATGGGCACAGTGATTTACACTCTACTGGTTTCGAGCGAAACAGGAAGATGCTTACGTGAAAGCCACTAGACAAGACTCATAAATTAGTGTGTAATTTAAAATCATGACATTCAAACAATGCTGTAAAATTTAGCATTATCTTCTGATTTGAAATTTCTGACCTGCTTTATAAGGAGACTTCTGTGCGCACTTCTATTTCACTGGCTCTGTAGCCCTGTACTTGACAACTTCTAGGCGTGTAGTGACAGCAGAAAGTGCATTTATGATATCTGCTGGCTTAATGAAAATGTACTGAAAATTACCATGGTAACTATTGCATTATATGAATCAGTTGCCATTCTAGGAGGGCACCACTGCATTTTTCTGGACTCTTTGTACTACAAATCTTTTGTAATAAACCTGTGTTAGTTATTATTGTTTTAGGAGTTGCGATCTGAAAAAAGTTCTAATCTGGTGCTGGAAGCAAGGCTGCTTCAGAGCAAATTGAATTCCCTTTGCCAAATAATCTCTCCTTCCCCAGTAGCTCTGTAAGTAATGCCGTTAGATGTTTGCATAATCCTCATATGTCAGTAACTGAACTTCTAGTAGAATACTATGCAATTCTGTATGGCTTATCTTTGTTCCTGACTAAGGCTTTGGTAGCGTAAGAAGAATATCTGGGAGGAAGAGCAGTATTGCATAGCTTGCAGCTACTTTGTTCTGCCATCAAGTCCCCATAAATTAATTAGGTTTTACTCTCTTGAATGCTCTGGGAGGCTGAGATGTCTACGAATGCTGCAGGAAATAATAATGATGAACTAGTGGGTGGCTCAGTTAATTGCAAAATCTTTTGAGTACAAAGCATTAATAATGAGTTTGCAACTATAGTTCTGATGCAGGTACCTAGTGCTATGCATTGCTACGCAGAGATACCCAAGGTAATTCTGATCACGTTAGCTCACCAACGACATTAGTCCAGGTTTTTTAGGGGTGGTACAGTAATGCACTTATTAACTCTCAGTCATCCCACTGTAAACTTTAAAAATAAAACTTCAAATAGCAATAAATCACTGAGTGCATAGGTAACTTTAGTAAAACAGATACATAGGGAAGGGGGAAGTAGTAACTCATGTGTTGGTTATTTTGAGAAATACAATGGGAATTATTCCATTGCATTCATGTCTTAATGACTGAATATATTCTGAATAGATGGTAAATACAAAGCTTGTGGTTAAAAACATTTTTCTTGATGGATACCCACTATGAAATGATTGGTGCAGTTGTGCCCTTTGAGCACTTTACTGAGGGTGGTGAAACTCTGCCACAGGTTGCCCAGGGAGGTGGTAGGTACCTGATCCCTGGAAACATTCAAGGTCTGGTTGAATGGGGCTCTGAGAAACCTGATCTAGTTGAAGATGTCCCTGCTCACTGAAGGAGGGTTGGACTAGATGACCTTCATGGGCCCTTCCAACCCAGACCGTTCTATGATTCTATTCTTTCTACCATGTTTGCATTATTGTAGGTTAATAAAGTGATTTAGTTGCAACATTTGGTAATAGGAATGTAAGCTCTAATGGTCTGTGCATTCAGCATCCGCATGGTGATGCGGGCACTGTGAGGAGCTGGGGGTGGCACCACATACCAGTTGTGGTAATGGCACTTCCTTGCTACAAAATTTTCAGCATTTAGAATATCCACCTAAAATGCTTAGTGTTTTTCATATGCATATCACGCCTGTCCCCGGAGGAATCAGCAGCTCCTGTGTCACATTGCAGAGTTCCCATGTTGGTGAAGTGGTGTTTATGGGAATGGCAGATTTCCCATGGTGGTGTCCATGGGCTCCTGCAGGGGGAAAATAACTTTGCAGAATCCAATGCTCTTGCAGGTCTCTTTCTTTGATCTTTCACAGAGTTTCCTAAATACTCAGCAATGTAAATATATGTATTAATGTCACTGTCTGTAGTAAAAACTATTAGGTTGGCAGGGTACTGCTGCCATGGGGGATAATAAAATGAGCATGTGAAAGGCACTTACGTTCTGCAGTGTACGCTTCCAGACTGCATTCAGATGATGCTTAATGATCATTGTAGGAAAAGAGTCTTACACAGGATGGAAAACTGAGACCAAACAGTATGTACAAAAATAACTGCCCAAGAACAAATAATTTCTATTGTTTACTGCCCCTAGGCATCTTTTAATTCTGAAAGTTACATGAGGTGGAGTGGCTGCTGCATATCTCCTCTCCAAATTTCAACGTGTTTTCAAGGCCTGTAGATCCTCTTTGGACTACTGGAAGTTTTCCTGTTGTTTTCTAAAATTAAACTGGCTCTCAATAGTAGATATTTCCGGGGCTGGATAATTGCTAGCTAGGCATTTTGTAAGGTAAGAGCAAGCTAGTCGCCGTCGAGCTGTATGTAGGAGAACAGAAGAAGAGGTTTTAAAAATTCATGTTACTGGATAAAAATATTACTGGAAAAAGTAATCTTAGAGATGACTTTATTCGACTTCAAGCATTCTTTCAGATCCTCACTTTATATATGTCATAAGGGTAGTCCTACTAAGTAGTTTGTGCACGATGCTTGTTTCATGGCCCTCCAGAATCCTTTGTGCATTTACCATTTATTATTTCTTAAGGAAAACAATTATTTCATCTCATGGTAACAATATTAAAGAAAAGATACTGGTCCTTTAACAATCAGACCCTTCCTAGGCAATGAATGGCATCCTGGAATTCCTTTGTGAGAAGCAGATGTACTGCCCAGTGTTTTAAATAGTCAGTTACATCAGAATTTCTTTTCCCAAAACTGACCACTTTTTGTTTTAATGCACAGTGTATTAAGTAAACTTAAATTGCATACTATGAGAAAAGACTGTTCCTTAGGGTAACATTCTTCTAATGTGAACTCAGAGCTAGAATTTGTATTTTAATGACAGAGAAATTATAGGCTGTCAATCATTTAGCAAGGCTAGAGTATTCTAAGTTTCTGCTTCCATTGTTACTACTTTAATAAAAATACATGTAACTATAAAGAAATTTCTTTTTTAGTACAATTTCATTAAAAGAAAAAAGCGCTTCAAAATCTAAACTGTAGAACTGTAGAAACCGAAAACAGGATAATGTGAAATACAGTTTGGGATAGCAAAGCAATTTAAAATGTGTGTAAAATTACCATCAATAAACTACATAAGGGGAGATGCTGGAGTCTATCCCTACCCTGGGAAATAAAGCCAAAGCTGAATTTCATGTTATGGTAGCAGTTTAATGGCAGCATAAGGCAGATTTATATGAGAATCTAATGCTGAACATAGTAAAGCATTTGTTAACGCAAAAGATGGAGAGACTATGGCCATCTCTGGTAGACTGCAAAATACAGCCACAGCCTTCAGAGGGAACAGCAGCATCTTCTCCTCCATCAGAAAACTGTTTGCCATCACACAGAGTTTGGAGGGAAGGAGCTGTGAAAGGAGGCTGTGGAATTCCTAGACATGATAATTGCGTTTTTCCAGAGCTATTCTATAGAATCTGACAGCTGCCTGCACCTACTCCATTCGCTGTATATCATTATTGATGTCTTCTATGTATGGGGCTATCACACAGTACTATGTCAGAGTATGTAAGACTGAAATTTGTAGAGAAAATATTGAGACTACATGACATTCGTTTTTTATCGCCTACTTTTCTACAGAAGGTAGTTTCTTACAGTTTTACCCTATCCATAGGCATTTCCATGAAGGCAACCTGTGTGGGCAGATGCTGTACCATAGTCCTGTGCTTGGCCATGATGAAGTAGAGAGCAAAGAGTAGAGTAATCATAGAATCATAGAGTAGTTTGGGTTGGAAAGGACCTTAAAGATCATCTAGTTCCAACCACCCTGACATGGGCAGGGACACCTTCCACTAGATCAGGCTGCCCAAAGCCCCATCCAACCTGACCTCGAACAAGGCGCCTGTCAAGGAAGAGCTGCCTGGAAAAAGGCTTAAGGCTATGGTGCATTATACCTGACATGCTATGGTGGAAAAAAGTGTTTTCTTCTTTTAGTATCTGTGACCTCCCATCACAGTGGTAAGGCTCTAGAGTCTAGCCTTTTCATAAATGTTCAAGAAGGTCAGGCACTGTTTCTGAGTTCAGTTGGGTATTGAGAGAAGTTCTTTTTTTGTAAATGTTTCATGCATTCAAAATAGATGTTATTTCTCCTCAGAGAAACACATGCATTTAACTTATGGACAAACTTTTTTTTTAAAATGAAGAGATGTTATTAAGTGTCCATCAGTGGTCCCTCTCCTACAGAAGCCTGTGCATGATTTTGTCTTTGCAGAGTGGAGCAGTCCAGAAAGGGAACCATTAGACAACAGTGGGATCTTCAACTAAGCCTTACAAAGTCATTGTAGTATTTTGAGGGATATGAATGAGATAGTAATGAGAAATACAAAAAGTTGCAGGTAATGAAAAGGAATGGGGAAAATACCTATCTTTTGGGCAGGATATCTGCAAATATTCACAAGGGGCTGAACTTTTATTCTCTTTATAGTTTGCTTTTGGTCTCTACAGAGTTATTCTAAATGTTGTATAACATTGAAGGAATTAGAAATGGAAGAAAGAAGCTGATAACTGTGGCTTTTAGATCACTTAAGGGATTTTTATTCATCTCAGAAGGGATAGATGGAGCTCTTGCTGTTTTTCTGTAGCCTTTGTTCTTTATCTTATTGCGTAATTGAAATTCAGATTTCACACATATTTGATTCCTTGATATATATTTTCATTAAAAGCTTGCCAGTAATGTATGCTATGTATGTTTTTGAGGTATTTATTAAATGAGATTTGTAACAGTTTACATGCTATTCTGACAGTTTACTAAACCTGTCACTCAAAAACAGATGGCCTGCGTTGGTAGAATTTTTATGTTATGTACTTCACTTATAATATATTTGCTATAAGTACATTTCCTGCACTGCAGCTCGACACTTGAATGGTCAGATGTCATGTCTGCAGTTCATTTCAGTCATTATGTCGTATATCAATCCTAAAACACTGGAAGTACAGCAGTATTCATTTGCCATTTCTTCATACTTACCACTTGAAGTATGTATATTGCAATTGGACATTCAGGTGTCTTTGGCTTTGATGCTTCACTACTCGGGGCTGATCTTTGAATGTGGCTGTGTTGGCCATCTCACCCCAAGATGAGGCCATCCTTTTGGGTACTGTTTGGATCGTGGCATAATCTGACCAGGACAGGAGAGAAGGAGGAAGGGCATGTAGGGATGAGGCAGACCCTTAGCAGACCACATGGGCAGTATCTTGAAAAGCACTGCCTGGTGGCCACCACAGCTTCTGACATGAGGCGCTGCACTTAGGAACTTGCTTAGTGGGTTGCCTACATCCCAGTTTTCAGAGGCAGTGGAGGAAAGTGCAGAATTGTGGCCAGGGCCTAGACTGTGAAGATTCCAGTGGCTCTAATTGCAAGTGGATTTCACACTGGGAAAGTGGGAAACCCCAACAGTCATGCATGACCAAGGGAAGCTTGGATACCAGAGCAGAGGTACAGAGGTGTGAAGAACTGCCTTGTTGTGGACAAGGGTCAACACACCAGCGTCTGAAAGCGTTTTGTAATAGAAACAGTTCCTCCTATTTGCAAGGGCACTCAGTTCTCAAAGAGTGGGACACGCCTACTTTTGTAGGTATCCAAATTGCTCAGAGCTATTCTGAATCTCTTCCTTTCAATATGATTTGCGTTATCCATGCTGGGGAAAACCAAAACCAAAATAGTCCACCATCCTGACAATTTACACATGGATGTCTCGGACTTAATCGTTTCTAGTTTTCATTTGATGTCCAACATTAGTATTGAGCTGTATATATGCAAAAAGTTTGATGTAGACTTTCTAGAAGTGAACTTACATTGAGCTACAGTTGGCTTTGTAGCACCCAGTTCAGGACAGAAGCACTTAATCCAAAGATGAATTTCTAAGTTTAAATGTGTTAGGTAAAGAGGTGGTGTTGAAAGTTGCAGGCTTAGAGCTATGTTAGATACAGTAATCACTAAAGGTGAGTTTTTCTTCAGTCTGATCTATGTGGCTAGTCCTCATGCACACTGGGAACAAAGGATTAGAAGGAAAATTATTCTAAGAGACATTTGAGGTTTGTGGGGTTTTTTTCATTTAAGAAAGCTTTTCTCATAATGCTATATGGGAAATGGCCTGGCTTTGAGGATTTGTCTAGAGAAGCATTAGACACTTGCTGCCCAGGATGTGGACAATATCCATGATATTTGGGATGAGGGTAAATGTGGCTTAACATGAAATCCTATATGCTGCTAGATATTGCTACTTTTTATTATCAAGAAGTTTGTAAAAGAAAGAGTGTTTTCAGTGAACACACCTTCACATTTATACAGAAGTTCATAGCGTTGATGACGTCCAGATTTAAGTAATTGGAATATCTGTGGTGGACTCACGATAAATGTGAAACAGAAGCAAATGGTTGTGGACTTCCAAAGTATTTAATTATATATTTACCTTATATAAGACAGTATTTAGGGATCATCAGTTATAGAGTTACAGTTTCTAGCAGTTCAAGAGTTTATTATGTATTATTTATTATTTATTATTGCATATTTTCCCAAAAACTTTTATA
This sequence comes from Cuculus canorus, assembly GCF_017976375.1. Lineage (NCBI taxonomy): Eukaryota > Metazoa > Chordata > Aves > Cuculiformes > Cuculidae > Cuculus > Cuculus canorus. The sequence goes on from NC_071403.1 coordinate 15,764,112, forward strand.
TAGCACTAGAGATAATGTAGATGAATAAACTTACATTTCACACAATTTTTGCTCAGTTGTTAACCTGTTTTATGTACCTTTTTGTATCCTCTTTTATGTTTTATGTTATTGACAAACGTTAAACTGAGAAACTTACTAAAACAAAACCTTAATAATATGTCCTGACAAATTAGCAACTTAGTAGATAAACAGTTGAAACTATGCTGAGGGAACATTTTAAATAAAGATAGATATATATATATATATATATATAAAAATACATAGAGAGAAAGTGCATTTTTCTGGCGTGTGTGGTAAAAGCATATACTTTTACTAGCATACTGACTTGTATAATTATGTATGTCCAACAGTTCATAAAACAATTGATTTTAAACAGTTCAGAAGAGATTATTTTATCTGTGTAAAATCTGTGTATTTTCATAATCTGGACTATTAGAAACATACATGTGCAGTCATGGATGAAACTTTTAATTTTCCAGTTGCTAGGTAATGTGATGTTTTTTCAGTTAATGCTAATTTTAAACTGAAGTGAGTAAGAAAGAAAACTCTATCTGGGTTTATAATGGCTTAAGTTTTTCATTAAGGAACTGTGTTATCCAAATCAGTCTGTAACAGTCAATACCACTGTTGCATTGTCGGTTAAATTAAAATTTTTGAGAAAAATTTACAATGGAGGGTTTTGAAAGGACAGAATTGAAGGGTGTTCCTAGACTTTAAATTCACTTTTTTTTAATTAACTCAAGTACCTACTTTCATTATAAATAGGGAGTTCAGTGGAAACCAAACATCTTTTAAAAAAGTATTTTAGTTTCCATGGGTTTTTTTCTGTGACCCATCCTGAGACATTAGATTTTTGCAGCAAAAAATCTAGTTCTAAAACCTATTTTTTGCTCATTCACCTCCAGAGATATACAAATTGTTCTGTTGTTTTGTATAAGTCATTCTCTCAATTTTTCTCTGTCTCATGACTTGTTTTCTTAAACTGGAATACTGATTTAGATGAATGTTGTTAGTGAGTGTGAAGAAATGGTTATGATTTTTATTCCAAAAGCATCTCTCCAAGAAGAAAACCCCTAAAAGCCTCTCTGTCATACATGCTTATGAAGAGGACCTCGTAAAATCTATTCTTCACTTGTGTTGAAGGCTTTGCCAGAAAAATGCTTTGAGTTTGGGAAAGAGAAAATGTGGGAAAAGCAGGACCTTGGAAAGCAGCAGATCAGCCGCTGTTTTATGACACTTGAGTTAAGCTTAACCCTCACATGTACATTTCCACTTCTGCCACTTTAAACTCTCCTTTATCGGGATAGACTATATCTGTTGCTGTAAACACATTCTCAAGGCAAATGTGCAGAAAAGTAAAAAAGCATGTCTGTTGACATCCATGTTTTAAAAAAACTCAGCAATTTAAACCCAGCATGGAACATTGGTTTTCCAGAATCAAAAATATTTGTAATTGGAAAAAGAAGTTGCAGTTCACCTAATGCAACTTGAGAAAGTTGTAAGAACAGATGTAAAAAATAAGTAATCAGATAACCGGAGCCTGAGGGAAGGAACCCATGCAAAGTCTTGCCTAAGATATAGCCACAGCTAATGTTGCATATTGTAAATTAAAGCATTCTTTCTGTATTGAAAATAATAATGATGCTTTAAAATGTTACTAGATTTTGCTAATTTCCTATAGTAATAATATAAATAAAAATATTATTAAGTAAATGGTTTCATAAACTATGTGGACTTGCCCTTTTTGTGTCTAAATGCAGAGGAAGAAGTCCTGATTAATCTCTGTTTGTTGTGCTCTGGTAGCGCACATGAGAAAGCAGCTGAATTTATCATCAGATTTACTTTATGAATAGGACCAAGCATCCATGCCAAGCTACAGCAATTGCACCCTGCATCCCTTTACAGATCCTGTCCTGGAGACATTTCAGCCTGTTAGGTTGCGTGTTTGATATGTGGGAATAACTCACAGTGTAGGGAGAAAGAGCTCTTTTGTGGTTTGAGAGCTGTCTCTGAGCTGCGTGGGAACCTGAGGAGCTCTCTGCTCTGACCCTGGCAATCCTGTGAGGAGGAAGAGACAGCAAGTTCCCAGCTTTCTCCTGTGAAGTGCAGTTACGGCACTGCTCAGGGCCTCCCTTTCACTGTGCCTCAATTCCTACCCTGCCTTTTCTGCCAAAGGCGTGTGCCCTTCTGAAGTCTCCTGCAGGGATTCTTGGAAGTCAGCTTCGCCTCCCTTTTTTATATTAAGTTATTCTGTTAGAGGTGTAATGTCTGATGATCTCAGAGAGTAGCCGTAGTACTTTGGGGAGAAATGAGAAAAGAAGCCCTGACAGGATCAACTGCGGTGGCTGTGCAACATCCAGACACAGCCTCTGTGCTTCTGGCTCTCCAAAGACGTGAACAGAACAGCTGGCACGAGGCTTTTGCCGCATGCACTAAGCACTGCATTTTTACAGAGTGAAAGAAACGAGGTAAATGTAGATAGGTATGTGTACCATGCTTAATTCTTTAACCTCATAGATGACTCACATAAATGGATTTGTGCTTGTAGTAATATATATTACTGAAGATATTTGCTGTCTGTATTGCTTCTGCAATGTAAAAATGGTCTTAAGATTACATTGACCGCCTTTTGGGAGGGTGTATCCAGCACAGAAAGTTGTAACTTCTGGAGGTAACTGCTAATTTCTGTATTTCAAGTGATTTATTGCCCCTTGAATAATTAATCCTTGTGCTTAAAGGCAGGTATTTTTCCTTTTGATCTACTCTTCCTAGACTTAACGGAGGTCAAATCGTCAGTTTCTGCATTAAAGCAATTAATATGTTGCTTACATTGTTTAGTAAGGTATTTTACAGTGTTTTCACAGATTTGGGTATTTTGAATGGCAGTTCTACAATTCCAAATACCTTCCAGTTAACAAACAAAATAAATAAATGTGCAATAAAGCAGTAAACAGACATGAATCTGAATCACTTCTTGTTTTTCAAGCTGAATTTTTTCAAGGAAATTAGTTTATGAACTGGATTTTTAAGTCTGGACTCCATCAGTCTCGAGGAGAAAGAGCTGTAATTACATTCTCTCTCAATTTATGCTGTGTATCTGCACTCCTTTTTTAGAATTTTCCTTTTTAATTCTATTATATTGAACTTAATCTTACATGACAAGTAGCAGAATAATGGAGATAAGTAACAGAAGAAATATAATTGTTCTGTAAAGACTACACAGTTTGCTGTAAGGATATTTGTACATTGCAGTCACTCACTAAGAGTGCAGCTTTTGTGGATGCATCAAAGCTAGCGTTAAAATCTTGACTAGGTTGCTGCAAACAGGAGCTTCTCAGTAACCAAAGGCAAGTGGACTAAACTCTTCTTATTTTATCCATTTTTATGGATTTTATTTTACAGCTTACACAGAGCCACAAGGTGCATTTAAAAAAACTTATTACAGTCACATATTAATCTACAGTTAACTTTTTCCCTTGATTTAGAATCATGGCAATTTTAATTCCACTGGTAAAATTATATTTTGTAATTTTAAAAATATGAATAATCTCAAGACTAAGCTGTTTTCATAACATACTCACAGTATCAGTGCTTTCTGTTTGACATTAAGAACGGGTAAAGAGAATGTTCAGTGAATGCCCTCTTTCCTCAGTTACTGTGAAACAATTTGCCAAGTTGCTTATCCCTGGTGGAGATCAGTTACTGGTAGTGGTAGACTAAGAGTGTACAGACATAGGAACTTTTATCCTAACAATGGCTTTTCTGCCATTGAATATTCTGGAACTATAATTCTTAATTTAGCATTACATCTGTATTTTTTCTTTCAAATTTATTTCAGTAGTAAAGGTCACAGGAGTTCTGATGAATTTCTATTTATTTTTAGGTGAACTAGGTCTTTTCTGAAAGTGTTCCCGTCTGTTAAGTGGTAGCATAGTTGCTGGTGTTAATGTTATGAACTTTTCATCCTTTCTTGGTAACTTTCCAGGAACTCTTAACTTCTGGAAATTAGATGTATTTTATAGAATATGAATTTTAAAACCAGGTGATTTTAGTAGGTCTTTATTTCCAATTTTCTTTAAAAATTCATTTTCTTATTGGAAAAGAAGAGAATAAGCTCAGTAATAGCATGGCTGTTAACTAGGCAAGTTTTAATATACAGTAATCTTCCATTTAATGAATAACACTTAGTAGAATTAAATGTTCTCTTAAAGTATGCTCCTCTGCTGTTCCTCATTATTAATGCCCAAAGGACTTGTGATACTGTGCTTCTTCACAGCCACTGTTTCTTAGTAATTCTACTTTTCTTAGGGTAACAGTCCAATAATGTTTTTTTTACTGTATAAAGTCAGAAAAGTGTATATGGAAGTGTGGTTTATATATTTAAGAAGTGACCTAAAGCACAACGTTATCATGAAGTAGAATACAGAAAAAAAAAAGCTTCAGGGAAGAGAACAGATCTTTTTCTCCTCCACTTCAAGAACTTCCCATCTCTTAGTTGTACAGTGAGCTGGGTATGCACAATGGTGAGAACAACTCGAAATGGGTATCCTGGCTGGTGGCAGTATAATGGTCACACCAAAATGTGTCTGTGAAAAAGATAAATGTGGTCACAGTGTGACAGATAAATGTTGACTGGAAATCAGGAGATGATCTTGAGACTTTTGTAGGAGGATTCTCTGCAGTTCTGGCTACCTACATTCCAGAAACACGAAGTCCACGTAATGTGCTCAGGGCATCTGGCAGAGTGGTCCTGTATGAAACAATTGATATGTAAAATAAAACACGCTCAGCACTGCAATTTCAAGTTGCATTTACATTAGCAAACTCAAGAGCTGGGAATCAATGTCAGCACTTGAGTCTGTGCTCTTGGTCACTGAGCACAGGATTAACAATGCTACACATTTGTTAGCAGTGTTCCATGCCAACCGGTACTGTCCCGACAGCCTTAGGGTTAGTATGTATCAGGACCCCTCCAAGGCTGTCCCCTCCTTCTTCTCCAATGTTTGGCCCCTGTTTTGGTTTAACCAGCCAGCAACAATGTCCCACGCAGCCTCTTGCTCACTTTTGCCTAGTTAGATGCAGGAGAGAATTGGAAGGGTAGAAGTGAGAAAACTCATTGGTTGGGATAAAAACAGTTTGATAGGTCAAGAAAAAGCTGTGCACACAAGCAAAGCAAAATAAGGAATTCATTCATCACTTTCTGTTGGCAGCCAGGTGTTCAGACATCTCCATGGATGAGGGCTTCATCACACATAACAGATACCTGGGAAGATAAATGACATCACTCTTACGAGGAGCGGCTGAGAGAGCTGGGGTTGTTTAGCCTGGAGAAGAGGAGGCTGAGGGGAGACCTTATTACTCTCTGAAAGGAGGTTGTGGAGAGGAGGGAGCTGGCCTCTTCTCCCAAGTGACAGGGGACAGGACAAGGGGGAATCGCCTGAAGCTCCACCAGGGGAGGTTCAGGCTGGATATCAGAAAAAAATTCTTCACAGAAAGAGTCATTGGGCACTGGCAGAGGCTGCCCAGGGAGGGGGTCGAGTCGCCTTCCCTGGAGGTGTTTAAGGAATGGGTGGATGAAGTGCTTAGGGACATGGTTTAGGGAGTGTTAGGAATGGTTGGACTCGATGATCCAGTGGGTCCTTTCCAACCTGGTGATTCTGTGATTCTTGACAGCCTCCCCTTTCTTCTTCTTCCTTCAGCTTTATATGTTGAGCATGATGTCATATGGAATATCCCTTTGGTCAGGTGGGGTCAGCTGTCCCAGCTGTGTCCCCTCGTGCACCTCCAGCCTACTCACTGGTGGGGTGAAAAGTAGAAAAGGCCTTGACTCTGTGTGAGTACTGCTCAGCAGTAACTGAAACATCCCTGTGTTATCATCACTGTCTACAGCACAAATCCAGAACATAGCCCACACTACCATGAAAAAAATTAACTCTGTTCCAGGAAAAAACATCCCAGTTCCACCTGCAGAGAATAAACCTAGGTCTGTTTTGTTTACTAGTACAGATTGTATCCCACTGTGTGCTCTTCAGGCCATGTCCACCAACTCCACCACTGTAGTCACAGCCCACAAGGCTGAAGCATTTTTTCTTGGTACTCCTTACCCTGTCCTGGAATACTAATCTTTTCACTTTTAGGGTTGGGTGCTCCCAATGATGTTGGTAATGCACATAAGCACTGATGCTCACTTAGAAGAAAGGACCAACCCACTGCTCTTCTTTCCCCTCACAAGGAATTAAGGCATACAAGCAAAACTTGCATCTAGTCTACCTGCAAGGAAGGAGGATTTCCTTAATATCAGCTCATGCTATTTCTGACACTATGAAAGAAAATGAATAAAATGTGAGCTTATTTATGTTGAATTTGTCAGTACCGTAAGAGAAATGCTGTCCTTGTTAGAGGAGATGCAGTGATAAATCACAGTAAATGGCAAGTGCAGATAGTATACCAGGCTTAGCAAGTGCAAATCACAGATATTACCATCTTTTTGTTGGTAGCCCATAAGACATATACGCCAAATGACAATGTCTTGTATTGGTAATTAATGAAAAGAGAATATCCATGATCTGTACTTTATATTTAGCATAGGATAATTTGCAAGTAAAAGATCTGGTATTCAGTGAAAATCAACGATTATTACTCTTTCCCCTGCACAATAGTTTTCTTAAAAACAAATTGCAACTCAAAGACTCTAAGTTGCTAATATGTCATCCAAGAAATATTGGACTTGAAGGAGGATGAATAGTTTTAATTATGTGTAAATAGATTCATTAAGAGGAATGCAAAGGTCCAGCAATTATTCATTCTCTAAGATTAGATTAAGAATATTGTGTTTAGAGTCTTGTATCTTAATAGACCACTCTAATTTCTGTTTATACCTATTATTCTATTTCAAATTTGCATTAATCTTCTTCTCAATGAAATGTATCCATTTATCTAACAAGAGGAAATGTTATGCGTTCCTAGCTATTCATGCAATTACTTGAAAACAATGGGGATTTAAATTTTGATTGGCAATAAATACATTTCACTCTGTACTTGCCATTGTTGCCTTGAGTGTCTCTAGACACTGTTATGCATGAGAAAGTCTCTGCTGTAGAGAAGAAATGACTTTAGAAACCAGGAGATTATTAATGGCATTTATATACACCTTGTCAGTATCATCTATTCAAATGTAGTAATTACTTTATTTCTAATTTTTCTTTCCTGTGTGAACTAACTTAGCTGTGGTTTAGTTTAGCTTCTGGTGAAGAGACCATTTACATATATTTACAAGATATTTCTTGTATGTGATGCAAATATCTATTCTCATAATAGGATCATTTACATACACATCTAAATCATACCTGTAGATGAGAGTTCAGAAACACGCTATAAAGCACACGCTTTTCAGTATCATATTTGTGGAAATACATATCGGTAAGTAGTAATAGTGGTGTAAAGTATTTCTCTTAAATACTGCCACTCTTGATTATGCAGGCATAAATATGATAAAAACCAAGCCTCTTACATCCAGGCTTGTTAATCTAGGATAACATTGCAGTCTCACTGGCAAGTTAGTTTCAATTATAGTTCTTAACATAGTCCCTTGCATATTCTAGTGTTTCTCAGGGGGGCTTGAATATCATAGTTACCAAAAGACAGAAAACACAACACAGTAACAGAGAAATTAAAAGTATTTGGTGCCCCCAACCGGCCTCAGTTGAAGGGAAACCATCTGCAGTCATCTGTTTTTCTGATGATTTCTGTTTCTTCCTCCCTGGTTAAGTTTTGTGTGAAGGTCCCCAAAGTGTCTGTTTTCCAAGTCTTTTTTCCTTTCTTTCTGCTGCCATTTCTGCTTCTTTAACACAGACTCAGTCATCTCCTTCCTCATGCCTTACAGATCTGCTCCAGACCTGCTTTCTCCTATCTAGGACCTATTTGTTGACATCTCTTTCCTGATATATATGGAAAGCTTTATCTCTATAGAATGGCGTGTTGTTGAATGGCCTGAGTGGCATCTTCGACTTGGTCTTCTCCAAAGCATGACAAGTATTGCATTGTGATTACTGCAAAATCATTACTCTTGGCTTGACAGGTGCGGTTCTGCCTGTACAATATCCATGTAAACTAAGGATGATACAATGATTTCTCCAGCCATTCTTTTTGACAGTCTCACCCTACATCCGTGAATCACTCCACTATCTCCTCTGTCTCTATTGCATTGAACTTAAATGCTTGTCTTCACATTTAAAGCTGTTTCTAAACCAGCTTGAATGTAGTTCATCAAACTTGTTGCTAATATGCAGTAGTTGAGTTCCTTGGTTAACATATACTAAGAAAAATTAGATGAAAAATATCATTTTCTCATAAGTTCAAAGTTTTCACTTGTGAGTCACAAGTTACCTTTTTGCATTAAAGTCCCTCTGATTAAAAAAAAAAATAGGTGTAAAACTTTGAAGAGAACAACCAAAAAAAAAAATAGTTTGGTAAAACAGTACTGAAATTTAGAACCACAGAAATGTTAGCTAGAAGAAACTTTTGGACGTCATCCAAGGTCCCACTCAAAGCACAGATGTCCCCCATGCTAGAGCATGACAGCCATGAATTCATCTAGCTAGGTCTTGGAAATACCCAGTGAGGGAGGTCCTACCACCTTTCTGGGCAACCTTGTCTAGGCTGCATTACCCTCCTGAAAGAGTGTCCAGCCTGAAACTTGCAAGCCACAATTTAAGGTCATTGGCCCTCTGACACTGCAAAGAAGAGTTTGGCTTCGTCTTGTTTATAGCTTCCCTTCAAGTGGCTGCAGGCTGCTATTAGATCACCCATTAACTTCCTTTCTGCAACGCTGAGCAAGCCAAACACCCTCAAACTCTTTCCACAGGTCACTTGCTGTAGACCTTGACTGTCTTGGTTGCTCTCTGCTGGTTATTCCTAAGTTCCTCCATATCTGTCTTGAGCTGGGATCCTGAAACTGAATGCCACACTGTAGGTGCAGCCTCAGCAGTGTCAATTAAAGGAGAAAATGAAGTTGCCTCTGTGATATCTGCACTCGTAACGCAGCCCGTGTGTATCCCTCTGCAATGGCAGCGTGCTTTTGGCTGATATTCACCCTGGCATTCCCTGTACCCACCAGGTCTTTTTTAGCAGAGCTTAAGTATGAGTACATTGTGCTATTGCTTCATGCCAGTAATTGGACATCTGTGGCAAACTGTGTGATCAGTGTCATCATGTCTTTCCATTTATTTGGTTTATTTTGGTTCGGTTGCTTCAATTCTCTTTCAGTTTCTTTTTAATGTGAAGCAATGAAAAAGTTAAAATAACATTCCCCAGTATTTTGATCATAATATTCTTTGTTCCTTCTTTTATTTTGGGGGTAATTGCTCTGATTTTTTTTTCCTATTTTCAAAACAACATTTTTATTATAAAACAAATGACCCTTCAAACTTTGTCTCCTTTTCCAAACCTACAAAACCAGCCCGCCCTTAGTAATTTAGTTTTGTTCCATCAATTTAATTTTAAAAGGAACAGAAAATTATTTTTTAGATTTTCTTATCATCTAGTTATTTAATATGTGCTGTTGATGTTGGAATAGCACAGTACATATGTACCAAGTTAGTGCCCAACAGCAGTTTCTTTTATGGTCAGCTGTGTGGCAATGGTTTTGGTCTTACTGAGATGAAGGGAAGTTTATGCCCTTTCAGTGTTGTATGTCTTGGTAAGCATGTTAAGGATGTCAGTGTATTCCGAGGATGTCACCATTTGCCTTGGATGTTCAGCAGTTTGAAGTTCATACCAGTAAGAGATTAGCACAATAGCAATACTGCTGAGCTGTGATAATATAAATACAAGCACACACGGATATTAATGTGTAGCACCACAGTGCCTTTGTACGAACTCTTTCTATTTGTTTGCTCACCTGCTGAATCTGTGCATAGCTAAAATATCATTTGTGCTTCTGTGGCAAAGGATGTGTCAAAACGCCTCTGTCTGTCAGAGTGAATTGAAGGAAGTGCAGGAAGAGTCGATCCCCAGGCATTCCTGTCACTCCTGTGGGTGGATCTGTAAGAATATTTAAAAAAATGCATAATTAATCTAAAGCGTAAGAAGATTAGAAATAAAGTAGAACAAATAGAACTTGCATTTTACAAACCACGTGTTTTATGGCATTAGCTTTTTTTTCCACATCCATGGATTTACTGTGGATAACTTGTTATTTTCTCACACTTTCTTCTTTATTCAAATTGGTTTGCATTGTTAACTCTTTGGATCTCTTCAAAACATTTTGGGGAAGCGTTCATACTGATCTGTGCTGAATCACTGTGTGGCTGATCCAATGAGAGAGGCATGATGTTACTCATCCAATTTCACTGTGGCAACGAGCAAGCTTTTCTGCCACTCATATTTCACTTACATACATAAAACCTGGGTGCTGCTCAGCTAGTCACGGTCACCCAGTATTTAGATGTTTGTAGTGAACATCAAAAGAAATCTTGACTGAAGTTAATACTCCTAAAAGTCTTATAGCTTCTTTGTAGTATGTGCCATTTTCTTTTTGTTTTTTGTATGTAAGCCACCTCTAGGGATCAGAGCTAGTGCCAAATTACTATTTTGGCTTCAAAATTACTTCCAATTATGTGGGCTGGAATACCTCCCTAAAAGTCTCCAAACAGTGTATGTAATCACTACTTTATATTTCAATGTAATTTGAAGTAGCTTGAATATTAAAATGGAGTTCGTAAGGGCAATTGTGATCACCCTCAGTCACAACACTGAAGATTGTTTCTGTGGATCTGAGAAGTTCTACTTGGTGTAGGTATTCTGCTATCATTTCCACATATTATTTGTGAGCTGAAGCACTGCGAAAATCTAATACTGCACTTTAATTTTCTGGTTTTGCTTTGCACATCCCGTATTCTGACAGTAATTCATCATGTTATATGTTTATTTCTTAAAAAGAATTGCGAATTTTCCTGCTTTATGAGTATCTTGAGTTTGTAATTTCCTCCTCTTTCTGAGGCAGTGTACCTTCTATCTTGTTGTAGACCCACATTATTAAAATTCAGTTTTGGAGTGTCTCAAATTTACTGAAGTTACTTCTGCAAACTGTTGGCTAGTATTAGGCATAAACACACATTTCCTCTGTTTTGATTTGTGCTTTACAAAGCAAACTAATGAAATTAGTAATGTGGCAAGACAGTGAAAAAAATGCTTACTACTTACATATTAAAACCTTGTACAAAATTTGACATTTTTTAAACCTATTCACTATAGAAGTTGCCAAGGAGAAAAAGATCTGATATTATGTAACATAACTTCTAATTTTTTGTTTGATTCTTTTTTTTTCAAGTATATCTAATTGTTCTTCACCTATATAATTTCAATAACAAAACCCACTGAATATTAGCCATTCTAAGTCTTAAACATTACATTCTGCATAGTGAGAAAACCTTCACTGTGGTCTTCGAAGATCAGCCTGTTTGGTGGATGTTATGCTTCTGGGGTTGGAATGCTATTGGAGAAACATGGAGGCTCACTGGTGGAGGGGGGCTCATGTTTCTTCTCCAATAAATGTTGCCAATGGCTCAGTAAAGAACAAGTGAGAATAAGCTTTCAGCTGCATCAAGGTGGAACCAACACTGCTTGGAGCTTCTAGAAAGCAGAGCAGGATAGAGAAAAAAAAACAAGACCTGTTCTCACATCTTCTCAAGGTGGTAGTGACCAATTTCCTGCCAGTCTGTGGGTCATGTGTTCCGTTCATAGCAGAGGAGACCATGGGCAGTATATCTGCAGATGGTTCTGGGCTCAGGTGCCATGGCTGAGAGGTGGCTCTGCTCTTCATCTGTTGGTAGTAGACATACAATTAATGGAACTCGGCTACAGTAGATTTTTTTTAAAAAATTGGGAAGGGAATGCTACAAAAATCTGTAATTTTAAACATGTCCAGGGAAGGACATGAAGTGTCCACAGATATTACAAAGTATTTAAAACAGGTGTTGCCTTCAGGTGTCTGATGAAAATTTAACAAATCAATTCAGTTGTTCATCTTATATGTCAAAAAGAGTATTTGACCTTCTACTGATGTGTGTTAACTGACAGGTTGTTGGTTCGCATCTGTCCAGGGGGCACATTCCCTCCAAATACACTGTCTGTTTGCGTATTACGCCCTGCAAGAAAGGAATTGTACCTTTCCATTTGAATCTCAGCAGGTAGGTGCCTCTCCCCCAAATGGCACTTTTTACAGCTGGAAAGGAAGGCCAAAACCGGATCTTAAATTCTTGTAAGCACAGTATCCTTCTAGGTCAGGCTGGTTTCAGCCAGAGCCTAATGATGCTTGTGTTGTGTGTGTGTAATGTGTAGCTAGGGCACTTCATTTTTCAGACCTGATAATGGCCACTCAGTTCAAAAAAACGTGATTTATGGAGGTTTGTTTTTTATCTCACAATGTATTTTGTATAATGTATTTTGTCAGCAGTCAACAAGTACAGTAATTAAGATTTTATAGTATTATATTTATTTTGAAATATGCTTAAAATATATTTTTTTACTGTTCTCATGCTCTTCCTTACTTTTTATTTCTTCTGTATTTTCTTTTTCTTCTGTCCAACTCACAGCCTTTTGCAGAATGGGCAGATAGCTGACAGAGCAGGTACAGGAGAAAAACCCTTCTATTTTCTCTTCCAGGTTTTAATTTAGAATGGCTAATTCAGCACATTACGGGTGCTACTGTTTTAGTTGCCAGTAGGGAGTTAGCAAGTAAATATGGTAAAGACTGGCCTTGTTTCAGAGACTGAGAAAAATAATGATAGCTCTTAGAGAAGATGAATATAGTGCCACAATAATAGGCTTCTTCTTTTCAGAGTTTGCTCAGACTAAAAATAAGTGCTTCTGCTCTTGGGCTAAAAAGGTGAGTAAAGTGTACCTGTGAAGGAAGTGAGAAGTAGGAGTGACTACGTCAGTGTAGTAAATTGATATCATCCATATTTCTTTAGGATCTCTAGAGTTAGGTCTATGTAAAGGTAAACCAGTTTTCACATACAGAGGAACAGTAGAAAAAATTTAGATGTCAGACAAAAAAAAGAATAGCTTTGTGTTCTTTTTGAATGCTTAATTTCTTGTGATCCAGGCCCTTGGGAAACTCTGCCCATAAAGAGAAAATCACATGAACTACCAAAATTATATCTGTATGCCGCGTATGTTTACTTCTAGGTGGGTATTCGAAATCGCCTTCTGTCCTTCTATGACTTATGACCATTTTGAGAGAGGAGAGTATAAGGTCACTTGTAAAAAAATTTCAATGTTTTAGAAACTCCAAAGCAAACTCATTTAACGTAGTTATCATTCTCATCATATAGGAAATGTTATATTTTATGGGAACTTGCATATAGTATACAATGGCATTTTAACAACTTAGTCTCTCCTTTTTGTTTTTCAAACTTGTTATCTCTGCATACCAGTGTGAAAGAAAGAGATCAGGAAGAGACCAGCTCTGGCAAATTTGAGGGCAGTTCTGATTCTGTACATCTGGATGGTCGTTATGTACATTTGGATGGTCATATTCAGAGAGTAGTGGCCAATGGCTCAAAGTCCAGATGGAGATCTGTGATAAGTGGTGTCCCTCAGGGGTCCGTACTTGGACCGGTGCTGTTTAATAACTTTATCAATTATATTGACAGCGAGATTGAGTGCATCCTCAGCACGTGTGCAGATAACACCAAGCTGAGTGGTGTAGTTGCCACACCAGAAGGACGGGATGCCATCCAGAGGGACCTGTACAGGCTGGAGAAGTGGGCCTGTGAGAACCTCATGAGGTTCAACAAGGCCAAGTGCAAGGTCCTACATCTGGGTCAGGGCAATCCCCATTTTCAGTACACGATGGGGGGTGATGTGATTGAGAGCAGCCCTGCAGAGAAGGACTTGGGGGTGCTGGTCAATGAGAAGCTCGACATGAGCCAGCCCAGAGGTCAAGCGTGTCCTGGGCTGCATCAAAAAAAGCGTGGCCAGCAGGGCGAGGGAGAGGATTCTACCCCTCTACTCCACTCTTGTGAGACCTCATCTGGAATACTACGTCTAGTTCTGGAATTCTCAATGTAAGAAGGATATGGAGCTGTTGGAACAGGTCCAGAGGAGGGCTACAAAGATGATTGGAGGGCTGGAGCACCTTTCCTATGAGTACAGTCTGAGAGAGTTGGACTTGTTCAGCCTGGAGAAGAGAAGGCTCAGAGGAGATCTTACAACGACCTTCCAGTACCTGAAGGGGCTACAGGAAAGCTGGAGAGGGGCTATTCATAAAGGCTTGTGGGGATAGGACTAGGGCAATGGGTGTAAACCAGAGAGGGGCAGATTTAGACTAGACATTAGGAAGATTTTCTTCTGGCACAGGTTGCCCAGGGAAGTCGTGGCTGCCCCATCCCTGGAGTTGTTCAAGACCAGGTTGGATGGGGCCTTGGGCAGCCTGATCTAGTGGGATGTCCCTGCCCATAGCAGGGGAGTTGGGACTAGATGATCTTTAAGGTTCCTTCCAGCCAAAACTATTCGATGATACTATCATACTATGATACTATCTACTATGATCTACAATCAAATCTTTTCCTTGCTGGATGTACAATTATCCAGTGTAATCCCTGGCATCTCACCCCTCATTAAAAATCAGATTGCCACTGGAAAAACCTGAGAATTGCCTAAGAACCTAAAAATTGCCACTACAAAACCTGAGAACATTCAAAGAAAGAGAAATTATTAGTCTAAACTGTAGGTTACCAGTCCTATCCATCACTGCTAGAATGTTTATATCTGCAAGTATCATGAGGATTTTAACTGTAAAACTGCAGATTTTGAAACTCAAAGGGTTTAACCTCATTTAGAGGCAGACCTAAAAGAACACTGAATACTGCTAGCTGAAATAATTTTATATATCTTCAATATATCTTCAAGAAATTTATGTACTTTTCTACAGAAAAGTCATGTAGTTGTTATTCTCATTTTTTTCAAGATACACAAGCATTAAGTTTTTCAGTTTGCTTCTCATTTCTTAATTTTCCTGTTTTCCATGCTACACACCACTGCTGCTTATTGTCACTGTGTTCTGACCTTCTAGTTTCTCTGAAACAGCCAATATTGTAACTGCAATATCATTAGTCTTTAAACTTGCTTATTCTACCTTTGAAGAGGATCAAGCAAAAAGCAGTCTAGCAAGCTTGAATATTATTATTGGAACTGCCCCATCATCACATTATAGATAATTTGCTGGTTCCCTTTGATCTCCTCTGTGTTCTCTATATTCTGTACATTTTTTCATTATGTTTGTTTTTTCTTAATAACTAGCTCTTGCTCGTAGCATCATTAAAAATTTTGACATACACATATTTTCCTGAAGTTATGTATCTGTTAGATGTATCTGTTCTGTTAATCTCTGGACGAAGTTGTAAAATAGCAGGGGTAGACCTTCCATGTTCTAGTACATCTTGTATCCAGTCTTCCCCCACAGCCTGACATAATTCGAACAGAAGACCTACATTCCTTAAATGGGAAGAGGCGGAACGTCCCACGTCACTTCAACCTGTTAAATTTTCTCTAATAATCTGCTTTCTAGTGGGAAGAGAAGCACTTGAAGATGAGAGATTAAAAGCTGTAACAGAAGAAGACACCAAAGACCCAGACAATAATGGCACCTATAAACTTGTCAGCTTAATGGCTAATCACTGATGAGATAAAGGCTGACAATAATGTCGGAATACAAAGATGCCAAAACAGAAGTAGTAGAAATGTAGTCAGCTGCAAAGGTCATCCAAATCTGGAAAGATAAATCTCCTTAGATACAGAAACAAAATGAAGCCCATGCTCCTAGGGTCAAACAGAATCATTAATTTTCTAATTACACCATAAAACGTCACAGCCCTTTTAATTCACATTGTGCTTCATTCAAAATATCCTACATGATCTTGTTGCTATTACTAATGTACCTTTAGCATTATTGATAAATAATCACTGTTGCCTCTTCTTGTCATTGTTTCTGACTTTGGGTTCTTAAAACATAAAAAACATAAAAATAGTGTTCAGAGATTGTCAGGTTTTGTCTTTGAAGTTATTGCTGGTTTGCTTGTACAAAAATTGTACAAATTCAAAGCTTTCCAAGGTGTGTGGTTTTTATTCTATCCACATAGCCCTTTGTTTTTCCACTTTAGAATAATAGAAGATTTCTATGAGCTGTTCGTTTACAGACATTCAGAAGTTTTATAATGTCTGGGTATGAGAATGCACTTTATCTGACACTGAGTTTTTCTATTATGTATTAAAATAGTCCTTCAATATGGAACCAAACAAATCAATGTTTCTGCTTCTTACTTTCAGCATATATTTCTGGATTTAAGAGACAGAGGGGAAGTTAGGAAACTGCATTAGAAATGAGTGAGTATACACTGAAATAGAAAAGTAGGTGCATAAAGAAAATGAGGAAAACCTGGGACTTGTCAAGTTCTCTCTGCTTCTTTATGGAGGATCTGTGTTGATAAATCTAAAGTTTTCCATGTAAAAGTCTTCATTTATGTTATAAAGAAACCAAATAAATTTAAAACTTTACATCAGGATTTCACACATTTGTATGGGACTTGGACAATCTCTGCAAGGATTACCTTCACCTCATTTTCAGGTATGGCTGGAGGAGAGGAAAAGAGGGCTTGTGTTTTTGTTTTCTGTTCTTGTTAATTCTATTCTTCTAATATTTTAACATATAAGATAGTGAAGTCCACTCCAGTAGCATTTTTTCGTGTTAGTGTTCCCTTCTACCTCTCTGTTTTTTATATAGTGTCAAAGCTGATACATCAATTCTAGCAGATTCTATTTCACACCATGTTAGGAAATATCTAATATAAATTGATGTTTTGGTACCACACCTTATCAGCTTTTAAGGACAGTGTTGCTATATCTTAAGCTGTTCATCTACTTCACTCATTGTTATAACACCAAGAGCTATTCAGTGTTAAAGCAGTACCTAGTCTATTTTTCTCATGACATATGCATAAAAGAATGGAGCCATTAATGTCATGAAGATGCCAGAAACAGACTGAAAATGCATGTTTTAAAAACCTCCTTTAAAAATGATTTAAAATGAGTTAATATATTTGGATGTTTTAAACTAATTTGAAGAAAGGTGCAAAACGCTAAGAAAGGGGAGGAAAGGAGGGACCAATGCCTTTTGCGGTGTCTGTGAAGAGTATAGGTCTAATTTTGATTTATGTGGATTATAGAATGTCATTGGTGACTGTTGATCGAGCACTACATGGCAGCATGTTGAACTGTTCACAAGCATGTGTTTGAATATTATTTTCAAGCTAATACATATTCTATCTGCAATAAATGTGAAAAGGATTACTGCTCTTGTTGTATGAAGTCAGAATGAATAATGCTGGTTTAGATCCAAACAATGTGTGAGGAAGAAAATCTTGAAAGGCAGAACAGTTTCGTTTCATCTTGCTGGAAATTGTTCCATTAGGATTATAAAAAGTAAGTAAAATGTTCGAGTTCTATTGTATTGCAGCTTTTTGTACATATTCATTATTCTTTATATAAGCATATACAAAGACGTGGAACTAAAGCAGACTCTTGCATCCTAGCTGCTGTGTTTCACCAGCTGCACAGTCATTTAGGATGTATTTACCCTGGTAATGATTATTTTAATGAAATCACAGCCTAAATTGATGGTATGAGGGAGCAATCCAGGAACAGTCAAATGATTTAGTACCAAATTAGCAGATAGAGACTGAAGCACTGAGTTTGCTTGCATGGTCCTTCAAATTTCTATGTTCTGCACAAATAATCAAACTGAAGTGGAAACAGTACATAATCTTCCTCATCTGGCTTCTTTGGTATTCTGTGCAGAAGAATATTGAACCCTAAAAAATCTAAAATTAAGGGAGGAAATAGAGCTTGAGGCTGCCAGCATCAAACTGGCTTGAAAATTAGCCAGATGGAGTCAGGCAACCTTTTCAAACTGTTGCAAATGAGGAAAAGGTAGGCTTGTAGTTGCACTTCCAGCTGAATTTTTTTCACTAGTGCAGTTGCTTTAGAATGTCTCTTCTAAAAATAATTATGCTGAGACTTTTAATGAATTCAGTCAACATTAAAATTTCCTGTCAGAAAATTTGCTTTGGGAGTTATCTGCATAAAGGGAAAAAAATGTCATCCTAGATATATAATAGTAAATAATCAGTCAGACTACTCTGGGGTGTGTTATACGGCAATGATACTCAGAGGGATCACACCTTTGAATGTTATTCAGAAGTGGAAAGTGTCCTTTTATTTTCTTGTTGTGATTCCTCATCCTTTCTAAGAAGTGTTCCTTACTCCTGGTCTGCGCAGATGCAATTTCCAGGTATTTGTTACTTACGTGCCATTTTCCACAATGTAGAACTCCACAAGAGCCTCAGTTTCACTGTACCCCATCTATGAATCTCAAAATGAGAGCTATATTCTTGACCTCTACTCCTCAAGGAATACTTAGCCAGTTTAAAAGAATGGGAATCCTAGCATTTTCCCCGTTGCATGAAATTCAAAAGATCTGAGCCCCGAGAGTGGAAATGTAATAATTGCTCCTTTGTAACAAATCTGTTTGGCGGTGTGATTTCTGCTGTGTTTCCATTTCCTGCAAGAACTGACCCAGGCAGTGGTTGAATTTACCAGCTGAAATCTGGACATCTGTTGTTTAAAATGTGTAAATATATACTTGCATATATTTGAGTTACTTCACTTTTCAAAGACCATCACAGGACATTTCAGTAATTTGCTGAGATGAAAGTGACAGAGAAAAAACTTATTAACACTTGAAACACCTCCTTCCTCAGCTGATTTAAAACACTGCAGAGTGGATCCCAGGTACATGACTTTCAAAGTCCAATAGTCAGCAGCCTGTGGCACACAGATGTAGTGCAGGCTGAAGAACTCTGTAGTACCTTGCTTTTGCCTCTGAAGACACAGAATAATCAAAACAACGCTACAATTTTTTGACCAAGTTAAAACATTTGAGATATGCATTTTTCATATGCATAAAGACATAAATTCAGTCTTTCTTTAAAATCCCATCTTTCACTTCTTTATAAGGTGAACTCCCTTTATTCATATTTTTCAGTTATTTTTCTAGCATTGTTAGTAATGTCTTCTATGTACACCTTCTATTTTGGGTTGTTTTTTTCAGTTAAAAGCACCATTTCACTCTCTGGAATTGTCATGCTATTGAGGATGTTATTAAAGCAGAACATCTGCATGTTAAAGTTAGTTATTGGGGTTTTTTGACTCTTGCCTAGACTAAAAAATGCCTAACCATAGTAAGTATTTTCTAACATTTATCCTAAAACATCAATCTCAAAAGACTGGAATTAAAAGTTCTGTTTCATGACCATTTTCTAAAGTAATCATTAAAGAAACCAAATCATATCTATTTTGTGGTGCAGAAGCATTATATGCTTATGGACTCCTCAGCTGAAACTGGCATCTGTGTTACACTGTGAAAGGAATGTCGGTAAATAAATCAATATAAAATCAGGTCAATGTATTTGTTGGGAATACAGAGATGTCTTCTGAAAACAGACTGTTTGCTAATCTGTCTACTTTACTAAAGTAAAAAAGAAAGTAAAGAAATAAACCACAAGAATAGTGACTGAAAGACAAATTTACTTGTGTGTTTTTTAACACTCTACTTCTTCAGAGTTAGAATTTTATGTAATTGCTATTACTGACAGTTCTTAGTTTAGTAAAACTGAGTGAAAAATGACTTCAATAACTACAAAAAACTTTGCATTTTTCACTTGACTTTTTTTCCAGCTGAGTTTATCCCAAAACTCTATTTTTTGTTCTGGAATTAACACTTGGAAGGCACATTTTGAAATATAAGCCATTTTGAAGTAAAGAAACTATTTTCATGAGGAGAAGGAAAAGAAAAAAAAACATATTAATTTAAATGCACTTTGGATTGAAGAGGTCATGAAGAGCTGTAGCTATTATATGAAATCTGTGTCTGTGTTTAATTTAGTTTCTCTGGCACTTATGAAGTACTTGACATAGTTGTACAGCATCTAACTTTGGACTTGGAAAACACCATGTCTACTTGAAATACTTAATTAAAATCTATTTAAGAATGGAATTTTGTGATACAATGTGATAGGAGGGAAAATGTTCCAGTGTATTCTGCCCTCTACCAATAAATATTTTGGTTGCTAAAACTACTGAAATGCTTTTTATCAAATGTTCTTTTTACTGAGACCTCATGTAAAGTAATAATTATTGTGTAGAGAAGGAGGAATAAAGGTATTGAACTTTACAAAATCTAGTCCTGACTTCTATGTGAAGCATTTTCAAGATCTTTACCAAATCCGCTGCTCCCACTGTAGTCTTGAGAGGCCCCAGGTCATCATACACTTGCTCCTGTGCTCATAATGCTTCAGCTACTTCTGTGGGCATAGGAGATGGGTTATTAGTGTTTAATTATGTATAACATCGGTTTTAGAAGTTGAGTTGAAGCGATATTGTGAAGTGAACCTGAAAAAGCATTTTTGTGCATGATGTGAGTTGATGTGCCTAATGAATCTATAAAGCAGATGGCTACTCTGCGATCAGATGATTCAAATATAGCCCTCAACAGCTATAGATTAGACACGAAGACCCAGCAAGAACTAATTCTTTTGTCACCGATAGTTTTTGTTTAATATTAAAACCCTCTATTTAAGGCTGAACAAGTTATTCTTCAATTCACTATCCTTGTCAATATATAAATAAATATTTTATATGCGAATTAAAATGAGGCACCTTTTGAGATATTTAAATCCTCCAAAAATAGTCCAAGATTCTAACCACAGCTAAACTCTTATTTAAAAGTCCTTGAAGACTGGATTTGTGTAAATTATTTTTAACTTACTTTGTTGTGCTGATTGTGCCTCCTTGGAAACTATTTATGAATTTGTGTTGAGTCTTCAAATAGATTTGGCTGAAATATCTTTGAAAAGAGTAGACACCTTTGAAAAGATGAATCATGGCATTTCAGTGGTTTCTAAGATAAATATTTCAGTTTTTCATTTTGAAAGAATGTGTTTTGAAACCACAAAATATTTTAAAGCCTTTTAAAAAGTGATTAAGTAACCCAAGAATAAAATTAATCACTTTATTGACTAAAAGTGGGATAAAAAATTGTGGGGTTTTCCGACTTTATTTCATCAACTGGGTGATAAAAACCCACTATCAGAATTTCCATTTGGAGTCAACCTTCCTCTAGTCTTGCTTTGGTTTGGCTGCCTATGTACATTCATTATTTACACAGTACTACTCCTGGGTTGTTGAGTCTAATCATCTTCTCCTACATGTAACCATAACATATGATCACTGGAAATTTTCTTGTTTATGATCATCATCTTCAAAAGTGCTTAGCTTTTCTTCACTTTTTACTCCCACTAAGCATTTCTAACCTTTGATGAGAAATCTTACGTTCAGCTTTAGTTTCCATAAGTAGTTTAGGATCGTACAGTTTGTACAACATGTGATATTGCTGATTATTGGTTAAATATCTTTTCTTCGTTATTATTCCACTCATGTTTAGAAAAAAAAACAGTATCCCTTTCAGCTATTGATTGCTGGGTCGACCGAGCCAAGCTCTTAAAGCTTCGTGTTGTGTTAGGTACACTTCCATGACTTGGTCATTTAGTTGGGTCTTCTTTGATCTTGCTTGACACTAATTTCTCTTTCTTGAACAGTGGCCAACCTGTACTTGGTATACAGAGTGTATTTTCCAGAGAGTGCTGCTAATATCCCCTGTCTATACTGGAAATACTTCATCTATTAAAACCCAAGGTCATGTTTAACATTTTTTCCACAGCAACCTGACACTGATGGTTTTTTGCCATTCTTGACCCACCCATATGCCTCTTTTTTCTCCTCTGCTATTTCAGTTGAATAGCCTCAGCTTGAAGCCAAAATTATTAATAGGATGTAGTCTTTCAGGACTTGTATCTAGCTTCTGCTCAGTGTTTGGATATTTCTGAACTGGCATGAACATGTTTCCTTTCTTTGGGATATTGCTGCATTTGAAACAGTAAAAGAAAGCTTTGGACTTAGTCTGCTTTCATCTGTCTAATTCCAAACAGCTTTCATATATTTTCCTTCTCCCTTATTTTTTTCATCTATGTTCCTCACAGATACATTCTGGATACTTGCAAAATACTGAAATCTTTTACTCCAGCTCAGACTCCCCCTCTCTCCATTCACTCTCCACCACAATGAGGGTGCCAAGCTCAACAATTGCTTCCATGTCAGATGTGGTAGTTTCTGAATATATTTTTAGTCATGCTATATTTTACCTTCTATCCTTATACAAAATTTACTTGGAAAATAAGTTGAATATTAATGTAGATTTTGGCTTATTTAATCTTATAATTGTAAATGTTCTTTGTCATCCCAGTTTTGTTTGATCCTGCATTCAGATCAAGTGGGTCTGCAATGGTACCACAAGGTCCTTCACATTATGTAGGATACAAACTCCAGAAATTTTTTATCTTTATCTTGAACAAATTTGAATTCAGCAGTACACCTGCTCCAGCAGGAGGGAGGGGAGGGCAAGAGTGGAGAGGAAGTTTTGAGGCTCCATCTCTAAGCTGGCAGCATTTGCTGTGGAAGTTCGTCCACCCCTCAGCAAAGGCTTGAGTCCAGAACTCGGTATTAAAAGATCTTTCACTCTTACTTCATGTATGTGACTAAAGCCAAGTTGCATTTGATCTTTTAATGTAAATACCTTTATTTTAAATTTAAGGCATATCTTAAATGTGCATTTTCTTCATCATTTGTTCTGCTATGTGCAGATTTTTAAAATTGATGAATTAGTTTTGCATTTTGGTTATTTTGGGAGCAAAATGAGTAAAATTAAAGGCACTAGACAAATGCAATATTCCTTAGTACCCAAAGTCATAGGGTACTAATGTGTAAGGCTTCCGAAAGTAGTGCCACGCAGAAGTATGCCTAATAAGTACAGTGCCCCATAATTATTAAACTGCAGGCACCCAAGCTCTTCCATGCAAGGACATAAGTAGTCCCTATATCTGTATGTTTACATCTGTTACATATTAATATTTCTGTGTATTCTGTGGACGTAGCAAAGTCATTTTAGGTTCAGTAGTTGGTTTCCATAGTAGTTGGATTAGTGCTTAACAGAAAATGGATAAATATAGATATTTTGCAGTTATGGAGGTAAGACACCAGCTGTGTTCCCTCTTCTGTTTAAGATATCTTTAGTTTCAGTTAGCTCTTAACAGACCAATGTAGCGAGGATAGGGAATATAGCATGTAATATCCACACTTCACCAAGAAAAAAGCATTCCCTCAGCTTTCCTGAGGGGAGCTTTGATGTTGGGACCAAGGGAGGACTCATTGCTGACCTCTCCTAAGTTACAGAGAGGTGATTGAAGGCTTTTCTGAAGAACAAGTGTGAGCATAAGTAGATGAAAAATCAGATTTCTTCTTTCTCACTGCATACTGCTAGTGTTCTTCCTCCTTTCCCTGCTGGCAGAGGTAAGGCTTGAGGGTTTTATTTTGCTGAGTATGTTTCCCTTGAGAGGGCTCTTCCCCTCAGCAGGGAGAGTCCTTCTTCTTGCATTCACACAGGGGATCAGCAAAGCAGCTGTGCAAACTCATAGAAGGCCATTCTGATGTCTGCCTGCCCAGTCCGCTATGTAGAGGGTCTTGCTGCATGACCCTGAGCTAGACCTCCCTCTTGGTCCTCATCTGGAGCAGCACGTAGTAGCTTCACTTGAGACCTGCCAGTGCCATTGGTAGCCTGTTCTCGTTCAGGACACCCTTTCTTACCTGTTTTTGCTGCAACCCTTCTGATAGATGCAAAGTGTGGTCCAAGGTGTCACAGGGTCTGTCTACGTTAGTATTTTAGTTCGGATATTTTGAAGTGAATGTCCTGGTTTTCCCCATTTGCTGTTCTTTGGTTTGCACCGTGAACAGTCTTGCAACACCTTAAATAGTACAACCACTAAGAGCAAGCATTCAATACTCAGGACTAAGCTTGATTTGGGCTGCAATGAAACACCCAAATTCTAATATTGTAAACAGCAGGTCCACAATACCAGCAGTTTTGCTGTTGCACCACATTGTCCGTTGTGCATGTCGACACAGCTGTGGTTTAGCAGGTGTCTTTGGTAAGGAAGCTGAGGAAAGGTGTTGTCAATGTGTGACAGAGATGAACAGCCCCTCTCTTCATGCTCCTTGAATAAGTAATGGCACAAAACAGAGGTCCTCATTGCACATGGCACATTACAGACAGTTACTATATATTTCAATTTTTTTTTTAATATCATGTCAGATTTATTGCTCTGGAAAGGAGTTTCTTTTCCTGAAAGAGCAATAAACTACTTGTGTATTAAGTCAGTTATTGAAGATACAAATTTAATCCAAAGCACCTCTGGAGGCTAGTTTAAAATGAGAGGGAAGGAATGTAAGTATCGTGCAATTATGTGTGGCGCTCTCTAAGATGGATACAGTAATAAAATTTTTATTTCTTAGAAAGGTGAAAATAGTTTAAGATAAAAATACTAAATTAAGCATAAATACATGCTATATATGAACATCTGAGCTGGGGAATCACCTCCAGTTTGTCAAATATTCTATTGATTGCATGTATTAAACTACTATTCTTGCATTGCTAGTTTCCTAATTGGTAGTTATTTCACAAATACTGACACAGTGATAATTACCTTGTTTTGTAGCTGAAAGATGGTTGAGCAGTTACGTACATTTTATCTGGATTAGTAATTTGTTGGATTCAAAAACTGGAGTGTGGGTCCCATCCTCCATTGTAGGGAAATTGAATAATTCCAAGAATAGTTTCATGGGACTGGGCAGATGAGCATCCACTTCTTGATACTATTGGTTCATCGTCTGGATAAAAACTAAAAAAAAATATCCTCAGTCTGCTTCAGCTAAACATTAATGAATAAGTACAAATTTCTGTTGCATGTTAGTGTACAATATGAATTGTACTCTTGCAATTTTGCATGCATGTTTGCTTTTTCTATGACTGCACTGACAATTAGGCCATCAAGAGCAGCTTGACTGCAAATGTGCACACACGTTACTGAAGGACTGTAAAGGACTGTGTTAGCATAAACGAACTTTTTGTTGCTTTTGCCAACATATTTCCCCCTGAAAACACTGCTTGCTTTATGAATTTATGAACACAGCCAGATTCTCTAAAATGTGTACCTTTTTGTGGTAATAGAAAATAAGCTTAACACTTAACCACACTGAGGATGTTGGCCTTGAAGGGATGAGATATTATAAACAGTATCACCACAGACAGTTGAAAGAAGCAGTGTGGGAGTCACAATTATGGGTTCAAGAACCTGTTTTTCTTTTTTCTCCCACGCACACTCATCTCTTGTCATATTCTCTTTCAATAGTTTGCAAATTTCAAGTGTTTCTCAGAATGTCCTTGTGCTAAGTAGATTAATACAAATATTAACATCAACCCAGAATCTGTTATCTGCACAAAGCAGTACTGCAATAATGCTTACAATGTGGAGAAGAACAACCCAAGTTGAGGTATAGGTTTACGGATTGGCCAATGTATGGGATTTAAGGCCGTGAAAGACACATTACTTCAAAGAATGCAGCATACTGCCTGTGAACCCAGAGTAACATTTTGAATCAGATAGCTTAATTCAAGTACATTTAAATTTAGACTGATTTTCATTCATGAGAAGAGGATAAGTGCTGGATAGATTGTCGCTATTATAATAACACAAATTTTGCCTCTTTATGGGTCCCCTGTTTCTTTCATGTGTTCCTGCATTCCTCAGAAAATGCTATAATTAGTATTTTACAAGCCTTTGGGTGTTAAGAGTGTTCAGCATTTCTCCTCTGGACTGAAACTGTTTTCAGTAGTTCAAATAAGGCGGCTTCAGAACTTTTTACATGGGCAAAGTAAAGTTATTTTTCTTAGCCTATATGGTTTCAGTTCACATGGCTGAAGTCTTATGTATTTCTGATTAAAACATAAATACCTTCTTATGGCCTCACCAGAATTAAACACGACACTTTCTTTCAGAAAATGTTTGACATCCTTACCCACAATCAATAACAATTATTGGAATCAGTAATTAAAAGACCATTTTCCTGCATTCCAGTGCCTCAAGCACCTAACTTCTCTTTTGAGCAATAACTTTAAAATTAAGAGGCAATACAGGGTTGCGTTTTCTCATGCCTTAGCTCCAAATGAGCCATTAGCATTCAACAGCAGATAATTTGGCCCTGTGAATTGCGGTTTGCTTAGAGAACGCTTGCCAATTAAGCAAAATGAGCCTCAGAATTGTCAACAGTGCACTGGTAATGTAACAAGGGTTTTCAGTGATGTCATCAGCCTTTCAAGGAAATAGTAGGTGCACGAAGACTGTAGTCGCACAAATCTGTACTTGACAGGATCATATGCAAAGGAATGGGTCAGAAATTGAAATTCACACGATGAAGCTGAAGAAAACCTGGTCAGCTTTATATGAAATATACTCATCATGAGCTCCAGTCAGTCTAATGTCTGCAGTCAACACAACCCTACAGTGTAAGAGAATAAGAGACAGCACTTGCTCAGACTTGTAGTCTCACTGCTAAGCTGTGTCAGAAATGCTTGAGGACCAGAGTGCAAGTACGAAGGAGGTATCATAGTTGAAAGCTGCGTAGAGGAGAAGGACCTGGGGGTGTCGGTTGACAGCAACTGAACATGAGCCAGCAGTGTGCCCAGGTGGCCAAGAAGGCCAATGGCATCCTGGCTTGTATCAGAAACGGCGTGACCAGCAGGTCCAGGGAGGTTATTCTCCTTCTGTACTCAGCACTGGTGAGACCGCACCTTGAGTGTTCAGTTCTGGGCCCCTCACCACAAGAAGGATGCTGAGGCTCTGGAGCGTGTCCAGAGAAGAGCAACAAAGCTGGTGAGGGGGCTGGAGAACAAGTCTTATGAGGAGTGGCTGAGACAGCTGGGGTTGTTTAGCCTGGAGAAGAGGAGGCTGAGGGGAGACCTTATTGCTCTCTACAACTACCTGAAAGGAGGTTGTGGAGAGAAGGGAGCTGGTCTCTTCTCCCAGTGACAGGGGACAGGACAAGAGGGAATGGCCTCAAGCTGTGCCAGGGGAGGTTCAGGCTGGACATCAGGAAAAAATTTTTCGTGGAAAGGGTCATTGGGCACTGGCAGAGGCTGCCCAGTGAGGGGGTTGAGTCACCTTCCCTGGAGGTGTTTAATGAATGGGTGGACAAGGTGCTGAGGGGCATGGTTTAGGGAGTGTTAGGAATGGTTGGATTCGATGATCGAGTGGGTCCTTTCCAACCTAGTGATTCTATGATTGTATAATTACCCTTTGGAAGCCATACAAAACCAGTGACCCTGTCTGTACTGCTAGTTAAATGTTGTATCCTCATATTTTAAATACTGAGACAGTACCTGTAAGAGGATATCCTTTCACGTTTCTGTTGTTTTTTTCTCTCCCCCTCCTCTCTCTTTCTTTGATTTTTACTGGCATAAGAAACTGGAAGCAAGAAAATTTAGCAGCTCTTGTAGAGGTGTAAGAATGAAGAAAAGGAGCTGCTAATTTGATAGAAATGGGAATGTGGTCATAGATCTGAGGAAATAATTATAGCAATTGTTCTGAGAGGCTTTACACTGTCCTCTTCGCAGCGCAGAAAAAGCCATGCATGGGGCAGTACAAACCATGCTCAACTTGAATTAACGCAACCAGGTGAGGAAGGATGCATGAAATATTTCACCTAAATCACCAGTGTCATTTATAAGAACAGAGTAAATTGGAGGATATATCTAGCTTAGTAATTATTTTTTTTTCAAGTGCTGTGGCACTATATTGAGTGCTATATTGGAATATATAGTAAGCAGAGGTAAATAAAAAAAGAGTTGTCAGGTCACTGCACCATTTTAAAGATCTTACAATAATTTTATACTGCTTCAGAAGAGACAGACTTACAGTTCTGAATCTTGTAACACTTCAGATAAAATGTATTTTCCTTAACTTTAGCTCTGGGTTGAGCTCCCACCTAGTCTATGGTAAAAGAGTTCCCAGTTCACTCAGTGCTCATAGACTGGCTTGACGTTACAAAAGTGTATTGCCGTCTTTGTTTGGCTGCAAACAGTATGAGAACTGATAAAGCTTCAGCATAAGAACCACTGAGATAGTCCTCATCCCGACCATTAATTTCCTTACTCTGTGTCACAGGGCAGTGAGAGGAAAGTTTACATCCAACTAATGCAGCTGCTACTCACTCCCTCGTGTCAGATCCTATCTTCAACATATATTTTCTGATCAATCAACACTAGGAGATATCTGTGTACTGGTATGTCCAAGTGACAGAGGACAGGACAAGAGGGAATGGCCTGAAGCTCCGTCAGGGGAGGTTCAGGTTGGATATCAGAAAAAAATTCTTCACAGTAAGAGTCATTGGCTACTGGAACAGGCTGCCCAGGGAGGTGGTCGAGTCACCTTCCCTGGAGGTGTTTAAGGAACGGGTGGATGAAGTGCTTAGGGACATGGTTTAGGGAGTGTTAGGAATGGTTGGACTCGATGATCCAATGGGTCCTTTCCAACCTGGTGATTCTGTGATTCTGTGATTTCCAGGCAGCTTGGATCGTGTTAGACAATATGACTAACCTTAAGATAGATGAAAACTGACTAAAATGAGTACTGTCCTTCCTGCTGAATCTTTGGCAGAAAAATGTATTTTTTTGTAAAAGTTTCTTGGATTATTTTTTGTTTTGTTTTTGCTATTGATTTTTCCAAAAAATGCTGACCTTCCAGTAAAAGTTTTGTGTTTCCATAAAAATAAAAGCTTCTGAAACTTTCTTGAGGAAAGCTGCAATGTCTTCCCTTGGCTGCTTTGCCATATCAACTCATGGAATTTATGGATGAGTTTATTTGTTGTCTCGTCTTCCAGACAATATATGTTCCTTTGATCTCCTGTTCTCAGTTTTCAAAAACTTAGTCTGTCAGAAGGTGTTGTGGAACTAGGGAATCTGGCTTATAAAAGAGAATGGAAATGAGAGATAAGGGAATGACAGTAATGAGTAGAAACATTTCCTTGAGGGAGACTGGTGACCAACTACTATTAGACGCAGTCATTCCACACAGGGCTAAACTGTACCCTGGACAGTGAGCTTATGAAAAAAGATTAAAGGACAAAGATCTCCTCCATCATAAAAGATGGTTGACAAGACAAAACTTGAGATCTGCATACTTGAAGAAATTACTAGAGAGAGTAAGCTGGCACCAAACTTCACTTTCACCTTCCTGTGAAAGTGAAGGCAAACAGGACCCCATTCCTTTGCTTAGACACTCCCTGTTTGATGAGGGCCCCATCTGAACACTGTCAAGAAAATGTCATTGCAATTAAAATGAAATTAGATTTCATTTTTTCATCAGGAACAAGTTTTATAATCTTTGTATGTTTGAGAAAACATCAGGGAAAATCAAGCCAAACTTGGTGTGTCCCCAACAATGTGCCAAGAGGAAATTCCCCACATCATATTTAAGTACTAACAGTGGTATACTTAGATAATTCTTAGGCTTTCCACCATGAATGCCTTAATTTGGATAGCTATATCACCAGTGTGGAAAGACTGGAGAAAGAAAGAGAACTCTTTCAAGTTTAATTCAAAATTAAACCTGACATCAAGAACCATAAGCCCTTTGAAAGTCTTTTTCTTAGCCTTAGTATTTTTAAGAGGAGTTCAAGAATAAACTGTATTTTTTGTAGTCATGGGTGTTGTCTGTTCATCTGTTTTGAATGGAAAGAAACTAGAAGATATTGCAGTGATCTCTGTGACAACAGACTTAAAGTGACTGTTGCAGTCTTGGGAAATTAAACTGTCAAGGATTCCAAACAGAATTGAATCAAGAAAATTTACTTATTATTGAAACTTAATGGAATAAAAAGATGCAGTGAAATTAAAAAACAATGATATTCTGTGGTATGAAACTATTTAGGGAGCTCAGGTAGGGAGTAGCGTACTGCTGTGGACACGGTATGTTGATATTTTGGCAGTTATTTGAAAAACTGCTAAAGTCAAGTCTTTCTTCATAAGTTCTGTACAAACAATTGACAATTTATTGTGAATTCATCATGTAACTATTCCTATCAAAAGCTGGTACATATTTGCAAAGGCCCGATTTAAGATTAGTGTCCAGTCTCACTCATTGGATTTCCTACAGAAAATAGCAACAGACATATCAAGTGTGGAAATAGAGTTAAATGGAGGCGTGCCTCTCTAAGCTGAGAGGCCCATAAAAAGTTTTCTATGATATCTTTTTAGAGTTCATTTCAGTGCCTAGTCACAGGCATCTGATGCTGTTTGAGAAGCTCTTGGGTCTTCTCCAGGCCACCAGCTGTGGCTTCTGGGGGATGTAGCTCTCCTGCTGATTGTCTTTCATCTACCAGCCCTGTGCCTATGTCTCAGTTATTCTAGTGCGTCTCCAATGGATGCCAATGTTTAGGAAACAGAATGGAGCCCTTAGTTACGATGAATTTCGCCTAACCACAAGTGGCTGTAATTTTCTGGTGTTCATGTTTCCTGTCCTTTTTATATGTCTCATAATAAACATGGTTCGGTGTTTAAGTTAATGTCACATCTGAGAGGAAAATAATGTACACACAGGTTTACAGTGTTTCAAATCTGACAGTGGCTCTACATCACACATGTCTTCTTGTGCAACTGGAATTGTACCAGAGAAGTATGCTTTTGTTTATTTCTATAGTGTCTGGTCAGCATGATGACCTCAGAGATTTCCTCATTTGCTGCCAATCTCCTGTGGCTCACTTGTACAGATTATTGCTGATGTGATTCGGTATAGCTTATTTTTATCATCTGCATTCATATACCCCTATTTCAGACAGTGGCATGCAAGTAAACCATGTGCTTTTCTGAATGTGCTTGAACATGACTTAATTATGTCATTTGGTAGAAAGTAAACACAGAAAAGTGGAGAACAAAGATGTCAGACTGTCCTGGCAATGTATGTTTATTGCGTAGAAGTAATTTTCAAATAAATAGCGTTTAAAATAGAAATAAATAATCCCTCTAAGTACAAACTCTTAGTTCCAGGAGCTGGCCGTTCGAAGAAAGGCGTTGGTCCTTACTGTCCCACCTTGGTGTCTAGGTGTCTACAGATGCATTTGAATCCCAGTGGCAAGGGTGGCCCTTGGGAAACTGAATTACTGCCCGTTGCTGGCAGTGACCTTTGTGGTGAGCCCCTGGCTGTTTCTGACTGACTCCTATAGGTTTTCAACTACGTTATGTAATCTTTTAACAGTGAAGACCACTGTAAATGTTTTGAGGCTCTTAGCTGAAAGACATGCAAGTAGAGTCAAACTTGTTAGGTATCTCTAAAAGCCATTTTCTGATTATGCCAGTCATTCTACTGCAGTCAAGCAAGCCAGGAAAACTAAAACAGCATTTCTTGAAAAGTGTTGAGGGAAATAAGAAATGTTGTTGTTATGGATTCATTTGGCTTTGTTTTGTTCCTTTCTGGAAATGTGTTTGGGGAAAAACATCACCAGGACTTCTATGCCAGCACCTTGACCTACTGAGCCCTGAGGTTTTTTGCAGGGTTTTATATTCTTCCTGTGCATGTGTGGCTACCATCCATGCTAATCAAACTCAATCAGTGGAAGTAGTCAACTGCTGTATGAACTATTGTTCTTCTGACTACAGTATTTTATGGTAGATTTTTAAGATCTGCACTGACTCATACAAAGCATATCTAATCATAAGTAAATTAAACTGCATAGACTGACTTGATATTAATGACAATAGCATTTACAACAGTAGAATATTGATGCTTTTTACTACATAAATGGAAAAGTCCAATGTTTTGTTCATTTTCTCGTCATATATTATTGTATTTCCTTAGACTGAAATTTTATATTTCAAGGTGATTTAATATATAGCAGATTCTTGATTTTTAATCTGAGTCCTTAAAATTTTCTATTTCATACACTTAAGTGGAATAGGAGTTCATTAACAATGCATATTTATAGGCTGATGAGTTAGGCTAACAACAGTTCATTGTATTTTTAGGGAGTCTTTATCAATTTTCACAAGCATTTTAAACCTACTATAATAGAACTTATATTTATAAAATTGCTATAAGTAGTTGCCTATCTGCTCATCACTAATACAGCTGTCTTTTCTCTGTTTTTTTGATACTTAAATAAAAATGTGTGTCATATTTTTTTCAGGGAGTTACAGTTTAACTGTAAATGTGAGTAACAAACTAGCATCTACAGAAATGACACCAGTGCAGTAAAAAAAGAGTCAAAGCAGGTTGAACTAGCTGCAATGGATGCTGGTAAGTGTAGATAATTGCATGAGCTACAAACCCTGCTCAAGAAGCCGATTAATTCTCCTTAGCACAGCATGGCAAGTTCATACACTGAGTTACTGATCTCCAAGATAGCTTCTGTCCACTTCAGTTACTGTGGCATCAGATCAGTGTCTGGCAAACAGGGGCATATTGTACATTTAATAAGTGTTTTCTGTGTCTAATAGACACAGTCTAACAGACACAGAATAGCCCTATCCTTAAGGAACGTGTCCTACAGCATTCCAGGAGGCTTAAGCTCTTGACTCACAACAGAATTCTTCCTTTCCAAGGGAAACCACATTTTTTTTAATAGAAAAGAAATAGTGTTTCAGTCCCTGGTGATGATCCCTGTGAGGGTTTGCACATGCATTCAGATGCTGCCCCGTCTAGTCGCACTGTTCCTTAATTGCAATGCCTTTGGAGGTACACATCTTCCTGTCTTTACTCAAGAAGTGATTGGGTTTGTTCTAGATGGCTCTTGTCAAATATGAAACAATCAATCTTGTTTTGACCCCACTAGGATTCCTGAGGGTGCAACTCCTATTCTTTTGATCTTCCAAAGGATTCTCGTCATCTATTTATATCTAACGATTATGCATTCTAAAGTATTGCCTGACCATTAATCCTCACAGCAGCCCCAGAAAGCAAGTAATGCTATGTTCATTATTTGTATTTAAGAAGGTCTACCTCTGAACTTGTTACAGCATCATACTAGTCAAGGCGAAGGTGAAGGCTCTGAGAGTCCCAGTCCTCCTCTCTCTCAGAAGTTCTGCTGTCTGCTCTGTGTTACCCCAGGTTTCTGCTTAGGATATGTATGGTTGATGCAATCAGAACAATGAAAGGTAGAAAGGCTGCAGATGGAAATACTGTTGCATTGTTGCATGCATTTCCTGTGGTTTTCTTGTGTATTTCTTTTGCCATGGCTGTAGAAGAAGACCTTTATCCCTCTCATCATACTAAGAGATTACTTGTAACTTAATGGCCCGGAGAACTTGGTGAGTACCCTTGAGTCAATATTTGTGTCAATTTAGCTGGGTTATTTCTGCATTTTTTTCTTCTGTTCAGCTACACTAGTGGAAATAGTGGAATTTCTTCCACGAATTTACCAACCAAAGATTAAAAGAAATTGCAAAACTCTGTAACTGTATTGCTTATATTGCAGTATAGTGACTTCAGAAAAAATATAAAGTGTAGAGTAGTTTTAAAATCTCTGCTGTGTCTGAGCGTGTTTCCTAAAACGAGCAGTAATATTTGAGGTGTAAATGGGTGAATAGGTATCAGTGGCATATCATCACTGCTCTGGCAAACTGTTTCTCACCTTCATAAAAAGAAAAAAACCCAAAATATTAATAAAACTGTTTTACTGAGTGCTTTCCTTTATACATATGGGAAATCCCATTGGCTTTTCTACCAAGTTACATCTGCACCCTCCAGTTATACCAGTGGTTGGGTTTTCTGTTAGATCCAAACGTGCATTCTTTAGGACCTCTAGATCCTCAAAAATTATAGCATATTTGCATACATTACAGTATGATTGGAACAAAATGTATATTTGACTTTGCAGGTATTCAAAGAATTCACAAATCTGCACTACTCAGTCATACCAATAAAAAATGTTTTCAGTATGGTTTAATGTTGTGCTGCATATATCACCAAAAGGGAACTTTTCCACTATTTCCAATTTAGTGGAAAAGACTTAATTTATATTGCCATTTTTAAGTATTATCTCAATGTTACTGTATTAGAACACCAGAAACATTATATCACCAATAGTTGAGAGATTTTCATGTTAATTTGCCTAAAATGTATTCTGTCTTTAAAGAAACAGCAGCATCTTCCTTGCTTTACCAAAAATCCAATATAAAGGGAAAAAAAAATTACCTTGTCTTTCTTTGGGTTTTGTGATCTGTCTTGTGATAGGCAGCAGAATAAACAGCAGCACTTTCTCCTTACTTGCTAAAAGCTTATTTAAGGTGATTACTTTGAATGCCACACACCTGGAGATTAAAAGCTTTTTCATTCCATGTTGAGAGATACATTAAATCACTATTGTTTGTCTCCTGTGTTTTCATAAGCGATACTTAATGATTATTTATTATTACATTTACACACATCTGCATGTATATTTATAGCACCTTTTTAGGCCTTATTAGCTCTGTTTTAGCAACTCAAATATCAGTGAATAATTTTGAAAGAAAGAAAAAAAGGAACAAGAGAATATTCACCGTAATATAATTCAGATTTGATAATGAAAAGTTTAGCAACTCTGCCAAGGAATTTAAATGAGTTTTACATGTCTATCAAATATTCTAGGCTAACACTTAGAGTAGGTAAAATGAATGTATTTCTTTGAGAAAAGTATCTGTGTTGTCCAGTCATTTCTTTAAATGTACAGTTTCAGAAACAAGAGAATTTTAGAAATATAATAACTCGAAACTGTGAAATAAACATCAGTGAGGTTCAGCGATGCAACACAGAGCAGTCTGAAAGATCTCATTCCAGAGCAGGTAATCTATACTGTATAAAGGTACCTCCTTTGCTGTATTCCCACTTGTAAAATTCTGCCCTTAAGTCTCAAATTCATCTTCTGCCAGTAAGCTAGAAATGGAAACACAGTTGCCTGGGAGTGAATAAATTTTATTTGGATGCAGTTTTGTTTCTCTACTACATTTCTAAGCTAACTTTTTTTATTTTTATAGACTGAGGGACTGAGGAGGAGACCAAGACTAGAAATTCTCAAAACAGAACATTTCCTTCAAATGCATGTTGGCTGAGAGAGCCTTGCATAAAGAGACCATTCACTCATGCCCTGGTAATCTGGAGTTCACTGAAGTGACACTGTGCTGCCTGCAGCAGTTCTAGCCCACAGGCAAAACATTATTCTGGCAAAATGCTATCAAATTCCCAATGACTCCGTTCACTTAAAGAGCAATTCATAAGTAGGTGCTTTGTTTTTAAAAAAGCAAAAATCTCAGCCCTGGATAGGGGAATGTATTTCCTCTCACAATATGAAGTCAAGGGCAGGTGATTTTCATTTAGAATTTTGAGCCTTTTTTTTTTCATAAAAAAAACATGCTACAGTATGACTGCTTTGCATTAAAAGATCACACTGCATCAAGTATAAGCTGTCCTTTGTGGGTACAACACAAAAGAAGAGCATTGCAATACAAGGCATTGCAGACTGGTATTCACCCAGCTGTGCACTTTAAAGTGGGAGATGAAGAATTACATATTCTTTCTGTTTGTTTTTATCTTTTTTGGATTCACAGTTGCAATGTGAAGAGCTCAAAATTTCATTTTACATGATTAAAACATGGAGTTAAAGCAATCAAGGAAATAATTTTAATTACAAAATTGGTAAAAAAGTCGCATTTATTCAAAAACCTATGATACATAAAGAGTAACAAATTCTGTTTGTGCTGTTTATGTGTGCTTCCAAGGCTAATATTGGATGGGTCTTGGGCAGCCTGATCTAGTGAGAGGTGTCCCTGCCCAAGGCAGGGGTTGGTACTAGATGATCTTTAAGGTCCCTTCCAACTCCAACCATTCTATGATTCTACGATCCAGGTGATACCAGTATTAGCGGCCAGCATTACTCTGCAAACTATGTGAGAGTACTTGAAGTTACTGAAGTTTTGTACCGTGTAATTCATAAGACGTTTTGATGAGCGATTGTGATAGGGCCGTGAGATACACTGTTTGTGAGTTAAAACCTGGTATTTCTACAGGTAATTTTCTCTTCATGTCAGTGCAGCATTACGTACAGTGTGAATTTCCTATCAGTCCTCCTACTCCAGGGACTATCATCTTCCCTGCATCTGCTTCACTGATGGCTAAATTCTCACCTGTCATCTTCTCCAGGTTTCTCCACATATCTTATCACTATTGTCCTAGGCCATTTTATTATCATTGTCCTTCCTCTGTGCTTCATTAACTCTCCCTCTCCTCAGACACTCTCTTCCAAATCCCCAATTTAGCTTCAACTCCACCTCTGCTTTCTCTGTTCTTTATCTTCTACCTTTGAATTTAGAAACCTTGTGCATGATTTTTTTAAGATTTTTTGTTTTGTAAAAAGTGAAAGAGATATAAAAAATGTATTTATTATTATTTAAAGGATATACTCTGTAAATGTTATGTTAGATGTCAGTTAGGAACCTCATTGTATTTGTGCTAGGTTGCACCCTGTCACTGAGGTGACACATTGTCTGCCTGGTACTCATGAGTCACACTGGCATTGTCTGAAAGCTCTGGCATAACCTATTTCTACAGTCAGATCTTCTTCCCATCCGTGTTCCCAGTCTATGAGGATGACTTCATGCAGAAGGTCTGGGCTGGTGTCCAAAATGGCCATGAGAATGACTGCCCAGGCATGCTCAGCATCCTTATCCCAGGCCACGAGCCCTCACTCCTCTCGATCACAGGAGCAGGCACTAGCAGGATCAAGTGTTGTACAGCTGTCCAGCAGCGGATATCCGAAGTGCCACTGCCCGTAGGACAGCATGAGCCTTCTCCTACAAGCAGTGGGATCACCTCCTGGCAATAGTAGGGGGAAGGGGTTCAAGTTGCAGGACTGGTAATGTGTGGCACACTTTGAACTTCGCAGCGTTGTCAGCAAGGGCACAGTTGGTCCCAGAGATGTAGGCACAAATACCATGCTGCACTGCTCAAAGCTCATAGGCAGTGTTCTTCATAGCTCTGGGGGCCAAAGGTGGGCTGGGGATAGAAGTTGTGGTGCCATCTTCTCTTCTCCCACTCCATTTGCTTGCTGCGTCTGCTGTGTCTGTTCCATTTAATTCCACTCTATTGTAATCAAATTTCCTTTATCACCATCTAATATTGCATATGCCAAAAGAGGAAAAACAGATTTTGTTGGTTCAATGCATCCTTTTGATTTCTCAGTTTTATCTTCATTAATCTGTGAGCCTCACAAATACATTATTTCTTTGCAGTAAGCTACTTTTTCTTGAGAAGAACTGACTTAAGTTTGCTTTGCCATACACTGCGACTGTGGATCTGTAAGAAATAAGTAAGTTCATCATCATCATCATCTTTAGCTTATTATTTGCTTACTCATTATCTCCTTGAAATGGAAATCCTTATAAGCAATGCAAACAGCCTCAAAGAGACATCTGATGTCATAGAAATAGCTATGATCTTTGCTTTTTTATCAACTCATATCTCTCATGATGTGAGTTTACTAACCCCTGTAGCTGGAAATTAATCATAAAAGTATACTGAGTGCCACAAAGCTAGGACCAACATCACAGTAAATGAACTTGCCCTCTTCCATTGTCTAAGTGGTAATTCCTCATTATTCATCTCACAAGAAATGGTGTCTTGTCTTACAACTTAGAAAAAAAAAGATGATTGCTTAGTAATGCCAAAGTATTCCATAAAGTGATATGATTAATGCTCCTCTCACCAGATCTGCTGATGGAAGTAAAGTCTTATTCAATTTCCCTGTGGAAACACACTGAACCAATATCTTCAGCAATAATTTTTAAGCAGAAAGCTTTCTGCTTATCTCAGCTATATTGTATAGTCATTTCAGAATAGACATTAAATAGGTGGAACAGGGTTCTAAAGTGGGTGGATTTTCCCTAAGTCACTGAGGCTTCTTTCACTGGATAGAGGTTGTAGTAGAGCTCTTTCCCTTTTTACCATCTGAGATCATTTAGACTTCTTCAATTTTATTATTGTTTAGTATAACTAATACCAGATAATATGACACTTCCTTAACTGAGTGCAAGTACTTCTGTGTTCCTTATGCCTTTTATTGTTTTTGGCCAACCACTTGCTGCAGACAGTCATATCTACTGCAAATATCAGCTCAGATAGCTGACAAGACCCACAGCATTTCATTAAATTGTTATTGCAAGTTGCGTTCTTGATTTCTTTAATTGGCACTTTTTTTTTTCCTGTGGGAAATAATAATTATTGAACAACTTTGCTTCTCTTTTACATCTCTTTATTTTAAACATGTACCACAAGAGAAAGCAATAAAGCAGAAAAACTTCTAATACTTGGAAATGAGGATGAAATGTAAGCACCTTGCCATTAAAGAACCCATGCAGATTGTGTTGCCTCCTGTTGGGGCAACTTAATATGCTGAAAATGGTTGGTTGCAAAACTGAATAGCAGCACAGTGCAGCCTTTCTCACCACCAGTGCATGCTGGGTTCTCAAACAGTAGATGGTCTTGGTTCAGTGTCCTGCTTGGTGGCTTCTGACTCTTTGCCTTGCTGATTTCAATTTCTCCAGGTTGTTAAATAAACTTATAAAATAAACCTAAATAAAAAGTTCCTCTTTCTCAGCTTTTTATTTGCTTTATTGTGAGTCAAAAATGTAGGTGAAGCTATAGCATATGGCATTTTGAAAAAAAAATAGTTTGCTTACAAGCAAAAATAAGAAGTCATTTCCTAACTGCTATAGACTGGGTAGAAATCAAGCAGACACGCCCAGGGTGAAAACACAGTATATGTCTGGCAAACTTGAAAATAGTAGAATCAGCAAGCTTTTGGATAGACTCTCACCATAACTTGCAAACACATGATTATTTGCCAGCAAACTGCAAACACTGTACAGTGTTCTAGCATTTGGGGATAGCCTTTTCATTTGTACCTCTTCTAAACCTTCCTTTCTCTATAACACAAGGTCTATAACAGAGTCTTTTAAGGCTCAGTCCTATATATTGTAAGCAGCTGGAAAATTTCACACACCCACTGAAAGTTCCAGTGAACACAAAATACCACAGAACAGATGCCAATAAGAGATATTTTTAGCTGCTCGTGTTGCAGTTGCTATTTGCCACCGCTGTGACAGCTAATGAGCTTTGAATGGCTGGGAGAAATAGTGCATCCTGCAGTACAAGCCTGAGAATGCCTCTCCCTTCTTTAATGCTGGCAGTAAATGTTTGCTTGGGGTCTGTCTGAAGCTTTATAACAAACCATTACATCATATTTTACACCAGTTAAATGGATTACACCACAGACCTCCATTTCATACATTTTTTTCCATTGCAATCTGGCATGACAGTTTATTGTTTGTTTGTTCTGTAATACGGGCTGTGAGAGGTAATGTTATTGTAAACAGAGATTGACTGAGTGAACATTTGTTGCTAATGGTTAATATTTTCTTACATTTTCTTGGCTTTGAACAAGGATTACTTGAAATGTAAGGAAATCCATTCCATACATTTTCAACCGAAGTTGAACTGTTTATCGTTACATAGTGGAGCAAATTTAAAAAATGTCATCGACTGAGGGAAGGAAAAACATCCTTATGTTTCTCCCTTACTTTACACCGTTATATTACACAGAAAGTAGCATGCTCCACTGCCAGAAGAAAGCCAGACTCATGTTGAATGTGTAACCAGCTGGGTGTTTACCCTTCATTGTTCATACTGACAAGGCATGAGAGGAAGAAATAGAAAAAGAAGGAAATCCAAAGTTCTTGTAATAGGTGTTCCTTTTTGTCTCATAAAATGCCGATTTCAAAATTCTGTTCAAGTGCCTTAAGAGGAAAGCTCTGTTTAGACTCTCAGCTTACCTGCTGGTTTTATGGTATATGTTCATAGAACTTATTGACTGACGTATTGAGGTGTGTGGCAATCAGCCCTTTTTCTTTACAAATGGGTTTATTATTCTTGTGCTTCCTGAAGAATGAGTGTGTAATTACAGAAAGCACTGAATGGACCACCTTTCACTAGTCCAGACTGAAAGTTGTTTTACAGTTGTGAGCCAAGAGTGAAAACCTGTGTAAACACAGAGAAAATTATTTCACGAGATTTCAAAAGACATATACATATGCAGCAGGTGCCTGTAGGATTTGAAGCATGCCTGCTGGAGAGAGGCTGCCCAGCATCTGGCATGGGATTTTGAACACACTATTCTTTCTCAGCTGGCATAGAATTAACATGTATTTTCTTCACACGCACTCTGTAGTACAAGAAATATGTAAGTTCTTACTGAACAGTTTCTGTCCTCTTCAAGTCGTGTTCAAATGATCAGGGTTAAACATGTAAATAGTACTTTTTACTCTAATTTTATAGTGAGGAAACTGAAGTGAAGTGGCTAGGAGATTCCCCTGCTACAAATACACTTCTGCATACTGTTCAGTTTGAGACTCATTACTTTAAGCATGACTGCAAAACATTAATTATTCATATTCAGAAACTTTCTTTTTGTATATATTTTTTACTCCTGTTCTCCTTGTCTTTTCTTTGCAATCTTCAGAAATTGGTTTCTGTTGATTTCAAAGGGCATTGTCGTGTCTGCACTGTATTTTGAATCAGTTTGGCTGTGAACAGTTCTCTTAAAGTTTTCTTGGCTGCTAGCAAAGAATAGGAGAGCCTTAGATGGTCCTGAATACCTGTATCAAGTTTCATCTCAATAAATGAACTAAATCCACAAGGGCAGAGGCCAAATATTATTTCCTGATCTTTTATATAGTTATACGTTTAAATGTTTTTATGGGTCATGAGATGTCCCTGCCAAGGCCAACTGGATCTCTTGCAATTGTGTAAACATGAACCCTATACAATGTAGGCTTTGGCAAACGTTGTGGGATGGGTCAGAGGTAAAAAGTGAAGGAGGAGGTTGGGATCTAGCTGTGGGCCCTTCTGGCTGGGTGGTAGGAGAGTGTGAGCAATAAATATTTGCGTATGATTGAGGTTCAGCTTCTGGTCCAGGTATTTGCAGGTCCATTCACAACAAGTTTTTTTGCATCCACTAGGGTGGTTCACCAGGATGGCCTCAGAGGCCAGAGATCTGATTTTGGATGTGGCACTCTACAACTGTGCAATCATGGCTTATCATGTAACTAGGGATGTGAATACCTCATGAGACATGCTTGTAGGAAAATGGCATCTTTAGAACATTAACTCTCACCGGTAAATGTCTTACTAATATCCAGAAGTATCATGATCATCTCCTTGCTCAGAGGTTTGAATTTGTAGTGCAACCTGAACTTTTGCTTTCTTTTGTGCCTGAGAGGATTTCTGTTTGTTGTTGACTATTACACCAGTTTGTCTTTTGTTCATTACTATGAAACAGCAGCATGTGATGTCTTCAGTTATTTTCACTTTTTTCCAAAACTTTGTGCCATCAGCTCTTTTTTGGTCTGTATTCTAGTATCTCTAATGTATCTTTATGCTTTTATTCTTCTTTGTTATTCACTTGCCTTTTAAAATATTTTCTATTCTTTATCATCTGTTATATTCATCAGTTTGGCTTATTTTCCATATCATTTACAATGTTCTAAGATTAGGTCTCAGTTCTTACTGCAAATTACGAGAGAAATACGCCAAACCAGTGACACTCTTGCTACAGATGATTAAAAAAAATCAGTAATGTTTAAAAAAAAAATTCTATACATTCATTATCACTGCCAATATCTTCTTGTTTAGTGGCAGAAATATTAGCTAATATGAATGGTTAAACTGCATAAACTGGCATACTCTGAGCTTTTTAGTAAACCCTGGAAATCACTTTTCTGTCTATGGCAGCCCATTTTGTTGGCTTTCTGTCAGGTTCTTGAATTTTTCACAGTTCTTCAGCTGCCAAATGTTGACTATGAGGTGATTAGTTTTCTGAAAAATCCACTCTTGGCCTCTATAATGAAGATAAATTCATTGGATTTCTGTATCTCTAAAGAGTAGTTTTTAAATAAAGGATACAGATTCTGGTG
Source organism: Cuculus canorus (assembly GCF_017976375.1). Lineage (NCBI taxonomy): Eukaryota > Metazoa > Chordata > Aves > Cuculiformes > Cuculidae > Cuculus > Cuculus canorus. Next base: position 15,806,164 of record NC_071403.1, read on the forward strand.
AATTCTGCTTGGAACCAATTTGAATGACTAATTTAATCATTCAGTAACACAAAAACTTACCAAAACCAAATATAAACTATAAAGAGAGCCACAGATCAAAGAAAAAAAGGAAAAAAAGACATTACCGTTCCCAACATCAAAATTGCTTTCCTTTGAGTAAATGCAATCATGTCAAGCAGCAAATACATAAACAATGACTCTGTCTTGTCATACATAGTTAATTATTTTTAAAGTTTAAAATTCTTAAATTTTGCCAACTATTGGCAAATGGGATTGTTTTATGAAAAAAAAGAACTTTGGCACTGTGAATTGCCCCACTGATCATTTTCATTTCTAACAACGCTTGTCAAACTGCTTTTCACATTGCATGGCTCTGGACTTCTTCAGCAGGCTTAGCTTGGGAAATCACCTATGTTTTAGTACTAGAACAGAACTAAGACGATGGAGACTTCTACAGAAACCCCATTGATAGTTTTTCTTCCCCAGAGAACAAGATTTCAATTTAAAAAGAAGATTTTCCTTTCTCTTTTTTAAAGACAGCTAAAACAGTAGAACACATCCATATGTCAGTAAGTATGATACCAGGTGACTACGTGCCTCCAGCATCACATTTTGACCAACATTTTTACAAAAGCTGAACTAAAGCAGCAAGACCAATCCAAGCTTGTTTTCATGACCGCAGTCTGTGAAGAGAATATCATCACTGGTTTTATGTTATCTTTATTTACCATTTCCCACCTAAATAAAGATTTTGAAATGAACAGAATACAATTAAATGTAGCGAGGCGTAAGAATTGTCACACTTTTCCCCTTCCACAGCAGCTCGATGCCTTGTGGGCACATGTAGGGTGAAACTCTTGTGTGTAAAGATTTCTAGGTTTTATGAGATGGGGGTCTTTTTAGCCTGCACGACTAGAGCATAGTGTCTAGTTATGCTTCTATGAAGTGAACCCGAAATGCATCTTCTGTATGAACAGTAAACTTAAATGTTCCGAGGAAGAGGATTAACATTTTGTGTCTTGTAAAGGTGGTGCCTTAGAGGCATTGTTCTTTAAAAATCAGGAACAGTGGTGTCTGTGTTTATTTTGTACAGGGAGAAAATTTATTTGCCCGAATTAGCTTTCAAAGTCACTTTAAGCATAAAGAGAAACAAAAAAAATGTCAGGATCTTAGATATCTACTTGAAAATAAAGGTACGCTTGAAAACTATATAGAAACAGTGGAAAGAAAAAGTAAGAAAATAAATGCATTTTTTTATGTTCAGTGGAAACGCAGCAGCATATGTTTGCAAAGAAAGCTCCAGTATCTTCTGTCTGAGGACTTCCTAGTGTGGTTGTGTCCTATATACTTTCAGTAGAAGCTGAAAACTGTTCTGTCATTAGCAAATTGTGAAATAAGTAACATGCTTTGGCTGTGGGTGGCTGAGAGAGAATGAACTTGGCTTTTTCCACTTTGTATCCCTGTAGCTGAAATAGTTTTTACTAAGTGCTGACTGATCTGGATAGAATCAAGGTAGGTTCTATACTAAAAGCATCTGAACAGTGATTTAAAGATAAAAAGAGGTAAATGTATTTCTTCGCATTCAGTGCATTTTGAATAAACTCTTCGGAGAAGCAATGGGATTTGCCCTGGAAAACAGTAAGGTTGGTCGTTTGCCTGTGGGAGTTGGGGAACAATGAGGGTTTTTTTAGAAATGTAAACATGAAAAATTAAAATATAAAAGTGAATAGTCACACTCCATGGATACTGTATAAATGAGTAACTCTATCTAGAGTTAAGGATTTACATATGCTGTAAATACTTCCAATATATCTTACACAAATTTTCCTCTTGGGATAAAACCTGGTTGGAATGGTATCTTTTATATTATCATAATATGAGCAAAAAATATTTTTTTTAATGCAGTGACTTTAAAATATATCATTAGAATATCAGCAGCAAGATTATTCTTGTACACATTCTCTAAGTTCTGTTTTTATTTCGATTTCATTTCATCATTTAGAAACCAAAATTGAATATCGTGAAAAAGTCTCATTTTTAAAAGCTAGACTATTCATGGAGATATGTGGATTTTCTTTGCATTTTCATTTATTGCATTGAGGTTTTTTAATTTTTATTCTGACAATGTTCTTAGTTGTGCTGACTTCTTGCAGACTTTCTGTACTTTCTTAACATTATATAAAGTTAAAGCAGTTGTAGAAAACATCAGAAACACAACCAGAATAAAATTAAGATTTTAGTGATGAACAAGGAAGGACATTTTTGATTCTCATTCAGTGTCTGTTGTACTCTAATTATTCAAGATTTCTGTATTTCCACTTTGCCAGCAGACTCTGTGCAATGTTTTAATGTAGAGCAGAAATAATTCATTAAGTACCTAAAAATGATGTGCAGTTTTGGCACTACTAGTTGAATAGCAAGTAAGCTGGTAATATTGGTATGGTGCAGCAGAAGGATGAATAGGCAGGAAATCTGATAGGTTTGGTTTGATTGCTTGTCCGTCTCCACGTGGCTTCTTGGGACTGCAGTGCCATCACAGCAATGCTGCCTTGGTACAACACAAGGGCTCATTATTATGGTGCAATCATGCAATGCTGTTGCTCTTCTCTCAGAGAAGTTGATCACCGGTGAAAGGCATGAAGAGAATAATTTGAAGAAAACACGTCTTTCATATGCCTTTCTTGGAATAAAAAGCTTTGGGTGTAGGTTGTCATCCCACCAAGTGTTCTGCATTTATAATAAGGTTCTGTAGGTTTACAGTGAGTTTTTCTATTTGCAATATAAAAGACTCTTTTGTATCAAAAGTATTGATAACAGAGACCACAGCACAGTGTTTGCAGTGAATGTAGCAAAAAAAAAAAAGATTTACAAAGGCAGTGTAACGAGACTTCTTTCCCGTGCTTTAGCAATATCAAGGGATTAATCATGACAAGGTCTGTGCTAAGTAAGCATGGTCTTTTTTTGGGATTGGTAAATGGATGCAGAAAGGCAAAATGCTTGCTCTTTCAAAAGCAGTCACTGATAGCTGCTGCATGATTTAGAGCAGATTAGACTTGATTCTGAGAAACCAGGGCAGCTGCAATTCCCACTGAAGTGCTGCCAAGCCAAGAAGTGATTATTACAGCAATAAATCAAGGTAGGCTGTTTGGAACTGGTGGAACACATCTCGGCAGTATCATCCAGTGTAAGTGGTAACAGGAGAGATACTGACACCACAGGAAAGAATATTTGAGGTAAGTTATTCTCTTACTGAACTCCTGTTATATGTTCTGAATCTGTCTGCTAAGGCATTAGCGTTACCTGGGTCATAGATTAAAGCATTCAGAGATACCTCTCAGTTTTTCCTTTACTTGCCACAGTGCTGTGTCATTTTGGCCACTCTTTTGCACTTCTGTTGCACAGAGCAGCTAAGCACTTTTTCTTTAAAATTAAGAATTAGTAATAAGAATCCTGTCTGTCAGGTTCTTCTTTCTGTGATGCCAACCCTGTCACATGTATGGCTGTGATACAAGAGCTGCTCTCACATGGCTGATTCAGCGTCAGAAGTTGCTTTGCTGTGGAACAGCAGCAAAGTGGAGTGATTAGGTGAGCACTCCTTCCCTACTGCTTTCCAACTCTCAGTCTGAGGTGAGAAGCAATGCCAGTCAGAGTAGCTGAGGTAAAATTTCCTTCTGCTATTCATAGTGTGGGATGTTTTGAAAGGTGGCTCCTCTTCTACTGCCACTGAACCAGTGCCCTGGGAGGCTTGGGCCAGCCACTGGGAGGGACAGTCTTTTCCAAAAGGCTAGTAGGATTGTTTGAATTCCAGTATATCCAGACATGGAAATTAGCTATTGTCATTTGGTATGTGAGAGCATATTTTGTGTTTCATTGCGGAGGACCTGTATAATCATCAAACTTACAACACTGCTATTGAGTTAAGATTTAGAAACAGAGGGCAAACATCTGCATGTGAACTGACCGAAAACTTGTGTGTTTCTATGGACTGGAGTTAATGAGGTGAGTAGGTTCAAACTTCTAAAAAACTGAGGAACTAGCCAGATGACTTATCTAGGCCTTAGTAAAGCCTTTGACACAGTATTCTCCTGAAACAAAATTGCTGCTCATGACTTACATGGATGTACTCTTTGATGGAAAAACATAGGCTGGATGGCCAGGTCCAGAGTGTTGTGGTGAATGGAATTAAACCATTAGTGGCTGGTCACTAGTAGTGTTCCTCAGGGCTCAGTGCTGGGTCCAGTTCTGTTTAATGTCTTTATCAGTGATCTGGACAAGTGGCTTGGGGAAGAGTGGCTGGAAAGCTGCCTGGCAGTGAAGTACCTGGGGATGTTGGTCGACAGCCAGATGAATATGAGCCAGCAGTGTGCTCAGGTAGCCAAGAAGGCCAACAACATCCTGGATTGTATCAGAAACAGTGTGGCCAGCAGGAGTAGGGAAGTGATCATTGCCTTGTACTCAGCGCTGGTGAGGCTGCACCTGAAATATTGTGTTCAGTTTGGGCCCCTCGCTACAAGAAAGAGATTGAGGTGCTGGAGCTTGTGCAAAGAAGGGCAACAAAGCTGGTAAAGGGGCTGGAGCACAGGTCTCACGAGGAGTGGCTGAAGGGACTGGGGCTGTTTATTCTGAAGGTTGTAGCGAGGAGGGTGTTGGTCTTTTCTCCCAAGAAAATAGTGATATGATGAGAGGAGAGGGCCTCAAGTTGTGCCAAGGGAGGTTTAGACTAGACATTAGGAAATATTACTTCATGGAAACGGTTGTTAAGCATTGGAACAGGCTGCCCAGGGAAGTGAAAGTGCTACCATCCTTGGGGGCAGTTAAAAGACATGTTGATGTGGTGCTTAGGGATATGGTCTAGTGATGCGCTTGACAATGTTATGTTTGTGGTTGGACTGGATGATCTTGAAAGTCTTTTCCAAGCTCATCAGTTCTGCGATTCTGTGACTTGTACTGGCAGGATTTGTCCCATAGACAACAGGAGGAGAGGTAGTTCAGGAAAAGAAATGGCAAAGGGTATAAATGGCCTTAAGACATCTTCCTTGCCCCATAACTACAGTCGTGTTTCTAAGTACTGAAGAGTAGCCTGAGGGAAAGACCCACAAAGAAAAGATTAGTTTTAGAAATGTTTAGAGAAAAATAATGAAACAGTTTCCTACATGTGACATTTCCTCTCTGCTTATTGAAATGCTGTTAAACATGTGCATGTACTTCCAGACTTAAGGTTCTCTACAGTCAGTAGGTGAAAATCTAGTGTAATTTAACTATTTATCTTTGCCTAGCTGTTAAATGCAAATTGAAAACTCTCTAAACTAGATAGAAACTTAATGGGAGATGAGACGTAAGTATATAATCTTTCACTGTCTCATCGGAATATTAATTTAATTTCACTTACAAGGAATATGCAAATGGTTTCTCTGTGTTATTCATATTCTTTCTAATGGGAAGCTAATTAAAAGAAATTGGGAAGACAGAGAGAAAGAAAAAATCAAAAATAGGTTTGAACTAAAATACAGTTTTATGTATCAAGTTAAGAGACTATAAGAACATTGCAATTTTGAAAGTAAATAGTATAGCATTAATGGTGCTCAAAATTCGATTGGTTAGAAACTTGGTACAAAGAAAAGAAATTAACTATGCTATTTTCAATTACCAGGGACAGAATTCAGATCAAAACTAGTAACTTGAGCAAAATGTACAATAGATCAATTTCCTTGAGTTTTTTAACTTTCCCTAATTAAACATGAATAAAAATCTATTTTATTTTAAGAAGCATTTCCTGTAATTGTGTTAATGAAGATAGGCATGTCCATTCTAGACATATTTTGTAAATCTGTAGTATTTTATAACAGGTGTTTGCAACTGAAAACCAAAGCATCACACAAGAAAGCTCTCATTTTTAAAAATAGCAAGTAACTTTTTAGTGAACTCTATAGCCTTCATAGTTTTTTCAATAAACTAGTCAGAAGTCATTCAAATCAACAGTTTTCTGTCTGCTTCAGCCTGTCACATGAACACTTGTAGCTTCTGACTCAAGATCCGAGCCAAAAAAAGAAATTTCCATCTGCAGAACCAGTAATTGTTAATTAAAGCTCTTTCTCTCATTTGCAAGAGTTGGACTAAGAAGCATTATGATCTGGCTGGTATTTCAGTAATTAATAGAAGCATTATTGCATTATATGTACAAGATTTTTGGCTTATATGAGTCAATAGTTTGTTTGAAAGATTGTAAGTGAGCTGCTTAAAAGAGTAAATTCTTAAAGAATTAATAGGCATACATGGCATGTATTAAAAACTGGCTAAATGCTGGGCCTCAAAGTTAATTTTAACTAGCCAGTGATCATCTAGGGCATGTATTATAGGCCAGTAGAATTCTCCATGATCCCTCCCTAGGTACTATTCAATGATCTCATCAGTATCAGATAGTACAAGTGGAAATAAAAAAATGAAATAAAGAAAAAATATTTTAATAATTATTTTCTCCTATTTCTATAGGTTATGACATGGAAGTTATATAATTATATGGCATGGATCTTTAATATTATTTTAATATCTCAAAATCTGGTAATCTGGTAAATCCGTGGTTTCTGTAATTTGCTGGCTCACACAGTGGTTACGTACATCTCTTTCAGCCATGTTTATTGTCTTCTCCAAAGCATATCTACACTCATCTTGAAGCAGCACTGATACTCAAAATGTACATTGCAATTAATTGTTGTCATTTTTGAAAAAAATTAAAATTGACAAGAGTAAAAATCTCTTCATAGAATGGGCACTTACTGTACTGTCTAATAATTAACCCCATTCTTACCTTCAACGGTGGGGGAAAATAGCCTCCCACCTCCCTCCAATCGGGCTTTCCTGCACTGAATCCCATTACCTCACATTTGTTAACCAATGAACCGCTTTAGCCAAAGGCACGTGGCTGCCCTGTGATTAGCTGCAATTGTTACTTGGTGGTTGCTTTCAGAAAATACAATGCCTTCCTGAATCAGAATTTGTTTGTTTGGACTCCTTTATTCAATGGATTGGTACGTGTGTGTGCTAGTATGGACTGCAGGGGAGGAGATTTATAGTGACAAATCCCGAGGCTCGTGGAGGTGCAGAAGAATGCCAGGGCATGCATGTGCATGTTTGATTAACAGACGGGAAAGAGACCCTAGCCCACAATAGCCAAGTGGGCCACAGGGAACAGAAAAGATCCAGCCTGTGGCTGCCTGTCTGAGTGTGTGGTGGCCACATGTGGGGTGCAAGTATGTCTGATGAGCGGGCTGTGAATTCAGCCCCTCCTATCTGGCAAATATTGAGTTATTTAGGCAGAGCAAAGCAATGTCAAGAGTCAGATAAAGAGTCATACTAGTGCCATACTTGCCCAAGACAGAAGCAATCAGATCGGAGATCTGGAGCTGGTTGCCCTCCAAAGTCTTGTTCAAATGTTTGATCAGTGAGTTGCTCTGGGGTATAGTTAACTTACCTTTTTTCCCCTTCCTTTTCTTTCTTTTCTATCTCTTGTCATTCACATTCTTTTTTTCTCTGCTTCTGAAACTGTCTTCCCAATAAGTTTGTTATCAGATCCCGAATGTTTTGAAAAACTTGCTTTGCAAATTTTTACCTGGCAAAAAGTATGTTTTGTTGAAAAATGTACTTTCAGGTCCTGGGTTCACATACTTGGGCTCTTGTACAGATTCCTCAGGTGTCAATTTTCATTTATTTATGCCTTTGAGTGATGGTGGTTAATCCATGCTTTTACGTTGTCTTCATAGCTACCTTTCTCTTCCTGGCTTAAAGAAAGGAGATACACATCTGGAATGAACTCTGAACAAGAAATTTTCTGGGGTTCCTGTTGCAGTGTAATTTTATCTATACTTGATAGGTAGGCAGGAAGATGAGTGGATCTTCTTTTCTGCATGTGTTGATTACTTTGAAAACTAATTAAATATGTCATCATTATCCATATTTTCCATTTCACTACATTACTTATTACTCTGTATGTCACGTTAAAGATCCTAATATGACAGACTTCATTGAGTTAGTATTATTTTTTCCAGAAATATTTTACTAACAAACAACTGTAGTGGTAAGCATTTTTGCCTTTGCATCTATCCTCTGTTTAGGACAAAAAGGTTTTCAATGAGCAATAAAATGGGAAACAGAAGGTTGTTGGCCACTTATACCAGTTTTAAGGAAAAATTCTTTCATGATTTCTTCATATTTAGGTCTACTTGAAGCTTACGAATCGTAGTACTTGAGTGCTGCTTCTCTGATTTTGTAACAGCATATCAGCTTTTCATTCAACAGTTTTGTGACATTTTTCAAACAGACAACTCTACTCACGAGACTTTCTGAAACACCAAGAGTGGAGGGAGAGAAATTTTTCTTTTTCATGTGTATGTAAGAAATCTTGGCTTTTAAAAACCCTGTTTAAATTTACCCCCAGCTTTCACTGTATTTCTTGTAACTGGGAAACTCATCCGACTGAGCCACACTGTGTGACGCTGTGGAGGAAACCTGTCTCCAGTGATGGTAGATATAGAGATAGAGAGGTTAGTAGCACTGGGCTGAAGTTTACTTTTGAAAATCCCCTACTGTGAGTCTCTGCTAACATCTACATGTTTAAATCACTGAATTGAAACAGATGGTTTATCATTGACTCAACTTATGCACCCAATTATACATATATCCACTAATGAGAAGACTGCACATTCTGTCATTTGCAGTTGATTATACATTTTAGAAGATGGCCTTTTGTTTTAAAATTGATACTGGACCACCATTTACAGTGGAATAAAAGTGGCTAGATAAAGAACACAGTATGTGGTAGGCAGAAGAGGAAATTTTATGCAGATATAAACAAAATACAGCCAAAGGTTTGGAAGGTAAATGAAGAAAGTAGAGACAGAGCACAAAGAAAAGAAAATAATTTCTGCTGAAACAGGAAGTTTGAACAGGAGTGATGAAGTGGAGGCATTCAGAAACCAGAAAAAAAGCTGTTGGCACCTGCTGTGAGAAGCAGTGTATCCAAAAGTGTTGATCTTTGCAGGGAAACTGCATCAAGCTCTAGGAAAAATACGTGACTTCCATTGCTGTTTACTCTTCCAGTGCTGTTTCAGACTGGAGATTTGCATGGCTCAAGTATGGGGTGTATCTTACAGAAGATCTGAAGATCTTCTTACAGGAAGATCTGAAATGGGGCCTTTGACTGTGTAGTTTAGCGGTTTTGATTTGTATCATTTGATAAAATAATAAGCCAGACTTTTTATAGGCTAGTGATGAAGTAGACTGTTCTTATGTTCTAAAGGACAGGAGGACTCCAAATTCTGAATTATGAGCTATGATCTCTGGCCATTTGCTTAAAAACATTCCAGTACTGGTTGGATAGGAAAGTGACTTACAGAACACCTGTTTTTCAGAGGACTACAGAGAAGATCCATGATATCACAGATGATTAAATCTGTTGTCTGCAATTAGTACAAACAGATTAGAAGAAACCATAATAAATAGTAAAATTAGCACATAATTGAATTGCGTGATATATTGTGACAGAGTCAACACGACTTTGCAAAGGAGAATTGAGCTCTGTAGCCTACAAGTGCATTTTGAGGGTTTCTGTGATCAGATGAAGGAGAACTGGTTGATGTGATAGCCTTGAATCATATCAAAGGCTTTGGGCAGGATCCTTCACCAGAGACTCTTAAACAAACTTACCCTGGAATATAAGGGAAGTTCCCAGCAGAGGAAATAACTGATTAAAAGGTAGGAAACAAACATCAGAAATGTATTTTCAGTTTTTACAGTATAGATAGATTGCCAATATAATCAGAATACTTAGAAGTGATTTGTAAATGGATGAATAAAGAGATGCTAAATGGCATGTTATTTAGAATAAGGACTAATAAGGACTGAAGAACTGCAGAAGGATTATGTGATAGTGACTGACCAGATGTTAGAATGATAGTTGAAATTCAGATGTGAGGCAACACACAGGGGGAAAAGAAGCAATCCTTCCTTCAGATACCAAGCAATGGGCTATTAGCTAATGAATACCACATAGGAACGAGATACCAGAGTTACAATAAACTGTTCTGTGAAAAGGTGATCTGAAAGTTCAGAATTGATCAAAAAAGGCAAATGCAATGCTTGGCATTATTAGAAAGCAGAAGAGAACTAAAGAGAAAGCACTATGCAGCTGGACATACGTTTGAGGTTTTGAACACTGTGTACAGTTCTGGTTCCTTTAGTCTCCAAAAGGTTGTTTTGAAACTAGAGAAGTTTCAAAATTGTGGTTTTGAAGAAAACACAAAGTGGTCAAAAAGTATGATAAAATCTTTGTGGACAGCATATATATTAAGGAATATTTAAGTGTGCTAGGACACTTTAAGGTGTACAAGGTATGAGGGTGGGCTGTGGTGTAGCAAAGATGGATAAAAGATTAAGTCCCTTCAACTGAAAAGTAGTGGGGGACATAAAACAAAACCAGGGACTAGCAAGCTGACCTGAGCAGAGGTGGTGATTCTTCACTGAGACTGGATCTGAGCCAGGGAACTCTATTGTGAACGTTAACAGTTTAGAGGGATTGGAAAAGTAACTGGACTGATTCATGAAATTAAAAACATAGGCTGTCAGCTGCAAAGACGCTGTGTCTGGCTATGCCCAGGACAGTACTTTAAGGAAATAACATTATGCATTTCATTGTTCTTATATAATTGCCTATGCTTCCTCCATTGGGCACTGACAGATACTGTGCTTGAACTTTTGGTATGTCTTAGTATGGTCATTATGTTCTTGCATCACTTTGGTTGTATTTAATGTCTGCTATGTAGCCGTATTTCATCTTTGAACACACAAGACATTATTAATTTGGCTGCTGTGTATCAACTAGAAGTAAGCAATGGTTCTGATCAGTGTCTGTAAAAATAGCGTATCACATACAAAATACTCTTGATTTAGAAATCTAAGTGAAATACAGACTGTTCCTTCTCTTGATATCCAAAAGACCTTGATGTATTATGCAGGATTTTTTAGCAGTAGTTCATTCATAGATGGCATTCTATGAACAAATTAGTAGAACTTCTATCCTATTACATTATCACATATTAAAATCTACATTTTAGAAAATACACATGCAGGAACAAGATTTTTTATTTGCCAGCACATATAAGGCGCACGCTTCTCATGGCATATGAAAAATATGTATATTGAGTACCTGTAGATATTTTAATTACAAAAGATAAATTGTTCTGTAATTATATATACTATAAAGTTGTAAGCAATACCATTAACAGACTTATGGTGAATTTGATATGCTCGTTTTTGAAAATCAATATATAAATATGAAAGGTTATCATGACGCCATTGAGTTGCTTGCTTGCAAACTGTAATTGAATGTCAAATGAATGAAGACTTTTATTACCCCACTGACATTTTTATCTTCTGAAATGATAAGAAAGTAACAATCAAATAATTTAATTACACTGTTGATATTTGTAATAAGGCCGTAGGAGATTATTTAAGTGTAATTCAGTTTTTCCTCTCAGACTGAATCTCCTGATATGATTAGCCTTTTCAGTACCATAGGAAACAGAAGATTATTATATACTAAATTTAGGCATTGGTCATTGTTAATGGATTAGAACCGGTGAAAGTGAGTGCATCTGTCGGAGTTTTTCAAAGGTTACTAGCTAATGAGTCAAGAGAAACCCTGTGTACAAAATAACTAAAAACCTGAATCATGCAGAATTAAGACCCTATTAAAAACCTGTCAGTGGAAAGAGTGACTAAATTCACCTTGAAGTGATATAGACGAGCTCAATCCATATATGACACGTTGCTGTCAGTGGCATTGGCCTTGGGATGAGCTGAGATTTGTGTACGTGGGCATGTGTGATATTTCCTTCCAGGTGGGATTTTGAAAAGACTGGCTGAGTGCTGTTAGCACAATTTTGCCATCCTTGCTGTAAAGAGAACAGGGATGAACTGCAAGAACGCTGTGCGTTGAAAATGTTGATGATGTTAGGTTAAACACTAGACTCATCCAGAAGATTCACAGTCTCTGGGACTTTCCCCTTGCCTTCCAGGGAAGGGCTTAACTCCCCCTGCACTCACAGCTCGCAGCCGGGGCTGGCCAGCCCAGGAGGGATGGCAGCATGGGGACTTCCCACAGCAGCTGGTGGAAACCCCCATGCAAGGATCCTGCTTGGGGAGTTGCCCTCTGATAGGAAGCACATCTTAAAATAAAAAGCCTTCAGGTCTTAATCAAGCCTGACTTCATTTATGCATTTGTTTACTCAGCTGTGCCACTTACCAGTTGTCCAGAGGTGCACACAGATTACAGGACTTGCATCAGTGCAGGAAGCAAGGTTTCCTTGTGCACCACAGGCATGTAATGAAATAATATACGAAATCACTAACATGCATTTATGAGGTTTTGGATTTGGTTTTGTGGGACCTTTTCGGCCCTGAAAACCCAATACTTTCTATATATCAAGCCATCTGAGCCCAAAGTAATCGTGCAATTCTGTTTTTAAATATTTCTTAAGAGAGAGTTTAGGAACATCGCTGTATTAAGGTGATAAGCCAGGCTAAAAAAGTGTTAACTCTGTATTTGAAGCTATAAAAGATGCTTGTTTTCATGAGGTGTTTATATGTGTGTTGTTAACTTAGAGAATACTAAAGGTCTTCGATTAAGTAAAAGAGAAGATGAATCTGTTATATATAAATTTAATAAGTAAAAAGTAATGGAGAACACATACATGTATATACATATAACATACTTCATATCACTATAAACAGGGCAAAACCAAAGGTTTGGCTGCAATAGCTTTTAACATTCAGCAGCAACTGTTCCACCTGTATGCTGTTTCTTAAGTCTGCACTGTTGCCCATGAAGAGTTGTACTGGTATAAGAGAAAATTTGAACATAGTCATAGCTGGCAGCTCAAATCTCACCGTTGATAAAGCTCACAGCCACCCCTGTGCTTTTTCTTGTCAGTGAAATAAAATGTCACTCTCAGAGACTGGCAATATCTGTTCTTCTCAACCGCTGTCTGTACCTCTGCCAGTGCAAACTAAGTGTAAATGCAGTTACCAGCGCAGAGGGGATGGCAGCAGTAGCAGATCGTGCAGGGTGGACAGTGGTTGTCGGGGCTGTGCAACATGGCCCACAGAGGTGGGGACTGATGTGGTGCAGTGATGAGAAAATATGCAAGAGTGATGGTGGGAGCATTGGGTTGGCGCTGAGCAGGCAGACGGTATGACAGGGAGCAGGGTGCTCTTGGCGCTGCAGTTCCCATTTCCCTTAGTGCTGTGAAATGTGGTGGCTACAGTGAAGCAATCTGCTTCAAACAAATCTGAGATCCATATAGGCGCCTGGAGCCAATGCTCAGCTTTGTTTGCTTTGTTTTACAGGTTTTTGCTTCTTTACCTTCTCCTTTCACCTCATGTCTGAGGCGTAAACCCGCTCAGATCTCTCTGCTGGCATTTTCTGCATCACGTTCTCTTTGTCCTGCAGTGCTTTACATCACTTCTGTGCTTCTCTTTATGTGTGGTGTCAGTTGAAGATGACGAGAGGTCTGTATACATAAAAATTGTCATAGATTGGCTTAACACAAGTTGGAAACCCAACTATCTAGTTGCGCATGTGCATAGATAGAATCATGGAATCATAGAATCATACAATCACCAGGTTGGAAAAGACCTCTTAGATCATCGAGTCAACAATTCATATCTGCCAATAAACCATGTCCTTGAGTACTTCGTCTACCCGTCTTTTAAATCCCTCCAGGGATGGTGACTCCACCACCTCCCTGGGCAGCCTCTGCCAGTGCTCGATGACCCTTTCTGTGAAAATTTTTTTCTTGATGCCCAGTCTGAACATCCTCTGGTGCAGCTTGAGGCCATTCCCCCCTGTCCTATTACCTGTCACCCACTTGGCCTCACTGCCGTCTTTGACTCAGAGTTTTCCTACTTTAGATAAGCTTTATTTTGATAGTAATTGAATATTATTCTCATAGGCAATGTAGTCAGCTCACTGTCTCACTACCAAAAGTGTCCTGTATCACCGAATACACCTTCATGTTAGTACAGATGTTAGTTTTACTTTAACATCCCAGATTTTTATTCACCACGTTTGAGAAGCATTATAAATAATAAAGGATTAGACTTCAGGGGACTCTGCTCTAGTGTGCAGAAATCACCTGGAATTACACACAAACTACTGGCATAATTTAATAATGAAGCAATAATGTTTTCTGCAATTACTGTGAATAGACACTGATATCTTTTCCGTGGAGATGTTTTCAACACATTCGCTAGAAATCCACACAATTCAATTATGTTCTGTGGGCTTTTTCTGGTGTTGATTTCAAAGTAGATACCTCACGGGATTCAGTAGAAGTTTTGCTTTTGAGCCCAAGGGAAGAAACAACAGTAAAGAGATCTGAGATGAAAAGTACTTTTCTGTCTTTTACTGTTAGAGAAAAGTACAGCGTATGAGAGGATAAAGGTCGGCATTTCCAGAATTATCTAAGCTTCATTGCAGCCTTAGTTCCATTTGCAAAGCAATGTAAGCACTTCGCCGCCTAAAGGCTCCAACAGGTTCAGATAATAACCTTATTGTAGTATAAAATTGATAAAGTACTGTAGGTGCCTAATTCACACTAAGTCCAAGTGCTTTGATGCTTTCAACAGCCCTGCTAGTTACCTCTCAGAATCAATACGAACCTAAAGCCTCCTGAAAATTGGACATTCGATTTCACCAAAATGCAGTGGGATGTGAGTGCTAATGTCACTTCTTAAAATAGGCTTTAAAATCCTGAGCTACATAGGGCCTGATTATTAAAAGCCTAAAGTCACTGACAGGTGCAGAAACGGGTCAAAAAGAATTTTTCCAAAACCCTGAGGACCTCATGAGGTTTTTAGAGAGGATACAAAAAAAGGAAAAGGGAAGACAGGTAGTTTGCATACCAAATGTCTCTCAAATAATAGATTCTTTACAGATATTCACTGAATTAAAAGGTAGATGATTTCCATTCAGGCAAACATTACTCTGTGAAAGCATTAATATTTTTAGTTGCTAAGAAGCTTTGAATTTTAATGCTGCATAAATGGCTGGACATGCAAGCAAATATTACTTTTAGAAATATGTATGGACTAATCAGCTTTATGTAGCTCTCACAAATACACCTCCTAATCTTACAACAAAAATCATTTATTAAGGTCTTTATGAGAGAGCCACAGGCTCTTAACTTAGGCTTACCCAGTGATTAGATCCTGATTAGCACATCCTGTGAGCAGTCAAGAACATGTAGCAAACACGTAGGAGAGCAAGAGGACTGGGGTTATTGCACTCGGGAAGTATAGAGGTTCTATCTATCCTGATAAATGAACAGTGCTAGGCTGTGGTCCTGGAAGCTGGTATGAGATGGTCATTGTGACTGCAGGAATGGCCTGTGGCGTAGCTGAGGTTTAACAAGGCCAAGAGCGAAGTCCTGCACTTCAGACACAACAATCCTGTACAGTGCTACAGACTATGGGAAGAGTGGCTGGAAAGCTGCCTGGCAGAGAAGGACCTGAGGGTGTTGGTTGACAGCCAACTGTACATGAGCCAGCAGTGTGCCCAAGTGGCCAAGAAGGCCAATGGCATCTTCGCTTGTATCAGAAACAGCGTGGCCAGCAGGTCCAAGGAAGTGATTCTCTTCCTGTACTCGGCACTGGTGAGACCGCACCTTGAATACTGTGTTCAGTTTGGGGCCCCTCACTATAAGAATGACATCGAGATTCTGGAGCGTGTCCAGGGAAGGGAAACAGAGCTGGTGAAGGGTCTGAAGAACAAGTCTTATGAGGAGTGGCTGATGGAACTGGGGTTGTTTAGCCTGGAGAAGTGGAGGATGAGGGGAGACCTCATCACTGTCTACAACTGCCTGAAAGGAGGTTGTAGCAAGGTGGATGTTGGTCTTTTCACACAAGTGACAGGTGATAGGACAAGAGGGAATGGCCTCGAGTTGTGCCAGGAGAGGTTCAGATTGGACATTAGGGAAAAATCCTTTACTGAAAGGGTTATCAAGCACTGGAACAGGTTTACAACCAGTGAAAATCTAGTTCAGTTTCATTATCACCATATTAAAAAACCAGAGTAATGTTAATGCCAGTGTCTTTCACAAAAGTATAGGTAGATACCTTCTTCCCGTTCTGTCTTAGAGAAAATTCAGGCTGGTTTTGGTGGCTTCAGTGAAGTAGTTTGGCAGACAGCACAAAAACTGATTTCCAGTAATTTCCAGTCACTGTTTCTTTGATAGGGTGTAACTGGGAACAAGGGAATGAACATTCTAGGGAAGTGGAGAATGACCAAGTGGAGCATCGAATGAGTGGCATGACATCCCCACTCATTGCCCTCCTCACCTTCATTGGAACACCTGAAAAAGAGGTCCCAGCAGTGGCCAGATGTCTTCATAAACTCAAAGATATATGGCACTCTCAGCCATGCAGACACTTTGGTTTAGTAGATAAAGTTACATAAATAGAAGGGGGGAAAGTTTCTACAGTTCCTATAGAGATAAAATTCAAATATTCTGAATGTTTTAATCAGGGCAAAAGTTCCTTGGTCTGTGAGTAAATTTATTACTCAAAACAGATTTGCGTTTATAGCATTTGGGGTTGAACAATTTAGGAGAGCATATACTTACAGTCAGTACATGGAGAAAACTGACTAATAAGAATCTCATGTCAGGTATAATCCTAATCCTAATTTGAATTTTTTTCCAGTGCAAGATTAAACCTCCTTCTTCTTGCTGATTAATATAGTACCAAAATAATTTACATCAGTTTCATATGATGATAAAACTAAAGGATACACTGGTAATATGTTACTATCACAGTGTCATTTCTTTACGGTATGGACTCTAACACATCCTTGGCTTGAAGTTTTTCTTCTCTAACCTTTATCTGTAATACTTAGATGTATATTCCTATAACAGAAATGGCTGCATGAAGGAATTCAATATTCTGTCTAGAAATGCACTACAGAGGATGAGGGAATGGACAAATCTTCTGTATAGTAACAACACATTTGATATACAATATCCCTTCATGATATTAGTAGGCATACTAATGTGGAAGGGGGGAGGGGCAGAAACAATCAAAATAAAACGAGCCAGGTTATCCCAGTAATATGAGATGTGGAAAAAAGCTGTTCTAGATTCCAGATTTCCAGATTAACTTCACCCTGATCAAGTGAGCTTGACATGTCTGAGGGCTGGAGAAGGCAGCAGAACAAGTGCTTGTCTTAAATGGCTTATCTCCAGCTTCCAAGTGAGCATCTCCCTTCTGGTCTTCTTACTGCCTATTTTTATCAAGAAAGGTTTTGGGTTTTTTCTCCAGAATCCCATGGGAAGTTATACTTGGCTATCAGTTTGAGACTCAAACAATAAAGATTATAACGAATGATGTTATGGTCCAGTGTCCTTGTAATTTGATGACACAAATTGGATACACAAGACTCACATTACTCTTTTTTTGTCTCCAGAATTTCTCCTATTTTTTTTTATATAAGCCCTTTCAAAAGCTTACAAGAGTCATATTAAAACAATTTAGGTTTCTTGCCCTGTACAGCCATTTCAGAACTCTAATACTCATATGTTTAAATGTCTTCCTGTAATCTTAAGTCTAAATTTACTCATGTCCCATTTATAACTAATTTACAGTGTTGTATTATATTATGTTGCACTTATAAACCATTTACATTAACTCGGTAATTGAGATATATATATATTTTGATTGTGTTTGTTACAGATGTATAGTTCAGTTCATGAAGTTGCTTATGAGAACTTGTAGCTCTCTGTAATGCCTTTGATCGATGTGTACTTAAAGCCATTAAGGATAACAGTATCTCCACCTGTCTCCAGCATGCTTGTAACTTCTATTAACCACTTATAAGCATTTATATATTATATATCATAGGTATACAGCTCATTTGTGAAATAATTAATGTGATGTTACAATAAGATCCTGGGATATTACAAATTGTGTAATTAAAGTTAAGTCAACAGGGAACTCTTTTATCTTTTAATCAGAATAAATGTGCACTTAGATTTTTACACAGTAAGTTCATTACTATGGTAATAAAACCAGTATTAAAAACACCTCTGTGTGCATGGATACTCTTCGAAGGTTTGGCTGCTTGACAATTAACGGAACAACAAGGACCGATACACCTAATTTAACAGCTGCTTGCAATGATGCTGGTTTTGTTGTTTCTGTAGTGTCACAGAACAATTACCTTGTTTTTCCAATTCACTGCAAGTCATATAGACCTTTGTACTTCTGCACAGAGCAAAACTCTGGGTTTTACCAGATAGCATCATGTTATGCTGGATTTGTAAAGTTATGCAAGCAGTGAGCAATCCGTACCTGGGTTATTTGATGCAAAGGAAGTTTTTCTTTTTTCATTTTCTTCTATTAGGATAGGCTTATTCTATTTTGCACTATATTTTAAGTGTTTAATATTTGGATACTGACATTAAAATAAAATACAAATGCTATCCATATGAGGGTTTAAAAATACTGAATAAGGCCTATCCAACATTATACTTCTTATGCATATATTTGAATGAATACCCTAAAAACAGTATAAAATTAACATCTGGAAAATAGATACTAAAATTCTTCATTTTAGGGATTTTAATTCTGACATTTATGATAATTTTTTACTAAGCATGATTTTGAAGTTTTCACTTTTAAGATGTTTTTTCCACATCTCCTTATTTAGAGGAATAAATCAATAAGACATAGTACCTAGACACAAATCTCCATTCCCAAAATAATGAGATATGGAATTTTTTTTTTTTTGTTTTTCAGAACAAAAAGAAATGCATCATATTATAAAAATACCAGCTTCAGCAGCCTAATAGCATGAAAAATTAGATAAATGGGTCATTTGACATTACAAATGAGGTAACCTAGAGTCTGCAAACTTAGAAATTCGAGGATTCAGGTAGACAAAAATACCAAATAAGAAACACAACTGTTAAAAGTAAGCCAAGAAATAAGTAAATAAATACTGCTACTAAAATCAAAAGAAATAAATAACATTTGAGATACTTTGATTAACATAATGTGTTTTTCTCTTCTCTTCTCTTCTCTTCTCTTCTCTTCTCTTCTCTTCTCTTCTCTTCTCTTCTCTTCTCTCACAAGAGCACATGTACCTAGGAACTGGAGTAGGAAGGGAGTCATTGTTTTTTAAAGTAATGCTTGCTTAAAAATGGTTTGCACAGTTTTCATACCCTTTGGCCACATACTTGCTTGTGTAAAAAAAAAAAAAAAAGCTATTTTCCAGAAGACTGAGCTCTATTCTAATCGTTTATCTGGATGGTGCATTAAAAGATTCCTTCCCTTTGGCCCATCAGTTTGACAGTGTGATAAATTCATCTGATACACAAATGGCAAACACTATATACAATCTTTTTTTTAACTAAGATAGAAATGAATGAATGTGTTCTTTGTGCCCCAGGCTTATCTTCTGCTCAGTGTAGTAATCCATTTTATATTTTTTACATTAGTAATTGTTCTTATCTGGAACATAAAATATGTTAGAACAACAAGCCATACAAATATAGCTAATTTCTACTATTATTACCATAAAATGCTGTACAATGGATATTTTGTCATAGATGTGGATAAGAAAAGCACCAGTTAAATTTATAAGCAAAATGATGTGGTTTCTGTGTAGCAAGAGGAAGAAAAATGCAAGAAGGTGGTTTTGGTGATGAAACTTTTACTAATAGTGTGCCTGGGGGCATTTCTGGGCAGCTGGCAGAAAAGCCAGAGTTAGCAAAGTGTTATAACTTTTCCTGGCCTGAGCTGGTGTGGTCCAGCCAGCACTCTTCCCAGCAGAATGCCTGCATGGTTTGACATTAAAATGATCCAGAGACCATTCCCAAAAGGCAGTTTTCACTCAGCAAGGGCCATGCTAGAAGCAAGATGGTTTTACTAGTGAGGATGTAAGCTTTCTATGCCAGCTGCTCTTAGCGCCAGCAACTGTTCTGGGCTTGCTTAATTTGCTAATATAAAGCTAAGAGCCAGATGTGCCTCTTTTACTGTGGTAGCACCAAGGAGCTTTAATGAAGTTCTGGGCTCGTTTTGTGCCAGTTGTTTGGAAACAATATTTGACAGACCATTGTAAGAAGGCTCAGTTCATGCAAATTTACTACCTTACTCCTCCTCAATCGTATTCGTAACACAGGAAATAAGTATCTTATCAGCATGATATTAATATAGTTTTATTAATATTTGTGACATCCCCAATATAAGCAGGTCAGAAAAGAGAGAGTAGATAACACTATTAAACTAGAATGAGAGCTGTGTTTTCTTATAACACAGGCATGGGCCACATGGTGAGAACAGATACTGACTAGCTCTTTGCTATATGACCATTGTCTCTGGTTTGGGCTAAAAAAACAGAGATCTCATCAGAAATCAGAGTATATGGCTACACGACTACGCAATGAATGGCAGTAACCAGATGCATATTCAGAGGGGGTCTAAGTGGAGGTTACTCAGAATCTCAGTGCCAGGATGTCCTAAGAGGGACTATTTGACTTTGGAACCTAAACTTGGTGTGTGAACGTGCTCCTGTGTTTGCTAAGAAAGAAGGTTTCCACTTTTAGTGAACCCAGATCTTTCCACAGAAGTTGTGAGTTTCTGTAATAATCACATGCCAGTCGACAGTAATTAAGAAAATCAGTGCTGTAGCAAAGCTTGTTACTTGTCTAGTGCCTTCATTAGAATTGCACAGCAAGTGGGAGTACCTGACTCTCTGTAGGCTCACAGCTCTGTGTCGTACCAGACCTAATAAGCTGTGCAAATATGTTCCTTGTTCGTTTACCGTTAGCAAATTGCATGAGTGTCACACAGCAGGTTGAGCACTTTGTAGCAGCGCGACATGTGTTCTTTTCTTCTGAAGAGGTCCAAAGGGAATGAGCAGCCTTGTCCCTAAACAGGTTTGGCAAGGCTGCTGTTTTTGTAACAGCTGCAAATGTATTTCCTTTGTATCCTGGAAGATTTTGAAAAATGTACTTAGATGGAAGGACATATCATGAGATGAAACATGGATTTATGAAAGGGGTGCACTTCAGAACATAGTGGATATTATACGTTGGTCTCGGTGGACAAAGAAGGCAGAAAAATTTTAGTGTACAGTAATGAGATAATTAGTTGGAACTATTGTTACTGGAGTTCTAAATATAGCTTTATTTTAGATATCTTACTGAAAAAATGAGCTTCAGCTTAGTCGATATCACAATGACATAAATAGAACTTTTTTATTTGTTAGTGCCGTTGTTACAAATATTTAACTCTGCTATGTCTCATGTCATTCCCAAGTTGATTTATTAGGTGAGAAACTTCACCATTTCTGTCAGATGAATTTGGTTCTGCTGAATCCCACATCTCTAAATCATTAAATGAGAAATAAAAATATCTTTTTTTTTAATGTATAATTCAGTAGATGTTACAAACATATGTAACTTTTACCAGAATGTAGGTGTTCAGAGTCATGCTTTCCTTCTTCTATCTTTTCAGCCTTCCTATTTTGACCAGCTGTTTTCACACCTCACAAAATACAGACAAGAGGACTGTCTAGCTCATATTTAAAATAACTTCTGAGAATATTAACTTTTAGTTCTCACAATGAAAGAATATTTCCTCTGTGAAGCAGTAACATAGTAAGGTAACTTCACCTCTCTACAACTTGAAAAATAAAATTATCCTGTCTATGAATTAGGTGTCCTAGATTTCGCTGGTTTGGGTTTAGGTATTTTACGGTTACATATATACAATGATCATTATCTTCTTTGCAGCTCAAATATTATGTATCATAGGGAAAAGGTGTTGTACAGGGCTGTAAGTCTCATTGTAAATGTTAATAATTTCATAGCTCAGCACTTACCAGCAAGGAAGGCAACAGGAGAGTTTAATGTAGTCTGTAAATGTTTTTCCATGTTCAGATGCTCTGGCAGTTAAGAGTGGAAAGGCAGCGGCTTGAGAAGGCTGAGTGCGGTGCTGGGATTGAATAATACAGATTGAGGCATAGGATGGAAGAATATCATTGGAGGAAGCTGTTTTCAGGGCATATATTCGTCTCATTAAGGACTGATTTGAAACGCATTGAAAGCAACAGAAAAACTTCTGCTAAGCCCATAAATCCCCTGATACTGAGTATAAAACGTAAAAGACATTAGTCTCTAGGCAACAATGCTGAGATGTTGGTAGGAAGTATCTCTTTCTCTCCATAGTTTGCCCCTTCCACTAACTGGGTTGTCAAAAATGGTGCTTGGGTCCTTGTAGGCCCACGGGATACAATGGAGCTCATAACAATTCCCAGTGCAGTCAGGTTGTGCCTCGCTATCTTTCAGTAAATATTACTACAATGTGGCCTAACCTTTTAGCATTTGTACACCATATTGTCAGCAGAATTGCCAGCTTCAGAGTTTGTATCAAGGCAAGGTGAAAGGGGTGAATATCAGTTTTGCCTTAACTATCCCTTTTGGTTTTGTATTGCTTCAGAGCTCACGAAGGCACTGAGAAGGAAGAAGTCTCAGTACTGATCTCTGTCATAAATTGCCCATCCTAAAGCGCCGAAGCATTTTGGTTAATCGGCTCAAAATTTCTCTTTTTTGTGTTGCAAGTGTCTGTTTCACTAACATATCAGTTGGAAACTGCTCCAGCTATGCTTTTCTAGCTTGATAGCGGTTAACAGGGATGGGAAATGGCAGCCAGGAATGTGGGATTTTCACTGGATTCCAATTTCACTTTATACAAATTTCCAGCTGCAGTAAACCCACCAGATTAAACCCTGAAAAGTAAAGTACTGCTGAATTAGGAATGCATATGCATTTAGAAAATTGTTTATTCTTTTACATTTCCTCATCCGTAATGTTTATTAGGCCCATATAGTAATTTTTCTAATAGAGTTTAGAGAGTAAAAAAGACCTGATCACACACTGAAAACTCCTAAGGGAAATATTATGCTTTGGTTTTACCTTCATTAATGCCACCTGCCTGTGAGGTACAGAACCGATTTTGAGTTCTGAGCAAATGTTCAAGGCAACTTATTTTAGAATCCAGACTTTTTAGTGGTCCATCGATAAAGTCCTTTACATTTTTAGGCTGAATCTTAAGTTCTTTTCTTTAAAATCTAGATAGACAGCCTTTAAAAGGCTTCCCTTCAACAGATTCTCATATATGAGCTTATACTATCCTGTCACCATTTAAATCTCAGCCTAGAATTAAAAGTAGATGTTTACAGCAGTGGTTGATTAACTAACTTGTAAAATGTCATTGACTGAGACTTTAAAAAGTGAAATTGTGTAGAGTACATTATTTGGTATTATTGGAATACTCTTGCTATAGCTGATGCTCTGCAAAGAAGATTATCAAGATTCTTATGTATTAAAATTATTGTTAGGATTTTCATTAGAGTAGTAAACAAAATTAAAGTTGATTATGACTGCAAGAAGAATAGCTTTGCAGGTCATGTACACAACTACTTGTAGTGTGTAGAGCTTTTCTGAAAAAAAACCCAGAACAGGCTAAAGTATTGTAGTTAATTTATTTCAGAAGATAAGATGGAAAAAAAGAAAAAAAAGATCTAGATGCTTGAGAATAATTGCAATATTGAGTTTAGTTCTGGGCTTCTCTGCATAGATATTAGTTATCTTTCTAATTCTTACCCATATTTGTCGTGAAAGAACAGTTCAGGCATAGATTTAGAGAAGGACTATTCTCATTAAACAGTCACATCTGTGCTTTGGCTGCAAGCGAATATGCAATTGGGCCATCACTGAAAAATTATGCAAACAAACATTAGTTGTGTGTTTAAATTCCAGTGAGAGTGTTTAGTTGACCTCTGTTCCAATTTGACTCTTTCTCTTTTTTATTCTGGAGTCACTCTACACCAAAAAATCTACTTGACTGTAAACCAATGCTTCCCAGTTGTAGATTTTACATAAATACTGATATTTGTCTTAAAAAACTCAAAATTTATCAACTTGTCAATAATTTCTAGAAAAAGGACAGAAATTATCATAGTATAACCTGTCTTGCATAAGTTTGATTTTGGTACTTTGTCTAAAATACAGAGAATTTACAGATAGTGTCACTTGCACATAAATTAACACGATAATCTTGCCATTTAAAGTAGGTCCAAGTGAACTTAATGTTTACCGTAGTAAGTAAATATTAAGTAAATGCTTAGTAGAGTAATACTAATGTAATAATAATATGGTACTAGAATACTAACATAGTAATATTTACTATGTTAACTAAATATTTAGTGGGACAATCCTGCAAATCTCATTTTATTGAGCTGACTGTGGCTGGTGTTCTTCATTATACTTTCAGTAGTAGTAGCAGTGGTGCAAATACTGAATTTGGAAAAAATGTTTTTTTTATTTGAGGAAGACATAAGATTTACAAGGTAGATTGTCTCTGTTATTAATATAGTATCTATTATGTATTCAACTGTTAAAAAATTAGCATATACCCAGTCTGGATAAGCCCTGATAAGACTAATGTTGTTACATAAAGCCCTTTTCCCACTGTAGTTCACTCAGTAGTTCAGCTATATGTAGCGTATACTAATTAAAATAAGACTTAAAATTAACTGCTTTGTTGGTGCCTTGTTTTGGGGGATTGGCAGTAATATGTAGTGCTTCCTCAGAGCATCACCAAGGTGCCAGGTTGTACCAGGGATGTACGGATGCAGTCACCCCAAGTCAAGCACATCAACATCAACCAATATTTCTTACGTGAAATACGGTTGATGGATATTTCTGCCCCAGGGATGTTGAGAAACATGTAAATTAAATACCTATTCTCTCTCCAAATGTAGATCTACTTTCCTCTTCACGCAACAGTAGGAAATTTAGTCTAGACAAATGGCAGAATAGTCACCGTTAATTGAAGTAAAAGTAGTGGAATACATTATTCTGCTCCCCATCCATTTTTAGTGGAGAAGTCTTTGTCTATTCATTTTGTATCATGTAATAACATATGAGAAATATATTCAGTTTCTTTTAATTAGATTGGAACACAATCATTTTTTGCTTTCTTTTACAGCACGAGAGAATTGCTAAGATTTTCACTGCATTTGCCATTAATCTAGAGGAGAAAACGAGACTTTTGAACAATGACATGTAATATCATTCCTCCATGCACTGAAGTTTGTTAGCATGGAAAGCATTTTTACTGAGCTCATCAGTGTAAGAGTTCAATTTATAAGCTTGGTAGTTCAAGCCCAAAAGCTCTTTCTAGTGTAATGGGAGTGACTAGAGACAGACCCTAGGCAGAGAATGTGATTCATGCTAGCAGGAAGTGAAATAACTGAAGATATCCCAGGCTACTATGGTGGAAATGCCAGACTTGTCTGATTAAATGTTTTCCCGCATCCTTTCAAAAATACTGTGTGTGCAGCTGTAGAAGTGAAAACAAAGATATTGCAAAAGGATGAGCAGTTAAAGCCAGAAGAGAGCTGACCTTCCTCAATAGCACAATCTTTTGAACAACTATTTTTAGGTTCGGTCTTTGGATAGGTATAATTTACTACATGGGTTGTTTTTATAGTTAACAAAATTAGGTTATTTTCTGCAGTTTGAGTCTGCTTTCTGTAATTTTGATATTACCTATTTGTTTAAACACGACATTGAAGAAGTATTTATTGATAATTATTCATAATAAGGATATAATTATTTAAATAGTCAGCTACAAAGTTATTCTTAACGATGCCTTAAAAATACGTTTAAGTCTGCATTGCTCTTATAACCCATATAAATATTATTAAGTGTTGGGGCAATTTCCATGCCTAGAATAAACTCAGAGCCTGGGATTACGGTCTGATGGTGGTTTTTTGTTGACACATTGGTTAAAGAAGCATCTTCTCTGCAACATTACAAATCCATTCAGAATCGGGGGGAAGATATGATCTATAATCATAGAATCATAGAATCATAGACTCATAGAATCATAGAACAGTTTGAGTTAGAAGGGACCTTAAAGATCACCCAGTTCCAACCCCCCTGCCATGGGCAGGGACATCCCACCAGCCCAGGCGGTCCAAGGCCCCATCCAACCTGGCCTTGAACACCTCCAGGGATGGGGCAGCCACAACTTCCCTGGGCAGCCTGTGCCAGTGCCTCACCACTCTCATGGGGAAGAAATTCTTCCTAATGTCCAGTTTAAATCTGCCCCTCTCCAGTTTATACCCATTGCCCTTAGTCCTGTCACTGCAAATCTTTGTAAACAGTCCCTCCCCAGCTTTCTTGTAGAAATGTTTTAGCTCTGTGAAGCCTCTAAGGACTTATTAAAATCTTAAATGCAGCTTGTAAAGCTGCTGTTCCAACTCCCACTGAAGTTAGCGACAAGTTTTTCTACTGACTGCAGTGGCAGGTCATACTAGAACTGCAGCTGTCAAAACAACTAGAAATCAGTCATTGCGTCAGCCAACACACAAGTACATATTAATCTTAGCAAAAATTATATTCTGGGCAGCCCTGAAAAGAAATCAAATTGACCTTATTTTTTCTGAAGAAATGTGTCTCCCACCCTACTGCACTGCAGAGAAAGCGAGAGCTGTCAGAACTCTGCTTTGAGCATTTAGGCATGTGAATTGGCACTAAAACTGTGAAACTAGAAATCATAATAAAAACCTTACAAAGCCAGCAATTTGAACTCTACTTTCATCTTCAAAAATAAATAAGTGCCCATTACATTTTCAAGTAGTCTCGTGGCAGGTAACAATACCATTTAGAATTGATCCAGAGCACAGAATAAGTAAAAATTGTTCACGCAATTAAGGGTAGGCCCAATACTAAGTATGGTTACTGAAGTATAGTTGCTGTGTATTGTTACGAGGGTGATTAACCTCTTTACTTTGTAATCAGGGCATTTTTCACAATGTGGTCTTTCCAAGGCAAGTGTGCTTGTTCCTCAAATGACACATATTTCACTGATTTCAGCTAGGTGCTAATGCACTTTTTGAAGTGAACCAGAAAAGAAAATGAATTTTGCCTTTCACAGTTAAACCTCTGTATACATACAATTTATGGGGTTTTGTTACTGAGGTAAAAGTTAAAAATCATTTGTAACACACTTTAAGCTTTTTAGCAGCATGGCTTTTAAAGTCATTTTCCTGCAAGGCTTGAATAGCAGTAAAGAAAAATATGCAACTTTAATAAATAGATAGATAGAAAAGTAGATAGATAGATAGATAGATAGATAGATAGATAGATAGAGCCCTATTCTTATTTCCTTTTACTCCCAGTGGCTTTCTGAAACCAAGTTCCTACTGCTACTGGTCCCTGAGCTACTTAAACCCATGCTTTACTTAAGGCACATCTGTAGTGTCACTGGGTTTTCAAAGCAAACAAAACTGAGGACACATGCTTCTGAAAAAAAAACCATTCTAAGACATTGCTGCCACCATCTCTATACTCCCAACTTTGCAAACCACAGTGTGTTGCCTCTTTTGTTCCACTGCAATGCTTAGGACAAAGTGATTAAAAGAACAAGAAGGAACTTCTTAAGCCAGCTTTATGGCCAAAACCAGTGTGTTAGAGCATTACTGTCTTTGAGATGCTGTATATACGTAGTGTTCATATTAAGATGTTCAATATCAATCCAGGGAATTAAAAAGCATCTCCTATAAAGAGTCAAGTAATTAAATCTACACAGTCTAGGAAATCAGGATCTGTGCACAGACATTGCCATGCCAAATCAAAACGCTCAATTTGAGCAAAGTAATATTTGCAGTGAAGTTCCTCAATATGTTCCAAACAAATACGAGCCTGATATTCAGCATTTTCACTTTGGCAGCTCCCATAGAAAATACAACTTTGTTTTAAATTGATTTTGACTGAATAGTTTTGTCTCTTTTACGTTCCTGTAATACTGTGGATAAACAGAGAAGTAGCAAGTTGCAAAAGACTGGTTCCTAAAAAGGGAGGGAGGGTGGATGGTTCAACATTCAACTGTCTCATGGGTGCAGAACAGAGTCTGGCTGCCTATGCCCATATTGCACAGGTGACTTGTACCCCACAGAGTGGTTTAAGCAAAGGCACATATCACTCTGAGGGTCTCCATCAGGTCAAGGCAGGAGACCAATAGTACTGCATTCAGACAAGACAGCAACAGTTCTGAAAAGAACGTATTTTAAAGTAGGAAATGGTATGGATTACAGATTAATTAGATGAAGTCTTGAGAGTTTTCCTTTGGATCCAAAATCTCTTATTCTAACTGTAATCCACTCAGCTGCCTGAATCCCAGAGCAAAACTCCCTAAAGTTCTTCATAATGAGGTAACATGGAAATGTTAATACTTAGCTGAATTTGAAACATTGGAAGCAAATCGTTCTTTATGCTCTTTCAAGTACGTATTACTGCAGACCACTAAAGTATTAGTATTACTAGCATGAAAACTGAAATCATGAACATAAAATAGAAAACCAAATGGAATGTAAAATTCCCATGAGTACCGTAATGGAGAATAAAGTATGCTGTAGATTATCTGCTAAAATGTGTCTTTTAAACCATAATTCCAGAGAATGTAGTACGCAAACTGGCTGTATATCTTAAGATAATGGATCTTAATGTGTTTACATTTTAAATAAACCACATTTCTGTATCAAGACTGTTATGAATTTAACCTTGATGTTACTGGTTAGCCATGAAGAGCTTGAAACAGAGCATATCTGAACGATTTTATTTGGACAGAGCAAGAACCAGAAAAATGGTATTTGTTCTCAAGAAGCAAAAGTGCCTGTACAGTGAATGGCTGACTGTGTGAGGGATAGACTTTATATACAGGGTAGTATCTATGATGGGAGAAATTTGTTTGGGGATACTTTTTACTGATTTAATTATCAATAACATTTATTATGACTCCTAATATTCAGGCTTTTTCTTACATCTATACTGACTGGCAGCGTGAATGGAGTGGATTTTCTCTGCAAAGACTGTAGGAGCAGTCAGCCTATATTGGCAAATTTCTGTGGGAGATAAGAAAATGCCTTTAAGGGAATTCCTAGTGTGTCAGTTCCTTCAGATGTGCTCATTGCTGTTTTTTCTAAAAACCCTGAACGTCTTCCTGTTCTAGAATATCCCCTTCCAGGTAGCCTGTAATCCCTGACCCATGGCTTACTGATTGAGTGCAAGGATCAAGCAATTCTGAAAAGGAGGTCTACATTTTATTTGAAACAGGCAGTGTAGTTGTAGTCAGATAATGAATTAGTCTGGGATACATTTTTTCGCGATGTCCATACTGGCATCAGTTTTCCTGGAACTGTTAAAGACCCTATGACAACTACTGTAATCTCCACGGTGCTCTGGATTTTCTCACTGGACAGAAATTGGTACCCAAAAGTAAATGCTGTATCCACTTCTGCTTTTATTTCTTCTTCTATTTATTTTGGTAGTGTTCGTCTCTTAGCAGCCACAGTTGCAACCTGTAATCACGCTTTACTTCAAGAGTGCTGGCCTTGGTTTCTCTGGTTGCCTGGGGCAGCAGATTTCTTTGGTGAACAGATATATGCTTATGGCTGTATTAATTGGATGCAGTTGCAAGCTGTGAACTGTGGTCTTCCAGGAAGAGGAAAACCTGCTATAATAGGAAAGTATTTTTAATTATATTTAAATCCATTTGTTTTATTATTTTTGTTGGTTTACTTTCAAGTAAGGCAAGGCTTTAATATGTCTGAATTGATCAAAACATTCCATCAGCAGATGCTGAAAATGCCCTTTATGGCTCTTATGCATAAGACAAAATAATTTTTTGATTACTTTTACACTGCATGTGTTCTTCATACCCATTAAAACAATTGGTTGGCTCGAAGAAAAGGGAGAAGACTGGAAATCATGGAAATACTATTAATTTCTGATGATTCTCAATGAAAGTATATTATTTGTTAGTTTTCTTTTAAAACTGTTTTGTATAGTCTTATTCATTATATAATGTTCCCTGTTAATATCCAGCCTTTTGGGCCACTTATAGAGTGATTTATTCAAACCCTAGTGTGTCCACTTTGGTAAGGCAGCCTGTGTTGCGGCTGTTGCTGTTTTCTCCATATTACAATCTGTTCAAGTAGTTTTTCTTTTTCCCCTATTATCACACAATGTTTTTCACGACTTTGAAATAATAGTGCTGTGAAGTGGATGAGAAATTCAGAGTAGAGCTTAGAACTTCATGTAAAAATGTAACTCTGTATTTATGGAATGGAAATGAGGATAGCACCTGCGCCACCCCAGGAGACTCTGGTCTGGAAGGTTCTGCTCTGTCTTAAACAGGGTCCTCTAGGTTGGCTTCTGCTTTGCAGGAAAACTACATTTGACTGCAGATTTAGCAACAAGAGATAAACAGATACACTGCTTGTAGGAACTTTTAAAAGCATTAACCAGTGTTAGCGACACAGTGAAACACTTTTCGGCATCTTAAGTGGAGCACTTTTCTGTGAAAGATGTTTGGAGAACAGTCCGCTTGTAATCTATTAATTTTTTTATAAAATTGGTTGAAAGCCCTGATTATAAAAATATGCAGTAAAGTTTTTCTTACTTAAAAATCAAAGATCTCCCAAAATTAAATTCCTTTTGAAAATTAAATAGATATACTAATTTTGTGTTTGCTTTTTTCTTTTTTTTTTTTTAAATGAGCATGCTTATGTCTGTTTGTAAATATTAAGGCAGTATCTAGAAGCCTCTTGGAAGGAGTGCTTTCCAGTTTTCATGTGAATAAGAAGCTAGAGGACAGGATGCCACTTGTTGTGTTCAGACCATATAGCAGAAATTCATCTGTGAAGAAACTTCCATGTGACAAAAGGTAGATCCTGAAGCTGAAGCCAAGAACTGGATCAGACCCCAGCCTGTTCATTTAGATAAAGAACTTTTAAAAGATAAATAACTCTCCTTTGTCAATTGATGTCAGCAAAACTGATGATGGTAAGATGGTGAGATATAATAGTATCATCTGTGTATGGTAGTAAGCAGCAATGTAAATGACATCATTCCCCACTGAACTGTAGATCCCAAATCAATTCTTTGAAGTGCATGGAGTGTGTTAGACTGCAAAAACAAGCAAAACCACAGCAAAGGGTAACAATCTGCCACTGCCATTCTCTGGCTACATCTTTCATAAAAGAGAAGTTCCACATAAATCTTTTCTCTTCTGAAGGGGGGAGAGGGAAAGCAATATCTGATCAGTAGAAGCTTCTTTTGTAACTTAGTCCTTCAAAAAGTGCTTCTGAAACCTGGAGTATATTTTTGTGGGAGCTGCTATCTTTCTGTATGGATATTGCATGTTGCAGGCCCACTCTTGCCACATAAACGTATTAGGATTCCAGACTGAACTATCGTTCAGCTGTATCCCTTCAGAAAATTATAGGTGCAGAATGATTACCAGGAAAAAGAAAAATGAAAGAAAGAAAAGTGCACTGAAATATTATTGACATACATAAACAGAAATTAAAATTCATAGAATTGTGATTAAATATACATAACTTTAGGTAAACTAACTGGAATCCTGTTTTCTTATTCAAGAGAACGTAAAATTTAATGAATTTTTTTATTACTAGAATAATATATACCTTCATAAAGACATATGTCATAATCAATATAACACTCACTGTGTGATAAGGTTGCATGAGTACATTTCCTCTTTAAAAGTTTCAGTTTTCAAGAATGCAGGAATTTTAAAGTATGTGTTGAAGTAGCTTTATATTTTAAATAACTTAGTTCTGTTTGGGAGATGGAACGACTAAAGCAGAGTTTGCTGAAACTTGGCTTCTCGTATATGTGATGCCTGGGTACCCCAGGGAGATGGAAAACTGAGAGAGGAGTGGATGATTGAAATGGCTGCTATAATTTCAAGATCTCATTATGATGGTTGGGCTTCCTAACACCAATGCACAGAGAAAAGAAAAAAGTGTGCTCTTTGAAGCGAATGGCAAAGCACAAGTGCAACTTGTTCTTCTCTCTCCATTTCTTCAAGAAAAAGCCAAAGAACAGGGAAAACATATAAGGCTGGAATAAAAATGAATCTCAGTCATTTTCTTTCGGCGTATTTAGTGAGGAAAGGAAATAGCCGTGTCATTAACAAGCCATCACTCAGTGTTTGCAGTCCATAAGGGTGTGTAACAAACACCCTGCTACAGCCTGGTGACAAGAAAAGGCATCTTTATGTTGCTCTGTAATAAAACTTCCTTATCATTCCCCAATAGTTCTTAAATTACATGGTTTCTGTCCGCCCTGTATTCCATTTACCCTCTAATTTGGGGTTACAAAAATGCTGTGGGCTTACATTGACTTTCAAAATATACTTCAGTCTGCGTACAACCTGCCAGAAAATTAGATGGGAAGAGTGTCCCACAGGCTTCAAAGTAAGAAATACATGCCAAGGAGCGGGAGCAAGGAGGGGTTTGGTGGGGTAGCCGGTAGTGGGTTCACCTGAGCAAAGGCAGCCAGAGCAGTGGGTGGCAGAAGGTTTTGCTTAGTTAGACAGAAATAGCGCTTCACTAAGCAGCTTTGTATCCTAAATGTATTAATTGCTTTACATAGAAAGAGAAATGCCTGATTTATGAAAAATATATTAGAAAACAGTCAAACTGCCTTCTATACAAACTTCAGAAGAATCGTTTTAAGCACCACTTTATTTTCTTAAAGTAGTACACCCAAAAGGCTACTACCAGCTACATTAGACAGATTATCTGGAAGAATGACTCTGTTCTGCTTTATAGCTCTTTAAAGGTACTAACGGGAGTCTGTCAAATGACAAATGTAACAGGAGAAATAAAGCACAATACAATAGACAACATTTACTTATAATTATTATAAATTAGACAGATTATGGATGAAAATTTGCTTTTAAAAAAAAATGTCCTTGGTGGTCTTTGAACTGAAATCCTTACCCACAGGAATATGCTGGAGAAAATGTATACTTCATATGTTTGGCTCTTATCGTATGCTTTCATCACACCAAGGAAGACAGTGAGTTTCTTAATCAGTAGAAAGTACAAAAAAAAAAAAACCAAGAAATAAAGTGATAGTCTTTATTGTATCTATAAATGTAGCTGCAAAGGCAAGCAAGACTTCTCTGCAATGTGCTGACAGAGCTACACCCAAATGCCTTTTAGCTATGTTCTCATTACGTATTCAAGCGTGACATACCAGATTTCCCAGATTTTTCTTTTTAATGCTATAAGTGCACAGGAAATTGTGGGGGAAGGCAATAACTGCTCAAGGTGTTGCATGCAAGTCATGTTAATTCAGCTGGAGACAGGAGAGTTGCTGTGTAAACCTAAGGGGCCACTCCATTGAGAGCAAGAGCAGAAGCTCTTTTATGGAAGTAGTGGCTTCTTTTCCCCAAGAGCTGTTTGAAATTAAAGCAGAAGTGTCACTTGAACTGATGAGACCTTCTTTAAAAAGGAAAGGACATGGGGAAGGTTGGACTTAGATAGTGTATTACAGTTATTCTGTCGTTTAGAAGAGAGAGAAATGAAGCCAGCTGACAGCCTTTCTATTACTTTTTTGCCTTCATCACTGAAATTTCTTTCAGAGGGGTTTTGAAAAATTTCATTAAAAGAGCTCCTTTTGATTCATCTCTGGAGCTCCTCTCCCCCCTGTCACTGACAGGAGTTGCAGACGACGGCCGGCTAACTGTGCTGGGAAAGCTGTTTCTTCTGCTCTGGCTGTTGCACTTGGTATAAACAAGTCAATATTATTTCTGCTTGGAAGAAAAAGGGTTTGCTGCCTTCTCATTTAAGGCATTTTCTGAGGGACTGACATCAAAGGAGGTGACCTGTGCTTCTCACTCTGTCCCTGGTCAACAGAACATATTTTTCCGTTACAGTGGCATCAAAGGAGTTAGTTCAGGACATTTTCTGAAGGTGAATGAGGCAAACATGGAAGTGCTTTAATGGAGCTTCATCTCCAAATGTAGTGCATGAGAGGAGAAAAAATCATGATGATGCTTGGGGGAAAAGTTTAAGATTGCAGTGGCAGGCCTGGTTCAGCAGATGTGCTGCAAAACATAGAAAAATACATATCTTGGTCCTGACAGGATGGGAATTTCATGGTCAGTCAACCAGAAGAGAATACATTGTACCCAGAATGAAGTTGGTCTCAGGATTTAGCCTGTTTTAAACTTAAGAAATGGAGAGCCAGGCTTGAATTCACTTATCTTTTCATTATTTCTATAAACCGTAAATAAACCTGCATGGTCAGATACTTGGAAAGCTGAAAGCTCTTGGCTGAAGGCATAAAGCAAAAAAAAGAGAGTGTAGGTTCTAGGCAAGAACAGAATCCTGTTAAAAATCTTTCTATAAACTGGCTATGAATATTTTGAAACCGTGATGGTGCCTAACCAGGCGTTTGTCACAACACCGAAGACTCAGATGTCACAGGTCTCATTTCAGTCAAAATTTGTAGTTTTCTAACTTCGGCCTATTCTTTCGCAGTTGCTGTTTAAGCACAAACACAAATAAATACACTTTTGCTCTTTCTGCTTGACATCGCCTACCTCTGCTGAAGTGGCCCTACTGCTTTTGACCACAGAGACCAGTCTTGGCTTTGGTTTCTTTGTTTGCTTTGAAGTCTGGAAGTGTTAACAACTCTGCCTACTGAATCCAAAATCAGGAAAAACTGAAAACCAGATTCTCAGAAACATTTCTTTGTGCTTGTCCTTGCCTTGAAGTGTTGCAAAGCGCTACAAAAGCAAACACTACATTTCAGCATCTAGAGAAGCTATCCACATAGATAGTTTTAGTGTTGTGTAAAGTTCTAAAGTCTTATTCAGCTTTTATAGATCAAAATAGTACTAATGGCAATAGTCACGGCTGATAAGCCAGATTTAAAAGTCTTTATTTAATCTTTGCTACTTGGCTAGCTTGTTTTGTTAGGTAGAGTAAAACTATGAAAACCTAAAAATTAATTTGACTGATTAATATTAATTTTACCACCTCCTCCTCCCCACCACAAAGAAGAACTACACAATAACTCTTAGAATCCATCTTCCTCCCACAACCATTAACTATAAGCACCTTTTATAGGGAAATGTGTCCTTTCTGGAGCAATGGCTTCTGCCTGTTCCTGGAGAGGCAGATGGGAACAGGAAATCTTCTAGTGAACAGGAATGTCCTCATGAGACTTCCCCAGCACTTCCTGACCACAGGCATTCCAACAGCCCAATCACCATCTAACGAGAGTCAGAAAAACAGTGCTAATAGATTTAATGAAAGGTGTTGATTTACTTCAGATGAGAATCTGCTTCAATAAAGCAATAAAGCCACCTGAAAAACCAAAGATATCAGATCATGTATTAGTTTGATCTGGCATATGTATTTTAGGCACACTTTTCCTCTCATTTAACATCCTGGATGGAGGGGATTACTTCTGTGTTCTGTAAATTGCTTTAACTTCTGAAGATAGATGGGGGTGGTTGCTCATTTCTGTGATTTATGTAGTTTCATGTTAGTAAGTTAATTTTATCCTCCATGTATGCATCCTGCAGTATCTCAGTGCAAATCCCTTATTTTATAGGTCCAGGCTGTTGCTGTCGTATCTCCAAAATATACTCACAGAGTGGGGATATATAGTGGTTACATAGCTGTCACAGTCATGGCCTTCTCATGCCTAGGCATCCTAAGAATGTGGAAACCCATGACCCAGGGAGGCCAAGTTCTGGTCTTAGATGAGATCTTGGGAAAAATTTATAATTCATTCCATCCATCTGTTGCATGTATCTGATTGTAGCTTTCAGTGTTCTCCAAGAATATTTTCCACTCTCAGGTGAAGAGCTTTCCCCGTGTTGCTTGTGAAGATGTCTGTGGCATCACTTGCAACTGCTGATGGCTGCTGGGGAACTCAGACTATAGTTGTTGAAGTGGGCGGCAGCATTAGACCTACCTGTGCTTTGTCCCTTGCCATAGGATGTGTGCACGACTGTCACCTTCCTTACATCATGTGCTGAATCCCACAGCATTGGCAGACTAGTACTGAATATATTGACAGATTTATTAATTTATCTGTCTATGACAGATAATGAAATTCATACCTTACCACATGAATAAATCCTTTATTTCTGTTTTATAATGCGATTGATGCAATAAAATTGGTACCAGTTCAACAAATTCGACATTTATTTTTACTTTAATTTAAATAAAGATGAGCATAAAGTTAAGCTGAAAAGATGAGCTGTGCAATTTGGGATTATATGACTTGCCATTTTAACATCTACTCTGTAATTTTCTTCTTGGTCTAGCTCTGTTATTGCTTCCAAAAGAGTGAGAATACTATAATGGACATTAAAGTGCTAGCTGGAAATTGAGACTATTTCAGTTAAACTTGGGTCAGATAGTAGTTAGCTTATACTGTGACCAGTGCAATTCTGTCACAGAAGCTTTTTCCTCTGTAAATATGAGTATTCCAGGGGAATGCAATTGAAGACAGACATCTTAAATATAACTTTCAAAGATTTAATAATATAGGACTTTGTAAGCTCACTGGTGTTCCTCAGCCATTTCTCAGCTGTTGCAGACACCATTGTCATCTAACTAAGGAAAGGAGGATTGACAAGGAGTATAGGCAAGGAACAAGTTTCACAGATTGGTTAAGACTATCTTGTAGTTGAGCCATTGACCCAAAATATCATCCTCTCTGCACTTTGACCTTTAACACACTCTGAATGCCTTGAAGGTGAGCAGCTTATTGGAAAAAAAAGCACTATATTATCTGAGTGTCGGGAAAGCTGGGAATCACTGCAGTGTGTTCACAGAGCCTAACCTGAGCTTGATTTAAGCATTCGTTTTCATGAAATAGCCATTCCATGGCCATCTTGTTGCTTTCATTAAGTGATATTTTGAACTCTTAGTTATTCTTTGTGCAGGTTGTGGGTCAGATAGGAGTTATACTGTGACTGAGGATTTCCAGTCTGCTGTTTGCCAGCAAGTGAGAAGTATTTACATAATTGAAGAGAATTACCTCTTCTGACAGATTATTTCAGTCAACAACATAGCAATGGAGCCTTCTTACACAAACAGGCTTTCATTTGTGTTTGCTCTTTTGTAACACTGTCAGGAGACCGGGGGTATGAAACACCTCAGTGCTTTAACCCAGTGCTTTCCCAAGGGATGGTTCCAAGGCACCCTGCTGCTCAGGCTCTTCCCACCAGTGGCTCTTGTGGCTCTGGGTGGTTCTCACACTTTGGGACTCCTTGCTGTTTCCAGTTGTAAACTTATGACCCAGCAGGTATGGATTGGTTGAGAACATGAGAACGAGCCCTGCTGCTGTTCCTTTCTGCTAGTATCACCTGGAGCAACAAGTTTTCTTACCTTCTGTGATAAAGTTATCATATTGTATATCCTTTCCACTTTGATCCTCTCCAACATGTGATTTAAGCTATCACAAGAGAGGGCACAGTAACTATAAATGACGAGAGATGTGTAAGCCGTTGGTTATATTAAGACTTTCATAATGTACTTAAGCATTCTGCTGCATTTGTATCTGCTGCAAATTATGGTTGTTTATGCTGAATAATTACTATAAAAAGCAAGGTCTAACAAGGTAAATAATAAGTGTAATATTTCCCTTTATCGTAGGGACTTTAGCTTTAAAAATATACATTTATGCATGTCTAGCTTTCCGATCTTTAAAATTAGATGAATTCTAGTAATATTTTAATGTTTCCTTGAATAAATGTCATCTCTCCCCTTTATGAATGTTATGTAAGATTTTCATTACATCATCATTTGCTGAAATACTAATACTACGGGCATAAAAACTAGTCAAACTAGTGATAGATGTTAATAGAATAGAGTCTGCTTGCTGACGATAAAAGTGTTGTAGGGATCTACAGTGTTCTTATAATTTGGATTCCAACCTTATGTTGTTAATTAGAATTGTATGTGTTTGTTGATTGGGAGTTTTGCTGAAAAAAAGGAAAGGAATATGGGCTTTTCCCTTCTTTTCTTCACTTTTTCTCTGCAGTCAGAACTTTTACTTTTACACTCTTCAAGCAAAACCAGACAAGCAGTGGTTTATAGGGTGCTAAACATTGATTAATTGTACTGGTTTCTCAGGTGAGGTTTTATAATGTTTTTGATGATGTTTTTAAAAGTCTGCAGAAATTCCCTTTTCCCACTTGTTTATTCTGTCTTCATAGGACCAATATAGGGGTTTCATAGTCACCAGAGTATTAGCAGTTTGCATGGCAAAATAAATACATATCTGTTGGGATTCATAATTTCAATTCATTGAACAATTTGCCACCAAAAGATAGTGTGAAGTTCAGAACAATGTTCAGTTCCTTGTTAGCCATTTTATCAAAACTACTTGATGTAAATCTAATTGATGTCCAATTTAGAAATTTTAATGTTACCCAAAAAGGCTGCGTACATAACAAGGTCACATTCTGTCCTGGATATGTTTGTGAAACTCCCACTGACAACAGTGGGAGTTCTGCACGCAGAACATGGGACAGAAGGTGGCCCTTGATCTTTAAACTGTTAATATGTAAAAATGGAGAAAAAAAGGCAGCGTTTCAAACCCTGGGTTTCTTACTGCAAGTTTCACTTAGACTAAACCTTCACTTTGGGTCACCATAATTTAATTTGAGGGAAAATTTCACAGAATTCTCACCAGCTGTAGCAGTGTTGCTTCTGGGTGCTCAGCATTCAGCCTGTCTGCTTCTGGCATCACTTTAAGAAGGAATAATCTTAGGCAATTTCCTTGTCTAAGTGATATAAGACCTATTCTAAACCCTGCTTTAAAAATTAGATGCTGAATCTGAGACTCACTGAATGGCTGTGCGCTACTAAATGTCCAAGTCAGCCTTTTGTGCTGCTTAGACTGCTAAGTACTATGTCTTATTAAATGTTAACCCTGCTTCTCATTTTAAGCATCCTGGGGATCTTTGTTTGCAAATACTCTTCAAAGCAAAAGTTATTACTTCTGCCACAGTCTTACATTATGTTCACTGCAGTTTCTAGATAGCATTTTGAGTGATTTTTCATAGAAGAAACTTAAAATTTTTAGGAAGTTTAACACCTTAGGAGATTCATAGTTATAGGTTTTCTTAATTTCTTACTGAAAGATTATTGGAGTGCAACAAGTTTCAATTGACTCTTAGGGAACTTGAAAAATTGTACCTCTCCCAAACTTCCTGCTCAGCTTACAGTGAAGATGGCAGGTGAGAAAGTCACAGCCACTAGAAATGAAGCAAAATTAAGTAAGCTATTTTCTGTTTTGTAAGCTTAAGCCAGAATATAGTACTGCAATTCTTTCTGGAATAAGTGTTTGAAAAATATTTCTTTGGGGAATAATAGACTTTTATACGGGGTACACGGCTATATTTCACAGCCACAAACAAATAAAAGTGTGAATTTGTGCCTGCAGGGGATGAATTGTGTGGAATTGAAGAGCTGAAAGAAGGGTTAACATGTTTGTCTATGGAAAGCTAACGGTATTAATGCTTATGATAAGCTGCACAGGAGTTAACTCTATTTGTCTATATGTGCACCTCCGTAAAGGATGAAATCCAAACTGTACTTGGTGATTTATCATTGACTTG
Source organism: Cuculus canorus (assembly GCF_017976375.1). Taxonomy (NCBI): domain Eukaryota; kingdom Metazoa; phylum Chordata; class Aves; order Cuculiformes; family Cuculidae; genus Cuculus; species Cuculus canorus. The sequence goes on from NC_071403.1 coordinate 15,845,749, forward strand.
GGGAGGAACAGAATTTCACCAGCTGCTTCAAAGACCATAACTATCCAACCTGGTCCTTCTGCCTGGCCAGAAAAGCAGCTGCTGACATTAACTTTAGTGGAACCTGCCTTTTGTTAGTGAAGACCATTTGAGCAAGACATGGCAGTGCTTTCATTTTTCTGCATGTAAACTCTTTTCACAAAATTTTAAGTGGCAACTTTACCTGCAAATTGTATTACTAAAAAGTAGAGAAGGAGTTCCAATCGAGCACAGATTTAGGCAAATATTGTAGAAATACCCTATGCCCCTAAAAAAAAGTTTAGTCTACACAATACCCTAAAAGATGTGATTGTACAGGATCTCGGATAAACATAAATTTTTTAAATGGAACAGGAGAGCTGACATCGTAGCAAAGATACAAAGGCAGGAGCTGATAGGTCAGGGAGCTGTATCCAGACAGGTTCTTTAACAGCTCCATCTTTGGTTTCCTCTCTTTGCTGTTTAGCAATTTGCTGAATGGTACCAGCATACACCAGACTTTATTAGTACTGTTCAGAAAAAGTCTGAAGAGTCTTGAACAAAAGATCGCTGCGGATATTCCAGTAACATAAACACTTGCAGTACAACTGTAGGTATATTTGAAAGAGAAGAGGAAAAAGCAAGAGCTTGGAAACTTGCACGCTAAACCGTATTTGGGTTATAAAATTGATTAAACTTTCTCTGGAAGCAAAGTAGTAATTAACAAATTACTGTATCTAGTGACAATATTATAATGTATCCTTATCTTACATTAGTTTTATTGTATTTATGAAGATTTCCTGAGACGATTGTTTTCTGTAATTTAAATTATGTAATATAAATTATGTAATATAAGATATGCATTTTCCCTCTGCTATTTCTCAGACGGTGGAAAATTACACATTGACAAACAAATAATTCCTTCCATCTCTCAGTCTCCCTAACAGATAATAATAATAATAATAATAATAATAATAATAATGACAGGAAGAGTTTTAGTTGACTCGTGCTGAATTATGTCCTCAGGCTACTTTCTGATTTTAGACATGCAAGGTATCCCCAGAAGCTGAAATTATGTTTCTGTTGTTAGCATATTTTTTAAATGAGAAGGGACAGACAGGAATAAATGTAATAAGGGCTGTGTCTGACTGCTAAATCTGTTGTTTGTCATAAATCTCTTTTGCAATGATTAATCAACAGCAAAGGACAAGAGCATAGTGCCATTTTATGGTTGCTGGACTTTTAATTTTGAATTGTAACATGGTAGGAAAATTATGTGGTTATAGTAGCTGTAGGCTTTAGAATTTAATTACAGCTGAAATCAAAACATGATTATGTTCAGGTGAGAAACTGCAAGTGCATATGTAGGTGTGTTTTAAGCTAGTGTTTTACAGTTCTTTTAGTATTCTTGTCAGTATTGGTGTGCATCTTGAGTTTACTTGTTATAATTCTTTCTGATAAGTGTTTTTTCTGTTCAGTGGTACTTCTGACATATGAAATCAAATTTCTCTTTCCTTATTAAATCCATTTTTATGGAGAAATACACCAAAAGGAGGAGAATGTTATGCTCAGCTTTAGCTTTCTAATTGCTGATGAGGGGAGGAAATGGCTTAATGTGGATTTCCAGACTGAAAAGTTATTGTAAATTGCCTTTAGGGATTCTGTGTGTATTAGCACTCAGTGGCTTCTGTATCACATTTTTTCCTTTTACAAGTAAGAAAGTACTTTTACAAGTACTGTTAACGCTATGTATGTGACCTCCAAACCTAAAGGCAAGCTGGATTCTATCACCAAAAGCCATCACTTCTCATTATTTTTGAACCCTTACTAATAAAGTTAGTGGGAGTTCGTGATATAAGAGAAGGCGGAATTTGTAATCTGGAACTTAGATAAAATAAACTCTTTTGATGATGTGTGTGTATATACTCATAGAGCCCAGTTCCCTTTCCCATGCACAGATACAGAAAAAAATTGTTGAGACCAACAAAGGCATATAAATACACAGAAAGAATAATCACATTGATCAAGAAGTTTGAAATAGAGATCTCTCATGAAGATTGTTGTGATGAAGATGCAGTTTTTCCATTGCAATCTCTTCTCTGGACCTATTTGGTGTTTCAAAATAGGATTTATTATCTCCTGTTGTAGGCAGATATTGTTGGTCAGAAATGCAGCGTCTAATGGTTTGCATGTGTTTCTGGGACAGGAATGCACGCTAACAACAGGTCATATAATATGGCTGCAAGTCTTCAGGCTGCCAGGAAAACACAGGGGAACAGAACGTGTATGGAATTAACTGTAGTTTCTTTCTGCCTTTGGAGGAGGACCTAGAGAGACTATAGCACCACAGGGCTTCCAGGATGGGAATGACAGTTAGGAGAATGGGGGAGAGAGAGCAAGCGCTGTTGAAAAATAACACAGGTAAAATAGCAATAAAAGCTGCAGTCACCTAAGGAGGCATTGCCTCCTGTCAGGGTACACAGATGCTGGGCTTCTCCTCTTCCTGTACCTATTTCTCTGCATTAACTCTGTCTGCCTATGTAGCAGCAAAACTGTAGAACACTGGAGAGGGCATCCTACCTGAATGTTATGAAGCTCCTAATATTAAAGCAGAAATTTAGGAAACGGATAAGTGGTAAGGATTAGTTACAGAATCTGGTTGTGTTGCATGAAATGTGTACAGTGCATCTCAAAGAAAAATGATGGTGAATGCCTCACTCATTGCGAGCAGCAAGGAAAGATGAAAAAAAATAAGGCAAACAAAAGCAAAATATATCAGCAGTATGATGCAACGATTCATCGGAATTACATTTCTAACTACATCTTCCACATTCATCTAAAACTGTCAGCATTTTATGTCCAACAAAGAGATAAGTAAGGAAGCCAAGCAATGAAGTATTTCTGAAAAGGTATTTGTAGAGAGAAGCTTTGTGCTCCAGAAAAGAAACATCTGGAAATGGACTGTGTTTTTCCACAGTGAAACTGATGAAGAGTCATATCTAGTCAGATAGAGCCATCTGCTAAACCAATAGGTCAAGTGCCTGATCTCTCACCAATTACCTGTCAGGACCAAAGTCTGCACAGGTAAACTCTAAGGGTATGAATCACATTCCAGAATGTGGACTATACTTTACCAGTGTTGTACGTTGCAGATAAATACTGTGTAAAACATTTTTTTATAGATGTTTAGAACCACTAAAACTTAAATATCTTCACACTTATGGTAGCAAATATGTTTGTGATTTTTTGTGCTTAACAGATTTTTTTCAGATTGAAATAACAGGAAAAATGATCGGGAAGAAAACTTAACACAAATCAGAGAGAAATACTCAAGCTGTGTTCAGAGCTAGCCTGATTCAGAATGAGAAAACATTGTTCAGATTCCCCAGGGATCACTGTTGTACCTAAGAGAAATTCTTCTGTCTTGGGTATAAAATTTTCTACAACAAGGGTATAAACTTAAATTCAAGATCAAAGAGAGAAGGGATATGCTTAGAAAAGTGGAGAAAGGAAGCAGCACATGTAGGAGACCATGTTTTTATAGGTCAGACACCAGGAGGTGTGTTGTTAACACATATAAATATATCTGTGGTAGCTTTAATTCATTTATTTCAGGTCCTGATAATCAAGAAAGATTTGCTGAAGAGTTTTTGGGATAGACTTTACAAGGCCTCCCAGGTCGCTGGTCACCTGAGCTTTCATTTTGGGGCTGGAATTTGGTAGGCGACATTTACTGAGATAGGCTGCTTCCACAGATTGTGTATTTGATATCTCAAAGAGGAGGTGGAAAGAGCAGCCTGTCTGCAGCTGACTAAATAACATTAAGATTTATGAACCAAGTAATTTGGGAAGGTCTTACTTTGTATATATATTATGACTAGCAATGCTGAACTTCTGTCCAAGGGTTTCAGAGTGTGTATAACTTTGTTCTCACTATGTGTGCTGTTATTCCATCTTGATAGATGAAGGCATGGAATCAGAAAAATTGGATGTGCCCAAGGCTATTAGGCAAGTCTGTAGCAAAACGGTGAAGAAAATCTGACAATGCTTTCTTTTAAATGACAACTACAGACTTCACACAGGGGCTTGTACACCTTCATCACATCCATCACTCACTCGGTCCATCTGATTTGTGTAATTTATCCCCGAGTCTTACCAGGTATGTCAGTTCAGAGCCGTGCCACAGTTTCTGTCAGGCCTCCAAAAGTGTATCTCTTCATGATTTTTCTCTTCATTGTCATCTCTTGTACCTTTTAACTCTTTGTTTAATGAAATTGAAAGATGGCTGTCGACTGTCTGGGACTAACACAAGCCCGAGATGATCTTAAGTGGCCAAAGCCATCCATGCTGCATGGTGTGAGGCATTGCAGTGGTGAGTCACCTCCTCAGAGAAAGAGCAGGGAGAAACACTGGAAATACATAGGGACTGATTTCTCTACAGGAAATAATTCCCTAATATCAGCTTCACGCAGTAGCTGATAATGAGTGATCTGACAGTTATCTGCAACAAAGAGATTCCAGTCTAGCACACATGACTTGTTTTGAAGTGGGACAGTACTGCCTGGAGTGTTTCAGGCAGAAAGAGAGGACAACTTTTAAAAATAATTTTAAAGTACAAGAAAAGCAAGAAAAGTGTTATGGGGTTTTTATCTTGGTGTAAATATTTTTAGGCTATAAATGAAATACATTTGGTTTTAGGGGGAGACACAAATCCATCAGCAGAGACAATAGGCAGAGGAGGATATTTTGTCCTTGAATCATTTGTGCTTTTGTATGACGAGCTATATTTGGAACCATTTATTAAGGAAAAAAAAAAATCTGTTTATGGATTCACTTGATACCAAGTGTCATTGATGAAAGGTCAGCTGCTGACCAAAGCCCTGGCTTTCATTATTGAGTTATTTAAATATGTAAATGTGAGTACTAGAAAGAATTGTCATTTTTCATATTTATTGAGAGGAAAGAATGTCCCAGATTTGGAACACATCTGTTTTTCAGTTTTGGCTTCCACTTCAAAATCAAGGCCGTATTATATTTATAAAGGACATCTGATCAGAAACTGCAATACAGATCCTCCTTTAAGAGGTGATATATACCCTTAGTTCCCAGGAGGACTGGGCAAATAGATCTGCCCTAGCTTCAGTAAAGTTATCATTGGAAAGAAAAGTTATGTGAAGAAGAAATGTAACTGCATCCAGCTAACCATTGAGAGACAAGCTTCAGGTTTTATTTGTCGCTGTGAACAAATCTCTCAAGGCTTGCTTGTTAGCAGGTCTAAATCAGCATAGTGCCATTGGCTCTGGGGCATGCAGAGACTGAATGTTAGTCATGGTGTTACTCGCTTTTGTACTTATAAAACACAATAACAATTTTCTACTGTATAAGCTTGATGCAACTTTAAAATCATAGCGTGTTTGTGTGCTCTCAGTCTCAAAAGAGAAGTCCCTCAGACTGGCAATGCTTAGTGCTGGTATGAAGCAATAGCTCTGTTGTGTGGATCAAAATCTTGAGCTCTACTTAGCTCATTGGTCATTTCATTGATCTGAAAAAACCTGTATTTTAGTGTCAATTCAATCCCTCGCATTATTTCCCAATTCCATTTTTTCACTTTTTTTGTCAACTGTTGTTTCTTGTCAAACTATAGTCTCTATTACATATATTAATATTTACGACTTAATTCTGCTATAATAGAAATAATAAATGCTTATAAAGAATACATTTTAGAAAGCTAAAGATCTTTTTTCTTCCATTTCTTATTTATTTTTATTTTTCTTTAATGATAAGCCATTCTTTGGTACTTTTCTTTAACGATAATCCATTCTTTGATATTTTTTGTTTCCCAGTTCTACAGATATTGTTAGTCTATGGATATTAAAAATTTTAAATGTTATCTTCATTAGTGTTCAGTGGGGAAACAGACAATTGCACGTTCAGAAGTAATTGCTTGCCTAGCTAATACTGCTCATAGGTTATTTAGGACATCATCATCAGAAACATCTCTTGTGTGATTACGTCGAAGTGGAGCTCCTAAGTCAGTCTATGCAATTTTCTGTGTTGAACTGGCACACCAGTTATTTCTAGGGGAGCTATAATATGCAGTAACAAAAGATTTACCTTCTAGTAACTTAGTTGAGCAATGCAGACAGGTAGGACTCTCATTCCCCTCTAGCTCAGCTAAGGACTGTTTGACAACAAACAGAATTTTTTTTTAGACCCTTATCTTATTTTTTTTCCAGAAGAGATAGATACAGGCAAGTTTCCTAGGCTTCCTAAAAGGTGATTTATCAAAAACTGAGCACTCATGAAGGATGCCAGTGCAGACAGTCTTTTATTGTTGCTGTTAATCAAGAAGCCTACACATACCCCATGGTAGGTGGATGAAGGCATAATCTCAAATGTATTAATGATGTCTTCCTGATAGCCTCTCTTCAGTCTGTTACGATCTGTCAAGACTGTAGTGAAATGAGTACACGTTCATACCTTGAGACTCACATCCCCTCAACATAATGAATTCTTAATGGCAAGAGCAGAGGGAACAAGGATTTTCCTGTGGTAAAAACAAATATTATCGAGCAAAACTGTAGTATAAATCAAGTTATCATTGCACAGTTTTAATACAACGTAAGAACACAAAACAAAAGTGGACAAAAATGGAGTACTGCCATAATTGAAAGTCCACCACAGCTAATTTAGCCTGACTTTAAGAAATAGCTTCAACCCCAAATGTCTCCTATCTATATTTTTAAGATACTTGCATTTATGAGCCTTACTTGACATTTTTTATTTGAATTTCAGTTTCTGGTTCTGAAGAGCCATTTACTGTGGTTTCATTCATGTAAGTAGCTGCTCCCTCGTCTGTGCCACAGGACTTGCAGACTGCAGTGGAGTGACTCTGGGTAGTTTGCAGAAGCATGTGGGATCGTTCCATACAAGTGCACAGAAATAAGCATTACAAAATCTTAGGTTTTGTGTTATCATGAAATTTATTTAGAAAGCGAGGAGGAGAACGGCTTCAATATACTGCCTCAAAGGCGGAGGCGAGTGTTGCAAAAGCTCAAACAAATCTAAATAATGGTTACGTCCGTCTTACTGCTTAGTCAAAACTGCTAAATCTCTCTCTTCAAAAATGCTAGAAGAAAATCCAGTTTATATGGATTGCTACATCTGTTTGTTCATTTAGTAGAGTTATAAAGTATGGGTGGTTGATAAGAGAAGTTACATATACAAGAAAGCTATTATGATGAAGTGGAACTGTTTTAGGAATTTTGTTTATTGTACTTAAAACACCACTTCTTACTAGTCTCATCAGAAGTTGTTTAGGTCTATTAAAGGTTGGAAATTTATTGGCAACATGGTCAAAAAGCCCAGATGTCTTTCATAAATATTTGTTAGGTATTTGGAAGGGTAAAATGTATCTATTACATAAAATCTGACCAAGGATAAAAGATTTTAAACAACATCTATTAAGGATAAATACTATTTCATTAATGATCCGTGCTGGCTTCATGTCCTTAAAGGGGAGAGTTGGATTTCCACCATTTTGGTAGTGATTCTTCCTAATTTCTTACAGTTCAGGATAACTTTAAAGGAATCTGATGTGCCATTGCTTGAAAAGTGCAAGTGGGAAGATCCAGATGTGACTAGAAACTAGTTTTCTCAGTTCCAGTCCTGGGCAAATAATGGCTGTCCTTGAGTGCTTTATTGGAAAGAATAGAGCTCAAGAACAATTTGTGTGATAAAACTCTAAGTGAATTTTTTTGTGGAGACTCATCATTGAATGAAGGTGGTAGAATACACTCCAGTGATAGCGTCCATACTTTTCCATTATCTGGAAGAAAATAAAATTAAAAACAAACAAACAAACCTGAAGGTAGAATTTGTAGATAACACATACTAGTATGTTAAATAATTATTAAAATATGCATTTTGTGTTTAAAAATATGTATATCTTTATAAAGACAAATATAAGGTTAGTTAAGAAATTTGAGCTGTAACTGCAGAAATTTGTATTATGGAGAGCAGCTCTGAAAAGACTATACAGTTAATTGTTGAAGGGTGATGCAATATAAGGCAAAATCACAAAATATTTATACACGTATGCACATATAATATGTTCTGTATGCTAACTCATAACATCCATATGTACTCTTACACACATTTGCATATATGTATAATATGAATAGCATATATACATATGTATAAATGAATGCATTACATAATACCATGTATCATATGCATGTGTATGGATGTATACACTATCATTTAAATACATATTTATAAAGTAGTAAATGTATAAACAGAGTAGCATTGAACAGAAGTGATTTAATTCATTTGTTAGTGGGGAAGGCAGCTGGGAAAGTAGCTTGTGGACAATATAGACCTTCATGGGGAAAAATAAGTTACTGAAGAAAGCCTTAATTAAATAAGCAATATAATAGTGCTGTATGTTTTAACTTATAAGTATCTTCTACAAAATCTGTTTGCTTCTATGCGTACCAGACCAAACTCAAACTATAAGCTTATACAGTGTTTGATTATATTGTAGGCATTTTAAAGAGAGCTCCCTCTTCTGTAAGAAAAAAAAAATCCCCAGACTCTATGGAACACGTATAACTGATGTATTTTTTTTAAAAAAACAGTATAGCATTCCAGCACTAATCTTCTGCTGAACAGGATAATGGTAAAATTGCTTGCCTGCTGATATGCTTTAAAAAAATTCAATGTGATTTATTACCAAGCAGGACAGAATGTGAAATGTCTTTAATAAGCTTAGTTAATAACCTTCCCTATTCTTTGTTTAATCACGTTAGTAGTCATTTGAGCATTTAATTACATTTCCAAAGGTCTTAATGGGAGTAGCAATGTTAGCTTATTACATTTAAATGAACCTGAAATATACAGGCCATTACCCTCCTTGTGCAGCCTCATATTTCCGACAGGACATCAGCTTTAACAATTATATGTCTGCTAATTAAAGCTATTTTCACTAGGATCGGGAATATGTATGAGAAACTTAATGAATCTACCCTTCCACTATTAAGAGATTTTTCAGAGGTTCCTAAATGTATGTAAAAGAAACTAACCTAAACCCAAAGAGAGGGAATATAATAAAATGTCTTTTTATTCTCATGCGTTAATATTCATTCAACTAGCTGCAAGCTACCAGGGGACAGACATATCCCTGACATAAATCCGTCAAGTTCAGGTATCAGTGGAGTTATGCCAGTGATGAACTTGGCCCTAGACTTCCTAAAATTGTACAAACCCTCAAAAGCCCTCGATAATGGGTACAAATGGCTGCAAAGCTGCCTGGCAGAAAAGGACTTGGGGGTGTTGGTTGACAGCCAGCTCAATATGGGCCAGCAGTGTGGCCAGGTGGCCAAGAAGGCCAATGGCATCCTGACTTGTATCGGAAATACAAGTAGGACCAGGGAAGTGATCAGTGCCTTGTACTTGGTGCTGGTGAGGCTGCACCTTGAATACTGTGTTCAGTTTTGGGCCCCTCACTACAAGAAAGACGTTGAGGTACTGGAGCATGTCCAAAGAAGAACAATGAAGCTGGTGAAGGGGCTGGAGCACAGGTCTGATGAGGAGTAGCTGAGGGAACTGGGGTCATTTAATCTGGAGAAAAAGAACTGAGAGGAGACTTTATTGCTCTCTACAGCTACCTAAGAGGAGAGTGTAGCGAGGCAGGTGTTGGTCTCTTCTCCCAAGCAAGTGATCAGACAAGAGGAAATGTCCTCAAGTTGTGCCAGAGGAGGTTTAAACTAGATATTATTAAACACTACTTCACCAAAAGGGTTATCAAGCATCGGACCAAGCTGCCCAGGGAAAGGTGGATTCACCATCCCTGGAGGGATTAAAAGACGTGTAGATGTGGTGCTTAGGGACATTGTTTAGTGTTGGCTTGGCAATGTTAGGTTAAGGGTTGGACTTGATGTCCTTAAAGGTCTTTCCCAACCTAAACAATTCTGTGATTCTGTCATCTCCAAAAGGCATTTTACTGATGAAACCGATTTCTTCCCTGAGAGATACTAGGCAATTTTATAAGTGTTTTGGGTTTTAGTTCTAGTCTTTGAGTCCAGCGTGAGGATTTCCTGAGACTTCAGAAGCTGTCTTATGAGTACCAAGCAAAAATATCTGTACATGCAGAGTGCAAGAGTAATGGAAAACTGTGCTTGCACAGTATTACATATTCCACATAAAAATCAGTTCCCCTTAGCAGTTAAGTAAGGATTTTCTTTGTCTTAAATAGCTGATTATTGAGGTTCTCTTCAGAAATATCAGTTGAATGTAAACTGAAATTAATTTAATCCACAGTTTCATTCAGATTTGAAACTGATTTTTGGACTCTGCATTTTTTTAGTTTCAGAAATGTACCGGAGAAGCAATCTCCTCTCGTTTGACTTATGCTTTGGAATCCTATTCTTCTGCTTAATGGTCAAAAATAGTGTCAAAATAAGTCAGAAATATCCTCACACTCTAGAAAGCTGAGGAGACTGGCTAAGGTAGATACCTTGGGATATTTTTCCAAGTAGAATTTTCTACATCCTCTAAGTGTTGACATTGTCATAACCATGCTGGGCAACTCATACCATCTTCTATATGCTAGGTTGGCTGTATTCTGCTTCAACTTGCAGACTTTAATATTTTTATTATAGAAAAAGCAGCTGGAAAGCTTGAAGACATATACTTGGCTCTTTTCAGTTCATCAGCTGAGTGTTTGGTCCAACATGCCTAAGAAGTAAATACATTTCTCATACTCCCTGAGTATAAAAAATGCCCCTTTCATTAAACTCTCATCTAATGGTAGTCAGTAAATAGAGTAATGTGAGCAGTACACCTTGTGAAAGTTAGCTTCTGGCCACAAGGCACAGTAATAAAATGAATGAATACCTATATATTATAAAATATTATAAGAAGGTACTTTTTTTATAATAAAATAGAATTTGAAATCAATGACATCAGAAAGCTGTAGTTACAGAGGAGTCACAAGTGGGATATTCTAAAGTTCATATATAGACTGCTTTCAGTCAGATTTACCCTTTTCATTACTATGCTTGATGCACTGTGCGTATATTTGGTTGCAGTTCAGGCAGCATCCAAAATATGCAGGAGGAAACCTTGCACAATGTTGCTATCCTTGCCTCTTCTGCTTTTGTGCAATGCTCCCTTAACTAAGTTTACTATGACTTACTTCCGTGAAAGTTAAACCTGATGTTGTTTGGGAGCCCTAGGGGCGGCTGTTAAGGTGTGAATTTGTGTTAAGATAATGCCTGCAGTGAGCAGAGGAAAGTGGGAAGGAGTTGAAGCTGTGGCACGTGCTTTCTAAAAGCAAAATGTAGTTGTAATTGGGACAAACTTTTCATCTAGGGGACCAGACAACTAGGTAGTTTAAGTTTCTATCTTCTGACAACAGCATTTCGTGTAATGTCTCTGTACAATATTATTGAGAAAAAGGGGCAGTGCAAGATTTCAGATACAGGAGGAATCGTAGCGTTTCAGTACTTTCCAGTTTTTGTCAGCTGGTTTGGGAGATTGTCTCCCAAAGAAATGGGGGGAAAAAATTGCTGTGGATGTAGAGAAAAAGAAAAGAAGTGTGCAATGCCTATGAAAAAAAAAATTTGCTTGAAAGCAAATTTATAATAGTATGAAGTATCTGAAAAACTAGGTTCTGACTCATTTGGAAATACAAGGGGAATGACAAAGTAAGTAAGTCAAATGTTCAGCGTTGCTCGTTTTCATCTGCCTCTTTAGAAAAAATATTCCTTACTGTTTTAAGCACCGTGAAACCACTTAAATGGAATAGCACACTGGAAAAATATCAGTCCCTCCAGACCAGTAAACATTCCAGTATCTCTTCAAGGAACTTGTTAATAAATTTGTGCCAAGTAATACTTCTAGTGGCTATATATAAACAGCAAAAGAGAAGCAGCTATAATACTTTTAACTCTTCCATAATTTTGTACAGTGCAGTCTCTTCTTGAAGAAGCACTTCCACTTTGCAGGAGACTGATCCTCCCACTGTTTGACAATACTTTCTCATTCATTCATTCATACAATATTCTTGAACGCAAATATCCTGGAGTATTCTGTCCTATTAAATTAATTATCATGAAATGTAATTTTATAGCCTCTGCTCCTACTGCAACTGAGTTAAGTGTTTTCAAAGGCTACCACCATGCCCACATTGTGCAAGCAATGTTGAAGTTTTGTGTTTGAATCAAGTGTAGCATTGAGAAAGCAATGTAGATGGCTCAAAGGCTCCTTTGAACAAATACTTGGCCAAAGTACAGAGGCAAGCAGTAGGCATCAGAGGACACTCTTTGCATCCGTTTGCAGGAAAGTCACAAATGAACTTAATTTTAAAAGTGAGCTGAGGTTTCGAATTCTTTCAAAATAAACCACAGAGCCAAATATAATGGTGTCTAGGAAACTAAAATGAACGTAAGTGTAATAAGGAATATAGCTGCATATTCAAATCTTTATTAACCTCTGGTTTCACTCATGCGCTATTAAATTGATTTATTTGACTTATATTTATTTGTCTTATGTTATATTTTTCATTTGTATCTCATCTCTCTACAGTCAGAGTTTTCCTGGGGTTTCTTTTCTTATTCTATAAGGATATTTTATCTATTACTCTCCTAGTTTTGCAAGCTCAAACCAACATATATGTGAAACAAGTTTGCTAGTAGTATTTCAACCAATTCAAAGGCAAGGTATGATCTCACTCTTTGTTTATACGCTTATGTGAGCGTCTGTGTTCTGCTAAATACAGACATATCCCCTGGCCAGCTGGGTGTTAGGCTCACGTTTACGAGCTCTCCAGAGCAGTAGTAGTATATTAGATTAACCTCCAGCTGCACACACTATAGAGCTTCTGTTGATGTTAATATAGGCATATTTCTAGCCTTTGAATGTAAACAAAACCAATGCAAATGTTCAGGGAAGAGCCATTCCCTGCAAGAGTTGAATTTCACACCCAGAATTACATTGTCATCTTACTTCTGACCAAGAAACAACTGCAGCAGAGTAAGTGCTTTCCAAGTTATATCTATGATCAGGCATATCTGGCCTCACAATTTAAAAAACGTGTGTAGAGCCATTCAGTCTCGAAGCTAGGACTGCGCAGACATCAGGACAGACAGATGCTGCTGCCATGCACCCAGCTTTGCACACTGCCCTCCAGGAACAGGACCCGGGCCTGGGAGAAGTACCCCATTTCCAGCTCCTTCCTTCTGGGCTACTCCTTGGATTGTCTTTAGGAGAGGTTGAGAGGTCCTCCCTGAGAGGGCTCTTCACGTCCACATCAGTTATTCAAGCAGAATGTTAGTGCACTGGATAATGCTGGGAGATATCTGTTTGGTGAGAAAAAGAGAAACAGATCTAACCATTAAGTCTGAAATGCGAAAACTAAAATAATTTGGTTGTAGTACTCTTCCTTACTTTCTCCTCCGTTTGAGCCATTTTTGTGATTTATATCTACTGCTTTTAAACACCAAAGTATTGGCCTTCCCCGGTTAGATGGGGGGTCAAAATGGGAAAGAATGGAGCACAGAAGAGGAGTGCACAGTTTTTAAGGTACAGCTCTTTCTTACAAAGATAATAAAGCTAGAGAGAAACCCTAAATAGGAGAAGGCCAAGAAAAGTCTATATACTTACAGTTTAGAAGTAGAAAGCTGCATTTTAGTAAGAAACTATGCCTCCTGCCAGGGAGCAGCAAGGGCTGGACAAGAACGTGCTATCATCATGGGTGCATCCCCCTGCGGAAAAGTGCTAAGCTGGTAAAAGTGGGACCATCGACAGCACCAGGTGATGGTCTGGTGCCAGAGTCTGCCAAGGGAAGCTAAGAAGCCAGAGGCAGAGGCAGGGCTGGAGACTAGCTGCACTGTACATAGTGGGGTCCATCCAGAAGACCACCTGCCTTCAGGGATGGGGATGGATGTTGGCCCTGTTGCAGCAACACTGGGACAGGGACCTGTGGGCTCAAGGAGGCTGAAATGGGGTCCTGGGAAGTGGGCAGGGCAGGGGGAGCCCCAAAGGGGTTGAGCAGGAGTAGTTGGGGCTATTGATGCTCTCAGGGCCACAACATCTCCTAAAGGCAAAGTTTTTGCTAACTGCCATTGCTCATGGTGATTACACAGTGAACGAGCACTGAGTTTTAGAATAGGCCAGGGGATGCGCTACTGTGAATGTATTTGTGTTTGTAAATGAGAAGAAGGGGAAAGAGATGGCAAGCTATCAAGAGATGTTTGCTAGGGAATAATAAAATGAAAGAGACCGTAGCAAACATGTGGCAATTGTGGCTCAGAGACTATCGCACCGTCTGTGACTCCTGCCATAGCAAGCAACGAGCGTGTGAAGGAGGACAGGACAGCTGGCTGGGACACAGCAAGAGGCAGGGAGGCTGATGATGCTGCGGTATGCAAAATAAACAGCAAAACAAAGATGCTTATAAAATCAACCACTGCCAAAACAGGGAAGCAAGACTTTCCAAAAGATGCCTTGGCAGCGGTCAGCCTGTGGCCAGGCACAAGCTGGACAGAGCATCCTTCCACCTGTTCCATCCTGTTTGCCTCCAACTCTGTCTACCCTATCCCTGCTTCTTTCCCCTTCTGCTCTGGGACTGTATTATCACAGCTATTAGTTTTACTTTCTGTTCTGTTCCCAGTTCTGCTTCTAGCTTTCTGCATTCTGCATAATTAATGAAAACATTTGTGACAAAAACCAGCAAAAAGACGGAGCTTTTACTGGTGTTTTGCAATGACAACTAGAGCAAATGCTCTGCGAACATTGTAGAGACATAAATACTGTAGCAAAGGGCTATAATTTTACCTGAAATGCCAAGTTCTATAACTGGCATAGTTTGATTGTACAAAAATCCCAAATGATACACCGAGGTACTGCAAGAAGCTGTTCATATTTACTTATGAGAAAGAGAAATGTTTGAATTGTTTCACAGAAGTGTTGAGTAGAGGCTTTGTCTAACAGCGTAATGAAAACTAGAATACAGCATCATTTAATAGCTAGCAAATTATTTGAAAGTCTTTATAAAAATAAAATTAATTTCAAAACCAGAAAAACTTAGTGTTTAAATGATTAGAAATTGTTTTTCATGTTGTTGTGTGACACAGGAAAATAATATACCTGCATTATGTTAGAAGTTCTTATGAATAGCCACGGCTGTCCTAAAGAATATGGTTTCCTGGTGTTGGGAAGGTTGGTTTGTTTTTTTAATAGCATTTGCCATCAACCCATCTGAATGGAGATGAGACTTCCCCAGGCAAAAGAAGAGTTCTGCTCAGAGAATAGTCTGCTCCCTAAGTGAAACTCTACCAGCAATAAGGTTGTATTTGTTCCTGAAAATGTTTATGCTAATGATTTTGTTGGCATTGCTTTGTCACAGAAGGGTGTTAAGTAAAGATGTTAAGTGAAAGTGAATTAGTTTAAGTGCATGGAAAGCCTTGTTTGGATGCTCCTTTTGAGAGTTGAAGTAGTGAGGAATTAAGACAGCTTTGTATGTGAATGAGGGACTGTACCTTAGGGATTAATGCATTTTTACTGATGCATTTTTATTTCTCATGTTTAGTTAATTCAGCTTAAATTTCCTAACCACGCTGGTGTAGGCAGATCCCGAGGGACACAGAAATGAGGCATTGCAGAGACCTATTCAACTGCATTGTCTAAGTGATGACAAGACGCGAGATGAGTTAATTGATCTCAGATTTTTATTTTTGGTAAATTTGAAGAGGCATCTTCTCTATGGTTTTGTGTACACAAGTATGTTGAGGAACGTTAATTTGAATGAATTCAGAACACATTAAACCACTTAGCCTGAAAAGCCCCCGGTAAGGTCTCTTTAATTTTGCATACTAGGGCATAGTGTGATGTGCTTTTCTTCATGTAGCTACATGTAGCATGGCTTTCCTGGCTGTATCTTTCTAAATAAGCTCTAAATGTGAGAAACAAATGTGTCTCATCAATATAAATTAATATTTTGCTGTTGACCTCCCTAAAAAGAGTAGCAGGCACTGGAAGTCCAGAAATGCAAGTAGATCTATTTGTGCTAAATAATGTCATTGTTTTTCTATCTTTTTTAAAAACTATGGGCTCCTGACAAGTTTAGACTGTAGTCATTGATCAGGCAAATGATTTTTTTGTTTCTCAGCAGTATTTCATTTTTGAGAAACCGTGGGCAATACCACTTTTTCATCTTGATGTTTTGATGTTGCTATGCTTGCAGAATGGATTAAGAGACACCAAAATTGCCTCCAACCAGAAGGGCTGATGAGCAGCAAATGTAGACTGTTTTGTGGTTGAAGATTTTGTATGTGCCCTTTTGTTGGCTGTTGTCACACTTGCTTACCTTAGGCATCTAACTTGTGTACCTAAACTTCAAAGTCTGGTCTCTTGGCTCCATGCATAGACAGAAATGATAAAAATAAACTTTTTCAGAGAACAGTTCAGGGAATCTCTCTTTCTTTCTCGACTACACAAGAACTCAGTTGTGACTACCTGTGTGAATAGCCTCCTCCCATTTTACAAATTACTGTTCTTCCAAAAAGTAAAGTGAAAACTCAGTCTTAAAAGCTGGTAATCATTTTGCTGACTGGGTCTGCTAATGACCATGGGCCTCACTCTTCACTGACAGGAGTGCAGTACCTGATTGTTATAGAGATTATCATATTTCGTTAGGTACTGTGTGATCTTTGTCACTGTGCTTAGCATCATCTCTCAGCTTAGAGGGAGGCTTAAGAACTCAAAAATAATTATCTTTTGATTATAGAGCAACTTTCAGTTGTTCAATTAAATATTTGATCCTTGAGCTGGAGAAATGTCTAAGATGCTGCCAAACGGGCTGCAGCTGAGCACACACTGTTGTTTAGTTTAGCTTTCAACAGGAAGCAAAGAGCACAATGTGAAATTAGCAGCTTGATTTAGGTGTTTGATGTACGATGTATAAGTGTGCCTCTGAGGTTGTGGTCTGATAGAGCATGGGACTGCTTGCTGAGAAGAATCATAATATTTCTGTATTGAACCTGCTTTACCAGCTTCAAAAACTCCCTACTACCAATGAGACTTGGTGGTAAACATTAGTTCTTTACACAATCTGTAATTCACTGTTAATAGTTTTATTCCCCTCATATGCTGACTTACGTGGCAGTGCACTTGGAGAATTTGCAAGGGTTGTTTTTTTTTTTCCAGTAAAGAAATTTAAAAGTGTAACTATTCTTATAAGAATTTCAAGTATTAGGGTTTCACATTTCAGTAGTTTCAAAGATAAGATCCAGTGCTGGGGTGTAGCATGACAGCAGATTGGCAGTTGTTCAGTTACTGAAATGCCTGCTGTGAAATGGACGGTTTAAGCAAAGAATACACATCAGCAGATGAAATATGGCTACTTTCTCCTCAAGTCTGATAATTTGGCTTCTAATACTACTAGGGCTACCGAAGTCAATACAACAGTATTGTCCAGAAGGAAATTAACTACAAGCCAGGGAATTGACCTGATTTCTGCCCATTCACGTCACACCTCTTTATAAACTCTTAAAAAGTGTGAAAACCACTCTCTGGTTCATTTTTTTAACTTGCTAATAGAGGGAATAGGAGATTTACCTGCTTCCCTTAGTGGCTGGGAGATGTGATAAGTGTTGGTAATACGTGTCAGCATCCTCAACTGGGAAGGAGGTCTTAGAACAGTGCCTGATGTTATTGTTTAAAGGTTGACTGAAGCCTCCTAGTCCAGAAGGAACCTGACCTATTCCCTAGATACAGCCTGTCATTCTGCTTGTGGTTTCTACCACACTTGACAGATGATGCTTAATCTAGTCTATGGTCCTTATACATAGTATACCCAGAAATTAACATTGCCTAAATTGCCTATGACAGCAAATGTTAAAATATCATTCAGTTATGCATGCTTGCTTTCCAGTGGTACTTACTTTCCTTCTCCTTTAGTTTTTATTATGTGCTTCTAAAAATACTGTTTGTGCTTTTGGTGGCTGGTAGCTTAGACTTCTGCCTTTTCAAGAGTTAGAGGACAATTACACCACATGTTCTTCTGTAGTTAACAGTGAATAGAAAGTCTGTTCGAGCCCTTCTCTATACAAAATTTACTACAATGCTATTTTTGGATATCTATTCTTCAAAGTTTTTGGCTTAAGCTATTTAAAGTAATGTAACAGTTCTCAGCATTTGACTTCGACTTTTACAGTAGTTGTAAAGCTGATGGAAAACTGGCGCTAGTTCTTCTTTTTTGTACCACTATTCCACCACAGCATTACCATTCTTAGAATCTTGTCATCACTTTGGATACTGATAAAAGCTTTTTGCTCAGTAACAAATGAACTGAAAAAAAAAATTGAAAGCTGTCTTGTATGTACTAAGGGGAAAACCAGTGAAGTTATCTTGATGTTATGCTGAAGGCAGAATTTAGGTTGTACCTGTCTTTCAATCAGAAAATGCTGTTACAATGATAAAAGCCTTCCTTTACTGAAGTATTTTTCATACATGAAATTAAGATCTACTGTTCTTCTAAAATTACTTGAACCATGCAGAGAGAGTTAACCTAACATGCAGAGAGTTTAACCTAACAGGCAAATAAGTACTCCCTTCCATTAAAGAGAGAATCCAAGCAATTGGACCTTTTGAGATTAAAAAACATTTTCTGGCAATGTGAAGTTTTTGTGGATATGATTATTCTTGTAGAATAATCCAGGTGTCAGAAGGGTTTGGAAAGAGTTTCCTTATCACCACTGACTATGTGCAAGATGGTGAGGATGACTTCAAAAATACAGTCATAGTTAGTATAGAGATAAATGAACTCAATCTTTCATATCACTGAGGTGTGGTTTACAAATTGAAGTAAATAATCCTTCAATATGAATTGAAAGTGTAGTGCCTTGCTCTTAGAAAAACTTCTCCAGCTCTCCCTTTGCTTTTTATATCTTTAAGTGCACTAGAAGTGGCATATTGGGGACACAAGAAAACACAAGCAGACTATTCTTTTCCTCAGTTTTATTAAAAATTGAAAACTGGACAAGCAGGAGTTTACCTAAAGTTACAAGAGAATACAAATACAAAGGTTACTAAGAGCTTCTGGATAATACGTAATGGTAAATGCCTGTAAATACAAAGAAGGAATATGTAAAAAGTTTATAGATCATAGGGACATGTAATTGGTACATATAATGATTATTGGAGGAAAACTAATAGAGGCATGTAAGGCACAGCAAACATAAGACTGAAGAAAGATATGATTCAGACTGAGGTTCAGCAAAGCAATACAGAATAGTTAAAGTAGTTTCACACAGGAGCAAGGTAAAATGACCAAAATTAAATCAGAGGAGGGAAGAGGGGTTCACAAAACCCTTTTCTTGGCCAGAACCGTGGAAAATGGAAGCACAAAGAATTTATTTTGCTTAAGTGCAGTTTGTGATCTTATGCCAGGATTGCTTTGCTTTTAGTGACGGAGCTGAGAGAAAGTGACAGTTGTGGCTTATGTGGTGAGATTTACCAGGCAGCACATTTTTCAGGCTGAAAAATGGCATAGACCCAGGACTGGTATCACAGGAAACACAATGAGTGTGAAATAGCTCTGGTAGATGCATTAACCACTATCAGTACTGCACCCATTTCCCCTTTCTGCAGACAAAAGAAAATCAGAATAGTAAAATTCAAGAAAAGCAATGTTAGTGAAAACAAAGCTCAATGAGGCTAAAGGTAGTAGCAAGAGTATTAGTATTTGTAACAATAATAATGGCAGTAATAACTTCTAGATACTTCTGCACATATTCATTGGGGTTTCATTTTCAAAAAAAATGGCAAAAAAAGGAGTGAATGTGCATTTACTGACCTGCCATCTGGATACTTTGTCATTAATACATCATAAAAAAAAATAAATAAAAAAAAGCCCACAAAGGGGAGACTTTTCAGGAGGAAATGCTGCACAGACCTTGTCAGGAATTTTATGAGTGAAAGCTAATTGCCCCTTCCTTTCTTTATTTTTCAGCACTAAAATATGGCATTATACCTGTCTTTTCTTCCAAAAGCCTAATGTCTATTTCATGTTATTCCACTGAGGTTTAGTGACGACAGCTCTGAAGCACCTTCCCCACCGCCTGTGACCTTTGTTGCCTGGACTGCCACGTACCATGGTGTGCCCATTTGGAGGGATGCGATGTCAGGATGTGCTGATGTAGTGCACCCAGCAGGACAATGTGTACACATACTGTCACACCACATGCACTCACATTTTATGTGTTTGAAACAGAAAGGATTAGCTCTTTTTTGCAGGAGCTTTGAGTAAAATAAATTCAGTTATTTTCTATGGGGCACATTCCCACTGCTTATTCTATTGTTGTCATACATTGCTCACATCCCTTGCTTTCTAAACTCATTTCCTCATGCTTATATATATTTTTTTCTGTAGAGTTATCTGGTTATATTTGCATTACCCAAGTGACTGTTGAAGTCGCGGTCCAGTTTTGTTTATTCCTTTGGGTCAAGCTCCTTTACATTTCTGCCAGCGATCTGGCACTGTATCCCTTGCTGTAAAGGAAGAAGTGAAATACATGGGGTATGACATGGAAACTCGGATGCTGGATATTTGAAGTCAGTTATTGGTGTAGTATCTATGTATACCTTTAGGCATGTCACTTAACTTTTCTGCATTTGTTTTCCTCTCCTTTAGATACTTGTGTATCTAAATGCTCCATCCCTGGAGGTGTTCAAGGCCAGGTTGGATGGGGCCTTGGGCAGCCTGATCCAGGGGGATGTCCCAGCCCATGGCAGGAGGGATGGAACTACATGATCTTTAAGGTCCTTTCCAACCCAAACTATACTATGATACTACAATACCCTCCAGGAGTGCTGTGTAAAGTAAATGATTCTGTATATGTTCATGTATATAGTCATTTGTAGACTAGAAATGCTCAAAAATTATTCCTGTTTGTTGAGTACTGATTAAAGTCATTAAAAAAACCAGCAAAAGTACCGCATTTCCAACACAGCCCTGCCCTGACATGGCTAGTTCTTACGACTTTTTGGCAGGAGGGTTTCCTTGTAGCTGCAATGCATGAGCAAACCAGAATCTGTTCTATGCTTCAGTCTTTGGTCGAATCAAACAAAATGGAAAGAAACAGACTCCCAGTTGTTACAAGGAATGTTAAACTGTGTATTTTCTTTAAAGATTTTTGAATTGTTCAAGGGTGAAGATTACATTACTTCTCTGGCATTTGTTGGTGGCTCCTATATTTAAAATTGTGGCATAAATATAGCTTGAGCATCTTCCCTCGATTTTGACAGCATACAGCCTGTTGCTCCCATTCTTGACTGCAGTAAACAAGAACTTTATAGGATAAATTATAGAAAATAAATACATTACAGCCAGTTGAAGTTTATTGAGCCTTTTAAATCATTTTAGTAAGATTGTGTTAGTAGAATGTTAATGCAGTTGCCAGCACTGTAACTACAAATTGCTAGGAGGTCAAGAAAACACAATTAATACCTCCGAAATGGTGACTTGGGGCTGGAGAGTTCATCTGAGCCACCCAGTCCTGCTAATATCTGTTCAGAGAATTATATCCCAGAAGGAGCTGATTTCCTTTCTCCTTATCCTTCTCCACATGCTGGAAGCTCTCAGAGGACCTCTCATGTATTATAACATCCATTTATTAGGCTCCTGAGGCCCCATCAGCCAGGCTTTTGTTTACTGTCCTGTCTCCCAGATGGATCCGTGCTAGCAATTGGACGTACTTTCAGGCTTGAAATAGTAGCGAAATTAGGTTCTACAGCCATAGCTCAGTCTGCACAAGTCTCTGGGCAATGCATTCAATCTTCTGCCCCATATCTGGATGTGGAGAGCATACTGCCCCTCCCTCCATCGCGTCTTGCCAGGCACAGATTGTCCAGTGTCAGACTTAATGGGGCATATATATCTGAAATATTTTTATTTTTAGTTCCATCCTCCACATAGCATTTAACTCCAGCACTTATGGCCAACACTGGTGAGAGAGCTGAAATGTCACAAGCACAGGAGTGACTGCAAGTGGAGGGGCTCATCCCCATGCCACCCACCAGCCGGCAGCTGTGGCATCGCAGCCAGGACCAGGGGCTGCCATAGCCTCAACCCTGGGAGGACAGGTGGCCCCAGACGCAGCTGCACCACTTCTGTCCTTCCCTTATCCTTATCTCTCACTGAAGTCCTTCCAGCCCTGGTATGGAGCTGATCTGGCACTGTCCTTGGGCTCTCCTTCTCCTGACAGGTCAGGGACAAGCTGTGATGCCCCACTGGAAGCAGCAGTGACAGAATCACTCCCAAGCAGAGGGGGATTGGAGATTATTGCAGCGTTAAAAGGTTTTTTAGACCTTCTGATAACGTTGTTCCTATCTGGCTGTGAATCTATACATCTGGGGGTTGAATCCTCAAGCTCTTATAAAAAGCTGGGACAAGCAAAACTTTCTATAAACTTCCACAGCAAAACTTTCTATAAACTTCTCCAGCAAAGCTGGAGAATCGTGGAACCAGTTTCTGAGAGATCCAGCAGGACCAAAATTTCTGCAGAGTCTTTCCATTACACTCACCTCATGGGTTGCTGTCGTCACTTAACCTTCACTTACACACCAGCATTCCTCCAGTGAGTTTCAGCCTGCCTCTCCATCATGGTTGATAATGCATCCATCATGTGTGGTAGGATAATGCGGATACTGAAGCATCTATGAAGGAGGTCATTAATGAGGCTGATCTGTGACTAGAGACCTCAGGGGATGAGAACAAGGGAATGGAAAATCCCTTTCTGGGACACATGCTGCTTGTTATGGTAAAAGAACTGCTTCATTCTCCTCCATCAGCCTTTGAATGGGGGTGAATGTCGGGGACATCTCACCAAGTTGTTGGAATGGACATTTGTTTCCTTTGCCATTGTTTACGGTCTGCCAGCATAGCTCCATGCCTGCTCCAAAGACAAAGTGAAAAAAAGAGGTAACATAGATACTGGTGAAGGTTTCCAGGATGTTATTGCAGCTGTAAATTCTTTGAGTCATTTAACTAGAGAGTTACTAGTGAAGTGTTTAGTTCAAGAACTTGATTTGAATGACTACTTTGTTTCTAAATCTTCCAATAGTGATAGGACACTGAGAGGGTGCAAAGTGTGAGCGACTGTGGGTCTTGGCAGATCAGAAAGGTGACTTTGGCAGCAGAAATGTTGCTGAATCTGTGCTGAAACAAAACGCACAGAACTAAACTCTTCTCTGTACCCACCCTTGCATTGGCCATCAGACATATGTACAAAGGAATATTTGTGACCATATACACTCATGTCATCCTCTTCATGCATAAAAAGTGCACTGTACACCCACATGGAAATCCTTCAGAAAGAAAGCCCTTGTATTTCTCAGTAAATTGCGAAACTCAACGGGCTTTAAACAGGAAATACTTAACATGGTATGGAAAATTTCTCTTTGTTTTCCCCTGAGAATATTTAAAGTTAGAAGGGCATTCCAGTTCCACATACTTCAGACTTAAGTTATTTGAAAGCTGCTTTCATCATTATTATTGTATTCAGTTAATTCGATAGCTTTTGTCTGTCTATCCAGCTCTTGTTTTATGGCATTTTTTACTCTCATGATCTGGTATCATTTCTGTTGCAACAAAACTTAGAGTCTCTGAAGTAATGATAATGGAGGTATATTTTGCCTGTCTCCACTCCATGTTGGAATTTTGCCCCTTCTTATATGTGGTGAATATTAGCAGTAGGGCTTGGTTCTGCCCATCGTGGAAACGTTGTCAAACCTCCTGCAGAAATCTTGATGCTTTCAAGACAGGGAGAAAGTGCTGATCGTTGATTTAATTTCAGTTTTCATTTAAAGGAGGCCATTAAAGGTAATCCAGCCTTAAGTCTTCCTGACACAGCACATTAATCTAAAATACTTACAGTAGAGCTCAACACCTCATCAAAAATTTCCTCAAAACATTCCTCTTGGAATCAGTGTGGGCTTTACGGTGTGTTTTTTTATCCTGTCAATAAGTTCTTCATAAAATAAAATTCATGCTTATCGCTCATTTGATCATGATCTAACATTTTCAAAGTCATAGTTCCTGCCAATTAAGAAATTTAAGATTTGCTTGATTTAAAAGGAGAATGTAATAAATAGGTAAACAAGATTCTGAAGACAGCTATGAAGAATTTTGGGGAAAATGAAACAAGATACGTAAAGCAGCCAACATCTGCCACAATTATTTTGTACTGTCTACATTTGACACCATATTTTTAACCTGATAAAAGGATTTTTGGTTACCTCAGATTTCTTTAACTTGACAAAAGAAGATTACATCTTGTTTTCTCTTCAGTAGTGTAAGAACAGACAACTTCTTTGCTGGAATATAATTCTGAAAAAATTGGCTAATTATAATTATACTGAGAAAATCATCTGTTTAAGAACGTCCGAGATATAGTAAAGAGTACTATGTGTTTTCATTGTGTATAAAAATATTAGTCAGTATGTATGCAGGTAATAGTTTATCTTTCGTTTTTAGGGAGTTTTCAAAGGAGAAGTTTTGAAATATAAATGTAAAAAAATTGTAAATCCTATTGACTAATGCTTGTATTGGCTGACTAATTTTAAATTATTTCATTGAAATACACTTCATGATCCCCTGATCCAAATAACACAGTTATAATCACAGTAATGTAATCCTAGTAAAACTTATAATTGTAATGAGCTTGTTGGGGCATTTTTCAAAAGCATCTTAGCTCTGCTACTAGTCTTATTTGTGCATACATACAGCGTTATGGAGATTGGTACCAGTGCTGTTGTCAGATGAACTTGCTTGCTTAGTTAAGCTAGATGCCGGGAGCTTCTTTATTGTTTTTGAGAAATATGTGAGCTAATGAATAAATGCTTTTCTGTCAAATTATTTAGGCTATTGATTTAAAAATCACACCACACTGACCAAAGAAGTTTAAACTGAAAAAGAAAACCAAAAGCTCCTGATCCTTAGTACCTACACCACATAAATGAGAACTTCATAGTTGCTTCAGTATGCTGTGAACTTCTACTAGCCATACTGGGAATATGCTAAATACCTGTAAAAATTAAGTCTTCTTGCTGTTGTAATGTCAGAAATCTTTGCCAGAACTCTGCTGAGATTGTCATTCACTATTCCTGTGACACGTGAGTTAAGAAAGTTCCTTTTTTCATAGCAAAGGGTAAAAAGAATTATGAAACTAATGAAGGAGCACATCACAGAACTTAATGGACATCAGACTCATGTGTGAAGTCCTGATACAGTGCTTGAGCTTTCGTATTTCTGTCCAGGGTTTCTTGGACTACATTCCTTCTTGGAAGCTGCACATCTATTCTGTTTGCACGCAGCAAGTCAGATACGTTTGGCACATGTCTGATTACTCAAAGCAAGCACTGGAAACACAGGAGATTCACCCACTATATCTGAGCCATCAAGCCTGATGTAACTAAATGATGCACCTTAACAGCTGTGTGCAATCTGAGTTGCTACTTCCACCCAGAAATCCCAGAAATTACTGAAAAAATAGAGCTTTAGGTGCCTGAGTTCTTGTAACCACCAATAATCTATGCATTGTAGACCTGTTTATAAACCATTTACATACACTTAATTTGGCAGTAAAATATTAGTTTGAATTTCTTAAAATTTGTAAGAACTTCTGAAAAATTTTTGTAAGAGTTTATGCCCAGCTGTGTCTTTGATTCTTGGAATGTCTTAATAAAAATGCAGCAGTTACCTTATTATTTTACCCAGCTATGTCCTTGGGTAATGATATATGGTCATATACCATATATGATATTATATCACAGACAATTTTTCGTGGTATATTTCATATGTAACTGATAAAATTATTCTCTATATACTGTAGTATTTCTCTATATACTGTAGTATTTGAATGGAAAGCTTAGGTTCAGAAGCCTAAAGTCCAGAATTTTGAAAGTACGTGCAGGTGACTAGACTGGTATGAAATTCCCTTCAGTATACATCATATCTTATCATTCCCCATACTGAGAAGCAGGAACTTTCCTCTGGCTTTTCACTGCAACAATATCAAGGCAAATCTGGTCATGCTCGAAAATCTGCAGTGAAAGAGGAAAATGTGCTGCAAGATGGGAGATCTTCCTCTCTAGCTCTCTGCTCTCCTCTTCCAGGCTAGTGTTTGCCCTCCTGAGTTCAAAAATAGTGTTCTTCACACATTTATTTATACTTGGTTTTTATTTGAATCTGTTTGGTTTTGGCCTTCATGTTTCAGAGGAAATACCTGTTAAATTGTCTGCAAAGTGGAGTGGTCCAGAAAATTTGATCTCATATTTACATGAAGCAGCATTGTAATTATAACACTAGCTGGTGTAAAAAGTGACATGGAAGCTTTTTAGTCGGGTATAGCAGGAGACGTTTTATGACAGGTAAGGGAACAATTCTGTAATAATAATAATAATCAAGTAACCTGGAAACTTCACTGTCATTAACCAAGTGTGATATAGCAGGGACAGTAATTTTTAAGTTCTAACAAGGCTTTGTTTTCTATATTTACAGATTTGTGAAAATTAACAAAGGATTAAAATATATGAAGAATAAACAAAAAAACAGTGACATTTCAGAGAGGATTTCACGTCAATGATGTAGTGCAGTAATGAAAACACCTAAGCAACATAAAAGCCAGTGGTGCCAAGTTGCTGTTAAAATTAGACCTTGTAGATCTTGCTTCATACAGAAGTGACTTTAACTCAGGTGCACTTTTGCATTGTAATGCGTATATTAATATCTTGAAATTGCTTTGGGGATAAATAACGTTAAAGGAAGAGTCAAGACCTCAGGTTTAGAGTGGAAAACTTGAGAAAAAAAATTAGTTTATCAGCTGCATCAGCACAGGAATGCTGCAAAGGAACATCTGAGTATTCATTTCCTTCCAAAATATTTGTTTTCAAACAGTCTTATATTTCTTTGACAAAATCTATGATTTGTATTGACAGGATGGTGGCATTTTGATCATAGAAAAATGTTTTATATAGCCATTGCATGATCATTTTCAGCTGGGCTATGGAGTGAGTGATCCCAAATCTTCTTTTTATGCATGTGCATTGAGTCACCTTGACTTGGTTTACTTCAGACATTGGGAAATTGATCTTTCCTCAGGTATAGTCAAAGATGGAACTGACCCATATGGAGCATCTATTATAGCTACAATCAGTTAGTCTAAATGTTTCCAACAGTGAGAAGCATTTTCTAAGATTTTTCCAAAGGCAGGAACAAATTCTGAGCATTTCTGTTATGGAGATGATGAGAGATAAACAGTGCTTTCTTAAATGTGTTTGTTCACCTCCATGGTGCTGTACTGCACCTGGACTTGGGATTCGGTCAGGCTGACTTTCCTACTTTTAAAGTTCCTCAAAACACAAGTAACTTTTCTGGCTGCTTATAAAGAGGTCAGTCATCATCAGTGTACAAATGCCATTTACCAGTACAAGTTCATACTAAGCCCATGGACCAGGGAAGAATTCTTCTCACTTTGTGGAGTTTCAGAGAGGCTTTAACCCAAGAAGACATGAAAAACATGTCAAACAGATACAGTTTATATCAGCCACTGCATAATCAAATTACTTGAAAGATGAAAACATTCTTCTCTTGTTGTTTTTCTTAGATTAAAAATAGGATATATCTTGTGATGGTATAATAAATAAAAACGGAAAGAGGTAGCCATATTCAGTTAAATGTCACTACAAGGAGCAGCCAGGTGAAGTTAGTGCCCATGCAGTTTCTAATACAAGTTTCCAACGTGCTGCTACAGCCACACTAGTACACTATTTTTTGCATTATGCCTGAGTAGTTAGCTTCTGGACTGAAGTTCTCCTTTCCTGAAATCTGTTCAAAAGCTAGTATACAAAGATTTTTTTGTGTGTCCTGTTTCTTTGGCATTGGCAGGGGGTTTTTTTCTGCAAGGAAGGAGAAGAGAGTCATTTCTGCAATAGTTTTAAGAGAATTTCTTCATTCTGTTAGAAAAAGTTGGTGTGCAATCTCTTTGGCTTTGATTAGGTAATTATGGAAAGGACCTACAGTCCTCTGGGGTTTTTTTCCTTAATTCTCACTGCCTAATACTAATTTTTCTCTTAACAGTCAAATCAACCTCGGTGGATTTAATTCTGTTGCTGTATTCATAGAAGTTATATTAATATTGGGCCTAGGGGTGACTATATCATTAGGGAATTAGTTTTTGAGGTCTTTTTCTTAATCTCTGAAAATTACAATTTGACTTTTAACAGCACACTTACCTTAATGAGAATAATTTTATCACAGTATAACATGCTTTTGCAGTAAAAATGCCTGTAATCCATCTGAAGCAACTTTAGGCATGCACTTCTCCTTCTATGTTGTACGTACTTCAGCCACTATGAATTTCAGAGGGATAGTTCAAATGTTGATATTTTCAGAAGTATGGGCTTCAACTTGAGTTTAAGATACTTTATCAATTTGTACATAGTTCTTTGGAGACACAATAAGCACTTCATTAACTTGCTTAGAATATGGGTATCTAGTGACATCTGAAATTTCCCAGAGTAGCTTAAACATCTATATGACATAACAGAATCATAGAATCATAGAATGGTTTTGGTTGCAAGGGACCTTAAAGATGATCCAGTTACGACTCCCCTGCCATTAGCAGGGACATGTCCCACCAGACCAGGCTGCTCTAGACCACCTCCAGTCTGGCCCTAAACACTTTGAGGGATGGGACAGCCACAACTTCCATGGCCAACCTGTTCCGGTGTCTCACCACCCTCATTGTGAAGGATTTTTTCCTAATGTCTAGTCTAAATCTTCCCCCTTCCAATTTATAGTCATTCCTCCTGGTCCTATCACTCCATGCCCTCGTCAAAGGTCCCTTCCCAGCTTTCTTGTAGCTCCCTTCAGGTATTGGAAGGCCTGGAGGTCTCCCTGGAGCCTACTCTTCTTCAACCCCAACTCTCTCAGCCTGTCCTCATAGCAGAGGTGTTCCAGCCTCTGATCATCCTTGTATCCCTCCTCTGGACTAATTCCAACAGTTCCACATCCTTCTTATGTCAAGGATTCCAGAACTAGACACGATACTCCAGGTGGGGTCTCAAAAGAGCATTGTAGAGGGGTAAAATCCCCTTTCCCCGCCCTGCTGGCCAAACTTCTTCTGATGCAGCCCAGGACATGGTTGGCCTTCTGGGCTGCAAGTGTACACTGATGCCTCATGTCAAGCTTCTTATCAATCAGCACCCCCAAGTCCTTTTCCACAGGGCTGCTCTCAATCACATCATCCCCCATCCTGCATTGAAACAGCAGGTTGCCCGGACCCAGGTGTAGGACTTTGCACTTGGTCTTGTTGAACCTCATGAGGCATTGATAGATATGATCTCTAGGGGACTTTCAGCCTTCTGGTGTGGTGGCTGGTGGCTGAACATACTTTAATGTACCTTACATGACACTAACAACAGAATTAGATTCAGGTAAGTAAGCTCGCAATGTAGACCTTGTCACACCTAATCAATTTGATCAATTTGATTCACCTGAAAGTCTGCTTCAAGGGTGGAAGTTTTCTAAATATAAGCATCTCGTGCCATTTGAGAAACCTTAGAATATCCAGTCCATCACCATGACACTCGTATGGGGGTCCTTCAGCACAAGAATGAGCTTTGATCTCTTGCATGTCTAACAAGTTGGGACACATTTACAGTAACTAAGATGCCGTTGTTTCTTTTACTGTCCATTTATCACCATCTAACCATGATATCTGGATCATATCTGTGTCTTCTGATCTCAGTTGTATAATCCAAGATCTTGATGGTTTATTTTTAAATTATGGATCTGACATGTCTCCCAGTGACATACGCAGGAGAGCCCTAAATTGAAATCTGAATAGGTAAGAGAAATTCTGTCCCAAGGTGTATCTTTTGTTGAGTCATGTCTGACCCGCCAAAAAAAATTTATGTTTTAAGTAAATGGTCAGAAGGAATATTTTAAAGCTATATCATATGTGAAAGATCATGATTAATAACAATAACAATAATCAGGCATATAACTTGCAATACTGACTTCTATATCTGAATGTTCAAGAATCTTTACCATCAATGGAGAGATGCTTTTCTACAATGTTTTTACATTGACACAGGGTTTAAAAGAAGAGGAGGAAGAAAATAAGCAAATTTAATAAAGATAAATGTATCAACAGATATTAAATACAAAAATACTGTGCCTGGTGCTAAAAGTCCCTTTGCTGTCCTGGAGTTAAAGGAAGTATTCTGTGTGCTCCCTGTATTCTCATACCCTTATTGATAGTACTATTACTGAAAGCCTTCACAGATGAACTGTGGCTGGGATATGCCACTGCTGTTATGCACAGTACAGTTAATGTCCTAATTCCTAATTATAAATCTAAAACTTTTTAAGCGTATCTCATCCTAAAAGTACCTGTTCTTCACAGGACCGCAGGCGGCTAACCACGCTGCAGATATCTGTGTTACAGCTGTCTAAAGGTGAACCCTCCACCTCATGTTTCAAATATGAAGAGAAAAAAAACAGTTAAAATATGACTTAAAAAATAATTGAATTGGGCGATAGTTTAACTTGTGGCAATAAAACACAAACCAGCTGCTAATGAAGAGTGAAGGTTACCTGAGTAATTGGTAATTCCTACATTTTTGCGTATGTAGTACAGGATGCCTATTGGTTAGTCTTTTTTTCTGTAGCAAAAATATATTCGTTATCAAAAATATTTTACTTTACTATAAGAACTGTTTAGAACTTGCCAAATTATGGTTTGTGTTAATAATGTAATAACCTTATATGAAATATCATGATTTTCTGAGGTCAAATTGCTGAATAAACAAGACAATCAGGAGGGTTCCCTGATACAGCAACTGTTATGAGTCTCACACCATGCCAATAACTCTTAACTCACCAAAAAGTCTTCTCTTTGTAGGGTCCATCTTTCTTTTTTTTTCCAGAGAAATCTTTAAAGTTTGTTTTGCTGAATAAGGATGTAAAGAACTCTCATTTGCTGTAGATTTAGCATTATGGATAATGTGAAAGTAGTTTGCTATTGTAATTTAGCTATTTTGCATCTCAGAACAAGGGAATATCCTAACCTGCCTGGTAGAGCTGCTCAGCCTGGGCCATTTCTGGCACTGCACAAAACCAAAGCAGCTGCTGTCTTTGAAATAAGAATGTGGGATAATTACTGATATTAAGCAGGGTGTGGTTTAAAGGATTGCTAGATGAGATTTTATACATAGGCATCAGACCATCTACCTATTGGATTTTAGATACAGGCTTTTGCAGGGAAGGGGAAGGAAAGGGAGTGACTGGGTTTTGAGTGCTAAACAAGGAAGAAATACATTGTCACTGAAATTGCTGCATATGTTATATGTACATAAAATGTAAGACAGTAAATGGGATTGGATGCTGATTACATCACACCATTCAGAGTGTTTTCAAATATGTGGAATTATAAATGAACATTAATACATTTGGAATAGAAAGAAGTCTTCTTGAAGTCACAGAGAAAGTACACGTTTCCTATAAATAACCACAGGCATGTTTTTTCTCTCGCTTCTGTAGAGAAGTGAAGAGAATTCTAAATATATGTCTAAAATCTTTATTGTAGTCCACAGAAGATAACTTACGAGGAAGAAGATGATTTGCATATAATTTTTCAGGTTTCATGTAGGGCTGTTTGAGAGTCTCCTGGGAAGCTGATGAGGCAACTGAGAGATGTTGGGTTAACAGTGCACACTCATTTGTGCATGACTGGAAGGAGGAATTTCACGGGAAGTGGTAGCCGACTGCCTATCTGCAGTGCTGATTATGTATTTGCTATACTGCCTGGAAAAGACAGCAATTCATTTGGAATAATTTCTCAAGGTTAGTAAGTGCCAGATACTACGTTTTTCCTCACCTTTTTAAAGGTTTTTTTCAGAGGCAAGCAGAGGAACTGTGTTATAGCAGTTGAACTTCCATCTCATCACATTCTTTAGGTATTCCAGATATATTTTTTCAGACATTTTCCCACACATCACTCCTTAGTTTTAAAATGATCGTGCTGTCACCTGGATGGATGAAAGACAGCATCGTTGATAAGTGACTATTCTGTCAACCTGCATCTAAAACAAGTATGGATGACAAAATGTGTTCTAATAAAATGTATCATATTTTCAAAAGGCCTTAGCACAAAGGCTAGCTTGGATGCTTGGCTCCACTAGTGCACTAAAATTGTGTATGACATCTGTTTAATACAACTACATGGAGCTTAAAAGTGAAGGGCAAGCCTCAGGATTCAAGTTGATGGAAACCTGCTGCCAATGCAGTGTGTGTGCTCATGTAGTTTATTAATCTTGTCAGTTGTTATTACCTTTTTATCTGGATTCTGTTAACTTAGGATTTGTATGTAACTCATGGAAAAGATCTGCTTTTGTTTTCTTTGTTCAGATATGAGAAGTCTGTTGGCATGGTTCTTCAAAGGCATTAAGTCAGTAGCATCATGGAAATTTGGCTATGTTTTGAGCACTTGAGTAGCTATAAAAATTAGACTAGGTTATTTTAACAGACTATTGTTCCACAATCTATCTCATCTTTCCTTCTATGTTTTTTTCTTTTTTCTTTTTATAACTTTCAAGTAATTTGAAGCCACTTTTTATTCCAAAGTTCAGTAAAAGCTGTTACTTAGTCTGTTGGCCTTTGTAATTTCAACATTACATATCCACTAGGTATGTCAACAGTACATAGAAACATAATCCAAACAGCTGAAGCCTTTACATATGGAATCATCCTAACAGACAATTTCTCTTAGCTTCATTTTCTTAGAACAAAAGGAAAGAACTAAATATGCATGTGCAATAAAGAACAAAATAGTAGAAGACATTGATTTGACACTATTTATTTTATTGCTCTGACTCAGTTACATTTGATTATGCATATCTTGTTGGATTATCTTTTTGCTGTGAACCCTTGGCAAGTGTTCTACTGCAATCTGATCTTTACGTTTCCTCCTTTGACCCGCCTGACAGGAATAGACAGTTACACTCGTGTTCCAAAGCAAAGCTATGATCAGCACTCATCCGTGCTCCCAGAAAGTTCTTCACTGAAGAATCTCACTACATTCATGCTGAGTATCTTTGCAATCTTCCCTTTGTAAGCCCTCCACTCTCATCTTGCTGCTATTTTGGGGACCGAAGTCATGCCTTCATCTCTTACTATCAAAAATTTTCTTAGCTTGTGCAAGGTGTAAGATAATTTGCAAGGTGTAAGATAATTTTATTACCACTTGGAATACTTGAAGATAATCACTGTTGTTTTGGGTTTTGTTGCTGTCATGCAATATTAAGTAAGAAGGTTAGTAATGATTTACTGAAGTACCTTTCATGTATCTTTAAATGAACAGCTCATATTTTCTGCCAATAATCCATGTAATTCATTATTACCAATACTATCTTACATAATATGGTACCTTTAGTTTCTTTTAGTTTGTTTTTAAGGCTGTCTTAACTAGAAAATGGCCTAGAGCCTTTCTGGTGTTTGATTTGTCAAGGTTTTTAGATTGAAAATTGAAGTGGTTGGTTTTTTTTTCACAGCCCACATAGGGGCTCCATAAACATAGTGTTATACCCGGCACTCCAGCTCAGCAGCATCGGTCAAGTATCTCATCACTCGGAGCTCTTCTCAGGGAGAAACTGAAGACTGGCAGGTTAAGCTGATAGTCCCTCATACTCATTGTTAATAACTTGGATGGAAGCCTGCAATGTCGAAAATGAGCTGGAAAAAACATGGCTTTTATGCCCTTAAATATTTTTGGCTTGTGATTGGTTGTTAATGTCGTATCCAGGCCCATAATACTCCATCCAAGACCATGCCACCCTACATGTGGAATACTTTCCAGGCACATTCAAGGAACTACAGCTTGCCTCTAAAAGATTCCCACCTAAAGTTTGGTTCTTTGTCTTTGATTTGAGACTATAAAATACGTTTCTTAGCAATGCTAAGATATTTTAAGCTATACACTTCATTTCAGTCATTCTTCTTTGCAGTTGCAATCTCTTTGCTTTGACCACTCTCAGTAATACATCACTACTTATATTTCATGTTATCTTCTGTGTGCTATAAGGGAACATATTCATTTAACTGTAGTCAGAGCACGTTGTTTTTCATAATAACACATTTTAAATCATCTAGATGTCTTTCAGGGCAAAATAAGAATAAACTATTATCATGTTACTTGGGTTAGATTTTTAAGAAAGACTGCAGAAGGTGCAAAATTTGACAAACTTCTGAAAAATCTCACTAAGTACATATTTCTATCTTTTGCAGCTTAAAACCCTTGGAAATATCCTCTTAGGGTATTAGCATTTTTGCAGCCCTCACAACAGAGAGATGGTTCTTGGTTTCAGACTTGATTCTGCACCGTTTCCATGCACACATTCCTTTGACTTCAAGGTTTGTTTTGCATCATTGGCCCTCATGTTCAAGAATACTTATTATTTCAAACACTAGAGGTTTCTCAGAAAAGTCTGGATGCTATATTAAGAAAGTAGTTCTTGTTTTCTTCGTAAAAAAAACCTGATTTGTGGTGTGCTGTATTTGTTGCTGCCTGCAATGTCATTCAAAGCACTGTAGCAGGGATGCTAATGGAAAGAGGGAGACTTTCAGAACTGCTGGCTGAAACACTGTCCTAAGCTTCTTCTGAGACGTTTATTTATTGAGCATAAAGGTGTGTGAGGTATAATCTTTTATTTCTTTTGGATTAATTTCTGTTCTGAGACTTGGAAGGACCAACACTAATGCGCTCCTCTGTATTTTGGTAGTCACTGATGTCGTGTAACCTGATTGATACTCAGTATAGACCATGAGCTTTGCTTATCATGATGCACAACATTTCTGAGTTCCCATTTCGTTGGAGTTTTAAAGCTTTTTCATAGCATTTATTGAAGACATTCTGTAATTTTTAAAAATCTTGAATTTCCTTAAGACTGCAAAGAATTTCTTTGTTGGTGGGGCGATGAAGATAAACCCAGTATTCTTCTATAACAAATTCCTAAATTTGTTTTGGATATCATGTTGCAAATTGTAGTCTTATGCTTGAAAAATCTCTGATTAAATCAGTGAGAGCTTTTGTGGACACTCGTGAACTGGTTTCTATGCAGTTGGTCTGGATAATGATAGTAGTATAATGGTGCCAGGCTGCAGCGCAAGTATGAACTACTCAGACTGTCTGGAAAGCTGTGTGAATAATGGGACAGCTCAACTGAGCTAACCTCTGTGCTGCTTTGGCTGCACTTTGTCAGAACTCGAGCTACGTTGTTTAAAGCTGACCTTGGCAGGCTGACGCACACTGTGGTCTCACTCTGTCTTCACACCTTTAAGTGTAGTAAAGGCCCATCTTTGCTATGTTTTACTGAGGTGATCACAACATGTTTCTCAAGCACTGATTTTGTTACAAGAAAAAGGGATGATTTCCTCTCAGGACATCTTAACCTTAGTAATGTCAACAGCAAAACTCTTATTCATTCCAGCGGAGATGGGATGTCACTCTACAAATGTGTAACTCATGTTTCTGCATCTCTTAGCAACTGTGATGCATCTAGGAAATCTTCACATGAATCTCCTCTGTACCACAAAGGCAGTCAAGAAGGAACCTGCTTGTATTAAGCCTCTTTCCTTACTAAACAAACATGACTGAAAAAGAATTTCATTTCTATGGCCCTGTGCTTGATAAGGAAATGAATTCAGAAGGATGAATTTGTGTGAGCCTAAAAGGAAAGAGACAAAAGAAAAATAATGTGTTTCTGTCTGACAAACTAAAATCATATTAATTTGAGTATTTTCACAGTTAAATGTTCGAGAACTTGGCATGAACTTTGCTGTGTGTCTCCGTTATGGAAAACAGAGCAATTGTTTCAGTCGAAGCGAACACATAGAGTTGTTGATTAGTTACAATACCAGAATTGATGGATTGTTTATCCAAATGTTACAAATTCTCTGGTTTTCAGTTTTCCTTTTGCGGTAGCTATTGCCTCTGCTATATAAATGTGGTTACCAAAATGTGGTAACTATATAAGTGAGGGAGAGAGCTTTTGGTGATACTGATGCAAAA
Organism: Cuculus canorus; assembly: GCF_017976375.1. Lineage (NCBI taxonomy): Eukaryota > Metazoa > Chordata > Aves > Cuculiformes > Cuculidae > Cuculus > Cuculus canorus. Next base: position 15,881,880 of record NC_071403.1, read on the forward strand.
TATGCAAACAACTTCAGCTAAACATAGCTTTACTATGGTTTTGTTATATAAATGTCAACTTGAAATTAAATGTTATGGAAACATTCCTTTTATCTTTATGGACTCTACCAGCTGCACAGTTACAGTTTTCTCAAGTACAGTTTACATTTATGATGTTGTTTAAATCTATCACATACATTCAACATGCACAGAAGAATTTTTTAAAAGCAAGCTGTTTGCATTTGTGCAGTAAATACCCACAGTCCAGCTTCAGTCTTCTCATATGCAAGGCAAGTTTGTGCTGACTCCAGGGAGACCAGGAGTCACTGGTAGCAGCAGTTTGATTTTTCCAGAGACTAATGAACTAAAAACTTCTTGCACATGTGTGTCACAGGACTCACACTGTATAATTATCTTGAAAATATGGGCAAATTTTATGGTATATTAGCCATTTAGAATTTTCTTTTTTGCAATACCATGGCAAAGATTGCATTTTAGTCTTTATTTTTTTTCCATACATCTGATTTGAGACTTACCTAGTGACTGAAATAATAAGAAAAATGGCAATTTTAGAATAAAGTTGTGTTGTCCCAACCAAGTCCTCTTACCAGGCAGTTTGAAAATATATTTTAAAAGACAGTCACCCTTTACATAATAACAATATGGTATTGTCCCTGTGGTGCAGAGTGTAAATATTAGGTACTATAAACACAGTTAAAGCAGTACTAGCTCAGAGTCACAGGGTAAGCTGTCTCCAGTCAACAAATCTGGTCCTGAAGCCACAGAAGCAGATGGAGATTATTCCAGACGTATCATCCCACTGTGAGTCATGAAAAATAGACACCGGCATTTGTTAACACTGCCAGCCTGCTTGGCCTGACATGGGCTGGGTTCAGTAGTCATTGGATTAGAGTTTGGAAAGAAGAGCTCACTTCTGTCTGTATCTTCCCTAGTTACTGAAAAAGATTTATTCTGTACTTGCATATAATAAGGATTTAAAAGTAACGATACAAACAGAGCAGATGAACAAGAATGATGATTAACCATCTCTCAGAAGGCCACACAGAGGTGGCATTGGTGCAGTTATTAAGGACTAGGTTCAGGAAAACAAATTAAAAGACACACTTGCATGGTCCTCATATTTGAACTTTGTACATCGTTCTCACTTTGTGTATGCATGCTAAAAATACACATATACTCCAAAACTATGATTGGGCAACTTGATAGCAGCAGAATGTGTCCAGGTCCAGAGCCTGCTGTTTGGGAAGCCCATAAGCCCCCAGTGTGCTGGCAAGGAACCGGCTTACCACGTCCACAGGGTCTTCCCTTGGCATCCACTACCAGCCACTGCTGCTAGAGCTGGCTAGGCTTTGGTCAGGTCCATTGTGCTGGTCTGGACAGAGAATGGCAAAGCACTCCATTGTAAATTTTGTTTCATGACAAAGCAGACTTGCACAGACTTCCATTACTGAGTTTATATTATTTTTTTGAAATTCTGGAAGATCAAACTATTTAAAGAAACTTTTATGTGCTTCATTTAACTATTAGCTGGTGCACATTTAACCAGCCAAAGGCTTCCTGAGGCAATAGGCAACAAGGCTATAATAACCAGGCGAAAACTTCAAATTATCACTTTACCTTCAGTCTTTATGAGTGTTTTCTGTCTAAAGACATTGTAATTTTATTTTTTCATGCTATTGTGAAATAAAATTTTTCAGAAGAAGTTTGGATAACACTGTCATGTCCTCAGCAAGATGATTAGAAGTGAAACTCAGGCATAAGTGCTTCAGTTGACAGCAACAAAGTCATACAGTTTTTCTTTTTGTCTATGAAGCAAAATCAACCAAATACTTTTGGTTCAGGCTGTGACAACCATTAGGGTCAGGTCACAAGGCGCATGCAAGGCAGATGGCTAAAACAGTACCAAGAAAGCTTTCTTAGATGCCTGCATTTTATATCTTCTTGCTTGTTAGAGATCAAATGGGTCAGCCTGGAGTCAGGAAAATGTCTTCCTGCAGTTCAGATTGTTAGGGACTCAGCAGGAACTTTGGACTTTCTTAGCAGCCAGTCCGTGGTCTGCTATCATTTGCAGTCACGCGGTCCTTCCTCGCTGGTGCTTGGAGCTGCAGAGCCCTGCGGATGGGCTGTGCTTTTCCAGGGTCCTGAAGGTGTGGAAGAGCTCAGTCTCCTAAAGTACAACACTGGCTCTTCAGAAGCGCTGTTCAGAAGCGTGGCTAAGTGAACTCATGGTCACTCCCAGTCATAAGCTCTAAGAAATACTTGAATATTCATTTTTTAAAGTAATTCCTGGTGTTTACCTACATAATTATAAAAGCACTACAGCTACTGCTGGGTGTGTGTGCATTACAGCACACTGACTAAGTGCCCTTTTCATCTTTCATATAAATCCCTTAGGTATCGTATTACAAATCCTCATTCTTCATCTAAAGCCAAAACAGCTAATAAGGTGGGCAAGTGCAGCATGTAATCTGTTGGGCCATGGCCACGAGTAGGAGAAATGCATTATGGAAAGACAGAATACAGCCTGGTGAAGAGGAGATAAATACATTTGCTGCACTACTGGACATCTGAATCTATTTCTGGGCATTTAATTGCTGGCTTGAGCCTCAGAAAAGCACCACAGGCACACTGGGACTCCTGAGTATGTCTGCCCCTTGAAACAGTCACTCAAGGCTGAAAATTCCAGCTAATAAGTGTAAAATCCTTCAGTGCAGGGCAAGAGGTAATGCTTTGTGTAACCAAGATACTATTAACATGCATCCTGTTCTTTTACTTCTGTGGCCCAGTTTGGTGGGAATTTTTGCATTTTCAGTAATTTAAAATAAAACCCTCTGACAATCTAAAAGGAGTATTAACAAATAAGTCAACTTACATACAAAGTAAACAGTGTCTATCATTATAGTGAAAAAACAGCATCTTAGCTTTGTTCTTGCCTGGGTTGCAGGAAAAAATAGCAGCCAAAATAGAAAGAGAGTGCCAAGAATAGTAATCTAGATAACGAGGATACTACAGAGAACTGCAAGAATATTTTAGGTTGAAAGGCCTTCATATCTCACCTCAGTAGTTCAATGTTAGGTTTACAGATCTTCAACTGAAAGGTACAAACTAAGTGACGTTATTGGAGTAAGAAGATGATAGCTGTAAGAAGTTAGTGCCAGAAGGATGAGAATGCAGATCATCCCATCATCCCAGCCCATCAAACACACTTGTTCTTAATCTAGTAGATTGAGTGATGCAGTCTCGTCATCTGGGAAAGAAAATAAATATAAAAATTGGTGATTATACTTTGAGCAGTAAAGTATTGTGATGCTCATTGTTTCTTATCTAAGAATTGCAAGTTGATATTAAGAAAAATATTGAAACCGTGTTGTTTGTCAGGTGTTGTACCATGGAGCCTCCTTCCCTGCGGGTGTTCACCACTTGACTGGACACAGCCCTGAGCAGGCAAATGTAATTGAGCTTGCTTTCAGCAGAGGACAAGATAATCAAGATAACCAAGTTGGAAGTCCCTTCTAGCCAACATGAGGCTCTGATTTTTATTAATTCCTTTTCTAAAAGAACACAGTGTAAATTTAGTTTTGTTAGAGATTAATATGATGATTTTAACAGAGACATCCCTGGTTATTTATTTGCCTGTGATTGTCTGAGCCCGATGATGCTCTGGGCATACTGCAAAACTATTTATTTCACACAGTTTTATAGGAAGGTTTGACGAAATGATCTTGTTAAGTTGGAAAAAGTTTCCATTGCTTTGATATATTGGTTGATTGGGTTACTTTTTCATTTGTGTGCTCTCATGGATGGATACTGTTACATGATTTTTCAGTTAAATCAAGATGCCTAGTCCTGTTCAGCATTTATTCTTGTAATCTACTTAAATAAATGTTCATAGCAGGTCACAAAATATATGAAAAGAAAAAGATTCTGCTAGCAGAACTTGTTTTTACAGATAAATAGGTGCAACATTTTTGGCTCACCCTGAGTCCACTCTTTTGCTTGTTAATCTTCCTGAACAATTAGGAGACTGGCAGGCATGCATCTCTGCTGGAAGGAGAAAAACACTGCTCTCACTCACTACAAGGAAGTGCGGTCAGCTGGTGTGTCTCAACCAAGAATGATTTCTGGCTGTACAAGCACACTGTTTGGGTCCCATATATAGCTTGAATCACTCTTAGCCTAGGAAGGACCAGTTCTCAATCCTCACAAGCTTGTCGTGTACACTTTAGTTAACATTTTAAAGACAGTTAGGAATTTTAGACTATCAGGACCAGTTCTCAATCCTCACAAGCTTGTCGTGTACACTTTAGTTAACATTTTAAAGACAGTTAGGAATTTTAGACTATCAGAGACAGAATTTGCAAAATCCCTTCAGTGTATTGCCTATACTGATTTTAATGAGAATTTTTATGAATTGTAGGAGGCCAAAATATCATGTATCTCTGCTCCACGTTGTTAATATAGCGAAAAAATACTGCTTTGTCTTATGATGAAATTCTCTACACTGAGTAAACTGAACGCTGTACGGTGATGGTGGTGGGTGTCATAGAGGTACAGCAGAGAGATGTTGCGTTGGTACTTGCACAGCCAGGAATCGTTCTAAGCTGAGATACACCAACTAACTGCACCTCTTTGTAGTGAGAGAGGTGTTTTTCTCCAGCAGAGACACATGTCTGCCTGTCTCCTACATGTGGGAAATTACAATCCCACTCAGTAGAACATTCTGTGCAACTACAGAAGGCTAATACTTCGTAAAAACTGGCTCTAACTGTTTGGTTGACAAAGGGATCTCGAGGGCTTCTTCTCCAGCATTGAATCATGCAGTCAGTGTTTGGAAATATGTACTTACAATTATAGAATCAGAGAATGGTTTGAGTGGAATGGACCTTAAAGGTCATCTAATTCCAAACCCCCTGCCATGGGCAGGGACACCTCCCACCAGACCAGGTTGCTCAAAGCCCCTTCCAACCTGGCCTTGAACACCTCCAGAAATGGGGCATCCACAACTTCCCTGCGCAACCTGTCCCGGTGCCTCATTACCCTCATAGTGAAAACTTTCAGCCTTACATCTGATCTAAATCTTCCCTCTTTCAAATTAAAGCCATTACCACTTATCCTATCACTACATGTCCCTGTAAAAAGTCCCTCTCCAGGTTTCCTGTAGCCCCTTCAGGTACTGGAAGGTCACTATAAGGTCTCCCCAGAGCCTTCTCTCCTTCAGGCTGAACAACCCCAACTCTCCCAGCCTGTCTTCAGAGGAGAGGTGCTTCAGCTTTCTCATCATCTTTGTGGCCCTCAACTTACTCCAATAGGTCCTTGTCCTTCTTATGTTGGGGGCCACAGAGCTGGAAACAATAATCCAGGTGGGATCTCCTGACACCACAGTAGAGAGGGGAGTCACCCTCCTTGACCTGGTGGTCACACTGCTTTTGATGCAGCCCAAGATATGATTGGCTTTCTGGGCTACAAGTGTGCCTTGCCTGCTCATGTTAATTTTCTTATGAAACAGCACCCCAAGTCCTTCTCTTCAGGGTTACTCTCAATCCATTCTCCATCCAGTCTGTATTTGTGCTTGGTATTGCCCCAACCCACATGCAGAATCTTGCACTTGGCCTTGTAGAACT